>NC_069075.1:124753814-125378814 GCF_025698485.1 Gossypium arboreum
AGAGATGGGGATACTGTGATCTCATTGTATACTCTAGTTCCCACGTTACTTCTTCAATATTATGACTTCTCCACAATACTTTTACTAAGGGAACTCGTTTATTACATAATTCTTTTACCTCACGTGCCAGTATTTTAACTGGTTCTTCTTCATATGACAAATTTGATCGAATCTCTATATCTTTAGTTGAAATTACATGATAAGAATCTTTTATGTATCTTCTAAATATAGAAACACGGAACATCATGAATCTTCTGTAATTCAGGAGGCAGAGCTAAACGGTATGCTATTGGTCCAATTCTTTCTACAATCTCATATAGTCCAATGTATCATGGACTCAATTTACCTTTTCGACCAAATCTCAAGATTTCTTCCAAGGAGAGACTTTAAGAAATACTTTGTCTCCAACTAAGTACTCAATGTTTCGACGTTTTAGATCTGCATACGATTTCTGCCTGTCAAAAGTTGCTTTCAATCTTTCTCGAATCTTTCTAACAGTACTTTCTGTTTCTTGAATCAACTCTAGACCAACCATTTTTCTTTCATTCAATTTCATCCAACACACTGGTGTTCGACATCTCCGACCATATAGAGCTTCATACGGTGCCATTTGAATACTTCATTGGTAACTATTATTATATACAAATTCAGCTAATGGTAAATAACATTCCCAACCTGATTCAAAATTAATGATACAAGCTCGGAACATGTCTTCTAAAATCTGAATAACTCGTTCTGACTGTCTATCGATTTGTGGATGAAAAGCTGTACTAAAATGAAGTCGAGTACCAAGAGACTCATGCAACTGTTTCCAAAACCTCGATGTAAACCGTGGATCTCGGTCAGAAATTATCGATACAGGAATACCATGTAATCTCACAATTTCCCGGATATAAGTTTCTGCCAATTTCTGTACTGTCCAATTCGTTCTAACTGCTATAAAATGAGCTGATTTTGTAAGCCGATCAACAACCACCCAAATAGCAGTTTTCTTACTTGCTGATAATGGTAACCTGGTTACAAAGTCCATTGTGATACAGTCTCATTTCCATTCAGGAATACTAATAGGCTGAAGTAATCCAGTCGGAACCTGATAATCAGCTTTGATTATTTGACATGTCAAACATTTAGCCACGAATTCTACTATATCCCTTTTCATACCTGGCCACCAATACAATTCCCGTAAATCACGATACAATTTTATTCCTCTGAGATTTAATGCAAAAGAACTGTCATGTGCCTTTTGTAGTATTAACTCTTTCAATTCTGAAGTAGTTGGAATGCAAAACTAATTTTGATATCTTAAACAATCATGTTCATCAATGCTAAAATTTTCTATCATACCATCCTACACCATATCTCTATTCTTAATTAGTTTTTCATCTTCTAATTGTACAGTTCTGATTTGATTAAACATTACCGACTTTACTCTTAATTCAGCCAAAAGACTTCCATTATCAACAATACTGAGCTGTGCAAACATTGCTCTCAATTCAGTTGCAACCTTCCTACTTAAGACGACCGCTACCACATTAGCTTTACCTGGATGATAATTAATAACACAATCATAATCTTTTAGAAGTTCTATCCACCATACAGAAGATACTTGAGACTTTTATGATCAGTGTAGATATAACACTTCTCACCATACAGATAATGTCTCCAAATCTTTAGAGCAAAAATCACTGCTGCTAATTCTAGATCATGAGTCAGATAGTTACGTTCATGTGGTTTCAATTGTCGTGAAGCATAAGCAATTACCCTTCCACTTTGCATCAGTACACACCTGAGACCATTTAAAGAAGCATCGTTTACACAACAAAATCTTTTCCCGACTCTGATAAAGTCAATACTGGTGCTTCTGTTAACATTTGCTTCAACGTTTCAAAACTTTTCTAACATTGTTCACTCCAAACAAACGGAACATTCTTTTGTAGCAACTTTGTCATCGGTAAAGCTATCTTTGAAAATTCATTCACAAACCTTCGATAATATCCGGCCAAACCAAGGAAACTACATACTTCTAACACATTTTTGGGAACTTTCCACTGAATTATGGCTTCAATCTTCTTTGAATCTACTCTAATCCCATCTGCTAATACTATATGACCAAGAAATACAACCTCCGATAACCAAAACTCACACTTGTTCAATTTCCCATACAATTGTTTCTCTCGCAATATTTGCAAAACAATTCGAAGATGCTGCTCATGTTCAGTTTCAGACTTTGAATATACTAGAATATCATCAATAAAAACCACTACGAATTGATCCAAATAAGGCTGAAAAATTCGGTTCATAAGATCCATAAAAGCAGCCAGAGCATTTGTTAATCCAAATGGCATCACCAAAAATTCATAATACCCATACCGTGTACGGAATGCTGTCTTTGGTACATCACTCTCCTTTACCTTCAATTGATAATATCCCGACCTCAAATCAGTTTTTGAAGACACAGAAGCTCCTTTTAGTTGATCAAATAAATCATCAATGCGAGGTAACAAATATTTATTCTTGATAGTCACCTTATTCAACCATCGATAATCAATACACAACCGCATCGAACCATCTTTCTTTTTAACGAATCACACTAAAGCTCCCCATCGTAACGTACTAGGTCGTATAAACCCTCAATCCAATAAATCCTGTAGCTGTATCTTCAACTCCTTTAACTTAGTGGGTGACATTCGATATGGAGGTATTGACACTAGATCTGTATTCAACTTCCCGATCAGGAGGTAGTCCAGGCAATTCTTCAGGAAATACATCAGGAAATTCACATACAGTTCAAATTTTACTGCACTGACTCTCAACTGAATCAGAATTAATAACATATGCTAAAAAAGAAGCACATCCTTAAAAAATGAGCTTACTAGCTTTAATTGCTGAAATAACACGAACTGATCTATTGGTCCGAATACATTTACTTCAATTTGATCACCATTCTCATTCTGAACAGTAAATTTCTTTCTATAACAGTCCAAAATTACTCCATGTTCTGACAGCCAATCCATACACAGTATAATGTCAAAGTCACCGAATGGCATAATTAATAGATCAACAGAAAAGATTTTATCTTGAATATTAATAGATATCTTTGACATATCTGATTCACTAACATAGTTTGCCCCAGTGGACTAGACACCTCTATCGTTATTCTAGATAATTCAGGTTTTAAATTTCCCATCTTAACCAGTTTTATAGTAACATAGGAATGTGACGATCCTGGATCTATTAAAACATAAACGGGTTCTGAATGTAATAAGAATGTACTTGTTACCACATCGTGTGCATCTCTTTCTTCTCAAGTTCTTACAACATATGCTCGGACTGAGACTCTTACTTCAGATTACTGTGTGGCATTTTCACTAGCTCTTCTAGTACCTCCTCTAGAGACTAGACCACTTCGGCCTGACCCTCGGCCTCTGGAAGCATATTCAGATCTTTATGATACCGTTGGTGCTGCCTTACAAATTTTTGAACAATCCTTTACAAAATGATCAGTGAGTCCACATCGGAAACAACCCCCAATTAATCTTCTACACTCATCTCTATGTCTGTTCCTATAGCGTTCACATTCTAGAATTTTAGTATTCTAATTTGGACTTTTAACACTACTAGTGGATAGAGTTGTCTGTTTTCTTCAAATTCTATCACCTCTTTCTGATCTAGAGCTGAATCTCCAATTATCTCGAGATTCCTTTAACCGTTTAAGTTGTGGACTTGAACTAGCAGTTCTAGGACATTTTTCAGTTGAATGAGCAACTTCAGACTTCTTCTTTTTCCCTAGTACCTGTTCAATCATCTTAGCTTTTTATATTAAATCCGCAAATTCAGTGATTCGAAGTGGCATCAACTATAGTTTAAATTCATCACGCAACCCTCTCAAAAATCGTTTACATCTGTCAGCTTCAGTCGGTACAAATTCAATTGCATATTGGCTTAGTCTAAAAAATTCCCATTCATAATCCACTATAGACATTTCGCTTGTTTCAATGTTAAAAAATCCAGTTTTCTATCTTCCATGTACATTTCCCCCAAATACTTTTTTCCTGAAATTCTCTTTGAAAGAACTCCTAGCTTATTTGTTCTTCTGATATATTTTGAATTACTGTCTTCCACCATACATACGCTTCTTCTTGCAGTAAAGAAACGGCACACGTTAGAATTTCCTGTGGGGTACATTTAGGTTGCTTCAAAATTCTTTTTGTAGTTTCCAACCAGTTTTTGACTTTTGACGGATCATCTCCCTTCAAACCCAAAATTTTAGTAGCTTCATATTTACGCAATTCTTTAATCAGGGCTCGTTGGGTAGTAGGAGTACTAGTCGTTGCAGGTATGCTTCCTACTACTTTTTGAAGAGCATCAGCTATTACTCTGAGTAATTCTGTATTATCTCTTTCACTAGTACCAACCCTTCCAGTATTTGACAGTTGATTACCTACCGGGTTTACACTTGGAGTTGCAAACTTTGATTCATTCATATTATACGGTTCATTATCTTCACTATACATTTCTTGATCAGTTTCTTCAATTCTTTCGTCAGACATCTTTAACACTATAAAACAGAAACAATTCAATCAATATATAATTCAGCATCCAATATTGACTCAAATTTAATTCAAAAATGGCATGTACCTCTAGACTCATTTTCGAGCTTGATTTAGTCCTAGAATCAACTAAACCTGAATAGCTCTGATACCACTAAATGTAACACGTCCTAACTCTATCCCGTAGATGGAATAGGACTACGAAGTATTACTAGTCACTACAGTTCAATTACGATTATTAAAAAAAAATCCAATTTATAAAATATGTCTTATTGTCCCTTTAATGGCCCTCGAGACTTAAAGTGAATGTTAGAACCAAACTAAGATTCAATTGGAAGCTTATAATTTTTTTTGTGCAATCCTTAAAATTTCCTTTAATGAACAGTACCACACGCCCGTGTGACCTAGCAGACACGTCCGTGTCTCCATGACAAGCCCGTGTTGTCATCCTGTGTAACTCACTCGGCTTGCACGCGCCCGTGTCCTTCACCCGTATACTCCTCTGATTTATTGTTCATAAATAAACTGGTTTCACAAAGCCAAATCACACGACCGTATGCTCAGCCAGTGTGGTATTATTTTCAATTCGAACCTAGTGCAGTTTTCACATGGCCAAACACATGCCCGTATACTATGGCCGTGTGCCTCACACTGCTGAGACACACACGCCCGTGTGCCAGGCCGTGTGGACTCAAAATGAACCTTAATGTTCAAGTTTACCAACCCTGCAATCTTGGAGAACAAACAAATTAACATCCAATCTTCCAACCAGTCCAAAATACAATTAAATACATTTAATATATAATGAATCTTCTAGTAAAACAGTTTTACGCATGAAATTTAATAATCATTTAAACTTAGTAGCTTCAAACTCAATATATATGTACCAACTAGTTAATTCAAGGTATGCTATATAAAGGACTATATTATAGTTACTAACTTTGCATTCATAAGTTAACCATCAACATTCTTACATTATCATACTTATACTCAAAATCGCATCAAAGAAACCTAGGTACATGCCATTTCTCAAGTTAAGATACTTCACCAAATATTTGAGCTCGAGAGTTGGTTTGGATGCTGAAATGTTAGTTACCTTTATACCTAACCTGCACACAGAAACAAACCGTATGCTGAGTATACACTCAGTGGTATTTCTATAAACCAATACTTAAATTTTACATCTATACTTTAACATTGATTTTAATAAATGATCATAACATGAAAATTCAATTAATTATCTTAATTCTATTAAACATATATCATTAAAATCAAAACAGTAAGATAATGCAGTTTCAATCAGTTTCTTTCAGAATTCAGTACAGTAGATTGCCCCTATTAACGTAACTCGAACCTGGACGGATACATGGATCCAACCCACACACCTAGATAGTATACAGTGTTTCATTGGCCGAAGTCGGAATACATCGTAACAATAACAGTAACAATAATAGTAATAGTAGCAGTACACAGAGTACCTCATCGGAACGAATCTAGAACAGTAACAGTAGTTGACACTTATAGTGCCTCATCGACACAAAGTCGGAATATCTCTGAACACTACCAATCCTATGGGATGCCAACTATATCCGACTAGCCTGACACTGTTAATAGAGTTTTCATTTCACTTTCAAATTTTCGTATAACAGTTATTACATTTCAAATTTAACAATATTTACCTTTAATTTACTTGCCATACATAATAAAATAATACATACAACATTTAATTTAAAAGCTCAATTTATAGAAATACAAACCTTAATTCTCGAGTTTATTTATTATCTTCGCTCACTTTCTCATTTCCTTTCTTTGATGACGTTTCCAATGGTACGTTAGCTACGGAAAAATTAACATTTAAAATCATCAATACGTATCATTTAATAACACAGTCTTTTATTTTCCATGTAACTTTTACATAAATTCCAATTTAGTCCTTCCACCGTAATCGTTCTTTCTCTTCAAATAGATCTCATATTTTCATTTAATACCTACTTTAAACAAGTTTCAGCTCTTAATATTCAATATAAAACATCAATTCTAAATTTCTTTCAATTTAGTCCCTCAAACATAAAACTTATAGCTTCCTTTATAATTTAATCCCTTAATCATTTCTAAATTGAAATTCATTCAATTAAATCCCTAATTCAATAATGTGCTCAACATGAATCATGCCTTAAAATCTATGAACTTTCAAAATATCAATTTAAATCAAACAATATTTGTCTCTAGGATTCTAAGAACATCAAAATTATAAGAATAGGGACTAAATTGGCTTACCAATTAAGCTTCAAACTTCAAATTCCTAATTTCCCTTTTTTTCTTTTTCTTTCCCTTTCTTTCTTTCCTATTTCATTTTCATTCTCTGTTCTATTTTCTTTTCTTTATTTCTTTTATTTTATTTTATGTTTTATTATATTATTATATTATATTTAGTAATAATTATTATTTCCTTAAGTAATAAGTAAATACATATAAGTATTTACAAATGTACAAACATGTGTATTACACATGTAGCATATTTTACCATACACTTAATACACATGTAGCATATTTTTACCATACACTTGTTTCTTTTTGGTTTATTTGCTAATTTAGTCCCTTCAATTTTCTTTAGTCTATAATTAAACTTTTACACTATATTCAATCTAGTCCTTACCCTAAATTAACCTTAATTCAAGCTAATTCACTTGACTAAAATCTAATTAATCACTCAACTAGCTTCATAAATATTTCTAATAAATATTTACGAACCCGATTTCCAGAAATAGTAAGCCAGAAACACGATTTTTGATATCCATAAATTTCAGGTCATTACATGTTTTATGTAGTTTGAAGGTCAATTCCTCATTTCAGTTTTGGTAATTAGTGTTAATTGGGTTCAATTGTGAATGAAGTGTATAGAAATCATTGCTACTGTGATACCGACTTTTCAACAACATTCAATTGTGTGTTCTAACCCGAAAACATCGATTCAAAACTTAAAAAACTAAGAAATTAAGTTGTTTTCAAACTACAATCTACATCGCACGATCGTGTTTTAGTTCATGTGCACCATACAAGCATATGGTTGGTCGTGTAGAGTGCACGGGCTTGTGTAATTACACAGGCAAATTAAATAGGGCGTGTGGGCCACATGGGCTAGCTTGTTGACCTATGTGGGCCTATTTTGGTCTATTTGTAGAGCCCATTTTTGTAACGCCCCAAAATCTGTTATAATTATTTTTTTATATGTTGTTGTTACACAAATGCATGTCTGCTTCAGTGGTTAAGGGTTCTGGGAAGTGTTGGAGTGGTTCCAAGTTTAAGCATTGGCTTGGGAAATTTTTGTTTTTTAATGAATAAACCCTTAGCTTTAGTTAGTAGATTTATAAATAAATCTTGTTAAAGATATGATAGAATGGGCCTGCTAGTCTAGTGGTTAAGTGGAGTGTTAAGGGGGTGGAGGTCTGGAGTTCGAATCTCTGCGAGATTAAAGGGGATTTATTTTTACTACTTTTCCATGGAAGAGTTGTAGTTTGACCAAAATTCTGAGTGTTTGAGGAGTGTGGGGATGTCGTGGATGGTTTTTAGAAGGTTTTTGAGGGATTTTATTTTATTTTGTTATCTCTTTTCAAAAAATTCAGCTCCTTTCACTTCTCTGAAGATTTTGAAGATAGTTTTCTCTGCTTTCGCAGGCTACTGTTCATCTTCTTGCTCTTTTCCTGACCAATTATTACTAGGTGCATTTTCCTATAATTCTTTTGTGCCCTTCGGCTTTGCCCCTTCCCACGACAAGCGTTCCCTTCTCCTCTCTTATTGATTTTTTCTTCTTTTGTTTCCCTCTTTGTGCCGTCTTTTTTTGTTTTAGTGGCTTTTGTTCTTTGCATTTTTTCCCTCTGCCGAATTACTGTGGCTTTGACCCCTTTTCTTCTTTGGTTTTATTTTTCAATTGTCCCTTTCCCGTTATGCGGTTCTGCCTTTTTGGTAAGTGTGTGATTTGTTTTGGTTCAAACCGTTTATGTGAATATCTGTTAATAGGGGTTTCGACTGGAATAAAGGTAATAATTCAGGAGCTAGTGATCACTCTTTATCAACGGTTTATATGTATAAGGCCTCGGTTGTTCAAGCAGGGTAAGTGGTTGTCAATATTTTGTTCAAGCAAAGGTTGTTTTAATTCGATTGATATGCAATTAAATTTGTGTCATGGTTCCGAATTAACTGTGATTTACGATTTGACTGTGGGGTTCTTTATTGACTACAAGTGTTGATAGTTTTGGGTGTGCTTTTGCGTTGGAAACAAACAAAGTGTGTAAACACAACCTCAACTATGGAAATCGGTAAAAGTAGGAGTAAGTGAACAACGACGCCACACGGGCGTACGCTCACTCGTGTGGTAGCCCGTGTGACTAAACATGGACGTGTGATCAATGAAGCTGGCCATGTGCCATTTTATGGGCTGGGCTAAATTGGGCTGTGTAGGCTCCACAAGCACGTGGGCCCCACATGAGTGAACCACGCTGAATGTGAAAATATTGGGCCAAGCCGTGTGATCCACACGACCAAGGTCATTTTGGGCCGTGTGGGCCCGCATGGGCCCTCAACATGGACCGTGGGCCCATTTTCACTGTTTGACTGCTAAGGTTGCATTGGTCGCCCAAGACGACTGTGGACCTATTGTTGGGTCGGCTAGCTTACCTAGACCCCTAATTGACTGAATGACTGTTATGCCCCTGTGTGATGTATATATATATATGTTCATGTATGATTATATTTTAGCATGTTATTTTTAACTGTATTGAGTACATGTATAATATTATGATATGACATAACATGATTGTATGATGCATTGTATGGGGATGGGTTCTATACTGATCAGAGGAAGTGTACTTAAAGGCTTCGAGCCTATATTACTGGCAGCCCAGCTGCATATTACTGTATAGTGTCACATTCGGTACTTTTCAGAGTGTACGAATGGGTTGGTTGATTATATCCCCACGTAGAGTGTAGGGTTGGACAGAGATGGAGTGTAAAGGTTGGATGGGTTGGACTTGTATACTGTTTAAACTGTTACTGTACTGATTATTGTTACTGTAATAGGCCAAGGCCAAACACATGACTGTTTCTGTATTAAGATAGGCTAAAGCCCAAACTGATATTGTCACTATTACTAAAAAGGGCTTGGGCCCAAACTGTGCTTATTTTCTGATCGTTTGCTTATATGGGATTACACACTGAGTTTTCGTAAACTCACCCTCCTATTTTGTACAGGTAATCCCCAGACATAGGTGGATCGGTGCAACTGAGGACTCAGCAGTGGCCACACAACCTATCTAATTTTAAATAGGATTTCATGATTTCGATTTAATTATTGGGATAATTTACTGTAATAATGGCCTCTTTGGATTTTTATTTGTTTTGGTTTATAACTGCTAGCAGAAGGAAAAAACGCGAGTTTTCAATAAGATAAATGTTTTATCAAAGATATCACGAATACGCAACCTGTTTTAAGAGCTTCCACAATAAATGATGTTTTAAAAATTAATAATGTTTTAAAATTTTTGACAATGACTCACATTTTGAAAATGAACAACACATCTTAGAATCATCATTAAGATCACACAAAGAGGTTAAATAGAAAAAGGGTTTTCATCAATATCACACTTTACGAAAAATACTTCAATGTGACATCGCCAGATTCGGCCATAATGTCTAGGCTGGATTTAGGGTGTTACATTTAGTGGTATCAGAGCCAGGTTACAAAACTCGACTGTGGATTTAAGTTTCTTTTAAAACTTGGAATTTCTAAAAGAACTGTTTCAAATGATTTGAAGTATTTTGAAATGTTTTACTGAATGTGTGGTACACTGAGTCTCTGGCGCCAATTCTGTAAGTTTTCTAAAACTGTTGTTTGTTTAAACTGAAATGCTGAGACTACTGTAGTTAGTAGACTGCATTGAAACACTCTAGTTAGGGTAAACTAAAAACTGTAGTAAGACTGCGACCTTCAAAAACAAACTCTGAATTACTGATACTGTTTTCCATAAAAATATCTGTTAATAAACACTAGAACTGTAAACTGATGCATAAAACTGTTAATACAGATAAAATGTAATTCGATAATGAGCACCAGAGGTACTCGCGGATGGGGTACAAGAGGCCGTAGAAGTGTTCGACTTGGGTCTTTGTCGTTTGGCCACATACCTAATTTAGAAACTAGTAAGACACCGACTTCACCTGTGATTGAGACTGGGTCTCATGATCCAGCGGATGGGGACGATGCACTGTCCCAAGCCATGTTAAGAATTCTAGAGAGGTCGTAGGGACCAATCTGGTGTTGTGGGACGATAGTCGGTTAAAGAAAGATTCCGGTTTGATGGAGCTAAAATTTTTAGGGGTATTGCTAGAGTTGCTCCTAATATGGCTGAGTATTGGATTGAGGCCACAGAAAGGATCATGGATGATCTCAACTGCACCCCAACTAGAAACTAAAGGGTGTAGTGTCACTGCTGAGGGATGAGGCTTACCAGTGGTGGCTTACGGTTAAAAAGGGCACTCAGCCCTATTGACTATCCTGGGAGTTTTTCAAGACTACTTTTTAGGGAAAGTATGTGGGTGCTAGTTATGCGGATGCTCGGAGGATAGAGTTTCTGAATCTGACACAGGGGGATAGATCAGTGGTTGAATATGAGGCTAAATGTTTACAACTAAGCCTCTATGCACGAGGGATGGTGACAACTGAGTACGAGCGATGTGTTCATTTTGAGGATGGTCTCAAGGATAGTTTACGTATTTTGATAACTCTACAGAGGGAGTGAGATTTTGTTGCATTAGTTGATAAGGTGAAGATCACTGAAGAGGTGAAGCGTGCTGAGCGTCTGAACCGTGAGAAGCAGAGAGGTAGGAAAAAGAGGGATTCGGAGCCCTCGAGTTCCTTTCTGAGGCTTAAGAAAAAGGCCAAATTTGATGGGCCGGTCAGAGTTGAGGCCCCTATTGCTGCTACTGGACCGTAGCCCCATGCTTATTGTGGGAGACGCCATCAGGGCGAGTGCTGAAAAAGGACCAGGGCATGTTTGAGGTACGGATCATTGGAGCACCATATCAGAGAGTGTCTACGGAGGTCTGATCAGATGCAAATTCCAGGTTTAGGTACTACACAGTCGCTGAGGGGAGTTTAGCAGCTACTAAGAGGCCGTGGTTAGGTCAGAGGTGGTAATAGTTTGGGCCGTGGTTAGAGAGCACCAGGCAGAGGTGTTGGGCATACTAAAGCGAGACAGTCAACTCTAGTTTATGCTGCACATCACCGAGAGGATGGAGATGCTCCGGATGTTATCATAGGTATGTTCTTTATCTATGATATACCTTATATTGCACTGATAGATATAAGATCTACTCACTCCTATATAGCTTGTACTATGTCCGAGACTCTGGGTATCTTGGTTGAAAGCACTACGAGTGAGGTTACTGTATTGAGTCTATTGGGACAGTCGGTGAGGGTAAATAAACTGTTCAGAGATGTTCCTTTGGAGGTTCAAGGGGTTATCTTTTTGGCGAATTTGATGGAACTTCCTTTTAGAGAATTTGATTTAATATTGGGAATGGACTGACTAGTTAAACATCGAGTGAGCTTAGATTGCGCTATTAAATAGATTGTACTGAGAACTATGAAGGACGACGAAGTAGTTGTAATTGGGGAACGTCAGAACTACTTGTCGAATGTGATTTCTGCATTAAGGGCCGAAAAGTTAGTTCGAAAGGGATGTGAGGCATATCTGGCCTACATTAATGCTTTAGATTCTGAAGTTTCTTCTGTTAAAGATATTAGAATGGTTAAATATTTTCCGGACATCTTCCTGAGTAGCTACCTGGGTTACCTCTAAATCGTGAATTTGAGTTTGGGATTGAGCTCTTGCCAGGTACAGCTCCGGTGTCCATAGCCCCTTATAGAATGGCACTGAAGGAGTTTGTGGAGCTTAAAGCTCAGATTCAAGAATTACTGGATCGTGGCTTCATCCGCCCCAGTGTGTCTCCATGGGGTAGCACCAGTTTTGTTTGTGAAGAAAAAGGATGGATCCATGCGTATGTGCATTGATTACCGGCAACTGAATAAATTGACCATTAAGAACAAGTACCCCCTACCGAGGATAGATGATCTATTCGACCAGTTTTGAGGAGGTTCAGTTTTTTCTAAGATTGACGTTTGATCAAGGTATCACCAGTTAAGGATTAAAGAGGCTGATGTGCATAAAATAGCATTTAGGACTTGATACAGTAACTACGAGTTCCTAGTAATGCCATTTGGACTGACGAATGCACCAGCGACTTTTATGGATCTGATGAACCGAGTGTTTCAGCCCTATCTGGATAGGTTCGTAGTGACTTTTATTGACGACATTCTGGTGTATTCGAGAACTGAAGATGAGCATGATGAACATCTCCGAGTGGTTCTGCAGATTCTGAGGGAGAAACAACTGTATGCTAAGTTCAGTAAATGTAAGTTTTGGTTAGGAGAAGTAACATTTCTGGGCCACGTGGTTTCTACCGAGGGGATTAGGGTTGATCCTCGAAAGATTGAGGCGGTATTGGAATGGAAGCAACCTGTAACAACCCTTACCCGTGTTTGACACCGGAACAGGGTAGATGCATTACCGGACTTAATCACTAATCATTGTATAAAAACCGATTCATAATTTCACTCTAATTTAAAACTTTTTCAAACACATTCAAGCTGTCCCTTAAAAAGAGCTTACAAGGCCCATATCATGCTTTAATTCAACCACACACATAGGCAAGCATGCACATTCATAAATTGCATCATTTAATTAATAACATAATCAAGACTATCTACATTAAATGACTTTATACAATAGAGACCTTCAAATAACATAGGTCAGTATTTTAAGCCAATTCCTAGCTACTTAATAACAATTAAATGAGTCTCCATACATGCCAAAGACTTAAAATACTTTAAAACCTTTATATATTGATCAATACTTTGATAGTGTGATTTAACCTCCGGCGACCTCCAACCTGAGCTAACATCTGCGACACTATAGGAAAAAGGAAAGGAAGGGAGTAAGCATTATAGCTTAGTAAGTAAGTATGTAAATATTAATAAACAATACATTATCATACTTTTAAAGTCACAATATGTTCCCAGAATATTACCATCACAAACACACATACTTTTACTATTACAATCATAAACAGGTTCAAAATAAGCTGTCTAGCAGAGTACCAGCAACTAAATTATTTATTTCTAGAGCTACAGAACTCCAAATTACAAACCGTTAATTTTCCTTGAAACTAGATTCACATATATTCTTACCATAAAATTTTCAGAATTTTTGGTCGAGCAAATTAGTACAGTTTATTCATTTAAGTTACCCCTGTTTTACTGCTCAACTGTTCTGACCACTCTTCACTACAAATAAATTTTGTCCTCATACAGAATTCAAAGGATGTTCTCATTTATTTAATTTGAAACTAGACTCATTAAGGATTTCAATCATATAAATTATATCCCCTAATTATTTTTTTAAAATTTTTAATTATTTTTCCAAGTCAGAACACGGGATCACGTAGTCATTCTGAACCAGTCTCTTAAAAACTTAAATATCTCATAATATAGAATTCCTTTGCTTGCTCTGTTTCTTTTATATGAAAATAGACTCATTAATATTTAATTTCATATCTTATTCAGCCTCTAATTAAATTCTTAATATTTTTGGTGATTTTTCAAAGTCACGTCACTGCTACTGTCCAAAACAGTTTTATTGCTAATTCACTCTTTCACACTTTCTTTGTATTAACCTCATTTTAACATACATATCACAAATAATTTTCACCACATTTCATACATCACAAGTATAGGCTCATGATTACAAGGCAACCATAAAATCATCCTCATGTATAACTTACTTGTTTATAACCTTACCACATCCCAGTCACTTAATGAACACATCATTCACATAACCAAGTTCTTGCACTTATTCATCACAAAACTCACAAAGCAGTACATAGTAAGTCTCCCGTTGGACACTTCAGATCAATCCTCGATACTTGGTGGTTTCAGTACATAGCTCCACCCATCATATAGTTCGGCTTTCTTGTACACATGGTGAACACTTAGTACCACCCATGTGACCTAGCCAGTTTATCTCGTAGCTCTCTTGTCTACATGGTGTCCTTCACCTGGAACCACGCATACGACCTAGCTACATATATTCCGTAGCTCTCTTGTCTACATGGTGTACACATAGTATCACCCATACGACCTAGCTACATCATAATGTCTCGTAGCTCTCTTGTACACATGATATGCACTCAGCACCATACATGTGACCTAGCTACATACCATCTGTATCATCCAATCTTTTCGAAGGTTCAACCGGGATTTCTCTCTCTTTTCCAACAATTTCACCAATCAAGTAATTATCAACAAACATATTTCCAATATTATTATAAAATATCATAATACAAGTAAAATTGATGTATTACTTACATATAAACTTACATCTCATTTAATATCAAGGCAATAACATTAAATTACACATTGCATTATTAAAAATCATATGAACTTACAATTGCTCATAATATCCATAATCATAGAAATCACATTTATGTATGATAATTCAATGCACTTTATGTACCATAGACATATTTTAAATCAATTCATAAACTTGGCACCATAAACATTTAATTTAACATAATTCAATTAATTCATTAAATTTAACTTTCAAATATAAATTACAACATTATTACATTATTATTATCATACCAACTTACATACTTTCTCATTTCCATGTTGAATTAATATTGAACATTTAAATCATCATAATTATACTTACTTTCAACACCTCGGCAATCATAGTAAATATATCAATTTTACATTGAAACATGCATAAATTAATGCTTATTATACATATGAACTTACCTCGATACTAAAACGGCCATTTTACCAACTTTCCCGATTTTTGATTTTTCTCCCATTCTAGATTCAAATCCCATTTTTCAGGATCTAAAACATCATATTTTACTTATTTAATCAATTTACTATTCAAAACAGTCCTTAAATCAAACTTTGGAAAAATTACAATTTTGCCCCTAAACTTTTGCATATTTACACTTTGCCCCTAGGCTCGGGAATTAAACTTCATCCCTTATTATTATGTTTTATGACATCCTGATCATTTTTCCCTTCTATGCCAACATCAAATTCTCACTCTAACACATAGTTATGAA
This sequence comes from Gossypium arboreum, assembly GCF_025698485.1. NCBI lineage: Eukaryota > Viridiplantae > Streptophyta > Magnoliopsida > Malvales > Malvaceae > Gossypium > Gossypium arboreum. Next base: position 124,769,585 of record NC_069075.1, read on the forward strand.
CAATAACAACTTTTGCCGATTAAGTCGTTTTACTCATTTTTGCTTAAAACCGCTTAGCAAAAGTTGTTTAACATAATTTCAGCCTTCATATTCTACCATAAAACATCAAAATAAACACATTTCACCTATGGGTATTTTTCCAAATATGAACCCTAGCTTAAATTATTGCTAGAATAAGCTTAATCAAGTTACTGGGATTCCAAAATCGTAAAGAACTTGAAAAACGGGGCTAGAACGGACTTACTATTGAGCTTGGAAAGCTTGAAAACCCTAGCCATGGCTTTCCCCATGCTAATTTCGGCCTCCATGAAAAAGATGAGTCAATTTTGGCTTTATTTTCCCTTTTTATTTCTTTTAATTACCAAATGACTAAAATGCCCTTAAGGCCTTTCTTTAAAATTGTCCTATTCATGCCCATTTTTCCCAAACGAAATATAATGGTCTAATTAACATTTAAGGACCTCCTCTTTAAACCCCCATTTCAATCATGTACTTATGAATTAGAACACATATTTTGCAACTTTTTCAATTTAGTCCTAAAAGTCCAATTAAGCACTTTATCAGTAAAATTACTTAACGATATTTTTACACAATATTTTAATCAATAAATAAACCTTAAAACTTGATCTGAATAAATTTTTCAACTTCGAATTCATGGTTCTAAAACCATCGTTCCGTTTAGGCCATAAATCGGGCTGTTACAGCAACTTCTGCAAGTAACCCCTAATAGGCAAATTAAACATGCAATCTATAAAATTTCTTATCAATACTTTAACACATGCATCTAATCACTCGGTAAATCATAAAAATTAATCGAAATAAACTTTTCTATCTCAGATTTGTGGTTTCGTAACCACTATTCCATTTAGCCCTATTTCGAGATGTTACACAACCTAAGACTGTATCTGAGATCTACAGTTTTTTGGGATTGGCAGGGTATTATCAACGATTTGTAAGGGTTTTCATTGATTGCAGCACCTTTAACTAAGTTGTTGCGTAAGGGAGTACCATTTAACTGGACTGATACACAGCAAGAGAGCTTCGAGAAGCTCAAGAAGGTACTGACTGAGGCCCCTATCTTGATTCAGCCAGAGTCAGGGAAAGATTTCACTGTCTACAGCGATGTATCACATGTTGTTTTGGGATGTGTATTGATGCAGGAAGGCAAGTTAGTAGCGTATGCATCTCGTCAGCTAAAGATTCATGAAGCAAATTATCCGACGCATGAATTGGAGTTGGCTGCGGTAGTATTCGCACTAAAAATTTGGAGGCATTATCTGTACGGTGAGAAGTGTATCATCTACACTAATCACAAGAACTTCAAATATCTCTTCACTCAGAAGGAGCTAAATCTTAGGTAGCGTAGATGGATTGAACTACTTAAAGACTATGATTGTAGATTGAATACCATCCTGCTAAGGCCAATGTGGTGGCGGATGCACTAAGTCGTAGAGCTATGACTGATCTGAGGGCGATGTTTGCTCACCTCAATTTATTTGATGATGGTAGTTTGCCAAGCTTCAAGTTAAACCAACGTGGATGGATCAGATTAAGGGTAAGCAGATGAAAGACGAGTCGTTGGGTTTTTGTTTTCGATAGGTTGAGAGTGGAGACACTGTGGATTTTGGAATGAATAGCAAAGGGGTGCTCTGTTTCTATAGGAGAATCTATGTACCAAATGATACTGATTTGAGGCAGTCTATACTATGAAGGCGCATAGTAGTCCTTATGCTATGCATCCTAGCAGGAATAAGATGTACCGAGATCTTCGTGAGTTATATTGGTGGCCGAGTCTTAAGCGTGAAGTTACCGACTTCGTGGGTAAATGTCTAACTTGCCAGCAAGTTAAGGCTGAGCATCAGTTACCTTCGGGTTTGTTGCAGCCAGTTAAGATTCCACTTTGGAAGTAGGAGAGAGTAACTATGGACTTTGTTAGTGGGTTGCCCCTAACGCCTACTAAGAAGGATTCGGTATGGGTCATCATGGATTGATTGACTAAGTCTGCCCATTTTATACCAGTTCGTACTGACTACTCTTTGCAGAAGCTGGCTAAACTGTATGTGTTTGAGATAGTGAGACTGCATGGGGTACCGGTTTCCATAATATCTGATAGGGATCCTCGCTTCACGTCTCAGTTCTGGAAGAAGTTACATAAAGCTCTAGGTACAAGATTGGACTTCAGTACTGCGTTCCATCCTCAGAGAGACGGTCAGTCGAAAAGGGTGATACAGATAATGGAGGACATGTTAAGGAGTTGTGTGATTGATTTCCAAAGAAATTGGAAGGATTACTTATCGCTAGCAGAGTTTGCTTACAACAACAGTTACCAGTCTAGCATACAGATGGCACCCTAGAGGCATTATATGGGCGTAGGTGTTGCACTCCTTTGTGTTGGACTGAATTGGGCGAGCATCGTGTTCTGGGTCCTAAACTAGTTTTTGATACCGAGAATAAGGTCAGGTTGATTCGAGATTGACTGAAAGAGGCATCTGATAGACAAAAGTCATATACAGATCTGAAGCGCTGAGAGATAGAGTATTATGTGGGGGACTTCGTGTTTCTCAAGGTCTCACCATAGAAGAAGATGTTAAGATTTGGTCATATGGGCAAGCTAAGCCCTAGAATTATTAAGCCTTATCGTATACTGAGACGAGTGGGTCCAGTTGCCTACTAGTTAGAGCTACCTCTAAAATTGGAGGGGATTCACGATGTTTTTCATGTGTCGATGTTGAGGCGCTACCGCTCTGATCCCACGCATGTTGTTTCTGTTGAGGAGATCGAGGTTAGGCCAGATCTGACTTTTGAGGAGGAGCTAGTCCAGATACTGGACCGTGATGTTAAAATTTTGAGAAGAAAATCCATCCTACTGGTTAAAGTTCTTTGGAATAATCATAGTTCTAAGAAGGCCACGTGGGAGCCCAAGGATGCAATACAACAACAATATCCTCATATGTTCTGATCAGGTAAAATTTTGAGGCCAAAATTTTCTTTAAGGGGGTAGAGTTGTAACACCCCAAAATCTGTTATAATTATATTTTTATATGTTGTTGTTACAGAAATTCATGTCTGCTTCAATGGTTAACAGTTCTGGAAAGTGTTAGAGTGGTTCCAAGTTCAAGCCTTGGCTTGGGAAATTTTTTCTTTTTAATGAATAAACCCTTAACTTTAGTTAGTAGATTTATAAATAAATCTTGTTAAAGATATGATAGAATGGGTCTGCTGGTCTAGTGGTTAAGTGGAGTGTTAAGGGGGTGAAGGTCTGGAGTTAGAATCTCTGAGCGATTAAAGGGGATTTATTTTTACTACTTGGTTGTGGAAAAGTTGTAGTTTGACTGAAATTCTGAGTGTTTGAGGAGTGTAGGGATGTAGTGGACGATTTTTAGGAGGTTTTTGAGGGATTTTATTTTATTTTATTATCTCTTTTCAAACAATTCGGCTCCTTTCACTTCTCTGAAGATTTTGACAATAGTTTTTTTTGCTTTTGAAGGCTACAGTTCATCTTTTTGCTCTTTTCCTGACTAATAATTCTTTTGTGCCCTTTGGATTTGCCCCTTTCCACGACAGGCATTCCCTTCTCCTCTATTATCGATTCTTTTCTTCTTCTGCTTCCCTCTTTGTGTTGTCTTTTTTTGTTTTCGTGACTTCCATTCTTTGCATTTCTGCCCTCTGCAGAATTTTGTGGCTTTGACCCCATTTCTTCTTTGGTTTATTTTTCAATTGTCCCTTTTCCCGTTACGCGGTTCTGCGCTTTCGGTAAGTGTGTGATTTATTTTGGTTCAAATCGTTTATGTGAATAACTATTAATAGGGGTTTTGACTGGAATACAGGTAATAACCGAGGAGCTAGTGATCATTTTTTATCAGCGGTTTATGTGTGTAAGGCCTCGGTTGTTCAAGCACGATAAGTGGCTGTCGATATTTTGGTCAAGTGTTTTGAAGAGGGGTTGTTTTAATTTGATTAATATGCAATTAAATGTGTGTCATGGTTTCGAATTAACTGCGATTTAGGATTAATTGTGGGGTTGTTTGTTGACTACATGTATTGATAGTTTTGGGTGCGCCTTTGCGCTGGAAACAAACAAGGTGTGTAAACACAACCTCAACTATGGAAATCGACAAAAGCTGGAGTAAGTGAACGATGACGCCACACGGGCGTGCGCTCGCTCGTGTGGTAGTCTGTGTGACTAAACATGGGCGTGTGATCGACGAAGCCGGCCATTTGCGATTTCATAGGCTGGGCTGAATTGGGCCATGTGGGCCCCACACGGGTGAACCACACTGACGTGTGGAAATATTGGGCCAGGCTGTGTGATCCACATGATCAAGGCCATTTTGGGTCGTGTGGGCCACACGGGCGTATAGGCCCATTTTCACTGTTTGACTGTAAAGGTTGCACGGGTCACCCGAGACGACTGTGGACCTACTGTTGGGTCGGTAAGCTCATCTAGACCACTAATTGACTGAATAACTGTTATGCCCATGTGTGATGTGTATATATATATATGTTCATGTATGACTATATTTTAGCATGCTATTTTTAACTGTATTGAGTACATGTATAATATTATGATATGACATGACATGATTGTATGATGCATTGCTTGGGGATGGGTTCTCTATTGATCGGAGGAAGTGTACTGAAAGGATTCGAGCCTATATTACTAGCAGCCCAACTGCATATTACTGTATAGTGCCACATTTGGTACTTTCTGGAGTGTAGGAATGGGTGGGTTAATTATATCCCTACATAATGTGTAGGGTTGGACGTAGATGGAGTGTAGAGGCTAGATAGGTAGGACTTGTATACTGTTTAAACTGTTATTGCACTGATTATTGTTACTGTAATGGGCCAAGGCCCAAACACATGATTGTTTTTGTATTGAGATGGGCTAAATCCCAAATTGATATTTTCACTATTACTAAAAAGGGCTTCGGCCCAGACTGTGCTTGTTTTCTAACTATTTGCTTATATGGGATTACACACTGAGTTTTCGTAAACTCACCCTCCTGTTTTAACTGTACAGGTAATCCCCAGACATAGACAGATCGGTGCAACGGATGACTCAACGGTGGCCACACGACTTATCTAATTTTAAATAGTATTTTATGATTTCGATTTAATTGTTGGGGTAATTTACTGTAATAATGGCCTCTTTGGATTTTTATTTTTAATTTTGGATTTTTATTTGTTTTGGTTTATAACTGCTAGCAGTAGGAAAAGACGCGGGTTTTCAATAAGATAAATGTTTTATCAAAGATACCACAAATACGCAACCTGTTTTAAGAGCTTCTGCAATAAATGATGTTTTTAAAATTAATAACATTTTAAAATTTTTAACAATGACTCACATTTTGAAAATGAACGATACATCTTAGAGTCATCATTAAGATCACACAAAGAGGTTAAATAGAAAAAGGTTTTTCATTGATATCACACTTTACGAAAAACACTTTAATGTGATATCGCCAGATTCGACCATAACGTCTAGGCCGGGTTTGGGGTGTTACAATTTTTGGTCGAGAATAAGATTTTGAAATCAAATCTTTAAATACTCTGTAAGTATATAAAACTGTAATTTTATGTAATTGTATGTTAGTAAGTATGGTTATGTTTAGTAACTTTATTTAAGTTTTGTGATAAATTTGTATTAATGACACTGATGAGCATGTCATATTTTTGTTTTGATAAGATTATATGTTGCATGAGATAATAGTTTGATAATGCATGTCTATTGGGGTGGGATATGGTATGTGTTGGAGAAAGTGTGATTCTAACAGTATTACTGCAATTCTGGTGGTATATCCGCAATATCTATCTTGCAGCTCAGCCGCATAATTGCTGAATGGCATACGATCATGACTTGGTGTGATGGATGGATGGGCTTATGTAGTCCTATTTAGTGTGATAGGTTGGATGGAGATGGTGTAGCAAATGAAGGTAGGATTATTATATTCTGATTTGTTATTATGATATTTGCAAATAAGCATGTTCTGTATGATTTTTGTATATAGGCTAAGGCACACACTAAGCTTTTTATCTCACTCTGTTAATTTACCATATTTCAGGTAATCCTCTGACTTAGGATTTGGTAGCGATCTCGAAGCTTGATTCAGTTATTTGAACTCTAACTTTGTTTTGGATTTTGTTTACAAACTTTACGGACTTTTAAATTGTTAAATTTTGAGACATTTACTTTGGTTTTTGGGTTTTGCAAAATATACTTCTAATTAGTATTTTGATAAATAAGTATGATTTATGATAAACTAAACCAGTAGAACGATTTGTGGAATTTAATTATTTCCCTAAAAATAATAACTCTTAAGGGATTTTTCTGCTGCAAATATATAATCAGAACAATGTGTTTTACAAAATAAGGAATTAAGGCAAAATGGTTTCTATAAACTAATTCTATAAACAAATATTTCAAAATACACTCATACTTTATTGTGACAAACACTTTTTCTTGAAATTGAAGTGATCAAAGTTTTAGGGTTTCATTGTAACCTTCATAATTCATCCATAACATCTAGGTCGGGTATGTGGTGTTACTAGCTTCCACTCATCCAAAGTATCAGCAAAGATCAAAGCCCAAGGATTTTTATTGCCAAAATTTGCCCAACTCTAAACATTAAAAGGTTAGGAGTTGAGTAGTACCAGACACTAGTGGGCACTACTCCTTGGCACTACTTATAAACTGTCTCAACACTTGCTATTAAAATTATTTTTCTTAAACAATTTTTCCCACAGTGCTATCATCTAAAGTTGTAGCAGACTGTAGCTTTTCATTCCTTTGCACCATCAACTGCACCATATTTTCTATTCAAGTATCAATGCTTTTTTGTTGATCCTCCCACATATTTTGAACTATTTATTCATGTGCCTACATAATTTCAAGCTATTTTTGAATGGTCGTGACTTGTTCCTGTAGTTGATTTAATCTAGTTTCATGTTAGGGATCGACCTGTATAAACAACGAAGTAGTAAAAGTAGAGAAGAATGAACACAAATATTTTACATGGAAAACCCTCAAAAAGGGAAAAACCACTGGCAAAGAAGGCTTTAGCTTTTCACTAAATAGTAAACAAATAAGGGTACAATATGGAGAAGATAACCTAAATGTACAACATGTACATTACTCAAAATCTCGATTACAAAGCTCAAAATCCCAAAGAGAAAATTGGTAAATAAAACCCTAAACCTCATAGGGTACTCACTAAAGAGGTATAAAATACTCCCCATAGTTACCACAAAACTCTCACCAAAACTAATATGTGATTACGCCTTCGTCCTTAAAGAAAAAAGGCTACAAGCACATCTTGATTAGCTTAACAAAATAGGGATATAATGACCCCTTTAAATAGGCTAAGATTAGAGTTTTAATCATACTAAAATATCCTAGGAATAATTAAAGTCTAATTAGGAGAACAAGTCCTGTTTGAAGTCTAAAATGTAATTGTCAAATAAGAGAACACATCATGATGTTGTTTTTGCCTCGTCATGACATCTCGAGCCATGATGTCATGATCCTCCTCGTCGCAATGTTACCATCTGTTTCTCTAGAAATACAAGGCACACCCCACAAGTATCCACCTTGACTCGTATTTATCATACCTCCTTTTCCATGCCCCGTCACGTGCCAAACTCAAATTTTTTGCAAAATTTTAACCAAGTCTAAAACGTGCTCGAACTTGGAAACTAAAAGACTCCTAGTTTTCAAATAAAAGTTGTATAATGTAACAAGGGTCAGTAATACCCAAATATGAGAGAAAACATTAACTCTCTCCACCTAAACTGTAACCCTTTGTGAACCATTCAAGTCTTTAAAACCAAAAGGGGATAAGATTCTTCTCTAAATAAGGCACATGTCTGACATCTAACACAACTCCACCATCATTCGAATTATATATGGAGAACAACTAATTATATATGGAGAACAACGAATCATCATCCTTGTGCTCGGCCACATCAACTACCTCTGTAATTATTCGAAATTGCCAGAAACTAAAATTTGTGGTCCATATAACTTCTCATTATCCAAAGACATTGTTGTGCCACTGAACTAGTTAATCTGCGGAAGCTGAATCGTAGCTTTGATATTAGTTTGTTGGGGATCAACATGTATAAATAACGAAGTAGTAAAAGTGGAAAGGAACAAACACAAATATTTTACGTGGAAAACCCTCAAAAAGGGAAAAACCACGGGCAAATAAGGCTTTGACTTTTCACTAAAGAGTAAACAAACGAGAGTACAATATGGAGAAAATAACCTAAATGTACAACTTGTACATTACTCAAAACCCCGAATACAAAACTCAAAATTCCAAAAAGCAAACCAGTAAATAAAACCCTAAACCTCATAAGGTACTCACAAAAAAAGGTATAAAATACTCTTCATAATTACCACGGAACTCTCACTAAAACTAATATGCGACTACATATTGTCTCCCTAAAAAAAGGCCTACGAGTACATCTTGATTGGCTTAACAAAACAGGGATACAACGACCCCTTTAAATAGGATAAGATCAGAATTCTAATCATACTAAAATATCCCTAGAATAGTTAGAGTCTAATTAGGAGAAGAAGTCTTGCTTAAAGTCTAAAACACGATTGCCAAATAAAAGAACACATCGTGATGTCCCGAGTCGCGAAGTTGTGGTCCTCTTTGTCGCAACATTGCTATCTATTTCTCCAGAAATACAAGGCACACCCTACACTTAATCTATTTATTTTTGTTTTTACCTAAGTTGGTGTGAATAGATAAAACTTTTATACCAATTTGTTATGAATCCAAGTGGTGGATTCAAGTTCAGTGAAGAATGAGAAATTTCAAAAAAGAATTGAAAGAAAGAAAAATTGAATTTCATTTTGATAAGAATTTATTACATTCCTTCAATATATTTGGCTTAGGTCATGTAACTAACTATAGGACATTTGGACAGTTGTAAAATAGTACAAGGCTAACCAAAATTAGTTATTTATATATATGTATCAGTCGTATTCAAATTTAATTCTAAGCTCAGCTGGCTTTGTCTTTATTAGTCGCTACCCTCTTATCTTTCTCATGAGTAATCTTCTAAAAGTCTTCATTGTGGGGCTTTGGGCCTTTCGTACCCCAATTTGTGCCCACACCCTTATTAGTCTATTCCTAACCCTTCACCATCTAGGTCGTCTGCTTAAGCTTTGTGTTCAAGCCCATGTCCATGCCCGTTCTCATGGCAGGGTTTTGTGCTTTTCTTTCTTTTGTTTGCTTATTGTTTTGCTTGTCCTTTTTTTTTTTAATTTACTTTCTTGTAACTTGTTTGAGATCATTGAACTCTTTTTTATCTTGTCTTGAATGAATGAAGTTTCATGACAAAAAATATTTACTTTTTATTTATTTTGCAATTAATATGCATGAACAAAATAATAAAAATTTTCAAATTTCATAAAGAATTTGAAGAAGGATTCACTACGGTAAAATATAAAATTAAACTTCAAAATATCGTTTCTATGTAATTTTAACATATTATTTTAAAATTTTATATTATTAAAATATTTATAAATGGTTTAAAAATGCAATAATTTTTATATTATTTGTTTTAATATTATTAGAAAAATTGTGCACTCAAGGGAGCAAATTCAACAATTTGAGTCAATCCTCTCAATAAACATTAACAAATTTATTGAATTGTTACAGCTTATAAGCAAAAATTTAAAGACCTGACTAAGGGTAGGTTTGGATAGGCGAAGGCATGCAGTGCAGTGCGTTTAGTTTACTTCTTATCTTATGTTACAGTATCGTTACAGTATCTAATCTCACTGTCATTGTTATTTTTACACTAACCGCAAGAAAACGCACCGTTCATCCAAATCCACATTTAATAATGTGAGATATGTTGTTTTCAAATATCCTTATTCTTGACAATGAAAACTTCATTTATTTTAATAATAAAAGATAGTTTTTAATTTTAATTTTACCAAATATAATATCACATTGTACTTTGTTTTTCGATTGGTCTTGTCTTTTTAATGTCTATATTATTACTTTGAATATCTTTTAACGATAAATTAATTTCTAACCCACCAACAATTTTCATGGATAAAATTTCTATTGATAAAATTATACTAGTTAAAAATTTAAATGATAAGGGTGATAATTTCATCTTTATAAAATAATAATAATAATAACCACAATTAAGTTTACAATTTAGCTATATGTAATTAACACAAAACTTATATGATATGAAAATTGTGTTCTTCTCGTCAAATATGTTTAATTTAATTTTCTTTCAGTTCTTCATGTCTTACGTCCAAAACTTTTTCGTCTTTCCTTTTTATTCTCAAAATTTGCTGTTAATAATTTTGAATGAATTGTTTATTATTTAAACTTTTAGAAGTCATTCTCAACAAAGAGATTATTCATTTCCCTCTTTGCTTTGCTTGATTTTCGAGTAGTTATGTTATTCTAATCCTTCATTTTTATTGAAATGTTTATTTTTAACTCACAATACATTCCAAGTACTATCAAAAGCTTTAAAAAAATAGAACATACATGTGTATGTGACACTTACATTTAGGTCCCAGTAACATAGATTGTCTGACCTTCTTTCTTCCTGTTGCAGCATATATGTTTGCAAAGGCAAGGAAGGAAGAAGGGTTGAAGCAATGCGGCTAACAAACAGAGTGAAACAAAAGAAGATTTATCTTTTGCTCCAGAGACAACTCCATGAGGTAATGACAAACCACCAATCTTTTCCAGTTGTTGCACTATCTTTGAAGGTTTTGGACTCCATTCCTGAATATCAGCAGAGAATGGAAAACTCAAACCTAATGATCCTGAAGAAAATCAAGAAAAGATTTGAAGATAAGGCTGTTTTCAAGCAATTTATTCATGCAGAATCTCTATGGGTTTGTCTAATCTAAACCCATATTCCCTTTTTTTCCCCAAAATATAGAGAGAGAGATGGTTACTTATTGCTCCTGCTATGTTAGTTGCCTTGATAGAGGGTAATAAGGGCCAGCAGGCAACTGGACCAATTGGCTTTATGTGAGACAAAGGATAGAGATCGACTGCCCCCATTTCCCTGCTTTATAGATGAGCCATAAATAATTTTGAAGTAGTGGGGTCCTTTATGTAACCTTTCCTTCAAGTCCAGCCACATATGTATTTTTTTTCAATATGAATTTCTTTTGAAAAAAATTGAGCATACATATGTTATACACATTCATATCCAGAAAACGTCCTCTTCCTGATAAACAATGTTTTCCTTTTAAGCCATCCTTTCAAATTATCAAATTTGGCATGATAATGCTAGTTTTAGTCACTGGTTAATCTCTCTTATCATCATCATCTCTGCTTTTCTAGTCTCACAGAAAAGATTTCTCTCAAATGCCAGGAACCATCCAAGTTTCAGGTATCAAGTTTTGTCTTAACTGTAATTCCAATATGGCAGTTGAAGTTCATACTCCTTTTTCAAGACTTCCCTCATTGAATTCATTTCAGTTCTGGATTTCAAGGGTCTCCATTCATCATCATTATCATCATCATCATCATCAAAAGTATCAATAAAAGGTAAACCAATCAACATTTTCTTGTCCAAATTTTCTTATCTTGAATGGCTATATTCTATACACTGTGAGAAGAAAATTTTACCAGTGAGTTCATCTTCATAACGCAGTTTCCAAGGGAAAAATAGAGTACCAGACTTGGGACAAAGGGGAATTCTCATTGTAATGACTCTAAACATTGTTTTGACATCCTTTGATTTTGCTGTGTTTTAAAGTTGTGAATTTTGCTATTGAATTCCAACATGTTTTGCTATTGCACAGTCCATTGACAACCCTTCGTGACAACTTGATTATAACAATACAAGATGCAGAGGGAAACGAGATTTCTCATACAGGTTTGTGCCTTTTCATTTTCCATAAGCATTTAGAATATTAAGAGTTAGTCTGAGTGAAAAAGATATGACATGGGGCAGGACTTGAAACCAGATTGGTGGTTGAGAAAGGTGTTTGGGATGACATATTTCCCCTTGAAGGAGGTGGGCATGCTCATATGAAGTTGCAGTTTTTCCTCAATGAAGAAGAGCGCCAGCGAATTCGGATAATGGTATTCTTTTTCCCTTGCTTTGCTTTTGATGCAATAAATGACTGATCATACAAGATTCCTTTTATGTGTGCATTAAACCATCAGCCAGAATATGGGATGCACTGCATTAAGCTGTTTGATAAAATGCATGCCTATGGTATCCTGATAAACCTTATTCCTTTCCGTGGCGCTACTAAGTTATATATTTCTAAGATCATTTTCAGAGGGAATCTGCACTGAAGAAGAAACATGAAGAGCTTTGCAATAGTGGTCATGGAAGTCCCAAAAATGCTTCTGTTAGTTATAGTGAAGCCAGTCAATTGTCTGTCCCCTTAAACAACCCCAAGGATGCCAAATTTGATATCGACAACAGAGACAGAAGTTATTCTATTCAGAAGCAAAAGAGCACAGTTAAGGGTTACTTAGCATTACACTAAAAACCCTTTTTCTCTTCACTGACAAAAGCCTCAAGTTTTCTTAATGTTCATTTCATATGGATATTTAGAATGACAGAGATGTCCATCTAACTGAGTTGTATGTTTCACCAGGATTCAGTTCCTTCAGAACCAGAGAAGCATAATAACTCAAAGAAGAAACATGAAAAGCTTCGCGATAGCGGTCATGGAAGTCCCAACCAGGCTTCTGTTAGTTATAGTGAAGTTTCAGGTTTGATATTGCGTACTCAATTTTCATACGACTTAATCAATCCTAGAAGGCCTTTTTCTTGATGTATTTAAGTGTTGCCTCTTCTGAAGGATCAAAAGAAAGTTCATTCCGAAGTGGATTGCTAGCCAATGAAGCCAATCAAGTGTCTGTCCCCTTAAACAACGCCAACGATGCCAATTTCGATATCACTAGCAGAAACAGAAGTTCTATTCAGAAGCAAAAGAGCACAGTTAAGGATTACTTAGCATTACAGTAAAAACCTTTTGATCTTCACTAACAAAGCCCTGAGCTTTCTTAATTTTCATTTCATTTGAATATTTAGAATGACAGAGATGAAAAGCATCAGATGTCTATTTAACTGAGTTATGTATTTCACCAGGATTCAGTTCCTTCAGAACTAGAGAAGCGCAATAACTCGAAGAAGCCGAGACCTGCAGAGAAATGCCATAGCAACGTAAAGAACATGATAAATGCATTTGAGGGTAGTCTATTTCAGGTAAAGTGAGCATTGTCCATTTGTTATTGCAACTTAGACACATGATTATGATCACTGGAACTTGATCTGTGGCAGGATGTGAGACCTTCTATTAAACCACCACCGAAAATATCTCAGACGAGAAAGATAGGAGCCAACTCTTTTCTAGTAAATTCACATCTCAATGAAGCTGAGACAGAAAAGATCATATCGCCAAAGGTAACATTAGGAACAATCAATAGGGAAAAAGTGCAGACATTTGGTTCAGTGGAACCTATATATGGGGCTGCACCATCCAAAGAAAGCGAGCAGTTGAAGGATAAATTTAAAGTTAAACAAAGAGAAAGTGTGGTGAAGGAAGAGAAGAAATATTCCAAAGATTTCAAGAGAGCATCAATAACAGAAAAAGCCGAATTTTCTCAAAGAATCCTTGACAAGTATTCAAAAGGTAACCAATCTTGGAACCTGTTTTCTGCAAAGCAACACTCTAGAAGGAAATCGGTAACAAAGGAGGGTAAAGAAGAAAATTTTCAAAAGGATCCACGAGAAGCTGAAGGAACTTCAAATGGAAAACCAAAATCAGTGGCTATTTGGAGTAATCACCATTGTTCCATTGGTAGCTCTGGCCTCTGGATATTTCCAGGTGAAGCTAAATGCTCATGCATAACAACTGGGGCCAAACAAATAATGGATCAAATGGGAGGTTTTTGCGATGAAGCCAATACCCACCAAATAAATTTGAGTTCTTGTGATCCGAAAAGCACAGAAGAGGTTTGCAAGATATCCCATATAGTCTTAAGGTCTTACTAATATTGGATAAATTAATTTTATTATCTCAAGTCACTTACATTTATCATGTTTTACTGCAAATTATGTTCTATCTGATTAACTGCAAGGCTTTACGTATATATTACTGTGCTTGAGCTCATGTTTGGAAATATAACTATGAATATTGAGTAATCCTTCTGTAGCATACAAGATGAAAAATGCATCTTGATGGAATAAAAGGTTTAAGGAACCAATATTGCTCACTGTGTCAAGCACTGTACTGAATATATACCTTAGCAGATGTTACAAATAAGATACTAATTTGTTTCCCTTTTTGGGATATACCGCTTATGAAGGAACAGTTCAGAATAACACAGTTAAAACCATATATACATATATTAAGTTTGTCATCCCTCTTTAGTGGACATAATGCAAGGCTGGAACTTTCTGATGCATCTGTATTCAGATGGTCTAAACTACTATTATCACTCTAGGATACATACATATACATACATATATATATATATATCAAGTTCTTGGTTTGGTAAATTAGCAGCCTGCTTATAAACTGTATGTTGCAGGGAAAAGGGTCACTTGATTAAATTTGTCAAATGTGTTCAAATTTGCTTGTTATTTCCAGGCTAATGATGCTGATGGTGGCACTGCTATTGTGGAGAATGAAGATGGGAAGACTTCTGAAAAGTTTGGACGAAGGGTTGGGACTTCCATGAATCCTGAGGAATCCATTGGACCTTTTGGAAAGGTTATATTTTTTGCTTTGCTATTGAAGTAACAAGATATATTTTCCCTTGCAAGAAGATAATGGTTCTTCTTCCTATGAAGGTTGACATAATGCAAAGCCTTCATATTTTCCCCTCGACTTCTATATGATTTCTTTTTAGCATAGAGCTAGTGCGGGAACAAACAAAAAGCTCAACACATCTAAACACCAAAATATCAGTGAAATAGCATCTAAAACAAACATATACATTTAAGCATCAAAATAACTAACACAAGGACCATATGAAACACCATAAAACTAGACACCAAAAAAACTTACACAAGGATCTTAGTTAACACCAAAATTGTATGATATAGCTTGTATGAACAGATGAGACTAGTATTATGATCAAATGGCAATGTTTTTATTTCTCCATTGTTGTTCAAAATGTCTTACGAATTATAGCATGGTTTTCTGATGAGTGTTTATAGCAGCTGGACAGATCAAACAATTAGTTTATGGTCATGGATGCATATTTGCAATGATCTGCAATTAATTAATATCTACTGAAATGACAAAAAATTCTCCTCGATTTAATATTTAGAATTCCATTGAAATTTGAATCATCCTGTTATTGTAGTCTCTTTGTTGTTGTTGTCGCCATCTAATACCTTATAGTATAGTAGTGAATGAGCTTCTTTCTGCAAAATGTCACTGCTAATTTTCTTTTTCCTTTTCTTTACGTCAGGTGATTAAAGTCGTAGTCATGGTGGGCTTTGCAACTTTGGTTCTCCTAACAAGGAGAACATACAGGTATTCATGTTCTATGTGTAACAATCTACCATCACATACTGATACTGCTGGGATTACCTTTCTTTACAAACATTGCACCAAAAGATGTTTTTGTAGGAATATTCTCTAAATATTTTAGGAATATTTTGTAGATATTTTTTTTATTAAAATCTCTTATTTTAAGGGATCATATCTCCTATTTAGTATCTTTCCTAACTTAGAGTTTCCTAAAGTAGTGTCATAGGTTGTATATAAAAACTCTGATTTATGTTCTATTTAGTATCAAATACTCTGATTTCTACATGGTATCAGCTTAGGTTACGATTTCTTGTTCAATCTAGACCATGTCCAAAACTCCTTCTCCTACTTGGAGATTACTTCAAATCCGAAAATTTTTACGGTTCCGATGCTCCATCGATTAAATGCAGTTCGACTATCACCGCCATCGATTGAATGGCAACAATTTTCTTGAATGGTCCCAATCGGTTAAGAATTTTCTCTTGGCAGAGAAAGATTGGACTACGTTCTTGGTGAAATCAAGAAGCTGCTTGTGGTGATGTTGGTTTTGCTAAGTGGATGCATGACAATGGTCGTTATGACTTGGCTCCTTAATTTCATGACCCCGAGTATAAGCGAAACTTTCTTCTTTACACCACACCGCTGAAATTTGGAGTGCGATCCATAAAACCTACTCTAGCACGGATAATTTTCTTTGAATTATATCATGTTGAAGATCAAGACCACCCTTAAACAAGGAACCATGCTGTTACTCTCTACTACAATACCCTTATCGCTCTTTGGCAACAATTAGATTTGTATGCACATTATGATTGGGTAGATCCAAGAGATCTTTGCTCTTTATCGACAAATTGTTACTCAACGAAGACTTTTCAATTTCTCCAAGGCTTAAATAAGGACACGGGCGAGGTTCGCGGCGAGGTCCTGGCTATTTCTCCTCTTCCCTCCCTCGAGAGGCTTTCTCTATGGTCAAGAAGGAAGAAAGCGAAGGTGTGTGATCTTGTCGATGAACCATATTCCACTTGAAAGATCGCCTTATCGACCCATCAATCATCTCCTCTTCCAAGCGAGGTAGACCTTGGTGTGATCATTACAAAAGCCCGGCCACTCTAAGGAGAAGTGTTGGAAGCTTCATGGTAAGCCTCGGACTGGAAGTCCAAGCACTCTCGAGATAATAAATCAAGCCTTGTCGTTGCCACCTCGTCACTAGTTTCACTAAAGAACAGATTCTTGAACTTCAAAAACTATTTGGAAAGTTTCAAGGGTCTTGTGAGGGTAATCTGGTCATAAAAGATCCGAAGGTAACCTTTCTTCTCTGCATTTTCTCCTCCCGTTGACTCCTAATTGGATCCTCGATTACGGTGCTACGGATCATATGATCGGTAACAAGGCATTGTTTCACAATTTTTCCATACCTTTGGTAAAAGTGTCAAAAGCGGTGATGGTACCTTGTGCAAAATAGAAGGACATGGCAATTGTTATTCTCAATGAGCAGATTGCACTTAAAATGTTCTCTTTGTACCAAATCGGCGTGCAATCTCATCTCTGTTAGTAAATTGTCCACAGACTTGCACCTTTGCTTTGTAATTTTTAATGATCGTGATTGTACTTTCTGAGCCTTGAACTCGAAGAAGATGATTGGTAAGGCCGACTTGCATAATGGTCTCTACATCCTCCTACCTCTCCTAAAATCGAGATCTCCAAGTCATTTACCGCTTTAGGAAAAGTTGATCTTGTTATGTTATGGCACTTTCGTTTAGGCCATCCTAGTTTCCAATACCTTGCAAAATTGTTTCTGCTCTATTCATTAATAAAAGGCCTAATTCTTTTTCTTGCAAAGTTTACTCTCTTGCCAAACATACTAAATCATCTTATTTTCCTTCTACATACAAGCCTTCTTATCCTTTTGCTTTGATCCATAGTGATATTTGGGGCGCTTCTCGAGTGAAGAATCTTGATAATTGTAAATGGTTTATCACTTTTATTGATGATCACATGAGGATAACTTGGACTTATTTCTTTGAAAGATAAATCTGAAACTACTAGTGTTTTTGTGCAATTTTATAACATGGTTCTCACTCAATTTGGGTCTAAAATCCGACTCTTTAAATCGATAATGGCGGTGAATTTTTTCTAGGTCTTTAGGTGATTTTTTTAAGGAAAAGGGCATAGTTGATTAGTTCTTGTGTTGGAACCCCACAACAAAGCGGCATTGCTTAGAAAGAAAAAATAGGCACCTTCTTGAAGTTACTCGTTCTCTTATTTACCACTAATGTTCCTAAATATTTGTGGGGAAGCCTTATTAAGCGCCACATATTTAATCAACCGGATGCCTAGTAAGGTTTTAAAATTTCAAACGCCTCAATCTATATTTTTGCAAAGACTTTCCTCATTTTAAGCCTATCTCCTCCATTCGCCACTTAAAATTTTTGGTCGCCTTGTTTTTATCCAAAATATTGCTCCTAATAAGTCCAAGTTAGATCCTAAATCTTTAAAATGTGTATTGGTTGGGTATTCTTCACTTAAGAAGGGTTATAAATGCTATCATCCTCCTTCTAAACGATTTTTCACCACTATGGATATAACATTTTATGAGCGAGATTCCTATTTCACTCATTTGAAATTGTGGGAAACATGGAGTGATTTTCACCACAACAGTATCTCCTCCTAATCTTCATTCTCAACCTTGAATTGCCATCTTGTTCGCCATTACTGCAGATCATCACTGTGAATGCTCTCATTGATTCTCTGTAGTACCTATGACTAATTCACCTACACCCACTTTAAACACTCTTCCGAAAATACACCTACTCCAATTGTGGTCTTCAAAAACACCACCACCCAAACAACTTCGTGTCTACACAAGAAAAGAAGACATATCCCTAAGACTGCATTTTGTAATCGATTCTTGAGAATTGGATTTGGGTCCAACCATGAAATGGAAGAAGAAATCGATAAGTCCACTACTCTAGATGACTTTCCTATTGCTATTAGAAAAGGGGTTAGACAAGTGCACCAAGCATCCTATTGAAAAATTCTTGGTTATAATTCATTGATGCCGTCTTTTCAAGCATTTACTGACAACTTTGGATAAAGAACGAGTTCCCACAAGCATATTTGAAGCTCTAAAGGATCCAAAATGGAGAAGGGTGTTGAAGAGGAAATTTGTGCACTAGAGAAAATGCTACTTGGACCATTACAGACCTTCCTCAAGGAAAAAAGGTCATTACCGTAAATGGATCTTTCTTTGTAAAGTATAACTCCAATGGTAGTATCCAACGATACAAAGCTAGACTAGTGGCCGAGGTTTCACGCAAACATATGGGATAGACTTCACGAAACTTTTGCACTGTGGCAAAGCTTAACACTATTCGAGTACTCCTAAGTTTGGTTGTAAATTGCGATTGGAAATTACACCAACTTGATGTAAAAACGCATTTCTTAATGGCAAGCTTGAGGAAGAAGTCTATATACAATTGCCACCTGGCTCAAAGTCTATTAAAGGTAGCAACAAGGTTTGCAAGCTCAACAAGTCTCTATACTGGGTTAAAACAATCACGAGCTTGGTTCGAGAGGTTCACTAAAGTCATTCTTCAAAATGGCTACAAGCGGTCCCTTGCCGATCATACGCTTTTCATCAAGGTAACTTCTACAAATAAGAAAGCTATCCTAATTGTGTATGTGGATGACATCATTCTTCTTGGAGATGATGAGGAAGAGATTAGCAATTTGAAGAAGTTGTTAAGCAGAATTGAAACCAAGGACTTGGGAAAGCTAAGGTATTTCCTAGGAATGGAGGTGGCAAGATCAAAAAAGGACTTGTGATCAACCGGAGAAAGTATGTACTTGATTTACTCAAAAAGCTGGTTTTCTTGGTCGTAAGCCACTGATACACCAATGGAGGCAAACTTGAGATTCAATAAAGAAGATGAGTCCTTAGTAGACAGAGAAAAATTTCAAAGGTTAGTTGGGAAACTAATCTACTTATCCTTGACAAGGCTAGATATAGCTTTTCAAGTAAATGTGATAAGTCAACACATGACTAATCCTCTTGAAGAGCATATGGCGTGACAAATAGAATTCTCAAGTACTTGAAGAAAACTCCAGGACACGGCTTAATGTTTAAGAAGACACAAGATGAAGCTGTTAAGATTTTCTGAGACTCTAGTTGGGTGGAGATCTCATTGAAAGAAGATCCCTAGTGGGTCTTGCACTTTTGTTTGGGGTAACCTTACAACTTGGAGAAGTAAGAAACAATCTGTTGTTTCAAGAAGTAATCTTGGTGAATTTAAAGCACTAGCTTTGGGGATATCTGAAGGAATTTGGCTACTTAAATTACTAAAAGAACTTGGCACAAATCGGAGGATCACTTTGAAGTTTTGTATGATAATCAATCGCCATTCAGATTGCCAAGAACCCATTCAACATGACCGAACAAAGCATGTTGAAATTGATAGGCATTTTATTCTTGATCAAGTCAACAAAAAGACGACCACTCTTTCTTACATTCCTTCGAAGGACAGATTGGAGACATTCTTACCAAGGCTTTGCCAAAACCTGTGTTCAATAAATTCCTATTCAAGCTGGGATTATACAATGTATATTCTCCAGCTTGAGGGGGAATGTAGGAATATTCTGTAAATATTTTAGGAATATTTTGTAGATATTTTTTTTTATTAAAATCCCTTATTTTAAGGGATCATATCTCCTATTTAGTATCTTTCCTAACTTAGAGTTTCCTAAAGTAGTGTCATAGGTTGTATATAAAAACTCTAATTTATGTTCTATTTAGTATCAAATACTCTGATTTCTACATGTTTAAATTGCAACACAAGCCTAAATAACTCAAAATAAACATGTAAAAGCTACATAGTATGCCTAAGCTGATTATGTATTGCCTGTTTTGTGAACTTGCAGATGAAGTCAGCTGCTGAGAAATTTGTGTCTATATTTGTTCCTTTTCTTCTATTTTCTAGAGTTAATCCTCTTCCAGTACAACAAATGCTAAAGGAGCATGTTCACTTATCGATGTAGTTCTGAGTTTACTTGGAGGGGGTCGATATCACCAGGTTCTATAATGGTTCAAGCCTGGAGCACTAATAAAATGAATGGTATACTTAGCACCGAGATAAAACAAATGTAAATTTGTTATCAATTTTCCATCTTTTCCATTCTTCAAAGGTAAATTTTACCGTTTGTAATTATATTAAAATTGCATCATTTTCATCCTTAGTGAATAACTTGCTCATATTCATGCATAAATTGTTGTATAATATAAACAAAAGTTACTATATTGAGGTATGTCTAGGTTGACATATGGCTTCAGTATAAATAAATAAAGTCAATAGAATTAAAATTAAATAATTATCTAAATCTCTATTTTTTTATTACAATCAATTTAGTAAAAGTTTATTCCTGAGGTCATGAAACAACAAGATAAGGAAAAAGGCCAAAAAAGCTTTCTATGGATGATTTAGCTAGGCCTAAAAGGAATGGTTAATACACTGAAAGGCCCATGGAAATCCAGCTTGACCAGCCATTTCTTTATAAAATTCGTCATTTTACCATCAAACTAGCCTGCATATAATCATCAAACCTCAAAAGTTTTAACTTCTATATTACCACTACAGAGAATTATGTTTATGAGTTAACAGGCTTTCCATTTAATTTGGGGAAAGGGTCTTGCTTGCTTAAAACTACTACTTTGCTCTTGTGAGCAAAGTACCCTTTCACAAGATTTTTGTATATAAGAATGGTCATTATACACTCAACCTGCAAAATGGAACAAAAAGGAATGGTAAATTCTCATTACCAAACACAACTGTAGGGAAGACTGTTAACGGAAAATACATACCTCATCTAGATCCATGTCCATCTCAAGCCATTTCAATGCTTTGACAATTACTTCCAACTTCAACTGGTGAGCTTTGCCTGGGTCCTTTTGCTTTTGGATGAAGTAACTATGAGATGAGAATGTTCAGAGTCAATATTATGAGCAGCAACGATTCAAAATATCATAAAGGGTCATTTCGTGTAAAGCACTTACATTTTTTTGACCAATCTTTGGTAAACTTGGAGCTCGAGCTTCTCCAGGACAAGGTACACACCAGATCTCAAAAACCTTATAGATGGGGCGAAATAGTTAGATCAGTCTTAACAAGGTGATTTCATTATCAACAGAATTGTGGAAGATAAACTTACTGGTCTTCATGTTCTTGGAGAGCATGCCGAAGAAGACGGAGATCACCCCTTGTTAGAGCTTGTACAACATCATTGTACTGCAAATACAACCATTGCTAATTACTAATTTGATACATTGAAACAATAGCCAAAGCTTTTAGAAAATATATGCAATTTGCCTTTTTCATTCATCCGATTTTCTTTTGTTCCCTTTAATATTAAATCACACCATATATACACCTCCAAAAAAAGCATGAGTATAAAGCATCTAGATGTACGCAAGGACTACATAGAAAGAAAAATAGGCACAATAAGAGAGAAACTGTACCTCAAGGAGGTTATACTTCTCTAGGAGGCAAGTTTTAGGTAAGATGCCCAATGAAAGCTTGACTGGTATCAAGTATTTTAATATCATCCTACAAAAATCAAACCAAATAAGAAGCAAGAAATGCTAAAAACTAGACTTAACCTGCTACCTCATGTCAAAGTTTGATGCAGAAGTAAGATTATGTAAAACAAGTTGCTCAACGGTTTAGCAGTTATTTATATTTATCCAGTGAATTTGAATGATGAGGATGTTACTACAGTTCTATCATTTTCCAACCTCTAACGTCAAAGCATCCACAACTGGGATTTTGGATTACATTGAAGATAGAAATCACTTTGTATGAATATTAAAGGAGTTCTTTTAATACTGAAAGAAAAATTAACTTCATCCGCAGCCAGATCGGATCAACTTTGATACTTCCATGAATATAATAAAATGGGAGGAAGAAAAAAACAGAATAAGGACATTAATGATAAGTAGAAAAATCGTCAAGAAATAGATTAGAAATACTAGTTGAAATGAAATAAATTTGAAGCATATGTGTTTGAGGCAGTTACATTAAAAGAGGAAAATTTTCACCTAGTTGTCAAATTAGACATCAAAATGATCAATGCAGCTACAACTTTTAATAAGGCAATTATTATGGCTTCTGTAGTATGCAGATGCAAGATATATATACCAAAAGCACACATAAACAAACCTTATATTTGCTTCTCTAAGAGGGTTGCAATGTGTCAACGCATATGATAATTTATGGTCAGCCTGCCCAGTCAAACAGTATATAGGACAAAGAGTAAGTTCCCATTATATTGAATTTCTTCTCACTCTTAAAACCAGATAAAATTAGTAATGAGAAGCCCGGGTGCTAGTTATAAGCAGGGTCCCAAGTCTAAATGATTAATCATGCTAGACAAACACACGAAACACAATCACAAATGAAGTTTATATCTCAAAAGGAAAGAAGGAAAGCTTTCTCCATGGAATTTAGATCACTTACAGCAGGAAAATTTTCATTAAAAACTTCCAAACGCCCAGTGTAATACATGTAGGTGACCTGGAAAAGGAGGAAGCATTTATCAAATGGCTTGCCGTTTGTACACATGGAAAATTCCAGGGGGAAGATAAAAGAATTACTTTGTCTCTTCTAGGAAATTCTTCAAAGTCAAAAATACGAGCAGTTTCAATACTTCTTATTACACTTCGACAGAGGTGTACTGTACCAAGCTGCAAAATAAAATTTAATGTTCATACGCAGCATAGTCAATTGTGCCTTTCTCAGCTCAAAAAAGAAGATACTCATAAGTGATGTTGGGATGGAAAATCATTTGAATTTCTTTTGTTGTGCATGGTGGAGGAAGAGAACACAATATCCTAGGCCAGGGGCTGAGAAAAATCTTAAAACGCTTCTTAACCTCATACCTAGTTCTAAGCATTCAATCCATTTTCCAGAACCAAATTCACTATAAATATAGAACAGCAAGCCAAAATAGTATGTGCAAAGCAGCAAGCAAAGTTAGAAGAAACATAAATATCACCTTGAAGTAGATTTTAAACAGTTGGCAAGTCACATATAATGCTCCGACTCGTTTTGGGCCTTTTCCCTGTAATCCATGTGTCATAACCAACAATTAGGAACAATGGTAATTAATTCAGAAAATGAAGTCTAAACAACTTGATAATGGGCAGATAAAGTATTTTTAGAAGACAAAAGAACCTACAGCGAGAACACCAAATACTTTCATAAGGAATGAGCCAGCTCCTTTCAACTTCTCAGGGGACTTTCCATTAGAAGACAACTCTCTATCAGCCTACAATTACAATATCCCAAACTCAATTTGCATAAAATTCAAATTGTTTTATGAGAAACCACAAACTACAAGGTTTTGCCATCAATATACCCTTTCAGCAAGAACCCTAATTTCATAAGCAATAACATACAAGGCCTGCAATGCCCACGCTGATTCCCAATTTCGAAACTCCTGAATAAAAGCACTGCCATTACAAGATTCCAACAATTACCACACTGCATAAACCTCTCTAATTAATTAAAGAAAAGACTGAACAATATCTTGAAGACCTAAAATAAAAAACGGAAAAAAGTAAATTACTTTGCAAATTTTTCAAACGCATGGTAGGCTTCAACCAAGTTTCCAAGTCTGTAGCTTTGCAAAGAACGAAAAAGCGGGGCCAAAATCTCACCAAACTGGGAAAACTTATCCGATTGTTTTATCAATCTATTAGCATCCTATCACAAAGAAAAAGGGGAAAAATTCAAAATTTGACAAATTTCTTATGACTCCTTAAACAATAGATAACAAGAACAAGCAAAGAAGAAGAGAGATAGACCTGGAAGAAGTTTAGGGCGTCAGCAAGGGAAAGGAGAGAAGGAGAGTTGGAGGAGAAGGAAAAGAGCTGAGCAAGGGAAGCTACATCTTGGTACGAAACGGCGTCGCCGAACTTGTTTAGGTAATCTGTGATTCTTCTATGGGCTTCTCCCATGCTTGGGTACGCCATTGCTGCGCTAAGGTTTTGATTCTTATGATCTTATCAACCAATATTTATGTATAAAAATTGTCTTTCTTGATTAGCTGCTCTGCAACTTCAACATTACAAAAATAATCCCTTGGTTTATTTAAGGTTGCGTTTTGGTTACCGAAGTTTCAATTGCTAGGTAACAGTTACACAAGTTATCCATTTATAACAATTTGATCATTATGTCATCACTCAACTTTAAGATTGGGATATTCATAGTTGGGCTAAAATTAAATTAATCAATTGAATCGATCTAATTCAGTTAATTGATTGAGTGAATTTAGTTTAGTCGAAGATCGGTAATGATTTTTTAATCTTAATTATCAATTAATTCATTCAAATCGAGTAATTAATCGAATTAACCAATTAACCAAAATATTTATTGTTTTTAAGACTTATGTAGTATTTCTAATGTCTTATTTATTGTTTTCACCTCCATTTAAAGTTTTAAAACTATTAAATAAAAGAAAATGAACATTAGCAATATATTTTTATATATTTTATACTTATTTTAACCAAAAGACAAAAATACATAAATTTCGGTTAATTTGGTTAACTAACCGAATTAATCAAGATATTTCGATTTGATTAATGTATTTGAAAAAAAAACTTTGATTCAATTAACAATTAAAGATTTTTACATTTTGGGTAATTTGATTAATAATAATTCGGTTCGGGTATTAACCAAATCGATCGTTTGAGCATCCCTATTTAAGAGTGTAACAAGAATCACAAGTGATGTTAAATGTTGATTGGCTTCCATGTCATCTCCATGTAATTTAAACATGTTTTTTTATTTATTTTTCTTTATATTCTTTTTTTTTTCTTTTCATTTCTTTTCTCACCATCTCTTTTAGAGCTATCCAAGGGTCAAGTTACTCGCTCAAGTCAGAAAACCCTCTCGAAATATGGAAGGGTTTAAACAAGTAGACAAAACTTGAAAAATGAACAAGTAGACAAAACCTGAAAAATGAACTTGAACAAAAATACAAGCCTACTTTCTAATAAATTGGGTTTTAGGTAAAATTTTTAAAATTCGAGCTTAGCTTGACCCGACTTGTAACACCCCTAACCCGTCTTTATCGCCGAATTAGGGTTACGGAGTATCACCAAGCAATTCCAAACAATTTATATCAAAATGTGTCATTCAATATTAAGTAACGAAAACTCATTAAGAACCTATAAAAATGCAATTTGGGCCTTAAATCGGGCTTTCGAGGCCCTAAAAATAGTTTGGAAACAATTCGGGACTAATTTGAAATAAATTAGAGGTTTTAAGAAAAAGTTGCAAAAATGTGAAAATAAGGGTCACACGGCCGTGTGACATAGCCCAGGCCGTGTAACAATCAAACAAGGGACACATGGCCGTGTCCCAAGCCATGTCCTCACCCGTGTAACTCACTGAGTAGGGTCACACCGCTGTGTCACAAGCCATGTAACTCTCTGACTTCCCACACAAGGTTGTGTGCCTCACTGACTTAAAACATTAGGAATTTCACAAATGACACACGGCCATGTGACAGCCCGTGTCCCAGGCCGTGTGCACCAAGTTTGACCCAAAAGTCATGTTATTTTAAGATCAAACCAAACCTATTCCACCACTCCAATTATGCACACATTCAATAGACCTAGACACTACTCCAACACACCTAAATGTACCAAATCAATCAACCTGTTTCATCCAACCAATATGCCATTCAAAGACACCACACACACACACACACATATATATATATATATATATATATATATATATATTAAACATTTAATCTCAAAAATGATCAAAAGACCTCTTTTATAAGACATTAAGCAAATAAGCATTTCACTATGACTAAAATCACTTCATTCAACAACTAAACATCAAGGTGTTCATATATGCATTATATATGTATACTTGTTTCATCAATACAAAACATACCCTAAGCAAAACACACATCTCATTCAAGAACTACATCTATCAACTTTTCAAAACCACATATTTATCTATATATACATGCCACTGCCTAAAAATACAAAAAATACCAACTTAGATAGATAGTGTGAGTCGGTTGGTTGATCCTTCCAAAGAGTCAGCAACGATTATCTACAAAACAATCCACAAAAACCCGTACGCTTACATAGCTTAGTAAGGACATAATATAACGTTTAATATAAATACAATTAAACACGATTCACATTTTATTTGATTACTAAAATTTCAATAATGATAAGATTATGTAACTATATAATGTTCTCAAAGATACTAGAATAAAATCAAGAGCATGTATATGCCTTCAGGAGTACCGAAGTACTAACAAGGACACGAATGTGCATTCAGGGGACCCAAAGTACAAACAAGGGAACGAATGTGCATTTAGGGGTACCGTAGTACAAAGATGGGCACGAATGTCCATTTAGGGGTGCTGAATTACAAACAGGGGCATGAATGTGCATTCAACAGTACCAAAGTACAAACAGGGGCACAAATATTTATTCAAGGGTACCAAAGTACAAACAGGGGCATGAATGTGCATTCAGACATTAATTATCTATAAAAATATTAACTAAAGAACAATAATTTAAGAATACGAATATAATTTTGTGTACATATTGAAATACTATGTACTTACCTATGATTTAATTCCAGTCAACACGCAGGGACTATTCCGCTATCTTCCCCTTTCCTCGGTTATTGTCTTTTTTATTCAAGTCTTGATCTATATAATAATTAAATAAAATATATTAATCTCATACATATTTCACGTTCCATTCAATACATATCACCCTTAACTTTTCATTAATTACACATTTTCTCTAAAATTTTATAGCTTTTGCAATTTAGTCCTCCAACCCAAAAATAATCAAATTAACCATTTTGTCAATTTAAAAATTATAGCCGAATAATCTAGGCCCTTAAACAGTCCCAATTATACTTCTAAATCACCATCAAAACTTGAAAATTTGACATTTTAACAATTTAATCCTTAAATAAAAAAACTAATAAAAAATACTTTTCACAACAACCAAATACCACAATCAAAGCTTCAAACACATAACTATCATAAAAAACAACCAAAATTCATCAATGACAACTTCTAAAATTTTTAACAGATTGAAAAGCAAAGGTACGGGTTAGCTGGACCCAGTTGCAATGATCTTAAAAACATAAAAATCACAAGAAACGAGTTGGAAATTACTTACATGCAAGCAAAGAACATAGTTGAACCTCAAGCTTGATAAAAAAGGTGTTTTAACACCCTAATTTTTGGTTGCTTCCTTATGGAAGATGATGATACTAATTTTAATTAGTTTTCTTTAGTTTTGTTTTATACATTACCATTTTACCCTTAAATTTAAACCCATAAATTAACAACTAAAAAGGTCCTTAACCGTCTAAGTCCTCTTTTATTTGATGGTTAAACTATCAAATCATTATAATTCAATTATGTCCAGATTTAAACCTTTTTCAACTTAGTCCTTTTTCTTAAATTAGCTATCTAAATGTTAAAATTTCAAATCCAAATTTTAATATGACTCTAATGACTCCGTAAATATTCTATAAATAGAATATTTACGAGATGACACGATAGAAATTTGTGGTCCCGAAACCACTATTTTGTTACCACTGAAAAACGTGATGTTACACGATTGCATATAAAATATACATTATACATTATATTTATAAATTTTTAATATATAAAAACCAACCCAAATTCAAATGTTTTTAATCCATAGTCTAAACCTATCTTAAACAAAACCCAGAGCACAAATCAAACCCAAACAACTCCTAAAAGGAATATAGAAGTCTAAGACACTTGCCAGACCCCACTTATTTAAACAAAAAAAATAAAACTATAAAACTAGCCTAGGTGATTACTTAAAGGTTTAAAGCATTAAAGGCTAGTTTAGCAATGCTTTTGAAAAGTGTTTTTAAAAAGTGTCGTAAAAAAGTGCCGTAAAAAAGTGCTTTTGAGAAGTACTTTTGAAAAGTTTGGTTTAAGATTTGAGTGTTTAGCTTTGCTTTCAAAAAGTACTTTTGAGAAATAAAATGTTCATTTTAGAAATGATATTATCAAGTAACAAATATGCATTTAAATAATGTTTAAATTAGTTAATATTATTATATTTTAGTAAGAATATAAAAATAATTTATTATAACTTGTTGTTAATATTTAATATATAAAATATAAAATTAAAATATTTTTAAGCAATAAATATTAATTATTTATAAAATTTAATTAAAATATATAAACTATATTTTAAATATTTTAATTAATAATTTTAACACATTTGTAATTAAGCACTAAGAAAAAAAAGGAAAAGTACTATATTGTTGTAAGGGTGAAAAAGTAATTAAGCACCAAAAGTGCTTTTGGAAGAGGAAAAGCTAAAAATTTTAGCTTCTCATTTTCAAAAGTGCTTTTGAAAAGCCAAAAATTTCAACCAAAAGTAGCTTGTTTAGCACAACTTTTCTTCCAAAAGTGCTTTTCAAGCCAAAAGTGCTTTTTTTAAGCATTGCTAAACACACTCTTATGTATAACAAGGGTGAAAAGGAAACGTTAAGACAAGATTGGTTTAATAAAATATTTTAAGTAATTCAAAATTCAAATAAAGGAACAATCACCACTTCATTCAAAGATGATGATAGTTCAACATTATTTAGAATAACATGATTTATTTGTTATACATTTAGCATTTAGCAGCGATGGAAAAATGAAACTAGACATATTTAAATAGGACCAGGCTAGGCCAAACCCAAATTACCAATATTTAAATGGGGATCAACTTAAATAAAATGTCATGTCCATATTTCGAGTCGAGTTGAGCCTAAATAGAAAAAATGTTTAAAAATAATTTATTTAGGTCTGATCCGGTCCAACCCACAAACAACTCTAGTTTCTCTCTTTATTTTTTTTCTTTTCTCTCTTCTCCACCTATTACAACCCTAGCCACCGTCATCCAACCCGCCATTGGAATGATGTGGCCCAAAAAACTTTAGAAGAAAACAAAGAGAATAGAAGATGAGAGAAATCAGGAAGAAGAATACTTATCTACTTTCTTGCTTGCCCTTTTCTAGTTCTACATAGCATAATAAAGGAAATAAAAACAATAAGGAATTCAGTTTAAGAGTTTGTTACAAAACAATATAATCGTTGCTGACTAAGCCACTTATCCAATAAGCCTTGTTTCATCTAACTACTTCTACGCATCGTTTTCCTTAAACTAAATGCCACAATTTCCATTAATTTTGATTTTGTCTCATAACAAATACCCTCCCCTCAAAGGTATCCTTGACCTCAAGGATCAAGCTGAGGAAAACTACTCTTTAATTGTTCAAGGGTATCTCATATAGCATCTAGAAACAAATCTACCCACTCTACTAAAACATCAGTCACAACACTGTTGCCACGTTTGACCATTCAACTATCTAAGATGTAATCTGGCTTTTTAGACCATAAAGCTTACTGAGTTGAAGTTGGCCCTACATGTTTCTTGAATTAGGAAACATGGAATGTAGGGTGGACTCTGGACCTTGGTGGAAGTTGTAAACAATAAGCCACCTTCCTAACCTGAGCTAGCACTTGAAAAGGACCAAAGTATTTTGGAGATAACTTTTGATTCAAGATTCTTCTGACAGTATGTTGCCTATATGGTTGCAACTTCAAGTAAACCCAATCACTTTCCAGAAAATGTCTCTCACTTCTATGCTTGCCAGCCTACTATTTCATTCGGTCTTATGCTCATTTCAAATGGAAATGAAGTAGCTTTCAAGCAGCTTCCTCTATTGCAAGCTTCTGTCAACTGATAACACAGGAGAAGTGCCTACCAAGTAAAGCATATGATGTAGAGGGGACTAGCCATAAAAGGCCTCATAAGGAGTGGTGTGGATGGCTAAGTAATAAGTGGAGTTGTACCACTACTCAGCCATAGGGAGCCATAGCAGCCAATCTTTTAGCCTTTCCCCAATTATTCACATTAGGTACCCTTCAAGACACCAGTTGAGGACCTCAGTCTACCTATCCGATTCTGGATGATAGGCACTTGACAAATTGAGCCTTGTTCCTACTTTTCTAAACAAATCCTACCAAAAGTTGCTAACAAAGATTTTATCTCGAATCTGGCATTCCATGAAGCTTGAATACATAGTTCAGAAATTTTTGTGCTACTACAACAGTTGTAAAAGGATGTTTAAGTGGTAGGCAGTGGTCAAACTTAGTAAGGCGATCTACCACTACCAGAATGACAGACTTCCCTTTGGATTTTGGAAGCCTTTTTAGAAAATCCATACTAATAGAAAACCAAGTTTTGTTTGGTACAAGTAAGGTTGTAACAGACCAAGTTTGGCTACAATTTCATCTTTACATCTTTGGAAAATTGGACACTCCTTAACCCACATTTTGATATCTCGAGTCATTCCCTTCCAAAAAAGCAAAAAAGCTATCCTCTTTCGATAAGCTTGGCTACCAGAGTTGCCTCCTATAGAGCTAGCATGAAAATGGTAGAATAAAGCTTGTTTAAGATTGTTATCTTGGCCAACAACAAGTTTACCATTCCTTCTTAGGAATCTACTATCCCACATGAACTTAAGATGTTGAACAGGTTGGTGCTGAACCTCTTCACATAGTTTGTGTAATCTTTCATCAGATTGGTACAATGTTCAAACTCTTTCCAACAACTCAAAGACCACAGTGATACTAGTCAATTGCCATACTTGTCCTTCCAGAAGTGACTTGTTTTGAGAAAGAGCATCAGCTACAACATTAGAAGATCATTTCCTGTAAATGACCTCATAGTCATACCCCAACATTTTTGTAGGCTACCTCTGCTGAAAAAAGGTTATAACTTTTTGGTCTAACAAGAATCTTAAGATTTGGTGATCAGTCCTTATTTTAAAATGTCTTCCCACCAGGTAGGCATGCCATTTTCTCACAACTAACAAAACAACAAGTATTTCTTTCTCATAAATGAATAATGTATGGTGTCTTACCCCAAGGCTTTTTTTCTGAAAAATACTATTGGTTGTCCTCTTTGCTGCAAGACAACTCCAACACTAAAATTGGAAGCATTAGTGTCCACATAAAATTCCAAATTAAAATTAGGTAACACTAGCACTGGTGCTAAAAAAAGGACCTTTTTAAGCTTTTGGAATGCTGTAGTGGCTTGTGCATCTTAAGACTAAGCATCCTTTGTGAGTAAATTGGTGAGAGGTTAAGCTATAATACCATAGTGTTTGATAAAATGCCTATAGTAACCTGAAAGACGTAAGAACCCCCTCAAGTCTCTTATGTAAGTAGGAACTGGCCAATTGGCCACACAATCAACCTTAGTTGGATTCATAAGAACAATTCTTTTGGTAATTACATGGCCTAAGTACTTAACCTTGTCAGTACCAAATGAACATTTGCTTTGCTTCACAAACAATTAATGTTGCTTAAGAATCTAAAATATTGTCCTCAAGTGTCCCAAATGTTCCTCCCAAGTAGTTGAAAACATCAGGATGTCATCAAAGAATACTAGAACCGACCTTCTCAACAAAGGCTTGTAGATTGTATCCATGAGGGCTTGAAAACCTGATGGTGCATTAGTGAGGCCAAAGGGCATCACTAAAAATTCATAATGTCGTTCATGTGACTCGAAAGTTTTTTTTTATAAATGTTAGCTTCATGCATCTGAATCTGGTGGTACCTGATCTAAAGTCTAGTTTGGAGAACACCTTAGATTGGCCTAACTCATCCAACAATTCTTTAATGATGGGAATAAGAAATATGTCCCTGAAGTTCAGCTAGTTAAGTTTTTTGTAGTCAACACAAAGCCTCCAGCCTCCAGCTTCCATCCTTTTTTTTTACCATAATTATGAGAGAAGCAAAGCTACTATTACTATCCATTATGACGCCTACTTGAAGTATCTCATGTATGATCTTCTCCATTTCAGCTTTCTGGGCAGATGGATATCTATAAGGCTTTATTTTAGTAACCACTCTCTCATCCTTTATGAGAATCTTGGGTTCTTACAACCTTGTAAGTGGTAATCTAGTAAGGGTATTGAAATATCATCAAATTCTTTAATAAGCAACTGCAGATCAATAGGAAATTGAAAAGAAGATATTAAAAAGGAAATCTGAATAGTAAATGTAACATCTTTAACCTGTATCGATCGTCAAAATAGGGTTACAGAGCATTATTGTACTAACGAAACATTACAACATACGTTTTATATATTAATATAAACATAACATAAATCATTCACTTACATATATATCATCCCTAAATCGAGCCCTCGAGGCCCTAGAAATTCATTAGAAACAATTCAAGACTAAATTGGAAACATTTGGAAAGTTCAAGAAAAAGTTAGAAAATTTTGACTGTAAGGGTTACACGACGTGTGGCTAGGCCGTATGCCTCACACGATTGAGACACACGCCTGTGCCTTAGGCCTTGTAATAATTGAATTAGGGACACACGATCGTGTCCTAACCTGTGTCCTTACTCGTGTAACTTTTTGAGTAGGGTCACACGGTCGTGTCACATACCAGTGTGTTAGGCCGTGTGTAACAGCTTGTTTTCAGTAAAATCAAAACAGTGGTTTCGAGACCATATATCTAACAATAATTTTTTTATTTTATTATTATTTTAATATCTACAGAATGTTAATAAGGTCGTATTAAAATTTTGTTAAGAAATTTTGACGTTTGCATGTTTAATTAAGTGAAAATGATTAAATCGTAAAACGTGAAAAAGTAGGGTTCTATAAGTTAAAAGTATCAATTAGCTATGAAATTTTAAACTCATTAGCTATGAAATTTTAAACTAAGGGATTTATACTATAATTAGACCATTATTATTATTAGTGGACAAAAATTGGCATGAAATTGATGTTTTATTTGGTTTAAATTAAATGTTAGTAAAGTAATTTAATAAATAAGTAAAGTAAAATAAAGAAACAAAAGGTATCATCTTCCATAAACATTTTTCCCAGCCAGAAATAAGGAAGAAACCTCCATTGTTGCCCATTGAACATTCGGCTAGAAGTGCCCATTGCATGTAAGTGTTACTTTGTCCCGTTTTTAGTGATTTAGTTGAAGTCGTTGTAGCTTAATCTAGCTAGCCCGGGGGTCAGTTTGAAAAATTGTTAAAGATTTCAGGTTTCGCCATGAATATGTTTGTATGGTCTTTGATGTTTGATAGAATATTACGAGTCCTTGTTGTTAATTAAACAAGTTTTGTAAAGAGATTTTTGATGAAAATTGCATTTAGGGACTTATTTGTACAAATGATAAAATTTTAAGTTAAATTCATGAAATGGTGATTTGTATGAGTTGGTAGATGTCCCTAGTGAACTTTTCTAGCATGAAATAAGGATGAAAATGCTTAAATTTCAATTTATGAGCTTAAGGACTAAATTGTAAAAAGGTTAAAATATTAAGGGTAAAATAGTAATTTTTCAAAAAATGAAATATGGACTGAATTTAATAATAGAAGTATTAAATGGAATGAATTTTTTTATCTAGATCAAGATAAACCTCGTACAGATTTAGATTGCAAAAAAGAAAAAGTTTCAGATTGATCGACTATGTTTTTACGCTTTGTTTATTGAGGTTTGTTTGTATGATTAAATAACATTTAATGTTATGTTGATCTATATGTTATTTTTCGTGTAACTAAATGATGTAAATTCAACGATGTCATGATGATTATCAAGCCCCGTTTGAACCTTAGGAATTCGTAGGATACAAATGACATGTCATTTGGGTTTTCATGTTTTGGGTACTGGTCTTGAATGTCCTACTGATGGTTGAGGTCCTATATTTGTTGCGGATGCTGCACAACTTGTGTGAGCAGCATCGTGTAGCTTACACTCCAACCCACAGCTTGTGTAAGCAAACCTATTTCACAGCTCGTATGAGCAATAATGTAAAGGAAAATGAAAGGTTACTGTTATATGTTTAGCACACTTCATGTGAGATTTCCAGCCTATCTGATGTTATTCTAAATGGTTCAATAGGTATAAAAAGGAAAGGAATGGTAAGTGTTCAAATGAAATATGTCATGAATCTATGAAAATGTTTGAAATGGAAATGTTTAATGAAGGTATGTTTATGTTCATGAAAAGGATGAACTGAAAGGTAGTATGTTCATGTACACCTAGGTTACCCTATGATAATTCAAGTGAATTATGTGTTAATGCACTAACATGTGTTGTTGATGGTGCTTAGGCTTGAGCCAAGCTTATGGTTAGATTTTATCATGCTTAATTTTAATGTTATGCATTGAAATGGTAAGTTATGTTCATGTTTTACGAACTTACTAAGCATTATGTGCTTACGTGGTTTTCTTTCTTATGTTTTATAAATAATCGGAAGCTCGACCAGATTGGAAGCTCATCGGAGATCTATCATACTATCCAGCAATTATATTGGTAGTTTTTGATGTTTTGGCCAACGTTATAATGACATGTATAGGTGGACTTGTGTTTCAAAGCTAGTTGATAAGTTTGGCATGTATATGTTATTTTGGTTGATGTACATTTTGGTACTTTTGATGCCTTGTTGGTATGTGTTAATATCGCTAAGTTATGATGCATGTTTAAGTGACCAAAATGGTATGTTCATATAGGAGTTCTAATGTTCATAATTATCGTATATTTTGGAAGTGGTATTGAATTATATATGAATGACTAAGATATGGTAAGTGTACATGTTTAAGTATGTTTGAATGATTGTAATTGAGGTGCCTTGTATGGCATATGGGTTGTATGATAATGGTCTATTGAATTGGTCATTTTATGCATATTTTGGTAAGGTATTGAAGCTGTGAGATTGCGCACAAAATACTTTTAGGTACATGCTTGATTTGGATTATGGAAATGGCTTGATTTTGGCCAATTTCATGTCCACACGGCCTGAGACATGGACGTATGACTCAGCCGTGAATGACACACGGCCATGTGAAACAGTCGTGTGTCCCCTATAGGTTTTAAGGTTTACAAGTCAGGCTACTACACGGCCTAGCACATGGCCTAGCACACAAGCATGTGGCTTGGTCGTGTGACTCAACTTCGAAAGTTACATAGGCACGGATACGGGCTGGGACACTGCCATGTGACCCCAGCAGTTTAATTTTTCCATCTTTTTCTTAAATGTTCCAAATGTTTACAATTTAGTCCCGAATTATTTAGAAATGTATGTGTTTATGTTACTTTTATTCGGTAATGCTTTGTAACTCTATTCCGGCGATAGACACGGGTTAGGTATTACACCGTGTAACTCTCGAAATATCCTCACACGCCCGTGTGCCAGGCTGTGTGCTAGGCCGTGTAACAGCCTGACTTGTATACAATAAAACTTACAAGGGACACACGGCTGTGTCGCCAGGCCTTGTGTCTCACAAGGCTGAGTCACACGTCCGTGTCTCAAGCTGTGTGGACATGAATTTGCCCAAAATCAAGCCATTTTCAACACCAACTCATGCAACTACCTAAAGGCCTTTAGTACACAAAATCAAGGCATCAAAACATGACCAAAACCTACATGAAATGACCAATTCAATATTCCTAGATCATTCAACCAATATGCCATAGGCACCTCAAATGCATTCAACCATAACCTACTTAAATATACCAATAATTGATCATATTTTCATCATCAAACAAAATCAACTTCTAAAAAATCATGCCATAAATATGACCATTAATACTTCATCACAAACATGCTACTTGAACCATACCATTCATGCATCACAATTACCCAAAATGACATAGTTTGTCAAGCATCAAAAGGTACCAAATCCAAGCAACTTATTCATGCCATAATCATCAACTAACATTAAACTATATACAAATACAGATCCACCTATACACGCCATTATGACCTTGACCAAAACATCAAAACTACCGATATGTATACTAGATGGTGTGATAGATCTCCGACGAGCTTCTAAACCAATCGAGCTTCCGATAATCTATAAAACATAGGAAAGAAACTACGTAAACACATAATGCTTAGTAAGTTCATAAAACATGAAACATAACTTACCACCTCATCTAAATAACATTAAGTATAGGCATATTGTACTCCAACACAAGCTCGACACAAGCGTAGGCACCATCATCAACACATGTTAGTGCATTGCTACATAATTCACTTGAATTAAACATATGATAATTCATTTCCATGTGAACATATATCATTTGTATCATTCAATCTTTCTATGAACATAACATATTACCATATAACTGTAACATTTCCTTTACATCGTTGCTCACACGAGTTTTGAAATGGGCCTACTCACACGAGCTGTAACATCTCAAATTTGGGCCTAGTAGAAATAGTGGTTTCAGGACCACAAATCTAATGTAAAATTTTTTTTATGATTATTTTGAGGTTTATGACATGAAAGCATGCAAGTGTGAAAGTTTCATGAAGAAATTCTAGGTGTAAGGTGTCCAATTGAAAATTAGGGACCAAATCAAAAAAATTGCAAAACTTGTGTTCTAGAAGCAATTTGTATGAAATTGCTTTGGGTTATTAATTAGGAGGTCTTAAGTAGAAAATTTTCCAAATTCTAAGTTTTTGGACAAAAATGGGCATGGATGGAAAAATTTGAAAGTTTAGTAAGGAAGGGCATTTTAGTCATTTAGTAATAAATGAAATAAAAGGGAAAATCAAAGAAAAATTCACTCATCTTCTTCCTTGTGGCTTCTAAAATTTGCAAGGGTTTCATAAGCTAGGGTTTTGACATTTTCAAGCTTGATAGTAAGTGACTCTTAGCCCTATTTTTAACGTTCTTTACATTTTTGAAATCCTCATATCATGCTCTATCCATTTCTACCCATATTTCAAGCTAGGTTTCATTTTAGAAGTTTGACCCATGCATGAGATGATTGTTCTTTGATGATTTATGGAGGATTATGAAAGTTAGATGTTAGATAAACATCTTTTACTAGGTGATTTTTCATGAAAACACTTAAAAGGGACCTATTTGTAAAAGGTATAAAATGTGTGGTAGAAATGTGAAATAGAGAAATATATGAGCTGGTATGAGCTTAGAATAAATTTGGCTAGGCTTGGATAACCAAGAAAATACATGCATTTCATTTTACGAGTGTTAAGACTAAATTTTAACAATGTGAAAGTTTGGGTAAAATGGTCATTTTGCCCAAGAATGAATTTTGGGGTTGAATTTGAATAATGTGATAGAATAATAATTTATTTTGTTTATATAGACCCTGAGAGACCAATTTCAGAGGTTGACCGTGGAAAAAAAAAGGTTTCGGAATAACCGAAATCCAAATCCAAAATATCTTCCAGGTAAGTTCGTGTAACCCGAATGTATACTTTTTAATACTTGAAATTGTATGTTCTTTAATATGATGAAATTTAGATATTCATGGTATAATAAATCATGTTATATGAATGAAATGATGAAAAGAGGACTGAAAGTCCCAGTTGAGTGAAAAGGATGTCCGATGGATTTTCCTAAAAAAGAGTTGACGGTAAAAATGATCTAGCCCGGATGAGTGTTCCTTATATGATCTAGCCTCCCGAAGAATATGTGTTTTAAATGGATTTAGCCTGGACGGGTAATCCAAACTAGGATCTGAATTTAGCCTGGACTGGTAATTTAGATCCGAGCTCATTAGAGTAATTGTCGTTGCAGGGGATTTAGCCTGGACTTGTTTGCTCTATGAGTTTATACTACAGGGGATTTAGCCTAGACTGGTAATCTCGCTGTAAAGATTGAGGTTCGCAAGAGTGAGCTTGTTGAAAAGGTCACTAATATGAATTGAAGATAAATGAGTTAGTACATTATAAGTGTACAATGGAATATCCATCGAGAATCTGAAGAATTCAACAGGATTAATATAAAAAATGGAATACTTGAAATGATGAGCTTATCTAAGATCATTATTAACATGTATTGTTATGTGACTAACTTGATGATTGAGTGCATGTGATAGGAAAAATATTCTTTTCTTGATGGATGGCCACCTATGTAGTTGTATGTTAAAAATAACTGGTAAGTTTACTTTCCCGTTATACAAACTTACTAAGCATGTTAATGCTTACCCCGTTTTATTTTCCCTATCTTTTAAAGCTTGTGAACTCGTGAAGATTGGAAGACGATTAGAGCATTGGTCACACTATTGACGAGTCTCGTTTTAGTATAAAGAACTTTTATTTTGTTATAATGGCATGTATAGGGCTTTTTGATTATTTTGTTATAAGTGTCATTTGGTTAGCCAAAGAAATGACTTATGAATATATGTTAATTCATTTTGTATATGGCCATGAGATGTGGCTTATATTGATATGGGTTGTAACCCTGCTGAATATACATGTTTAAGTTTAACTGTTTCATGTGATGTGAGTGTATGGTCTAGCATGGATGGATGTGTAAAATGAGGTCTAATAACTTGAGAATGGTTATGGCATAAAATGTGTAATGTGATAATGATAGTCCTTAATGCAAAAAGGGTAACTTAGCATGTACTAAACAAATGAGATCAGATTAACTTGAAATAGATTATGCCAAAGTGGTTTAAGGGTATGTTTAGACCATGTTATACACCATTGAAGCTAATAAGTGTGTATGGCTGTGAGAGGGTGACCAATGGTTTAGAAAATAACCTTCAAATGGTCTATACGGGTAGACACACGGTCATGTGTTTAGGCCGTGTGTGACACACGGTCTGCCCCTATGGGTGTGTTGTCCGACCGTGGGTCCCCTGCACCTTAAAATTTCAAGTCAATATGCATGGTAGTAAACACACGGGCAGAGACACGGCCGTGTGTTTTAGTCGTGCGGAGGACATGGCCTCTGGCCACGGGCGTGTGCCTTGGCCATGTGCATCTAAATGGTTGTTGACGTCATAAACAGAATGTCAAGGTTTTTGGACACGGGCGTGTTCATAGCCGTGTGAAGGACACGATCCAAGGACACGGGCGTGTGCTAGGCCGTGTGAAAACCTCTGTAGGTTCGAAATGAAAAATAAATCCATACGGGTAAGGTACACGGGCATGTCCCAAGTACATGGGTGTGTGCTCCGCCTCTACACAAGTGTGTGAGGCTTAAGGCATAATTTTTTCCTAAGTTTTCCTCAAGTTCTCGGTTTACTCCTAGACCATTTTTAATGTCTGTTTTGGGCCTCGTAGGCCCATAATTGGGACATTAGAAATATGATTGATGGGTTTTATTTTGGAACAAAATTTTATGAACCGATTTTACTTAAGTACTTACGAAATTTTATGGTAATACCTCGAACCTTATCCCAATCTCAGGTACGGGTAAAGGGTGTTACACAAGCTATGGAGTATCCACAACAAATGCAGGACCTCAGCCACCGGTAGGACATTCAAGACCAGCACCCGAAACATTAAATCCTTAATGGCATGTCATTTGTATCCTACGAATTCCTAAGGTTCAACTAGGACTCATTAACCATCATAGCATGATTTTGGATGTACATTGTTCAACAGCATTTTAAATACATATTAACATATAATTAAAACAACATAAACATAATAATCCATACATGTGAACTTACCTCAACGACTAGGGCGTAGAAACGAGATCAATTAATTCGAGGATTTAACTTTTCCCCAATCTATATCCGTATGTAGTCTATCTTGATCAAAATAGAAAAATTTAACCCATTTCATATCCCTAGCATTCAATCTAGTCCACATTTCATGTTTGGCAAAATTTCTATTTTACCCAACATTTTAACTTTTCACAATTTAGTCCTTAAGCTCATAAATTTAAATCTAAGCATTTTCATCATTTTCTCAAGCTAGTCGATTTCTCTAGGGACCTATATCAACTCATGCAAACCATCATTTCATAGAATTAACTTAAAATTTTATCATTTTTACAGATAAGTCCCTAAATATAGTTTTCATCAAAAATCACTTTACAAAACTTGTTTATTTATCAACAAGGACTCTTAATCTACCATTAAGCATCAAGAATCACACAAGAGCATTCATGGTACAACCCTAAATCTTTAACAATTTTGCAAATTGATCCCTGGGCTAGCTGGATTAAGCTACAATGACTTCAAAAACATAAAAATCATTAAAAACGGGATCAAAATCACTTACATGCAAGCAATGGTAGTTGCCAAAACTCAAACCCTAGCTATGGCTATTTTTGCTCTTGATTTTCAGTGAAAAAGATGATACAATGGTTTTTACTTAATTTACATTAACTTATTAATTAAATTACTTTATTAACCTTACATTTTAACTTACAAATCACTTAATTTATGTCCATAAAAGTGCACTAACTATTTTAATGGTCTAATTACAATCTAAGTCCTCTCACTTTAAAGTTTCATAACCATTTGACCCTTTTTACTAATAAAACTCCACTTTTGCACCTTTTATGATTTATTCCTTTTCACTTAATTAAACATGCAAACATCAAAATTTTGTAAGAAAATTTTCATACGTCCTTACTACCATCCCATAGACATTAAAATAATAATAAAATAATAATTTACTCATCATGTAACAGCCTAATTTTGGGGCTAGTTAGAACAGTCGTTTCGGGACCACAAATTTGACCTAGGAAAATTTAATTTTATTAGATTTTTATGTTCTACAGTTTTATGGAACTATTTTGTGAAAATCTCGTTCGAAAATTTTGACATTTGGGCACATAATTTAGTCAAAAGGACTAAATTGTAAAAAGTGAAAACATTGAGTTCTACATGTTAAAGGTGTCCAATTGCTATGAGATTTTAAATTAGAGGTCCTTAGTTGGTAATTAAACCATTTTTTAAGTTAGTGGACAAAAATGGACATGGTGAGATAAAATTTTAAAGTTTGGCAAAAAGGGCATTTTGGTCATTTGGTAAATAGAAGAATAAAAAGGGAAAATCAAGTCAAAATTGTGTCCATCTTCTCCTACCTTGGCCGAAAATCTCAAGCTCACCATAGCTAGGGTTTTTTCAGTTTTCAAGCTTGATAGTAAGTGCATTCTAGCTCTGTTTTTAATGTTCTTTACATTTTTAAAGCCCTCATAACTCGATATACCTATTTCTACCATTATTTGAAGTAGGGTTCATGTTTAAAAATTTACCCATGTGTGACATGCATGTGTTTTGATGTTTAATGGTAGAAAATGAAAGTTTGATGTGTAATAAACAACTTTTACTAAGTGATTTTTCATGAAAATACCTAAAAATAACCTATTTGTAAAAAGATGTAAAATGGGTAGTAAAAATCTGATTTGATGAAATATGTGGGTTGATATGAGCATGTATATGGTTCGGCTAGGCTTGGATAACAAAGAAATTGAATACATTGCATGTTACGAGCCTAAGGACTAATTTGTAAAAGTGTAAAACTTTAGGGGCAAAAAGGTAATTTTTTCATAATGTGATGTTTGGAATAATTTGAGTAATGTGAATATTAAGTAAGCTAAATTTGTTATTATAGATCAAGAAAAAATAAGTACGGACCTTGATCGTGGAAAGAATAAGGTGTTTGACGATTAAATCCTTATCTACTATTTTTGGTGCCGAGGTAAGTTCGTATGTAAATAATACATTGTTTATTTATGTTTTAAATACTTTAATATTGTATAAATTTATGATTGACTCTTGGGATGAAATTGAACATGGATGACGAGTGAGAAATATCCCGATTGAACCTTAGGAATAGTTAGTATACAAATCTCATGACATTAGGGTTAGTTGAGATTACGTGTAAGACCATATCTGGGATATGGAATCGGTATTAGATTTTGTGTAAGACCATAGCTGGGCTATTGGCATCGATATGAGATCCCATGTAAGACCATATCTAGGCTATGGCATTGGTATGATTCTGCGTGTGAGATTTCTCGAGTATCATTTAGTACTCCAAGTGGTTCAACAGGTAACTTAATGATCATGTTAAAGTTATGAAAGATTATGGTATGTTGTGGAAGACAATGGTATGTTGCAAGTTGGTATACGTATGTACACAAAACTCATGTTTAATGAGCTTGATATGTGATGAACCCTTGGTAAGATTTGATTGAGCAGGTTACGATGTTAAGGTTTTAATACCATCTATGCCAAGCTTGATTATGAAATTTACAATGACATTTATGTTAATTTACTTTATGTTAAATATATGTTAAAGCCTATTATTTTCATAGGAACTTACTAAGCTTTAAAGCTTACCTCCTTACTTTTTCCCTTGTCTTATAGTGTCACCAAGCCAGCTCGGAGATCGAAGACAGTCGGAGATCCATTCACACTATCAAATTTTCATTTTGGGTATTTATGATTACATTATTTTGAGTTATGGCATGTATAGGGACTTGGTCATTTTGTTATATGTCATATTCAATTTGGCCAAATGTGTTAGCTTGTAATGGTTGATAATTCATTTTGTAAATGGCCACTGAATTTGGCTAATATTGGCTAAGTATATAATCATATGATGATGTTTTCATGAATGTGGATTTTGCATGGTTTAAGATGATAAGTATGAGAAGTTGTATGTGATAGGAAATAGCATGTAATTGATGTGTGGATGACTTGGTTGTGGCTGAATTGGTTGTATGTATATGCTTGGATTTGTGTTGCTTATTGTTGTGTAGGTTGGTGCAAGTGAAGGTGGCAAGATGGCTTCGTAGATAGCCTTATTTTGTCCACACGGCTTGCCCTATGGGTGTGTGATCCTACCGTGTGTCCCCTGCATCTTGAATTTTTAGCTTTGAATTGGCCACCCGGGCAGAGACATGGCCGTAGGTCTCAGCCGTTTAAAGGACACGGCCTAGGGACATGGGCGTGTGCCCAGGGCGTGTGAAGTCTGCACTTATTTTAGGAAAAATT
Organism: Gossypium arboreum; assembly: GCF_025698485.1. Classification (NCBI taxonomy): domain Eukaryota; kingdom Viridiplantae; phylum Streptophyta; class Magnoliopsida; order Malvales; family Malvaceae; genus Gossypium; species Gossypium arboreum. The sequence goes on from NC_069075.1 coordinate 124,812,944, forward strand.
ATGAAAATTAAATCGCCCACACTGCCTAAGCACATGGGCATGTGACTTGGCCGTGTGACTTCAATTTGTTGATAACGTCTTAAACAAAGAGTTATACGGGTTAGGGACATGGTGTGACCACACGGCCTACCCACACGAGCGTGTCCCAAGCCATACAGGCGTATGACCCCTATTTTGATGAAAACTTTTCTAAGTGTTGGGAAGTTTCTAAAGTTATCGGTTTAGTCCCGAACCACTACTAAGGTATGTTTTGAGCCTCGTAGGCTCGATTAAGGGATGATATGAATATTTTTGAAATGTTTTAAATTTTAGTAGAAATTCATGTCTTGGTTTTGAATGTTTGTTTGAGTTTAAGTCCGGTAATGCCTCGTACCCTGTTTCGGAGTTGAATACGGGTAAGGGGTGTTACACATCATATTTGTGGTCACGAAACCACTATTTTGATTTCACTAAAAATGGGCTGTTACAGTAGAAGTCATGACCATGGTACAAGTACCTAACAACTAGTCCTTCATAGGAAAGTTGTAACACCCCTCATCTGTTTCTATCACTAGAATCAGATTATGGGATACTACAGTAATCAACAGAAAGAGAACATGTGAATTTAATTTAAAAATCCAACAAATCAAGCATCAAATCTTAAACAATCAAACAAACATGGTTTTCATACATATTTGAACTTAAATCAAGCTTATGGAAGCTTTTAAATTAAACAAGAATCAAATAGGGACTTAAATAAAAACTTAACAAAAAGTGGGGAAAATTTGTAAACCAGGGTCACACGGTCATGTGACGAGGCCTGTGATAGGATGAGGCTGTGTAGAGCTAGATAACATGGTCGTGTATCCAAATCGTGTCACAAACAAAAGTCGTGTATAATAAGGTCACATGGCCTTGTCGTTAGGTTGTGTAATAAACTAAGACCGCGTAGAACTAAATGTAAAATTTTGCAAACATTCACACGACCATGTAGCTAAGCCGTGTAAGAGACTAAGATCGTGTCTACTCATAATCACACTATCCATACAGAGCACACATCCATGTCACTTTCCTGTGCATGACACACAGTCGTGTGTTAGCCCGCGTGTGCCAAAATGTACCTTATAAACCAAGTCACACAATCAACTGTTTACTCAAGCTACAAGCATGCCACTAACCATTTAATAAACCTATTACACCAAACGTATACCAAAATATGTCATTTGCCTAGTTCTAACCAATATGCGATAAGACACCATCACAAACAGTATCAAGTACCAAAGTGTTTCCTACTTCATACCAGGTTTGGGCATAACTAAACAAATGTCTTATGGAATATCAAAAATTCAATAACTTCTATCATCAACCATTAGCCATATAGCAAAGTATTTCCATCCATGCAATTGATACCAAAAGAACAAATGCGCCTAACATGTCTATAACAATCAAACCAAATATCAAACCATTATGCCATATATTCCAAGCAAAATCTCTCCTATCCAATTGTTCCATAACTTATTATGACTAACCAAAAAATTATCTTATTCTATCGCATACCAAGCTCAATTACCACATTCAAAATTATTATATCAAGTCATGAGCAACCACGTCATTTAGCCAACAAGCACACATCCTTTGTGCAATCACAAAACATACTTACTTTTACAAAACACTTATGTATATATAAATAAATCCTATTATATGCCACATAATCAAAATAAAATGTTTTCAAAGTCCACTAAAAGATGGCTAGATAGTGTGATCTTCAAGTTAACCTGATCGTTAGGTTCCACAAAACGATAACTACTAGAAATAGGAAAATTAAATAAAGTATGCTTCAATGGAGCTTAGTGCGTTCACATGCTGAAAACAATATAACATACCTTATTATCAAAGTTTAATTAACAAAACAATTAACTAACATTAAACTTGTCACCACAACCATATCGAAAGGTGAGTTCATCACATACAAGCCATATAACCTTTCAATTATACAAGTTGATTCAATACCAAATCAAATTAACTTATCAATAAGCATAAACATATTTTCAAGTCATTCATCAAGATTTTATCACATTACACCAGTTATTAGTCATTTTATCTTTTAACAATCATAGTTCAGCCCATACATAGATATAGATACTCGGTTATCAACCAAAAACACACCAGAATGCTCAAACGAGCTAATCCAACAAAGAACACACCTGGGCACTGAGTGCCCAGCTCGAAGGCTAACATCCCTCTAGAAACACGCCTAGGAACAAAATGCCAATCCCAGAGGCATCACACCCTTCCTCAGAAACACATCTAAATCACTATAAATATAACTCAATAATTCGCAACAAATGTTGGATTGCGGTACATTCAATGTATAATAATATATCATCTGCCATCATCTTGTCACATATGAAACCCATGCATTGCACAAAATAACATATTACCATACCAATTGTATCCTATGCAATGTTTATCTAAGCTTAGTACATATAATAGTATAACACGTTTCAATCCAGTCCTTTTTCTCACCTTATACCAATTTGTAGCCTTTAAGCATACATTCAAATATTCCCAAAATATACAGTTCAACGTAAATATTACAAAATACATGGGACTATACTGTGTGAACTTACCAGAGGAAAACAACAAAGATAGAAGTGTCAGGGGCTAATATGTAATTTTCTTTTTTCCTTAATCATTTACCGGTTTTTTATCTATACAATAATTTATTTCAATTTATCAGTCCCAATTACCTTATAACATTTAATTTAATGCATATGACCTCCTATTATCATTTTTCAGAATTTCCCTAAAGTTTTGTATTTTATTCAATATAGTCCCTAAAACTGAAACAAGCTTATTTTTTTTACAATTAAGACTAAAACTTGAAGAAAAATTCATTTCCATCCTTTTAAAGCTCACAAGTAATGAAATTTACATGAAATTCATGCCAAATTCAACGTATTATCATTTTAGTCCCTAAATCAAAACTATTCAAATTTATTTTACAAAATAGTCCTATTTCGATATCATGCTTCAAATTCAACCATTAACATACAAAAAGCTTTAAAAACAATAATGGTAACTTTTAAAAACTTTGACAGAATTACAAAATAGTCCTTGTGCTAGCTAAATTAAGCTATAACAATATCAAAAACATAAAATTTACTAAAAATAGGCTTCAAATTCACTTTCATGCAAGGACTAAGCTTGATCAAACTTCCTTGGCTACCAACAATGGTGTTTTTTATGAGAGAGAAACAAAATGGAGAAGGTGATGTTTTATTTTTATGTTTTAAGGTTTTATTTACTTTATTTTAACTTTAATTAAACTAAAATTGATTAAAATAATAACTATAAACTGTAAACTAGCATGAATATGGCTAAATTTTCATATAAGACCATTCAATTTTGTTTTTGTACTCAATTTGCACTTATAAACTAATAGCGATTAACTTTTTCAATTTTTAAGATTTAATCTTTTTTTCCTTAATTAACTAATCAAACATCAAAATTAACGGACCAAACTTCAGTACGACACTCTAATAATCTCGTAAATATGAAATAAATAATATTTATAGACTCACATGTCAGAATTGTGGTATCGAAACTACTTTTTTGACACCATTAAAAATGGGCTATTACAAAAGCATTTTGAAGTCTGACTTGCTCATCAAGTGAACCACGCCTAGAAGAATACCCCTTAAGGTACAAGGAACTCCTTCAGTTATAAAGTGCATGGTCTTTGACCGAAAATTCCAATTGATCAATCCCAATGAAAGTAACCACTAGATACCAAAGACTGGATCACACCCTTTCAAGGGTAGCAACATGAAATCAATCACAAATGTGGATCCCTATGCTTTCCAATGAACCCTTCTACAAGTTCCTTGAGTAAACACACTCCTCCATCTGCCACAATCACTTTCAAATAATTTTGCTGCCCTATTGGAAGAGCCAGCCTATTGGCCAACTTAGTGTCCAAGAAATTATACGTGCTATTTGAGTCCACCAATACAATAGCTTTTTCCTTTCCCACAGCTAATTCAAACCTCATGGTGTGTGGTCTTTGTGAACCACACAAGGCATGTAATGATATAATGGGTTCTTATATAGAATATGGGTTCTTATATAGAATCCCCCTCTTCTACAAGTTCCTCCAACTGATTAGAACACTCTTGAAAAACCTAACATTCACCATCAGAACAAGATTTGAGGAGTACCTGATACAGTTAAGTTTTGACACATTTATAGCATGCTTAGTACTTGGCACCACACAAACAACACAACCCTTTTTGTTTTCTTTCAGCAATGAAAGCTGAACTTATACTCTTGGAATGAGTTCGAGAGCCACTGGAATTAGTAGAATCCTGTTGGTGATTGCCTCCTAAATAGGTAATAACATTGACTTAGGTGGTACCACAGAAGAGCTACTTGTAGACGCAAATCGATTAATAGAACTAGATGCATTGAAAAAACCCTTCCTTTGAGAGGTATAAAGGATACCCTCTACTTGTTTGGAAATATGGAACCATTCTACCAAGGTTTGAGGCTGAAACAACTATAGGTACTAACTAATCTCCCACTTCAAGTTACTAACAAAAATACTTAAAGCATATGGTTCTAGCAAATGTAATTGGCTTAGTAAACTTGTAAACTGATCATGGTACTGTTCTACTAATCTAACTTGCTTCAAAGTCACCAATTCTGATATTGCAGGCACTTAAGTTGAGAATCAATGAGCAACTGAAGAAGAGAAGAAATCTACACGACCTCAAGATGATGAGGTCCCAGACATTGAGATGAAAGGTGAAATCAAGATGAGTTAGGTGGAGCACGTTAGGACAACATGATGTCTTGGGCACCCAATAAACTAGCAGCAACGTTGGGATAAGCTAGGTGGAGTATGTCGAGATGACGTGATAACTGTTGGAGAAAACAACCATGTGGACTTCTTCTCCTAGTCGAACTCAATTTTGTACAGGGTTATTTCAGTCATATTGGACCCACGTCCCAAGCCTATTTAAAGCGCCTTTGGAACTATGTTTAGATTAATTAGAGTTAGAGAATAATATTTACATTATATGTAATGCCCCAATTTTCAGGAATTCTGTGAATGTTGGCATAGGTTTAATTATGTTAGTGGGCCTCTAGAAGGCCCAAGCTTAAGATAGAACCCGACAATTTTAGTTAATTTTTGTTCCATAAGAAAAAGGGGGTGAAATTATGAAATAGAACCTATGTGAAAATGTTTGAAAATACTATAGGCTAAATTGAAGTGGCCAAATAAATAGGAGTGCAAAATAGGAGGATTTGCATGACAAACCTCCCATTTTACATGAAGTGGCCAGCCATTATGTTGTTGCAAACAATATGAGCACTTGATATCCATAATTTATGGTACAAATTGATACAAATTGATAATGGGTTAGGTAAATGTTCCATGATAATGGATTAGGTAAATATTCCATGATAATGGGTTAGGTAAATGTTCCATGATAATGGTTTAGGTAAATGTTCCATGATGGGAATTTCATGTCTTTTGTATTAAAGAATTAAATGGATGAAATATGAAATTTTATTAAAATAAAAAGGGGTGAAAAGAACAAAGTTTTGTCCATCTTTGTTCATCATAGCCTAAAGTTAGAGAAGAGAAAAGAGAGGAGAAAGCTCTTGAATGTTCGGTCATTTGGGAAAGAAAATTGAAGGTAAGTTCATGGTAGTTTGCTTCTATCTTGATGTTCATGAGTTCTTCTTGATTCTACCTTAACTCTTGAAGCATATTTTGGTTTTTAGTTGTGTTGTGACCATTTAGTCATGAATTAAAATGAAGGAAATGGTTGTTGTTTCATGTTCTTTTGATGAAAAATGGAAGATAGGTGAAGTTGAGCCAAACAAATGAGCATGCATGTGCCTTAGATGCTAAGGGGAAAAATTGGCTAACATGTTGTGCTTTGAAATGATGAAATGGAGATTATACTTAAGTAAAATCATAGATATGTATGATTGATTGGTGATATACATGTTTAAATAACAAGCATGCAAGTTAGGTGTGAAAGAGTGATTTGGTAATAAATCGCTTGGGGAAAGAAGAGAACGTGACTTTGGAAAATCACCATAAATTGTGGGAGATGAGTTAGAAGCTTTATAAATTATGTAATTAAAGGTTAATGAGTCTACTTCAAATGGAATAAACGAGAACATATTTTGAATTCTGTACAATGAGAAATTTGATTTGTAATGAAGAGTGGTCAGATTAGTCAAATAGTGAAATATGGGAAACTTTAAGAAAAATCTGGTATTGATTGGCCATACCAAGAATTCTAAAAATTTTATGGATAGAAGATATATGAGTCTATTTTTCAAGGAAAATTAACGGCACTTGATTTGGAGTTTCGTAGCTCTAGTTATAAATAATTTAGTGACTGTTGCTCAGGAAGACAACTTGCAGTGAAATTATGATTATGTGGTAAACATTGACAAAAAATTGTTAATGAGTTGCTTATTGTTTTCTTATAAGCTTACTATGATCTGTAGGTGTGGTTGGCCGAATATTGTAAGGGGTTAATACGTAGTTCGTATTTGAATAGTTAGATTAATGTGTTAGTAATCCAATTGTAGGCAGTTCGTGTGTGGATCTCGTCAGCATATCGTCGCAAATAGGTGTGTAACTAACACCCTCTTTCTTAGTCTGGATCGGCAAAAGTTGAAAAGCCGAAATGCCGAAAACTGGTATTTTGTAGATTTACGAGTGTGCGAATGCTCGTGAGGTAAATCGATTAATGTTTTTGGTAAGCTACAAAATTTGGACTGCAAAGTGCATGATTTCTGTGCCCTCGATATTTTTAGGCTTAATGGGCCAAAATTGGAATGATGGGCCAACGGCCCAATTCGGTAAGAACCCTCGGTACGTGATTCTGTAGTACGGAAAGGTAGGAATATGCATGAAAAGCCCTAAAATAGATAAATTACTGAAATACCTTTAAAAGTGAAAAATTTATAGTTTTACCCTTAGAAGATAAATTACCGAAATACCCCTAGGGTTAAATTGACTTAAATGCATGTTTGACTGTTGTTATTTCTTGCATGCCATGTTGTTATTATCGATGCATGGGATTGGGATATTGACGGAGGAAGTGCTGAAAGTGGCTTGTCCACGTCTTTGGAGGCTTTCGTCAATTTATCGTTAATCGAGCACCAAGGCGCAAGCTGTGGAGTGTTAAATTTGGGTGGGTTGAGCTATTCCCACATGAAGTGTAGAAGGTTGATGCAGTGGAGTGTAGTGGTTGGTGGGTTGAGTAGTCTCCTAAATGGGCTTGCATATGTTATTAATGTTGCATGTATTTTGAAATGGGCCTATGGGCCATCTTTATTATCTGAATAAGGGCTAAGGCCCAATTTATTATGTCTGAAAAGGACTATGGTCCGATTACTCACATTACTGAATGGGCTTAAGCCCAATAGGCTTGAGTGACTTGGGCTTTGAATGGGTTTTCCTTACACATGAGTTTCCCAAACTCACCCATTTTATTTTCATCCACGCAGAAATCCCCAACCATAGTGGGCTTGGAGTCGTGAGGGAATTGAGTGGCCACCGTTCGAAAGTTTGGTTTTCTTCCGTGAACTGGACATCCTTTTATTTACTTTTGAAGTTTTGGGTTTTTAAATGTAATAAGGCCGCTTAATTATTTTTGATGGTTTTAATATGTATTACTAAGATAGGTATTACTTATTTTAACTGTTGAAATTGGATAGCTTTATGGCGCGTTCTCAAAAACAACAATTGATTTCAAAATAATACGACAACAAGCAAAGCTTTCGCAATGAAGATATTTTTCAAAATTAATCACTTTTCCTAAAAAGGACTTAATCAAATTGGTTTCCTAGAAATATACATGACGTTAAGGTATGGCAATGGCAGTTTGCATGTCTAGGATTGGATCCGAAGGGAGTTTGGTACTTAAGCAGTCCGATGGACTCACCTCCTCTTTTCCGGTTTCCTACCTGGTGCACAGCTTCCATTCACTTTAACTTATAATGAAATCATCTTTTAAAACACTCAGTAAGTTTTCTTTCTGGATCGGAAATGTTTTGAATGCTTCGATGTGACATGTCGGATCCGGCCATAACGTCTGGGCCGGGTTTGGGGTGCTACATTATATATCTCTTGTGTGAGATTTGTTAAAGAGTTTTTAAGGAGAGTTTCTGAGAGAGCTTTTTCATTTTGGATATTTTGGTTTCTTTTTGGGTTTGCTTTTTGTGTTCAAGTTGAATACTCTCTATTGTTGTACTCTTTGTTTGTTTTTTAGTGAAAAACCAAAGCCTATTTTGCCCCTGGGTTTTCCCTAAGTGAGGGTTTTCTATATAAAATATCCGTATCCATTCTTCTCTACTTTTACTATCTCGTTGTTTACATAGGTTGATTCCCAATAAATTGGTATCAGAACTCAAGTTACACTTCTGTAGATCGACTAAGCTCAAGATGATGACAATGAGATTTGACATTAAAAAGTTAGATCGGATCACAAACTTCAGTTTGTGGAAGGTTCGAATGACAACACTTTTAGTTCAGAATGACATAAAGAAGGTCGTTACCAAGAAAAAGCCCAAAGGTATGGAAAAATCAGAATAAGAAGAGCTTGATGAAAAATCTTTATCTACGATTTAGTTATGCCTCACAAATACTGTACTACAGGAAATACTATAACACTTAGGTTTGTGCAAGTGAACACAGTCGTTATCAAATAATAAGTAAGTAAAACAGTTATCGTCTCCACAGAGACTGTATATGTTAATCAATATTTTGCAAAATTAAAGATTTACAAATTGGTGAGAAAAACAAAATAAGTTCAAGTGATAGATGTAAAAATAAATAACTAGATGCAAAATTATCCTAAATGCAAATTAACCTAAGTGTGATGAATAATTAAAATGTATGAGATGGGTTTAGCAACAAATTCACAAGCTTCAGCAATAATAACATGAATAGGCTAGAATGATTACAACATTTGACTTAATTCATTTTCATCATGATAATAATGTTCTGGAAAATATTCCATGACAACTCGATCTGTCATTAACTTTGAAACTAGTATTAAGTCCTTTCGGAATCTTTTACTTGGAAAAACATGCATACTACCATGTTCATATTTAACTAAAGGTTTTTTATAGTTCATGTGAAGTAACAGGGATAGATCAGGTAATAGAGCTCCCTCGAGTTATTAGGAACCTTTAATTTAATCAGGCTAGGATCTAAATTAAGCATGCACCTTTCAATTATTACGTCCATTAATCGTCATCTGGCTAGGATTGATCAACTAATTCTAATGCATTCAATCATATTTTAATGAATGAATTACATGCATGATTTTAATTGAAAGCATAAACGATTAAGGCACAGAACATCGTGAATATACATCAAATGAACTTCATCAAATTAATGTAATCATTCTAGCTAAACAAAATTAAGCTATCATCATTAATGAAAAACAACAAATCAAATTGCAAACATGCTGAATAACAAGAACAATAATAAATATTAAGGAATAACAAACTCTAAAAAATTTTGGCAATCCTCTAGAAATTGATTGTGGTGGCTTTCTCCGATCCTTGTAATTGCTTTTTTGTAAAATGTCTTCAAAGTGGCTGACCAAGAGAGAATTTTCCCAAGAAATTACTAGCTAAATGGAAGGGGAAAATAGATGGTCTATACGTGAGAGGGAGAGGTAAGAAGATGAGAGAAAAGATAATAGAATGTGAAGTGAGGGATAATGGATGTTATGAAATGAAAAACTTATTTATACTTGAAGGCATGTTTAGGGGTTTGCTAAAAATAGTCGAACCATCCCTTGAATATCTCTTTCACTTGGCTGGGCATGAAATGGGGAGAGGGAGGTTGATGGTTGTTTGAATCATGCTTGATTTCATGCATGAATCAAGTAAGGGTTAGACGGTTTCTTGGGTGTTTGTTGGGAATTGATTTTTAATTGTTTAACAAGTGTAAGGACCTCTGAATAAATCTTCCAAAAGTTGATTTTGGACTGCTCATATGCCCTAGTTGAATTGGGCTTCTTTTCCCCTTACTTGGATAGTTTTGTGACCCAAATAGTTGTCAAACTTACTCTTTAATTAAATCAACTTTAACTAGATAAAAGTGATTTTCTTTTGACCCAATTTGCTTGTCCTTGTTGTCCAACTAAGGTGAAATAGAGTCATGTCCATGTATAATTAATAAATAAGCTTCTCAACTTATTAATTCCATGGTTCCACTGCAACAATTAAATAAATTAAATTATTATGTCAATAAAATAATTAAATTATGCAAAAATTTAATACATAAAAGCATAAATTTTCATACTTTACTAAATCATGCCCACTGTCTCAATATAAACAAAATTCACCTAATTAAATATAAAATATTCGAGATTAACATAATTTTTTAAGTAAAAAAGATGCCCTAAACAACTATAAAAATCTATCTGATTTAGAGTTTACAAATACTTACAGAGAAAACAACGTCTACTTTATGGATGAAATTAGAAACCCTTTTATTAAAAAATCGTCAGTCAATTGATTAGTATTGAAGCAACGCTTGTACACGTTTTGAATGGATGAAAAAACATCCATTAGGGCTTACAGTAGTGAGTTTATTACACTTCTAAATAACTTGAAGAACGTTGAAGTTAACATGGATGACGAAGATCAAGATATGTTATTGTTGTGCTCTTTGCCCCATTCATTTAAAATTTTCAGAGAGACCTTGATTTATGGAAGAGATAAACTCTCATTTAAGGAAATGGATGGAAATTTATTGAGCAAAGAAAAACTTGATAATGAATTAGGCTCAAGTAACAAATCTGATGGAAAAGCCTCAATAAAGGGTTGATAGAGGTAGGCAATTGTCTAGGTCGAAATCAAGGAATCGTGTTAAAAGATGCAATTATTTCAAAAAGCTGGGTCATATAAAGATGGAATGTTATAGTTTGAAAAATAAAAATAGGAGGGCTACTGAGAGCGACCAGGATGAAGAGTAGAAGGTTGAGGTAGCCAATCCTACTGTGACCGAAGAATAGAGTGATAATTTCTTAGGACTCAACTCTGACTAATCTACTTATCTTTTGTTTTTTTCAAGTGTTGTTTCGGCTTTTCGTGAGAATGCTTTAATTCTCTAGTTTTAGAGCTTTGAAGGCTAAAAGGGAGTGCAATACTCCGTTTTCAGATATGGTTTTGATAGTACTAAAGCTGGGGGATGGTTTGGTGGCCAAAGTGGTGTTTTTGAGGTGTTTTTGGGGTGGTTTCATGGCTTCCCCGATGGCCACACGAGCATGTGTCGTGGCACACGACCTACTGATTTAAAAAATTAGGGTTTCGGCCAATTTTGGTGCCACACGGCCGTGTGGCTATTTTGGGAATTTTTGTCAAAAATCACACGGTCGTGTCCCATGGTCCACACTAGTGTCTGAGTTTGGGAATTAGGGATTGAGATTTGGGGTCACACAGCCATGTGACTAATTTGAGAATTAGGGATTCCACAGGAGCATGTGTTTTGGAACACATGGCTGTGTCTAGTGGCCACACGGGCATGTGAGACCCTCACATGGCCGTGTCTACTCTGCACTTGAGCTTAGTGAAATAGGACAGTGTCTTACACGGCCTGATCACACGATAGTGCCTTTGCACCACACGGGCGTGTGCCTCTGTCACACAGCCGTGTGCTACCCTTCACACGGGCGTTTGGACCCCCACACGGCTTGGAGTACTCCACACGGCCAGAGCACACAGGCGTGTGGCCCTATCTTTCCAAACTTTGCATTTTAGGTCAAATGCAAGTGCAAATGCGACTCTGTGTGTTCCAACCTCGACCAAGCCTTACTGGGGGTAATTATGACTTTAATTTGGGCTTGATATGTGCGCATTGCTTATTGTTTGTTAGATAAGTTGATACTGGATTCGAGATACGAAGGTACACATGTTTGATTCTGTAACTGATTGACCGGATGTGTGTGTCCTCTTTTGATTGACTATCTGAAATTGTATTCTGAATTGTGTACATCTGACTGCATACATACATACATATGCATAAATCTTTTTGGGTGGGATGTTGAAGAGAAGGGAGATTTATGATTTGGTAGTTTATCTACATTCTGAAAGCCCTAAATAATACCTAGAGGGTCATAGGCGGTCCCAATACCCTGAGGGTCGTGGACATTACTGATAACGGTATAGCGGTTTACCGCCTTGCACTGTACCGCATGTATGTTAGCTATGCTACGTACCATTATCTGATCTGGTAATTATACTACGCATTTGTACCGCGGTTCACTACATTGCACAGTACAAGTTATACGCTAGGTTTGCTGTGTAGCACATCCGATCTGGTAGTTATATTACATGTCTATATTGGCGGTCTTCCGCATGGCACTGTACAGCTTACTGATAGCCCTAATACCCATAGGGTCATGGGCGGTCCAAATTCCCTGAGGGTCGAGGGCAAAATTAATTGTCATCGTTGCTGGGCAACCCAGGATGACGTTCTGTGGAGTATAAGGTTGGATGGGCTTTTCGAGGTCCTACTCGGAGTGCAGGGATGGGTGGGTTCATTAAATCCCCACAGGATGTGTCGAGTTGGACGGAAATGGTGTGTTGGTTGGATGGGTGGGTTATTTTATAATTCATTTGCACTCATATACGTCTGTGTGATTCTGTGACTGCAATATCTATTTGACTTTCTGGCTGAATTATTTGATTGTCTGATTGACTGAGGAGTCAGATTGTACTATTTGACTGAAAGGCACTCGTGTCTAAAGAAACCTTGTGTGATGGGCTAAGGCTCAACCGATTTTGATTCTGGAAAAATGGCTTAGGCTAGTTCGTGACTTTTGAGAATTTCTGATATTGTGTCTAACAGAGCCATATGACTGTAAAGTTACATATGGTCTGTTTTGTTATAGTCGCTCTGTAAGTGTGTTCTCTCTTTGAACTATTTTCGGGTTTCTTGTATCTATTTCTATTTGGTAGCTAGTTAGTCGATCTCACACTAAGCTCGTATAGCTTACCCCCTCTTTTGTTTCCCTTTTCAGGTACATTTTGGGATTTTGGATCTTTGATTCGGTGTCACGGAGGACTCGATGACTTTGAGGCTAATAAGTTAATAGTTTGTGGGTTCAAACTTTTATTCGTTATTCAATTTTGAATATAAGGTTTTAACACTCTGGTATAATTCTATTTTAAGGTTTAATCATTTTATTATTCTGGTTTTTTTTTAAATACTCGATATTAATTATTTCAGAAATCGAATTAAGAATGACTAGTTTTGTAAGATTTTCTCACGATCACTTCAGTGGTCAATGTAGCATTCCGAATTTGGTCTAGAATTCTAGGCTGGGTTTGTTGTGTTACACATTTACATATTAGTTGGACAGTATTAGGCATATATTATATAGTTTTGATATTTTTTCATTAAGGTTATATATGTAAATTAAACTTTAAATTATAATAAGTTATAATATATATATCATAAAACATAAAAATAAGCCATGTTCATTCATTTTCTTTTGACCGAAACGAAACAAAAAGAAAAAAAAAATATTAGAAGCTAGGGTTTGACCATCTTTAAAGCTCAATCAAGGTATGTGTTTAGCTTAGTTTTTGATAATTTTTACGTTTTTGAGATCGTTGCTAAGTTACCTTCAAGACCCGTGCTTGAATTTTTGATTTTGGTGAATATTTTGAGTTATGCCATTGTTGAGAACTTGTGATTTTTGTTGTTTGAAGATGAAATATGAAAATAGGTTTTAGATTAACATGTTTTGTATTGGAGTTTTTGATGATTTTGAGTAATTAGGACAAAATTGCAAAAATAATAATTTAAGGGACTAAAATATGAAATAAATGAAATTTAAGGACTTGTATGGATATGGGTAAGATTCGGTCTAACTTGGGTATAGGGAAATTTTGCATATTTTGTGTTTTGTGCAAAAAGGACTAAATTGTAAAAAGTGTAAATATCAAAGGTAAAAAGGTAATTTGCCCATTTATGTGTTTTTGGACTAAATTGAATGAAAATATTTTTGAATGTGATTAATTTGAATATGTTTAGATCAAGAACCAAAGAAATCGGATTTGGATCGGGAGAAAGCGAAAGTTGTTGACTAGTTGTCCCGTTTCGTTTTATATAGTCCGAGGTAAGTTTGTAAGCAAATAGATGTACCTAATTTTAATTAAATGCAAAGTATATAAGCTGAATTGAAATAAATGAATTATTATATACTATAGCCGAATGTAAATAATCTTGGCTACTATCATTTCGAGTTCATTTCGACCGAGTTATGACATCCGAAAGCCCCGTATGAGCCTTACGAATAGTTAGGATACATATGTCATGAAATAGGATTCCGATATATGTGTGCGAGTAAGACCATGGAATCGATATGTGACTCCGATATATATGTGCGAGTAAGACCCTATCTGGGACAGTGTCATCGATATGTGATTACATGTAAGACCACGTCTGAGACGTTGGCATTGTACGATATATGTGTGATTATCCAAGTGTCCTATCTAATTTCGAATGGTTCATTGGGCATCGATAAGTTGTGATCGAAAGTGTAAAATGAGTTGAAACGACCAGGTATGAATTAGTCGCTACCTAACTAAAATAAAGTAAGTAATTTGGTTGTTTGTTTTAGATCATGGGTGATGTAAATAAAGGATTTATGTGACCATGATATATGTGTTTGGTTTTATGAATGAATGATATGAATATTATGGAATTGGTGTTTGAATAGGTGTATATAAGACCATGTATACTCGGCCATATAGATAGTATATATATACAAGATATTATATTATGATTTCGAGCTCGAGTATATAAGTGTATGTATATTCGGTATATATATATTGATATTTTGGCTTGAAGGTTGAATGTTAAGTAAGTATTTGGATTATATTAACATTCGGCCAAGGTGGTGTTTGTTTATGAAAACGCATTATTTATGAAACATGGTGGTTGCAACTAAATGTAATAACTATATTATATTATGGTTTAGTTTAATTAAGCTGAGAATATCAATGAATAGCTTATTTTCTTATGACTTACTAAGCTATTATAGCTTACTGTGTGTATATTTGCTTCTGTTTTATAGATTTTGGATTCAAGTTACAAGCTCAGGGATTGTCAGCAAAGTTCATCACACTGTCTATTGTTTCGGTATTTAAATAGTTAAACTCGAACTATGGCATGTATAGGCTGGAATGTGTTTTAATATGTTGAATTTTGGTCATGTATAACTAAAGCCATGCGAAAATGGCTTTACTTCTAAGTTTGGTTTTGATTATGTTTGATAATGGTCTAAACTGTTTGGTGATGATGCTATGTATTGTGAATGAATGGCATAGGTGATATATGATATATGTTTTGGAAATGGTTGAGTAGTGACACGTGTTTGAGTATGGAAATTGATTAATGACTTGGAAGAGGTATGAATGCAATGGCTGTAATATATATGCATATATCCTTAGGTATGTTTGGTTGTTTTAAATCTGATTCATATTAAAATAAAGTATGAATGAAAATTCCGTTGACATAATATTAAGGTATTAATATGTGGTATAGCATTAATATTTATTTGGTTACATTCAAATATGAGATAAGTTTGTTTGGCATGATTATTACACAGCATGTATGAGATGTGTTTTGAATAGGTTTTAAAGAATAATTTGATATGTTTCGGGATGGTTAGAATTGATATTAGGAAATGTGTTATTTGCTATGTTTGGTGCTTAGAAATAGTAAACTAGTTTCAGCTTAGTACTGAAATGTAACAATTATCATATACATGCATGTATTTGAATGGGTTTTAATTGTTTAAATTTGGTTGTGATAGTTATATAACGAATGTACCAAATAATAATAATTTGTATATGTTATTAGGATTTATTAAATTATATTACATTAGGGTTCGGCAAATATGATTAAAATGGGCAAATTTTAACAAGTTTGCATTCGGTCATGGCTTGTTAAATGTTATTGTTATTATATTATATAACATGTATATTGATTTGAATGTTTGAAGTGCATAGATTTGTAAAATGATTGAGTTAAGTTGTAAGTGAGTAATTGTTTAATTAAACTTGCATTCTGGTGAACGCACTGAATAATAACCAGATGAATAGCAACTTGTGCAATGGTAAATCGTGAAAATAGTATGTGTTTTTTTTATGTGAAGTATAAGTGTCCAACTTGTTATTAAGTGAATGCCAAATATGATATGACTTTATTTAAATGATTATATGTTGTAGTTTTTATATATTCCATTTGTGTATAGAATATGGTATGCGATTTTAGTGTAATAAAGTTTGAATGTTTGCACTTTTTATAAGTTGAATTAAAAGTATATTCAATTATGTGACATTAGTAATTGCATCAATTATTGATGTTAATAAATAATTGTTCTTAAAAGTTTATGCAAGTGTACTCATGTGAACATTTGGATTTTTGCTTTGATTGATAATACCCTCGTAACCCTAATTTGGCGACGGATATGGGTTAGGGGTGTTACAAAGAGAGGTTCTCTTTCATGTGTAGGAATTGGAAAAACAAAGTATTGATCTTATGAGAAGAAAACTCGAGTTTATTTTGATTTGGCAATGCACAAAACAAATACTAGAAGTCTTCTAGTTTCAAAGTTCAAACAGAACTTAAACTCGATTAGAATCTTGAAAATCTCGAGATAGGCTCATAGCAGGCTTTGGAAAAAGGAATCATGATAAATACGAATCAAAGTGGAGATTTTTGAGGTATGCCTCGCATTTATCAGATACATTGCAGGCACTTAAGTAAAGAATCGACGAGCAACCAAAGAAGAGCAGAAATCTACATAATGTCGAGATGAGGTGGTCTCAGACATTGAGGTGATAGGTGACATTTGGATGAGCTAGGTGGAGCATGTTAGGACAACGCAACACCTTTAA
The DNA here is from genome assembly GCF_025698485.1 of Gossypium arboreum. Classification (NCBI taxonomy): domain Eukaryota; kingdom Viridiplantae; phylum Streptophyta; class Magnoliopsida; order Malvales; family Malvaceae; genus Gossypium; species Gossypium arboreum. Next base: position 124,829,891 of record NC_069075.1, read on the forward strand.
CACCCAATGAACCACTAGTGATGTCAAGACAAGCTAGGTGGAGCACGTCGGGACAACGTGGTAACTGTTAGAGAAAACAACCACGTTTTTTACTCTCAACAGGACTTCTTCTCTTAGTTGAACTCTATTTAAAGGGCTTTTGGAACCCTATTTAGAGAATCAGATTTATATTATATATCTCTTGTGTAAGTGTTGTTAAAGAGTTTTTAAGGAGCGTTTATGAGAGAATTTTTGCATTTGGGATATTTGGGTTTCTTTTGGGATTTAATCTTTGTGCTTGGATTGAATATTCTCCATCGTTGTACTCATTTTTTATTGTTCAGTAAAAAGCTAAAGCCTCCTTTGCCAGTGAGTTTTTTCCTCAGTGGGGGTTTTCCACGTAAAATATTTATATTCGTTATTCTCTAGTTTTACCATCTCATTGTTTACACGGGTCGATCCCCTACAAAGCCCTTCTATTAGAGTGAAACTCAGGTTTCTTTTGTTTCTTTTCTCAATTGTATTTCTATTTCTTGTGTTTCTATTGCAAGTTTAAAGGGGGCCTTGTTATTTTTGTCTTACTTTTTGTGGCCTTTTGATTTTTGAGATGCTTCGAAAGGTGTTTTTGCATACTAATTAGTTGCCAGCATTGGAGTCAATTGGAGTTCATACTTTCTATTGGTGTTTATTAAAATTTTGGTTTATAGAAGTTGACCTTCTTGCTGTTTCAATTGTTTTGCTGCATGGTGATACATTTTTTCATGCCTTATTTTGTAACGCATGATGTAAAAAATAGCCCCTAATGTTTAACTCTTTGGTCACTTTGGCCATTTATCTTCTTTTTTTTGAGCACTTTAACACGTAACGTTTATTTTCTTGTCAAATTGGTCTATTTTTAACGGACATGTGGCTATTAGTTGACTAACGGTCAATATTAACCGTTGACATAGTGGTCCAAATGTAATTAAACGTTGACGTGACACTATTTTGTCTTATATGCCATGTTAGTAAATGATTTTAAAATTATTAAAAAAATAATAATAAACAATAACCCTTCTTCTTCATCCACCGTTCAATCTCCCAACCCTCCTCCCCCTATGTAATAACCCATTTTTTAGTGGTATCGAAAATAGTGGTTTCAAGACCACAAATCTGATGAGTAAGTCCATATTATTATTTAATTAATACAAGTAAATTATAATTTTATATAGAATTTTGATTTGATAATTTTTAGCTAATTAAATAAATAAGTTAGGTATAAGTGGTTGTCCCAAAAGTCAAGTGGTTTCGGAAAATGAGATAACAATACCCAGTTTCGAAAAATTGAGCCCTTGAATATTTTTATTTAACATTTACAGAGTTATTAATTTGATAAGTGAAAGTTTAATTCAAGAATTTTATTGTTTGGTTTGTTAACTAAGTCGTGAAAGTTGTAAAATCTAGTTATAATTTAATTGTAGTGATTAGATGGTTTAAACCACATAAGTGGAATATTTTAAATGGAAATTATACTATTCTTATTTTAGCATCGATGGTTAAGGCATGAAAAATGCTAAAATTGCATGTTTAATTGAAGGGCAATATTGTAATTAACTAAATATAACTTAAGTAAATTGATACGTGATATTTGTGATAGGTTTTAAAAATTTATAATTAATCGTTCTTGAAACTAACTATTATCACGATGACTGCAAGTGTACCTATCGAACAGTAGTATAGCTTTTGCAAGACTGGATTGTCGAACCCAAAGGAACCAAGAGTACTAATAATTACTTCCTTTTTATTATCTAGCCTAAAAATTAAGGGGTTTGTTTATCTAAACTAATTAACTAAACTAAGGATGCACAGAGAGAAAATTGGGGAAAAGCTTTTGAGAAAACTCGATTGATTAAGACAATACCCAAGGCAAAATCCACCTAGACTTCACTTGTTATTTGACTCTGAATCAGACGATTTATTCTTTTGACTTGATCCGTAGAAATCCCTAAGTTATATTATTATCTCTCTCAAGACTAATAACGTCTAACCCTAGGTTGATTAATTGAAATCTCTTTCTAATTAACACCTAGTGTTGCATTAACTCGATCTATGGACTCCCTTATTAGGTTTCACCCTAATCCGGCAAAATCTTGTCACCCTATCTCTAGGCGTGCAATCAACTCCACTTAATTATGACAAATTTACCCTTAGACAGAGACTTTTCCTCCTCTGAATAAGAGCATTAACTTGAATCAATATTCTGGAATATTAAAACAAGAATTAAGAACACATAATTAATAACAAGTCAAATATTTATCATACAATTCAGATAATAATAACAAGATCTATCTTAGGTTTCATTCCTCTTAGGTATTTAGGGGGTTTAGTTCATAATTATGAAAGAAAACATCTCAAAAGAATAAAGATAACGAAATATAAAGAAAAGCCAAAACCCCTGAATGGAAATTGAAGGGAGATCTTCAGTCTTGACGATGAATCCGACTTCTGAGATGGATCAATTGGCTTCCCTTGAGTAATTCCTTACCTCCTACTCCGTATGTTTGTACTAAGTGCCTCTTCAGGTGTTTAAATAAGCTTTAGAATGCCTAACAGTCCTCAAAAGTAGCCTTTTCCGAATAGGACTATACTTGGGCTCGACAGGGACACGCCCGTGTGCGATTGCTCCAGCCCGTGGTCAAGGCTGTTAAATAGGCACGGGCGTGTAGTCTACCCGTGTAAGTCGTGCTTTGATCCTGCCAAATGGACACGGTCGTGTGGCTTACTCGTGTGAGGAAGTCTAGACTATGTTGATTTCTCATCTGGGTCTATTTTCTTCGTTTTCGGCACGTTTTTCGCTCTATTTACTCTCCTATGGTCACCTAAGTATAAAACATGAAATTAAAGAATTAGGAGCATCAAATTCAGCAAATCTAAGGAGAAACCATCCATAAATGTGCTAAGTATGGGATAAAAATATGTATAAATTACGGTTTATCAAATACTCCCACACTTAAGCGTTTGCTTGTCCTCAAGCAAAATCCTCAACCCACAATCAAAATAAATTCTTCTCAATTTATAATCCCTATCAATAGTATCTCAAAATAATCCATAAGTAATCACACATTGAAAATTCAACTAAAAGTACATCAAAGTTTCAAACATTCCAAGTTGAGCATTTTATCATGAAAACATAAGTGTCCCCCCTCATCTAAGTAATCACTTTCGATGAAAATATCACAGAGTTTAACATCCTCACTAAAGATTCACTTAAATCACTTGACGTGTTTAAGGATATAAAATAAAGCACTCATTAGTCAATATGAAAAGTTATTACCATAGGCTTGCATGAAAATCAAATCTCCACCACTATATATTGAGATGATACATCAATCAAAAAGGTCTTTAGAGGGTTGTAACGTGGCTTTGGTTAGGAGGTCTGGTCACAAGCTGAAAGAAAAGGTTAGAATCGAGATTGAATTGAAAAAAAATCACCTAACTAGAAAAATAACTAATTATCAGTTGAATACAAATGAGCTTCTTCTCAGAATATGGAATTAACACTCAAGCTCAAAAATGACGAATTACTACTAATATGTATGTAAGTATTGCTTTTTTTAAGAACAAGTCAAATAGCATAGAACTTAATTATTGCAACGAAGAATAAAACATAGCTAAGCAATTAATTCAAATCAAATCTCGACAAAAATAGGGATCAAATTAGGGGATTTCAACAATAATGGGTTATGGGTTAATATTGAGGGTAAACCAATTAATGGCTTGCTAGGCTCAAAGGGGTTCACTAAGGGTTAATTATGAAGGTAGGATTTTTTGGAGTGAGTGGGTTAAACCTAAGTGTCTTTATCATCTCGACATATCAAATCAAATGGTGTGGTCTTAACATGTATAATCAAGCAAGTTCTAGAATAACAAATCAATACTGACGCACTCATAATAAAAGTGAGCATGAAAGAAATAACATATGCTCTAAAGGCTCAAGATCTCACAAAAAATTATGGCTTTTTAATGTTTAAACTTGTGAATTTCAACTCAAGATAATATCTAAACTTGGGGAAACAACCTAAAAAATTTTAATTCTCAAAAATCAACTTATCATGCTTGATTCTCTAATGCCTTAAAGTTTAAACAATCAATGCATAAATGCCTATGTTTTAATTTAAGACATATTAATAAAAATCATAACTTAATCAAAATTCATTCTAATAGTGGTTTGAGAAGATCACATGAGAACAAAACAAAATTCAGGGATTTTTGATAATGATATGAAAGACCCCCTACACTTAAGATGTACATTGTCCTCAATGTACAAAGATAGATATATTGAAAAATATAGATCTATAATCATAAGATAGGAAGAGAAGTGAAACTTCCTGAATGATGAATGAACTCCTTGAATTGGATTTATAGAGAATAATCGGCGAAGGCAATGATGAGAGTGGAGGAGGATACTCCGGTGGTGCTAGAGGTTCATTACTAGCTATGGTCGTGGTCGAGCAGGACATGGCAGTCGTGGAGAACCTTTTCCAGTGGAGTTTTTAGTTCCTAAGTGATGATGAGCTTTAGAGCTCTTTATAACTGTGATAAAATCAAGAACTCTTTAGGAAATATAAGGAAGCATAATTACTAGTAATGAAATAGCCGAAACTATAAATTATTCAATAAAAATTATAGAACCTAAAATTAAAATAATATTAAAGGAAAATAAAATAAAAAGTACTTAAAGAAGATAAATCAAGATAAAAGTGGAAATAAAAATAAAAAATAAAAAATCTTTAAACATTGTCATCGCCGGATGGTTCGCGAGGTGGTGGTTGCAATGAGATGTGAAGGTGTTAACAAATCTGATGAAGAGTAGCATCAATGTGATCAAAACGCTAAAAACATTGCTGCTCAAATCGAGTAAGGCGCTCAAAGATGTCAGAGTATGAAGTCGCCGCATGAACTAGATGATGGATGGGTGGTGGCTGAGACGGTGGGTCCTCATGACGTAGAGGGACATCATCAGTAATGTCCTCTGGGTCCTTCTCCTCGGTGGACTGGACGATGCGGTATTGAGGAGGGTAGGTTCCATGTCGTTTCTCAATCATCCTCATATGTAACATGCTCGAGATGCCCTGTGGGGACATCTGGCCGATGAGAGTGAGGGAGGATGATTGTGGCACCGTGTTGAGGAGCCCAAAGTGCTGAGCCAATCCAGTCACATAGGGCCGATAGAGATGACTCCTCTCCTATGCCGCTCCGTCTGATGGCGGATGGCGAGGGCAATGAAATAGGTAAGGTCGAAGATGTGCCTATTCACCATGCTCCACAAGAAATAGGTGCCGTAAGTGTTGACGACACCAGTGCTCTCTCGCCGTCCTGTCAAAGTCTGGGCCAAGATGGCGTGTAGGTATCGCAGGGGTGGGGCGAGGGCTGATGCCTCAGAGCGGCTAGGATCATAGGTGGTCGAGCCAGGGACGAGGTCCTTCCAGCACTTTGAGGGAGAGTAGTGGATGTGGTGATGGAGGGTGTCGAGTTCATTGTTGTCCATAAACTCCTCCGTGTACAGCCCTAGCACAATTCCAAACTCCGGTACGCTCAATTGGCGCACTAGACCACTAAGGCAGAACTGGACCGTTCCAGGATCATCGAAGTTTGTCATGATGACTTGAAGATGGAAGGTCAAGCAGAGTTCTATTGTGAGCTCGAGGTACGTCGGCTCAATGATCTCAAAGAAGAACCCCCACGGTTCAGTCGTCAGGAGGGCTCGGACTGCGTCAGACATTTGAATTTATTCAAGTAGGACCCAGTCAATACAGCGGCCCACACCTAGGGGTCGGGCCCGTAATATCTGAAATAGTTTCTCTTAGGGTCCCAAGGGAAACTGAAGGAACGGGTGCCTAATCTCCACGGTAGGACCTAGGATGACGCTACTCCTTTCCTCTTCTTCGAGGCGGGGACAGTAGTCTTCTTACCATGTGAGGTTGACATTGTATACTTGCAATGAAGAGTCGAAGTTAAATACTCCCCAAGAATGTACGCGTGTTAAAACTGAATAAGAATATTTCATGGGGCTCACGTACTAGACTAATGATTGTGATTTTCGTGACAGGTAAATTTTAAATATTTATAATTAATTATTCTTGAAACTAACTATTATCGCGATGCAGGAAAGTGTACCTATCGAACAATAGTATAGTTTTAGCAAGACCAGATTGTCGAACCCAAAGGAACTAAAAGTACTAGTAATGATTTTCTTTTTATTATCGAGCCTAAGAATAAAGGGGTTTTGTTTTAACTAACTAATTAACAAATCAAAGAATTCACAGAGAATGGAATTGGGGGATTACTTTTGGAAAACGATTGAATTAAGACAATACCTAAGGAAAAATCCACCTAGATTGTACTTGTTATTCTGGCTCCGAATCAGACGATTTATTCATTTAACTTGTTCCGTGGAGATCCCTAAGTTATGTTATTATCCCTATTCAAGACTAATAACGTCTAATCCCTAGATTGAATAATTGAGACTTTTCTCTAATTAACACCCTAGGGTTGCATTAACTCGATCTATGGATCCCCTTATTAGGTTTCACTCTAATCCGGTAAAATCTTGTCACCCTATGTCTAGGCGCGCAAACAACTCCGCTTAATTATGACAAATGTACTCTTAGACAGGGACTATTCCTCCTCTAAATAAGAGCTTATCTTGAATCAGTATCCTGGGATATCAACACAAGAATTAAGAACACATAATTTAGAACAAGTTAAATATTTATTATACAATTTAGAAAATAATAACAAGATTCGTCTTAGGTTTCATTCCCCTTAGGTATTTAGGGGATTTAGTTCATAACTAAAAAGGAAAACATCTCAGAAGAATAACGAATACAAATCATAAAGAAAACCCAAAACTCCTAAAAGGAAATTGAGGGGAGATGCTCAGTCTTGATGGTGACTCTGGCTTCTAAGATGGATCAATCGGCTTCCTTCGAGTAATTCCTTCCTTCCTCTCCGTGCCCTCCTTTTTCTCTTCCTTTAAGGCGTATTTATAGGCTTTGGAGTTCCTAAAAACCCTCAAAATTAGCCTTTTCCAATTTGGACTCAACTTGGGCTCGGCAGGGCCACGCCCGTGTGACACGCCTGTGTAAATCGTGCTTCAAATCTGCCAAGTTGACACGACCGTGTGGTCTACACGTGTGAGGAAGTCCAGGCTGTGTTGATTTTGTACTTTGGCCCATTTTCCCTATTTTTGGCCTGTTTCTCATTCCTTTTGCTCTCATATGCTCTCCTAAGTATCAAACATGAAATTAAATCATTAGGAGCATCGAATTCGCCAATTCTAAGTGAAAATCATCCATAAAATGCGTTAAGTATGGGGTAAAAATATGTATATATTACGGTTTATCAACTAAAACAACCAAAGTAGATATACTGAGTCATTATTATGAATAGGACTACGAGAGTAATGCAAAGAGAAATATCTAGTGAATGAATGCATGTGGGTTTGATAATATAAATATGGTGTGGGTAAGCATGAAATCCATGGCAACGCAAAAAGAAATGGATGAATGTATCCTGATGTATTGACTAAAATGGTAAATTTCTAACAAAGAGTATAAATATTATTATAACTATGAACATTTACTCAAAATAATCAAATAAAACAAAAATAATCATGAAATAAGTAAAATATTTGAAGAGAATAGAGAGAAAATAGTAAACAAACGCAAGAGGGAAGAGCTTTGGGTCGTCGAAAGTGGTGCTGTGGTCGGCGCACGGGTGACGCACACAGGGTGTATGAAGTTACAGTGGCTAGGATTAGGGATTTTAGGAAAGGGGGTGATGAATAGTGAGGGGTTTATATAGATTTTGGGGCACACGGCCATGGGGCACCCCCGTGTGCCTTCATTTTAGCCTGTATGTTTTGCGATTTTGAATTTGAGTGCATCTAAAATTCGTCACACGCTCGTGTTCTTTAGGTGTGTCCATGCACACGGTCGTTCGCTTCTCCCACGTTCGTGTTTATAGGTGCACACCCGTGTTATTTTATCAGTCTTAAGCACGGATGGTGGGCACAGGCGTGTCGCATGCCCGTACTAAATTCTCAGTTTCAACCACGGTTTCTAAACACGGGCATGTCGCACGCCTGTATTGTTTTGACAAACCCGCCCACGGCCACGTCGCACGGCCGTGGCAGCTTATTACATCTCGTGTTAGGGAAAAAATTTGCCCTGTTTTCACATGACCGTGTCGAACGGCAGTGTCTCTTCTCATGGTGTGAGCACGGCCTGAGGCACGCCCGTGTACCTGGCTGTGTGGAATAGAAAACCTGTGTTTCAAGGACTCAGTTAGTGAATAGATGTTAAAAACTAAATTTTTAAAGAAATCAATACTTTTAGTGCTCGGGTTGCCTTCCGAGAAGCGCTTATTTATAGTCTAAGCTCGACTTACCTCTGTTGTTGCGTGGTCATAGTGGTTCGAGGAGCTTACACTCCTCATCCCTACTATCAGTTTTATCAACATAAGGTTTAAGACGAGTACTATTTACCTTGAATGTACCAAATTTGGGATGAATTACCTCGACTGTACCGTATGGAAAAAATGCTAAGTACCGTAAGACGGATTTCTTCATTCGGTTCAGAAGTGGTAATACAAGGGTTTGCTGCGTCTAATAGCACTTTGTCTCCAACCTTAAGTGGATTTAGGGAAAATTTAGCTTGTCATGGCGTGGTTTTGGTTATCGTGTGTTTTCGGTTTATGTGTCCACCATTCATCTATCTCCTCAATTTGTAGCCTTCTTCATAGATAGGTTCTTTGTTGTTGCTTGAACATGGCTCATGTATGTTCTTCGAACCTATTTCCTACAAAGTAGGTTGCACCACATGGTCAATTTTAATAGGATGATTTATATCATCACCTTTAGTTTTCGATGTGTTACTCGAATTACGAGCTTGAAGGGTGATTGTTTCGTCTCTCACATGAAGTGTGAGTTCACCTGTGCTAACATCAATTATTGTTTTAGCAGTTGCTAAAAAGGGTCTCCCTAACATTAAAGGAACGTTACTATCCTTTTGTATGTCTAGAACAACGAAATCAACTGCGAATATAAATTTGTCAATTTTAACAAGTACATCTTCAATAATACCCCTAGGAAATCTGATTGTTTTATCAGCTAATTGAATACTCATCCTAGTTTGTTTGGGTTTCCCAAGACCTAGTTGCTTAAACATTTTTGTAAGGCATGACATTGATACTAACCCGTAAATCAGCCAAAACATTATTAACATCTAAGCTACCAATTAAACAATGAATTGTAAAACTCCCTATATCTTTTAATTTGTTGGCCAGCTTATTTTGTAGTATGGCTGAGCAAACCACATTTAGCTCCACATGCGACGCTTCATCCAACTTCCACTTATTTGTTAAAAGCTCCTTTAAGAATTTGACTGCATTTGGCATCTGTGAAAGAGCTTCAATAAACGGTAACTTAATATGTAATTTCTTTAATAATTTAAGGATACCTTGTGGTCGTTCAGATATTAATTTGGCGAGCTGTCCTATCTGAGCTTTGAGCCATTGGATCGACGCTTGTTGATTCTTAAGTGTTGTCTCGGTATTCTGAAAATGAGTTTCTGACACCGAGATGAATTTTGTTAGCATTTCCTCAAGGTTCGTCTTTTTCTCTTGTTGGTAGGGTGGTTGTTGCAAGCCTGGAGGTGGTGGTCTCTAATTCCCTTGGCCTTCCCATCAGAAATTTGGGTGGTTCCTCCATCCTGCATTGTAAGTATTACTATAAGGATTATTTTGAGATCAAGGATTATTACCCATGTAATTTAACTGCTCGTTCTCTATGTTGTAGCCATAGGGTGGGTATTCTGAATTGCTTGATCCACCTCCACTTGCTTCGCACTGTATTACTTGGTGAACCTGTGAAGAATCAAGAAAACCGTCAATTTTTCTATTCAAAATTTCTACCTGATTAGAGAGCATGGTGACCGAATCGACATTAAAAATGCTGGCTGTTTTCGTTGGTTTTGTCGTCATGAATTGCCATGGATAATTATTCAGTGACATCTGTTCAATAAATTCATAAGCATCCTCAGGTGTCTTATTATTGATAGTTCCACCAGCAGCTGCGTCAACCATCTATCTAGTTGAAGGATTCAGGCCATTGTGAAATGTTTGAACCTGTAGCCAGAGTGGTAACCTATGGTGAGGGCATCTTCGCAAAAGGTCCTTGTATCTCTCCCATGCATCGTAGAGTGTTTCTAAATCCATCTATACAAAAGAAGAGATATCATTACGTAATTTAGCCGTTTTAGCCGGCAGAAAATATTTTAATAAAAACTATTTAGTCATTTGTTCCCAATTAGTGATTGACCCTTGTGGTAACAAGTTCAACCATTGTTTAGCTTTGTTCCTCAATGAAAAAGGGAATAATTGAAGGTGAATGGCATCATCAGAAACGCCATTGATTTTAAATGTAGCACAAAGTTCCAAAAAGTTTGCCAAGTGAGCGTTGGGATCCTCGTCCTGCAAACCATCAAACTGAACAAATTGTTGTATCATTTGAATTGTGTTAGGTTTTAGTTCAAAATTATTTGCAGCAATAGCAAGCCTAACTATGCTCGACTTTGTTAACAAAAGGTTTAGAATAATCATACATAGTGCGCAGAGCAAGATTCTGATTAGCAGCAATCGCAGAAGGTAACGGGTTTTCCTGATTTTCAGCCATCTCCTCGGTTGTGGTTGAAGTATTGTCCTCTTGCTCTTCCTTTGTGTATCTTAACCTTCGCCTTATTTCTCTTCGGTTTCTGCGAATTGTACGACCGAACTCACTATCAAACAGTAATGGTCCCGACGGGTTTCTTCTAGTCATACACTAGAAAAACCTATCAGAAGCGAATAAAAGAGAGAATTAGAAAATAAAATAAAAATTTTAATTGCAAATAAAGTAAAATGGTTAAAGTAATAAAAATTGAGTGTTCCTAATATCGTAGTTCCCCGGCAACGACGCCAAAAACTTGACACGTGATATTCGTGACAGGTTTTAAAAATTTATAATTAATCGTTCTTAAAACTAACTATTATCACGATGAAGGCAAGTGTACCTATCGAACAGTAGTATAGCTTTAGCAAGACCGGATTGTCGAACCCAAAGGAACCAAGAGTACTAGTAATTACTTCATTTTTATTATCTAGCCTAAAAATTAAGGGGTTTGTTTATCTAAACTAATTAACTAAACTAAAGATGCACAGAGAGAAATTTGGGGAAAAGCTTTTGAGAAAACTCAATTGATTAAGACAATACCCAAGGCAAAACCCACCTAGACTTCACTTGTTATTTGACTCTGAATCGGACGATTTATTCTTTTGACTTGATCCGTAAAAATCCCTAAGTTATATTATTATCTCTCTCGAGACTAATAACGTCTAACCCTAGGTTGATTAATTGAAATCTCTTTCTAATTAACACCTAGTGTTGCATTAACTCGATCTATAGACTCCCTTATTAGGTTTCACCCTAATCCGGCAAAATCTTGTCACCCTATCTCTAAGCATGCAATCAACTCCACTTAATTACGACAAATTTACTCTTAGACAGGGACTTTTCCTCATCTGAATAAGAGCATTAACTTCAATCAATATCCTGGAATATTAAAACAAGAATTAAGAACACATAATTAAGAACAAGTCAATTATTTATCATACAATTCAGATAATAATAACAAGATCTGTCTTAGGTTTCCTTTCCCTTAGGTATTTAGGGGGTTTAGTTCATAATTATGAAAGAAAACATCTCAATAGAATAAAGATAACAAAACATAAAGAAAAGCCAAAACGCCTGTTGGAAATTGAAGGGAGATCTTCAGTCTTGACGATGAATCCAGCTTCTGTGATGGACCAACCGGCTTCCCTTGAGTAGTTCCTTACCTCTTACTCAGTGTGTCTGTTCTAAGTGCCTCCTCAAGTGTTTAAATAGGCTTTAAAATGCCTAAGAACCCTCAAAAGTAGCCTTTTCCAAATAGGACTATACTTGGGCTCGACAGGGACACGCTCGTGTGACACGCCCATGTACGATTGCTCCAGTCCGTGGTCAAGGCTGTTAAATAGGCACGGGCGTGTAGTCTACCCGTGTAAGTCGTGCTTCGATCCTGCCAAATGGACACGGCCGTGTGGCTTACCCGTGTGAGGAAGTCCATGATACATGCACAGATGGGGTGAAATTTATTAGATTCCAATCATCAAAATTGTCAATTTTCAGGCTTGGGAAATCAGAAGACTTTCAACGACTTTTTGGATGGGATCCTGGCATTTTAGGTTGAAGATATATCTTCAAACGAATGAGACATCTCAACCTAAAAAAGCCAGGATCCCATCCAAAAAGTCGTTGAAAGTCTTCTGATTTCCCAAGCTTGAAAATTGACAATTTTGATGATTGGAATCTAATAAATTTCACCCCATCTGTGCATGTATCAGTCCAAGCCGTGTTGATTTCTCATGTGAGTCCATTTTCTCCGTTTTAGGCCCATTTTTCGTTCTATTTACTCTTCTATGCTCACCTAAGTATAAAACATGAAATTAAAGAATTAGGAGGATCGAATTCACCAAATCTAAGGAGAAACCATCCATAAATGTGCTAAGCATGGGATAAAAATATGTATAAATTACGGTTTGTGATAAATAAAATAAAAAAATAAAGCATCATCTTCCTTAGTATTTCTTACCACCGAAAATTGAATTGGTAAACACCATGGTATGAATTTTTAGCTTGTTTCTTGTAACTTTTATGTTTTTGATGTCGTTGCAACTAGGTCCAGCTAACCTGTACCTTTGTTTTTGAAAGTTTTAAAGATTTTGGATTTTACCATTAATGAATCTTAGTTGTTCTAGATGTTAAATGGTAAATTTGTAGCCTTAGTTGTTGATTAAGATTATTTTGTAAAGTGATTTTTGTTAGTTTTTAGTTAAAGGACTCAAATGTTAAAATATTAAAATTCACAGGGAATTCTTGTGAATATAGAATAATTGTAACATCCTGATTTTTGGATTTATCCGCGGTTTTCAATATTTTGTAAAGATTTTAAAATTTTGTATTTGGATGTGGAATTAATATTTTGAGTAAGTAAATGGGCTTATGGAAGGCCCATGAGTTGGCCAAAACCCAGTTGAATTTTTGGAATTTTAGACTTAGGAGTTAGGGGCTCTGGCTAAGTGGCCCTTAAGTAGAGTTGTGGGTAAATTGCATCACAAAAAGAGCCTTGGTAAAGTGGCAAGGGTGACGCCACTAGGCTCCTAGAAAAGTGGCGTGTGGAGCGGTGGGGAAGGCATGGGATCGATTCCTGTGTTGACAAATAGATGCATTTATTTTTTAAGTGCGGGAGGGTAAGTGTTGGAGTTCGGTGGATTACGCTAGAAGAGAGTTGGATTAGTTTAAATGCTTGGATTAAGGAGGATAAGGGAGAGATTTAAGGATTTGGATGAGGCTAGGAGTTGGTAGAAATATGGGAATTGAAGAGGGAAAATCGGCGGGGTATTAGGTTGGTATTTGGCACTTAGGGTATTGAGTGGTGCCGTTTTTCTTCTGCTTTAACACCTTAGGGTTGTTTTTCCTCTCTTTTTCCTCTCTAGCCGAAACTACCACCTCCCCTATTCTTCTTCTTCTATTTTTCCACTTCAAAACTATTCATCATACCTGCTATTCATCAATACTTTTGCGAATCCATAAAAGTGAAATCACGTGATCCTTTGCTTGTGCCGATTTCTTCAAAGCCAGGTTTTTCTATGTTCTTTGTTTTTATTAATCTCGATTATCTTTTCTTAATCCTAGATACCTGACAACAATTCTACTTCAAGGTTACAGTTCTACATTATCATCTTCTTCACCACCCAAAAGCCGAAAAACCATAGATTTGGGGGCTTATAGCCGAAACTTCTTCAACCCTTGGATTTGGGTTTTACCATTGTTATAAGGACAAATCTGCACCAGATTGCATGGAAATCAAGTAGGAGTAAGGGGTAAGTACTTATCATCTCAGATCTGATCTTATTTTACGATGTTAGGAAAAGCCGAAATCCCTAAAAATTGGGAAGGCTGTCGATTTGAGCATAAGGCTTAAAGGGATTGTAACTGATGTTTTCTTTCGATGATTAGAGTCTTCTTAAGCGTTGGATCAATAGTGTGAATCATTGGATCAATCGGATTCGGAGCTAGCTATCGATTTTGGCAAAAAGGTAAGGTTTCAAAGGCTTTTAGGGATATGGTTTGAGCATGGATGAGTAAGTTTTGGGGTTTAGTGATTATGGTTTGTAAATAAGAACTGTGCTAATCAATTGTAGGACATCGAAAGGGATCTTGGTAGCATTAAATCATGAATCGGTGTGTGTAGAACACCCTTCCTTAGTTCAATTCGGCAAAAGCCGAAATGTCGAAATTCTGGCATTTCATAGGCTTGTGAGTATGCGAATGCTCTCAAGACATAGAGCAATTGTTAGATATAGCACCATAAAGTGGTAAGTAAGTTCGTGTGACGTTTTAACGTACTTCGGAAAAAGGGCCTCGATGGGCCAAAACTGGGCCCAATGGGCTTACGGACCAGTAAAGGTAAGAGATGGGCAAAGTAGCATGTTAGTTAGATGGTGGGACCAAATTGCATAAAACGGCTAAAAATTACTGAAATAACGTGTGTAGTTGCGTAAGTACGAAATTACCCCTAAAGAGCATAATTACCGAAATATCCCTAGGGTTTAAATTGGCTAAACTGCATGATTGATTAATACTGTATTGTATATGATATGCTTTATTAATATCTGTTGCATGGGCTTGGGGTAATTGATAGAGGAAGTATTGAAAGTGGTTCATCCACGTACTGAAGGCTTTGCCTCAACTTATCGATATTTGAGTGCGTTCTTCGCAAGCTGTGGAGTGTAAATTTGGGTGGGTTGAGATATTCCCACATGGAGTGTAGAAATTTGATGCAGGCGATGTAGCGGTTGGTGGATTGAGTAGTCTCCCAGTTGGGCTTGCATGCATTACGACTATTGTTACCTATGTTCTTGAAGCGGGCCTATGGGCCACCTTTGTTATGTTAAAAGGGCTAAGCCCTTACTCTTCAGATTCGAAAAGGGCTTGATCCACGTGTCGTTATATCTGAATAGGGCTTAGGCACGATGGGCTCGAGTGATTTGGGCTTTGGATGGGTTTCTATATACACCGAGTTTTCCCAAACTCACCCATTCCTCCATCCTTGCGGTGAGCCTAGTTGGTGGACTTGAGTCGGGCGGAATTGAGTGGCCATGAAGATTGATTGCCGATTTTAAATAAGTTTAGCATTTAATTTGGATTATTTTTATTATGCTCAAAGTTGTAATAAGGCGCTCTTTTTAATTAATTTTATTTTGGGGATTATTAAACTAGTTAGCACTAGGGTTCGTTTTATAAAAACTACTTGTTTTAAAAGATCACGATGATGACGCAAAGTTTACGCAAAGTAAATGTTTTCCAAGAGAATAAATATTTTAAGCAAACGTTTTCAACCTTAATCATTTTCTTAAGATGGGCATAATCACACGGTTTTACAAAAATTATACGAGATGATTAAAGTGTGGCAATGGCGGTGTGCATGTCTAGGATTGGATCCGAAGGAGCTTGGTACTTAAGCGGTCAAGACGGACTCACCTCCTCTTCTTCCGGTTTCCTACCGGTGCCTGACTTCGTTCACTTTAACCTACTTTTAAAAGTACCTTTTACAACACCAACTAAGTTTTTCCAAACTAAGTAATACGGAATGTTTTGAATGCTTCGATGTGGCGCATCAGATCCGGTCATATCGTCTAGGCCGGGTTTGGGGTGTTACATTTAATGGTATCAGAGCCTGGTTGCAACAACTCGGCTGTGGATCGGGTCCCAAAAAAATCTTTAAAAAAAAATTAAGTTTTTCAAAGATGTTCAAAGTTTTTCTATTGAACGAGGTTAAATCAATAGTTTTAAATGAAAGTGTTTTGAAATGAAATCTTTTATTTTCGGTAAATAAAACGTGGGTGTTTTTATGGACTGATAAGGAAGTGGCACACTGAATCCCCGGCACCAAGTTTGTAAGTGTTCTTTTTCGCTTTAAATATTTATATAGAACTGCATCTTGTAAATAATCATGTAGATAATCTTGAGCCTTAGGGATAGCGCTATTGATGATGTAGTATTAGGACTACAAGATGGAACAAGTAGCTAAATTGTGATTCTTGTGAAATAAACTGAAACTCTATCATTCATAAGACATTACGTAATAAGCAGTGAAACCAAGACACTAATGTCATAAAATTCGAATCGATAAATCGTTATGAGTACAAGGGCTACTCGGGGAAGAGGCCGTGGTCGAGGCCGAGGTAGCACTCAAGCTGGATCTCGTCATCGAACACATGCCAAGCTGGCGAGGTCGCCCACCACCGGTTAATGAAAATGGGCCATATGACCGGCCGCAGGGATGACGCTCTGTCTCAGGCCATGTTGAGGGTTTTGGAAAGGGTGGTCTGAGCTAACGTCGGGCCCATGAATAGGGGGTCCATTTCTAAACGACTTCGGGCCAACGGAGCTGAGATTTTTAGGGGTGTATCTGGAGTGGCCCCAAATGTGGCCGAATCTTGGTTGGAAGCCACAGAGCGGATCATGGATGACTGGACCGCCGAGAGAAACGAAGTTGAAAGGGCGGTGTCGTTCTTTGCGGGATGAAGCGTGTCGATGGTGGATTCTTGTGAGAGAGGGTACCCCGGTGAGAGGGTAACATGGGAGCTGTTCAAGCAGACCTTTAAGGCAAAATATGTTGGAGCTAGCTATGTGGATGCACGAGAAAGGAGTTCTGAATCGACTCGGAAATAAGACCATCGCTGAATATGAGGCGAGTTTCTACGATTGAGTCGGTATGCTAATGGCATCGTTTCTCACGAATCTGGCGCAGCGTTCGTTTTGAGGATGGTCTCAGAGATGAGTTAAGGGTGCTCATAGCTCCGCAGAGAGAGCGAGATTTCGCTGCACTGGTAGAGAAGGCTAAGATAGCCGAGGAGGTGAAACAAACCGAACGGAAGAATCGTGATAGGGATCGAAATCGGTTCAAGAGGGATGGATTGGTTGACCAGGCATAAGGCAACTTTAGATTGTGCAGCTAAGAGGATGGTGTTAAGGACTGTCAATGATGAAGAAGTAATGATTATTGGAGAACGAAGGGATTACTTATCCAATGTAGTATCGGCGTTGAGGGCTGAGAAACTGATACGCAAGGGGTGCGAGGCATATCGGCTTTGGTAAGCCAAGTGAAATCGAGGATCGATTGTGGAGACCATCGAATCTGTTAGGGAATTAGGGATGTTTTTAGGAAGAGCTTCTGGATTACCTCCGAATCGAGAAGTTGAGTTTGGAATCGATTTGTTGCTGGAGCGACTCCGATATCTATTGCACCTATAGGATGGAAAAGAAGGAGTTAGTGGGCGAAGGCTCAAATTCAAGAGTTATTAGATAGAGGCTTCATTAGGCCTAGTGTGTCTCCTTGGGGAGCACCGGTCTGTTGTGAAGAAAAGGGCGGAACGATGCGCATGTGCATCGATTATCGCCAGATTGAACAAAGCGGCGATTAAGAATAAGTATCCACTACTAGGAATTGACGATCATTCGATCAAGCGAGGGAGCTTGGTATTCTCCAAAATCGATCTTAGATTCGGATACCATCGATTAAGGGTAAAGAAGGGATATTCACAAAACAACATTTCGAACTCGATATGGACATTATGAGTTTGTGGTCATGCCGTTTGGGTGACGAACGCACTGCACTTTTATGGATCGATGAATCGAGTATTCCAACCTTACTTGGATCGGTTCGTAGTCGTCTTTATCGACAATATCTTGGTATACTCGAACAGAGGCGAAGCATGATGAGCATCTCCGTATTGTCTTGCAAGTGTTAAGGAAAATGAGCTCTATGCGAAATTGAAAGAAGTGTGAATTCGGTTGAGGAGGTAACCTTCCTAGGGCATGTGGTCTCTAGGGGATTAAGGTGGATCCTCGTAAAATTGAAGCGATTTTGGAATGGAAGCCACCTAGGTCAGTATCAAAAATTCGGAGTTTCCTAGGGTTGGCAGGTTACTACAGAAGGTTTGTGGAGGGTTTCTCGGTGATGGCGGCACCCTTGACAAAACTCATAAGGAAAGGAGTACCATTTATGCGACCGAGAAACAAAAAAAGCTTTTGATCGGTTGAAAGAGGTATTAACAAGCGCCAGTATTGATTCAACCGGTGTGCAGGAAGGACTTTCTTGTATCTGACGATGCGTCGCATGTGAGGTTAGGTTAACGTCTTGATGCAAGAGGGCAAGGTGGTCGCTATGCATCGCGACGACTTAAGGCTCATGAGGTGAATTACCCTACGCATGATTTGGAGCTAGCAGCGGTGATTTTTGCGTTAAAAATTTGGAGACATTACTTATATGGGGAGAAGTGCATTATATATACAGATCATAAAAGCCTAAAGTATTTATTGACTCAGAAGGAGTTGAACCTTAGGCAACGAAGATGGGTGGAGTTGCTTAAAGATTACGACTGTTCGATAGAGTACCACCCAGGAAAGGCTAATGTGGTGGCGGATGCATTAAGTCGAAGGGCAGTTACTGATTTGAGAGCCTTGTTCGTACGATTAAGTCTGTACGATGATGGAAGCTTGTTGGCAGAGCTACAAGTAAGGCCTACTTGGACTGAGCAGATTAAGGAAAAACAGTTGAAGGACGATTCATTAGCTCTCCGACTCCAGCAAGTTAAGAGTGGTGAGAACGAGGATTTTGGGTTGAACACTGAAGGAGTTCTATGCTTTCGTGGAAGGGTTTGTATTCCAAAGGACCCTGAGTTGAGGCAGTTAATTTTAAAAGAGGCTCATGGTGGACTCTATGCCATGCATCCTGGAGGGAATAAGTTATATCGAGACTTGCGAGAGATGTACCGGTGGCCGGATTAAAGCGAGAGGTGGTGAATTTGTTGGGAAATGTCGGCGTGCCCGACAAGTTAAATTTGAGCACCAATTGCCTTCGGGATTATTGCAACCTGTGAAAATTCCACTATGGAAGTAGGAAAGAGTAACAATGGACTTTGTGAGTGGGTTACCTTTGACACCCACCAAGAAAGATTCGGTGTGGGTAGTTGTGGATAGGTTAAGAAAATCTGCTCATTTCATACCTGTTCGTACCGACTACTCACTGCAAAAGTTGGCCAAGTTATATGTGGCGGAGGTAGTGCAACTGCATGGGGTGCCAGTGTCGATAATTTCTGATCGAGACCCTAGGTTTGCATCTCGATTTTGGCAGAAGTTACAGGAAGCGTTGGGTACACGATTGGATTTTAACACCGCTTTTCATCCACGCATGATGGACAATCGAGAAAGGGTTATTCGAGTTACGGAGGATATGTTGAGAGGTTGTATCATTGATTTTCGTGGAAGTTGGGAGGACTACTTGCCTTTGGCGGAGTTTGCCTACAATAATGACTATCAAGCAAGTATTGAGATGGCACCATATGAAGCGCTTTATGGGCGAAGATGTCGATAACCGAGCGTGTTGGACGAGTTGGGTGAGCAGCGAGTGCTTGGACCGGAATTGGTGGCGGAATCGAAAGCAAGGTTAGGTGATTAGGGAGCAGTTAAAAGCGGCATCGGATAGACAAAAGTCGTATGTGGATCTGAAGCGCAAAGAGATTGAGTTATTGTTGGGGATATGGTTTTCTTGAAGGTTTCCCTTGGAAGAAAATTTTGAGATTTGGTAAGAAGGGTAAGTTAAGCCCACGGTTTATTGGGCCTTACCGAATTGTTAAGCGGGTTGGACCGGTGGCTTATCACTAGAGTTACCACGAAGCGCATCGTATCCACGACGTTTTCATGTATCCATGCTAAAGCGGTATTGATCGACCCAACTCATATCATACCGGTTGTAGAAATCGAGGTGCAGTCGATTTAACTTTGAAGAGGAACCTGTGCAAATACTTGATCGTGACGTCAAGATGTTGAGAAGGAAATCGGTTCCACTAGTGAAAGTACTTTGGAAAAACCATGGCAAGGAAGAAGCTACTTGGGAGGCGAGGAGGCTATCGTCAACAGTACCCTCAATCTGTTCTAATAAGGTAAAATTTGAGGCGAAATTTCTTTAAGGAGGGTAGAGTTGTAACATCTTAATTTTTGGATTTATCCGCGGTTTTCAATATTTTGTAAAGATTTTAAAATTTTGTATTTGGATGTGGAATTAATATTTTGAGTAAGTAAATGGGCTTATGGAAGGCCCATGAGTTGGCCAAAACCAGTTGAATTTTGGAATTTTAGACTTAGGAGTTAGGGGCTCGCTAAGTGGCCCTTAAGTAGAGTTAATGGGTAAATTGCATCACAAAAGAGCCTTGGTAAAGTGGCAAGGGTGACGCCACTAGGCTCCTAGAAAAGTGGCGTGTGGAGCACTGGGAAGGCATGGGATCGATTCCTGTGTTGACAAATAGATGCATTTATTTTTGAAGTGTAGGAGGGTAAGTGTTGGAGTTGGTGGATTACGCTAGAAGAGAGTTGGATCGGTTTAAATGCTTGGATTAAGGAGGGATAAGGGAGAGATTTAAGGGATTTGGATGAGGCTAGGAGTTGGCGAATTATGGGAATTGAAGAGGAAAATCGGCAAGGGTATTAGGTTGGTATTTGGCACTTAGGGTATTGAGTGGTGCCGTTTTCTTCGCTTTAACACCTTAGGGTTGTTTTTCCTCCCTTTTCCTCTCTAGGCGAAACTACCATCTCCCTATTCTTCTTCTTCTATTTTTCCACTTCAAAACTATTCATCATACCTGCTATTCATCAATACTTTTGCGAATCCATAAAAGCGAAATCGTGATCTTTGCTTGCCGATTTCTTCAAAGCCGTGTTTTTCTATGTTCTTTGTTTTATTAATCTCGATTATCTTTTCTTAATCCTAGATACCTGACAGCAATTCTACTTCAAGGTTATAGTTCCACATTATCATCTTCTTCACTACCCAAAAGCCGAAAAACCATAGATTTGGGGGCTTATAGCCGAAACTTCTTCAACCCTTGG
This sequence comes from Gossypium arboreum, assembly GCF_025698485.1. NCBI lineage: Eukaryota > Viridiplantae > Streptophyta > Magnoliopsida > Malvales > Malvaceae > Gossypium > Gossypium arboreum. The sequence goes on from NC_069075.1 coordinate 124,850,937, forward strand.
ATTTGGGTTTTACCATTTTTCTAAGGATAAATCTGCACCGGATTGCGTGGAAATCAAGTAGGAGTAAGGGGTAAGTACTTATCATCTCAGATCTGATCTTATTTTACGATGTTAGGAAAAGCCGAAATCCCTAAAAATTAGGAAGGCTGTCGATTTGAGCATAAGGCTTAAAGGGATTGTAACTGATGTTTTCTTTCGATGATTAGAGTCTTCTTAAGCGTTGGATCAATAGTGTGAATCATTGGATCAATCGAATTCGGAGCTAGCTATCGATTTTGGCAAAAAGGTAAGGTTTCAAAGGCTTTTAGGGATATGGTTTGAGCATGGATAAGTAAGTTTTGGGGTTTAGTGATTATGGTTTGTAAATAAGAACTGTGCTAATCAATTGTAGGACATCGAAAGGGATCTTGGTAGCAGTCGTCGCGAATCAGGTGTGTACCGAACACCCTTCCTTAGTTCAATTCGGCAAAAGCCGAAATGCCGAAATTCCGGCATTTCATAGGCTTGTGAGTATGCGAATGCTCTCAAGACATAGAGCAATTGTTAGATATAGCACCGTAAAGTGGTAAGTAAGTTCGTGTGACGTTTTAACGTACTTCGGAAAAAGGGCCTCGATGGGCCAAAACTGGGCCCAATGGGCTTACGGACCAATAAGGGTAAGAGATGGGCAAAGTAGCATGTTAGTTAGATGGTGGGACCAAATTGCATAAAACGGCTAAAAATTACTGAAATAACGTGTGTAGTTGCGTAAGTATGAAATTACCCCTAAAGAGCATAATTACCGAAATATCCCTAGGGTTTAAATTGGCTAAACTGCATGATTGATTAATACTGTATTGTATATGATATGCTTTATTAATATCTGTTGCATGGGCTTGGGGTAATTGATGGAGGAAGTATTGAAAGTGGTTTATCCACGTACTGGAGGCTTTGCCTCAACTTATCGATATTTGAGCGGCGTTCTTTGCAAGCTGTGGAGTGTAGGGTGGGTGGGTTGAGATATTCCCACATGGAGTGTAAAGGGTGATGCAGGCGATGTAGCGGTTGGTGGGTTGAGTAGTCTCCCCAGTTGGGCTTGCATGCATTACGACTATTGTTACCTATGTTACTGAACTGGGCTTATGGGCCACACTGTTATGTTAAAAAGGGCTAAGGCCTTGCTACTGTATTCTGAAAAGGGCTTGGTCCATTGTAATCTTTATTATCTGAATAGGGCTTAGACCCGATGGGCTCAAGCTGATTTGGGCTTTGGATGGGTTTCTATATACACTGAGTTTTCCCAAACTCACCCCTTCCTCCATCCTTGCAGGTGAGCCCTAGTTGGTGGACTTGGAGCTGGGCGGAATTCAGAGTGGCCATGAAGATTGATTACCGATTTTAAATAAGTTTAGCATTTAATTTGGATTATTTTTATTATGCTCAAAGTTGTAATAAGGCCGCTCTTTTTAATTAATTTTATTTTGCGGATTATTAAACTGGTTAGCACTAGGGTTCGTTTTATAAAAGCTACTTGTTTTTAAAAGATCACGATGACGCGCAAAGTTTCCGCAAAGTAAATGTTTTCCAAGAGAATAAATATTTTAAGCAAACGTTTTTCAACCTTAATCATTTTCTTAAGATGGGCATAATCACACGGTTTTCGCAAAAATTATACGAGATGATTAAAGTGTGGCAATGGCGGTGTGCATGTCTAGGATTGGATCCGAAGGAGCTTGGTACTTAGCAATCGACGGACTCACCTCCTCTTCTTCCGGTTTCCTACGGTGCCTGACTTAGTTCACTTTAACCTACTTTTAAAAGTACCTTTTACAACACCAACTAAGTTTTTCCAAACTAAGTAATCTGGAATGTTTTGAACGCTTCGATGTGGCGCATCAGATCCGGTCATATCGTCTAGGCCGGGTTTGGGGTGTTACAATAATTATGAGCTGTAGTTGTATAGGTGAAAATTTGGTTAACATGAGAAATTATGAAATTTTGATAAATTTGGAATTTCGAGTTTAGGGACTAAATTGAGAGAAATGTAAATGTTTAGGGAAAATGTGTAAATAATAAAAATTTAGGGTCATATGCATAAAATGAGTTGGAATATGTATTTTAATTTGATATATTGAATTTAATCATTATATAGATCAAGAATTGAATCATATGGAGGTTAACCAAGGAAAGAGAAAATTTTAGATTAGTCTCTGCGAGTCAACCAAAAACATAAATTAGGTAAGTTTATAGTGTAATGATTTGTAAATGTGTATTTCTTTATAATTATATTATTTTTAGCTATTTAATTGTACAAATGTGAAATTTCATTAGTTATACATATATTATTACATGTTTCAATTAAGTATAAAGTAAAAGTGCACTATTCGGAAGTTGAGAAATAGTTGTGAAAAATGAATGATATTATCTCGGAATGAATGAAATAAATATTTGTTATGTATACAGATGTTTTGGAAGTGCCTTTGATTTTTTAATGTAATGAATTCAGTTTAAATGCTTGTTTGAACGTAGTAAACGATTGGGACACGATTGGCATGCCAATAGGGTTAGAACGCGCTTGTACGGGATTGCACTTTGGTGCCTCTGTTTGCACTTTGGTTCCTTTGATTGCACATTTATGTCTCTGTCTGCATTTCGGTGCCTCTATTATGCATATTTAATGCCTTTGTTATGGACTTACTAAGCTTCTTAAGCTTACCTATTTTCTTTTTTGTTTCTATAGTTAACGCTTTGTGGAACGGTTTAGACGAATCAGTTTCAATGCTCACACTATCCAGACTCTCTTCGATAGCTTTTGTCTTGGAGTCATTTTGGTTGTGGCATGTATATAGGACGATATGGTTATGTTTAATTTATTAGTTGAATTGTAAATAAGTTCTTATGGTTGTGATTTAGTAAGCTAAGTCTCAAGTTGATAGTATTTTGGTATGAAAATGTTTGGGATTTTGGTTAAGTATTGTTTTGATTTGGTAACTTTCATGATGATGAAAATGTGGTGAGGTCAATTGCGTATGCATTTTATGATGTTAGACATGTTAGTTTTACTTTAGGGTTTGTGTTTGGTATTTGAAAATTTGAGAACACGGTTATTAGTTGGATAGCAAATGCTTGATGGTCATCTTTTAGATGAAATGTTTTAATGTATATGTTTAAATTGAGGTGTCAGTGATGACACATTAGTTAGGTACATAAATTGTACGAAATAGGTATGTTTTGGACTCAATAATAGGTGTTAGAAAGCATGTTTATAGCTAGTTATGGTTTGGCTTGACACCTAAGATAATGATATTGAAATGCCTTATGTTGGAAGGAAATTTAGGTGCATACGGTCCCTCCACATCTGTGTGTCTTTATTTTTTTAGGTGCAGGTTTCACATGGTTTGAGACACTGCTGTGTGTTTCAAGTCAGTATGTGCGTAGGGACTAAGTTATAAAGTCAATTGAAATCATGCTCTTTGTGTGTGGCTATTGAGCCGAAATTGGAAAGGTTTGATAAATGTTTTGTGTTTGAGCCTTAGTAACGAGAATGAAATATGGATGTGTCGTGATTATTGATATATGTGTACATGAGCATTTGAATGATACCGGGCTAAGTCCGAAGGTATTTATGCTAGTGATTCTATCCGGCTAAGACCGAAGGCATTCGTATGAAGTTGTTATATCCGGGCTAAGACCCGAAGGCATTTGTGCAAGTTACCAAATCCGGGTTAAGACCCAAAGGCAATTGTACTTGTGGTTATATCCGGCTAAATTCTGAAGAGATTCGGTTTGAAGGTGAGCATTTTGGTGCTGTAATAAATTCAATTAATACGCTCGAAAAACCCATACGATAAGGTATGTTTACATGTGCATCGGAAAAGTCGATCCGTTTGAAATAGTATTCGTTCAATCGACTAACGAACTTTCGGCTCTTAGATAGGTTGATACCTTGTGTGTATATGTTGATGAAGTGTGAAGTAAGTATGATTATGAGAATGTGTATTAATAAAGTGATTCATTTAGCTATGTGAATGTAATACTTTAGTCAAAGCTGATTTCTTTACTTGAGACTTACTAAGCATTAAAATGCTTACCCCGTTGCTTTGGCTCTCTGTTTTATAGATTTTGCTCGTTAGCTATCGGATTCGGGATCATCGAAGTCGAAGTCATCCACACTATCAAAGCCCCCTTTTTGGTACAAATTTTGGTTGAACTTTGAAATGGCATGTATAGGACTACTTTTTCGTTTGTTGGTCATAGACCCCTTTGATTTTGTATAAATTTGGATAGCCATGCGAAAATGGCTTATATACACTTTGGCATGGTATCATAATCATTTTGTATGTTGTTCATTAAGAGGTATGGAAATGTTTGGAAATGATTAGCCATTGGAATGGTTAATCATGATCATTCCTTGTGCCATGTATGCTAAAAGGGCTAGTTGAATCAAAGAAATTATGAAGTAGGTAAAGGTTACCTTGAAAACAGATGCTGACAGCAGCAGTGGTGTGGATGTGAAAAATCACTAAAAATAGCAGGAATGGAACTAATTAGTGAATAAATTATGTAAATGAACCTTGATGAATCTACTTTCATATGGAAGAAACGAAACGGTCATATGAGTTGTATGTTAAGAGATATTTAGGTTTTCGTGAGACAGGGCCAGAACGGTTTCTGGATTCCCTGTTCCGACTTTGGAAATTCATTGTAAATTAACCAGAGATAATTATGAGTCATGCCATATATGTATAGATTCCTCTTTGAGTCTAGTTTCTATTGAAGCAAACGGCATCAGTATTGAATCCCTGTACAGAGAGATATTCAAGTTGTAACGCTCGAAGGTCAGTGTAGTCGACCCTCGTCACATGGGAGACTTTAACTAATAAACTGTACTAATTGGCCTGACAAAAAATTCTAGAAAAAAATTTGTGGATGGACATATGAGTCTAATTTCAGGGAAAAATTACGAAACTGATTTTCGAGCTTTGAAACTCAAGATATGATTTTTAAGGCGACAGTGATGCAGTAACCAGCTTGTCTGTAAATTTTTAAATGGACTGTGAAAATGATTAAGTCAAGTTTGTGTGCACCTTGTGTTCGACTCCGGTAACGGACTCGAGTGCACGGGTGTTACAATTTTATTGGTATCAGAGCTACGGTTTAGTCGATTCTAGGACTACCGTAATGCGTTTGGGTCTAGCTATACATGCCATTTTATGTGATTATTTGATAGTGTGGTAATTTTTGACGTTTGAATTTGTGTTTATTTATAGTAATGGATCCCAATCCCAACCGAGCGATAGCTGATGATGTGGAGAGTGTGGCGCTGCTCCGCACAAGGACGTGGCGGCGGACTCTCAACCTGTTGCTAGCAATCCGAATGATGAGGCTAGGCAAGCTTTCTATAGCGTGATGAATGAGTGGTTCAACCAATACATTCGAACTAACACGGTTGTTCCACAACCTCCATTCCCGACTAATACAACCCCCGCACCTACAATGCCTCCGGTAACTGACCAAATAAGGTCCAATAAGCCCCCAGTTGACTGAACCCGAAAACATGGGGCTCTTGAATTTAAAGCTACGGATAGCGATGATGCCGAGTAAGCTGAATTTTGGTTGGACAACACTATCCGGTACTCGATGAGCTATCTTGTACACCGATGAATGCCTAAAGTGTACTATCTCCTTGCTACGTGATTACGCCTACTATTGGTGGTGTACTCGACTTCATTGTGCCCCGAGAGCAAGTAACTTGGGAGTTTTCCAAACCGAGTTTGGAAAAAGTATATCATCGAGATTTATGGATCAAAAGCGAAAGGAATTTCTTGAACTTAAACAAGGTTCCATGTCGGTTCTGACTATGAGCGAAAATTTGTGAGGCTTAGCCAATCTGCTGAGAATGCATTTCTTGAAGGCGTGATGTAAACGCTCAAGATGGTGAATGATGATATAAAGTTGTATGTTGGCATTTTGGAAATCGAGAGTTTGTGGCTCTTGTCGAGCGGCGTGCAAAGCCGAGGAGCTCAATATGGAGAAAAGAAAAGTGAAGTGGGAGCAAGGGAGTTTCAGAAGAGGTCTTGAGGAAGCCCTTCCACATCATCAAAGAAATTTAGAGATGGCTTAGGCGGTCTAGAGACACTTTGGGCTTTTCTAGGCGAGATCGCGATCGACCCCTGTGACCACACGAGTCACTTCGATCGCCGATGGTGGAAATGATCGTCGAGAGAGAACGGAGTGCGATGATTGTGGCAAATGGCATTACGGAAGTTGTAGATTCCGTGACCGCTCTGTTACAAGTGCGGATCAGTTGACCACTTCATTAAAGATTGCCCAAGGTTGTCTCGAGCAGAATGTAGATCGAGTGGGAAACCGGCGCTACCACCGCCGAGGTAGACCATCTAGAAATACGGGCAATGCTAGTGGTGGTCGAGAGGATCTAGAGATGCTACGACCAGATCCGAGGCTCGCGCTCTGCTAGGGCTTATGCCATCGCCAAGACGTGAGGATGCTTCCTCGCCGGATGTTATTACCGGTACTTTCACTCTCTTTGATACTAATGTGATTGCTTTAATTGACCCTGGTTCTACTTATTCTTATATATGCGAAACCTTAGCATCCAGTAAGACTTTACCTATTGAGTCTACTGAGTTCGTAATTCGGGTGTCAAATCCCTTGGGTCGTTATGTGCTGGTCGACAAAGTGTGTAAGAAATGTCCCCTAGTAATTCGAGGTTCCTGTTTTCCAGCAGACTTGATGCTTTTGCCGTTCGATGAATTTGATGTTATTCTTGGGTTGGATTGGTTGACCGTGCATGATGCGGTTGTGAATTGCAAAAGCAAGACTATTGATTTGAGGTGTGCAAATAACGAGATGATCCGAGTTGAGTCTACGGACTTAAAGGGGTTGCCAGCTGTAATATCATCAATGTTGGCCCAGAAATATGTAAGAAAGGGGTGCGAAGCATACCTTGCGTATGTACTTGATGATAAGGAGTTAGAAATAAAACCCGAATATGTGCCGGTGGTTTATGAATACCCGGATGTTTTTCCCGAAGAATTACCAGGTTTGCCACCTGTTCGGGAGATAGAGTTTGGTATTGAGCTTGTACCGGGGACCACACCGATTTCGATAGCTCCGTATCGTATGGCACCAACGGAATTAAAGGAGTTGAAAGCTTCGGTTGCAAGAGTTGGTGGATAGAGGTTTTGCTCGCTTGAGTTTTTCACCTTGGGTGCACCGGTGTTGTTTGTGAAAAGAAAGACGGAACCATGAGGTTGTGCATCGACTATCGTCGACTTAATAAAGTGACAATAAAGAATAAATATCCGTTATCAGCGTATCGATGATTTGTTCGATCAAGCTGAAGGAGCCTCGGTGTTCTCAAAAATAGATTTGAGATCGGGCTATTATCGATTCTTGAATCCGAGATTCGGACATACCCAAAAGCGCCTTGAGCGAGATATGGTCACTACTGAGTTCTTAGTGATGCCGTTTGGGCTCACTAATGCCCTCGCTGTATTTATGGATTTGATGAATCGGATCTTCGACCATATTTGGATCGGTTCGTAGTTGTGCTCATTGACGACATCTTGGTCTATTCAAGAGATGAGACCGAACATGCGAGCACACGAGATTAGTGTTGCAAATATTACGGGATAAGCGATTATATGCTAAGTTCAGCAAGTGTGAGTTACGGTTAGAGAGGTTAGCTTCTTGGGTCATGTGGTATCTGCGATCGGGTATTCGAGTCGACCGAGCAAAATTTCAACCATACTTACTGGAAGCCTCCAAGAAATATTACCGAGGTTCTGAGCTTTTGGGACTTGCTTAGGTTACCGAAGCGGTTTGTAAAAGGATTCTCGATGATAGCCACACCCATGACGTAAACCGCTTGAAAGAGGTCAAGTTTGAATGGACGGAAAAGTGTCGAAAAGTTTGATCAATTGAAAACTCATTTAACGGAAGCTCAGTATTAGTGCGGCCGAATCGGCAAAGAGTTTGTCATCTATAGTGACGCCTCCCTACTTGGGTTAGGTTGCGTATTGATGCAAGAAGGTCGAGTTGTGGCCTATCGTCGAGACAATTAAAGCCACATGAGAAAAATTATCGACCCATGATCTCGAATTGGTCGCCATCATATTCGCCTTAAAGATATGGCGACATTACTTATTTGGTGAGAAGTGCCATGTATTCGGATCACAAAAGTCTCAAATATTTGATGACTCAAAGAGACTTAAATCTGCGACAAAGACGTTGGCTCGAGTTGTTAAAAGATTATGAGCTTGTCATTGATTATCAACGGAAAGGCTAATGTGGTTGCGGACGCCTTAAGCCGAAAATCCTTTGTTTGCTTTACGAGCTATGAATGTACACTTGTCTATTCTACCCGACAATGTGTTAATAGCCGAATTAAAGGCCAAACCATTATTGACTCATCAAATTCGTGAAGCTCAGAAAGTTAACGATGAGTTGGTTGCAAAACGGGCTGAGTGTGTTCCGAACAAGGAATCGGAGTTTCAAATTGATGATGACGATTGTTTGAGGTTCAGAAGTCGTTTGTGTGTTCCAAAGAATTCGGAACTTATTTCGATAATTCTGAACAAAGCCCATTGTAGCAAAATGGCAATCCACCCGGGGAGTACGAAGATGTACAACGATTTGAAACGTCGGTTTTGGTGGCATGGTATGAAACGAGACATCTCCGACTTTGTTTCGAGATGTTTAATATGTCAACAAGTGAAAACGGAACATCAAGTGCCTTTAGGGTTACTTCAGCCGATCACGATACCCGAGTGGAAATGGGATCGAGTCACAATAGACTTTGTGTCCGGACTGCCATTGTCAGCAAGTAAGAAGGATGCAATTTGGGTTGTTGTTGATAGACTGACTAAGTCGGCTCACTTTATCCTCGTGCGTCACGGATTTTCATTGGATAAACTATTTGAATTATACGTTTCTCAGTTGTGAGATTACACGGGTACCGATTTACATTGTGTCGGATAGAGATCCGAGATTCACCTCGCGATTTTGGAAGAAATTGCAAGAAGCTTTGGGTACCAAGTTGCATTTCAAAGACCGCCTTTCACCCCCAAACGATGGTCAATCCGGCGGATAATTCAGATACTTGAGGATATGTTGAGATGTTGCATCCTCGAGTTCGATGGTTCATGGGAACGAGATTTACCTTTGATTGAATTCGCCACAACAATAGTTTTCAATCAAGTATTAAGATGGCACCTTACGAGGCCTTGTACGGGCGTAAATGCCGTACACCATTGTTTTGGACCGAGCTCGGTGAGAGAAAAATTTTCGAGTGGATTTGATTAAAGATCTTTGATGAAAGTAAAAGTAATCCGTGAAAATCAAGATAGCCTCCGATCGTCGAAGTCGTGCGGATCTGAAACGAAAAGACATTGAGTATCGGTGGGAGATAAAGTGTTTCTTAAAGTTTCGCCTTGGAAAAAGATACTCAGATTTGGCCGTAAAGGCAAATTGAGCCCGAGGTTCATCGGGCCATATGAGATATCCGAATGAGTCGGTCCAGTTGCGTATCGTTTGATTTTGCCCCCTGAACTTGAAAAGATTCACGACGTCTTTCATGTTTCGATGCTTGACGCTATAGATCGATCCGTCGCACGTAATTAGTCCATCGAGGTTGAAATTCAAGCCGATATGAGTTATGAAGAAGAACCGATTCGTATCCTAGCTCGTGAAGTAAAAGAGTTGCGAAACAAAAAGGTTCCGCTAGTGAAAGTGTTATGGCTCAAACACGGGATAGAAGAAGCTACTTGGGAACCCGAGAACTCTATGAAAGAGCGATACCCAAATCTATTTACGGTAAGATTTTTGGGACGAAAATTTTTAAGTGGGGAGAGTTGTGATGACCTTTAAACGACCCTAGTCGGAATGTGGTTTCGGGACCATAAAACCGAGGCATAAAGATAATTTAATATTTATTTTATTGCCTATAATATGTGTTAACTCATGTGTGACATTTTGATGTTTTGATTTAGAGTTATAAATGTGAATTTCACTAGAAAGGACCTAGTAGAAAACTTTGAAAGTATGATGGGAAATGTGTGATGACTAGTTGATCATGCATGCAAAATGAGGGTTTGCATGTCAATTTCCCTTTTATTTGCTAATGGCCGCCATGACAAAGAATTATGGGCAAAACATGTCATAAAACATGTTGGGTGAATGCTTGATGTTAGAAATAATAAAATAAAGAGCATGGGCAAAAAGAAAAAAAATGGTCTCATCCATGCCCCCCTTGCCGTGAATGAGAGAAAGAAAACAAAGAAGAAAAAAATGTGTGTGTTCATCCTTGAACATCTTTTGGCCGAAAATTGAAGGAAAAAGGGAAGAAGGGAGTGAAGCATTCGGCTATCCTAGGTCACTATTAAGGTAAGTTTGATGTTGTGCCATGAGATTCTTGCATGTGTTAGTTGTTGGCTTGAGCTCTACCTAGCCCATGGTCTAAACCTTGCTATGTGATGGAGATGACACTTTCGGCCATGGATGTATCATTCTTGCTTGGTGTTGATGTTGTGTTGATGAGATATTAAGTGATTTTTGTAAACCATGTTGAAATTTGATTTGTGGGGTGAGTATGGTTTTCGGCTATAAAAGATTAATAAGGGTGATGGTTGTGTTTTATGCTAAACTTAGATAAATAATGGTAGTTGCTTACATCTTGATATCTATGAGTTCCTTTCTTGGTTCTACCATAGACCCACGAAGTATATGTTTATGTGGTGTTGTTGGAGATTATGATAGAAGCTAATGAGTGAGAGTTTGATAGATACTATGAGGTTAAACTTCATGAGATTGTAAGCTTGTAAGTTGGATGATGAAATTCATGCTTTGTGAAGGTAAATGGTGTGGAAGGAGCATTCGGCCATGATGAAAATATATGAGATAGTTATAATCAACTTGAGATTCGACCCTTGCACCTACATGTATATATGTTGCACATGATGTATTGGTATGACATATATATACTATCTCAAGGTATATATTTGCATATGATGATGTTTCGGTTATGAAATAAATGATGGATGCGTATTGAGTTACAATATGGAATGCGTTAGTTAGTAAAATGTATGCTGTTTTTGTGTGGTATTAAGTGTATAATTGGCCTCAACATGGACATGCATATTCGACCACATGAAGGGGGGGTGGTGTGCATGCATTCGGTTAGAGGCAAGCATATTGATGCCTATTCTTGGCTTGGAAAATTCGGCTAAGGAGAGTACTAACTAATGTGTTGAATTGATTCGTGATTTCGTACACATGTGACTCTAATGTCTAATGTATATAAGGGCTAAGTACCTTGAGCTTCACTTTGATGTTTGAATGAATTGTATTGAATTGCTTGTTGTGATTAAAATTGTGCATGACCATTGTGTATTTGAGCTAAAGGATGGCCATATGACCATTTAAACTCCTTGTCATATTCGCCATAGGCTATCATAATGAGATTTTAATAAGTTAAATTTGTGTGAATTAGCTCAAGAGCTTAGAGGACCACAGTTGGATAAGGGAAAGGAAAAAGTGATCGAATAGCCGTTGAAATCGTTCGACAACATCCGAGGTAAGTCTTGAGTAATGACCCTACTTGAATTATATTGAAATGATTTGTCATATTATGGCGGACGGTAGAATGTGCGTAGGGACTAAGTTATAAAGTCAATTGAAATCATGCTCTTTGTGTGTGGCTATTGAGCGAAATTGGAAAGGTTTGATAAATGTTTTGTGTTTGAGCCTTAGTAACGAGAATGAAATATGGATGTGTCGTGATTATTGATATATGTGTACATGAGCATTTGAATGATACCCGGGCTAAGTCCCGAAGGCATTTATGCTAGTGATTCTATCCGGGCTAAGACCCGAAGGCATTCGTGCGAGTTGTTATATCCGGGCTAAGACCCGAAGGCAATTGTGCTTGTGGTTATATCCGGCTAAATTCCGAAGAGACTCGGTTTGAAGGTGAGCGTTTTGGTGCTGTAATAAATTCAATTAATACGCTTGAAAAACCCATACGATAAGGTATGTTTACATGTGCATCGGAAAAGTCGATCCGTTTGAAATAGTATTCGTTCAATCGACTAACGAACTTTCGGCTCTTAGATAGGTTGATACCTTGTGTGTATATGTTGATGAAGTGTGAAGTAAGTATGATTATGAGAATGTGTATTAATAAAGTGATTCATTTAGCTATGTGAATGTAATACTTTAGTCAAAGCTGATTTCTTTACTTGAGACTTACTAAGCATTAAAATGCTTACCCCGTTGCTTTGGCTCTCTGTTTTATAGATTTTGCTCGTTAGCTATCGGATTCGGGATCATCGAAGTCGAAGTCATCCACACTATCAAAGCCCCCTTTTTGGTACAAATTTTGGTTGAACTTTGAAATGGCATGTATAGGACTACTTTTTCGTTTGTTGGTCATAGACCCCTTTGATTTTGTATAAATTTGGATAGCCATGCGAAAATGGCTTATATACACTTTGGCATGGTATCATAATCATTTTGTATGTTGTTCATTAAGAGGTATGGAAATGTTTGGAAATGATTAGCCATTGGAATGGTTAATCATGATCATTCCTTGTGCCATGTATGCTAAAAGGGCTAGTTGAATCAAAGAAATTATGAAGTAGGTAAAGGTTACCTTGAAAACAGATGCTGACAGCAGCAGTGGTGTGGATGTGAAAAATCACTAAAAATAGCAGGAATGGAACTAATTAGTGAATAAATTATGTAAATGAACCTTGATGAATCTACTTTCATATGGAAGAAACGAAACGGTCATATGAGTTGTATGTTAAGAGATATTTAGGTTTTCGTGAGACAGGGCCAGAACGGTTTCTGGATTCCCTATTCCGACTTTGGAAATTCATTGTAAATTAACAAGAGATAATTAGGAGTCATTCCATATATGTATAGATTCCTCTTTGAGTCTAGTTTCTATAAAAACAAACGGCATCAGTATTGAAGCCCTGTATAGAGAGATATTCAAGTTGTAACGCGCGAAGGTCAGTGTAGTCGACCCTCGTCACATGGGAGACTTTAACTAATAAACTGTACTAATTGGCCCGACCAAAAATTCTAGAAAACAATTTGTGGATGGACATATGAGTCTAATTTCAGGGAAAAATTACGAAACTGATTTTCGAGCTTTGAAAGTCAAGATATGATTTTTAAGGCGACAGTGATGCAGTAACCAGCTTGTCTGGAAATTTTTAAATGGACTGTGAAAATGATTAAGTCAAGTTTGTGTGCACCTTGTGTTCGACTCCGGTAACGGACTCGGGTACGGGGTGTTACATAATAATTATGAAAATAGAAAATATAGAGGTAGCGGCCGTGATTGTGGACGTAATGGGGGACATGGTCGAGGACGTTCTACTAATCGTTATCATGGTGGTCATAACAATGATATTTCTAACCACCAGAAAAAGAATAACAATGAAAGATAAGAAAGAAGTGGTCAAAATAATCCTTCAAAGATTGTTGAGAATATATGCTACCGATGTGGTATGAAGGGGCATTGGTCAAGTACTTGTCGTACATCTGAGCATTTAGTGAAACTTTATCAAGCATCCATTAAAAAGAAAGGAAAGCGTATGGAGACAATTTTAATCCCAAAATTATGAAATTGAGGCAAAAGATGAAGATATTCACTATAATACTAAAATTAGCCATGCTTACGATGGTGATAAATTTAATGACCTTAATAATATAAGTCACCTAGATGTGGCAAATTTCTTTGAGAATCATTAGAAAAATTGATGTTATTTTGACATTTTTATGTTGTTTTAAGTATGTTTTATTTTCTTGCATAATTGTTTTAAGTATATTTTATTTTCTTGCATAAAGAATAATTTATATATTTAATAAATATTTGTAATGTTTCTCATATTATATTTTGTTTGTTTTTATGAAGAATATGAATATTCAACAAAATTTCGATGGACCCAAAATCAATGGAAACATATTTCTTGCAGATGGTGCTGAAACACATACGATACTCAAAGATAAAAAATATTTTTCTTATTTGATAATAAGTAATGCCCATGTTAATACAATATCAGGTAGTTCAAAACTTATTGAAGGCTTTGGAAGAGCTATAATATTATTACCTAAAGGTTCAAAATTTGTCTTTGATAATGCTTTATATTCCACTAAGTCTCAAAGAAATTTATTGAGTTTTATAGATATTCGTCTTAATAGATATCATATTGAGACTATGAATGAGAAAAAATATTGAATATCTATATATTACAAATATTGAATGTGGAAAAAAATATGTTTTGGAAGGCTAACTACTTTTTCATCAAGTTTATATTATACACATATTAGTGCAATTGAGTCACAAGTTATTACAAACCAGAAGTTTGTAGAACCACATACTGTTACTATTTGGCATGACCGGTTAGGCCATCCCGGATCTATTATGATGCGAAGAATCATCAAGAATTCAATTCGACACCCATTAAAGAACCAGAAGATTCTTGAATTCAAGGATTTATCTTGTGTTGCTTGTTCTCAAGGAAAATTGATTATTAGACCATCACCAACTAAAGTTGGGATTGAATCTCCCACATTTCTGGAACGTATTCAAGGTGATATATGTGGGCCCATTCATCCACCATGTGGACCATTCAGATATTTTATGATATTGATAAATGCATCTAGTAGGTGATCACATGTGTGTTTATTATCGACTCGCAACCTGACATTTGCGAGACTACTTGCTCAAATAATTCGATTAAAAGCACAATTTCCAGATTATGCAATCAAAATTATTCGTCTTGATAATGCTGATGAGTTTACATCCCAAGCTTTTAATGATTATTGTATGTTAATTGGGATAAAAGTTGAACATCCTGTAGCTCATGGTCACACACAAAATGGTTTAGCTGAATCGTTTATCAAACGCCTCCAACTAACAACTTGGGGATATGGTATTTTGCATGCAATAGCACTTGTGCGTTTAAGGCCAACAAGTTATAATAAGTACTCCCCATTACAATAGGCTTTTGGTCAGGAGCCAAATATTTCCCATCTTAGAATTGTTTAGATTGCAGTATATATTCCAATTGCTCCACCACAACGCACAAAGATAGGTTCTCAAAGGAGGTTGGGAATATATGTTGGTTTTGAATCTCCTTCTATAATTAAATATGTTGAACCATTAATTGGAGATTTATTTACTGCAGGATTTATTGATTGTCATTTGGTGAAACAATATTCCCAACATTAGGGGGAGAGAAAATACAACTGTTAAAAGAAATTACATGGAATAGATCATTATTATCTCAATTAGATCCTCGCACAAGTCAATATGAACAAAAAGTTCAAAGGATCATACATTTGCAAAACATCACCAATCAACTGCCATATTCATTTACTAACCTAAAGAGAATTACAAAATCTCACATACCAGCTGAAAATGCTCCAATACCAATTGATATCCCAATAGGGAAAATTATTAGTGCAAAATAAAGTAATCAATGCCTGAAGTGTGGAAGGCCAATCAGTTCCAAAGATAAAAATCCTCATAAAAAGAAAGGAGCAATTATTCAAGATGGTAACATTGTGGAGGTAAGTGCACAAGAAGAGGCCAAAGATATAACTAATAAAAAAACCCCATAAGAGGTTCAGGTAACTAAAAATGGTGATAACTAAGAAATCTCAATAAGTTATGTTACTCCAAGAAAAAGATGAAACCAAAAAAAATATAGTTTTCTGCAACAATTTTTCTTATAATGTTGATATTGAAATAGCAAGAGAAAATGAGGATCCTGAGCCTAAATCTATTGAAGAATGTAGAAATAGAAAAGATTGGCCAAAATGGAAAGACACAATTCAAGCAGAATTAAATTCACTTTCTAAACATTAGGTTTTTGGACCTATAGTCCAAACACCTAAATATGTAAAGCTAGTAGGATATAAATAGATATTTGTGCGAAAAAAATGAGAAAAATGAATTCGTAAGATATAAAGCATGACTTGTAGCACAAGAATTTTCGTAAAGACCTGGTTATGAAGAGACATATTCTCTTGTGGTGGATGTAATCACATTTAGATACCTTATTAGTCTGAAAGTACGTGAAAAACTTGACATGCATCTAATGGATATTGTTACAGCCTATTTGTATGATACACTTGATAGTGAAATTTATATGGAAGTCCCAGAAAGATTTAAAATCCCTTAAGGATATAGAGTTTCCTGGGAAAATTGCTCAATCAAACTAAAGAAAAATTTATATGGATTAAGACAATTTGGACGTATGTGGTACAATCGTCTTAGTGAATATTTTTTAAAAGAATATTATAAAAACGATCCAATCTACCCATGTGTTTTAATAAAAAGGTATGAATCAAAATTTGTGATAATTGTTATTTATGTTAATGATCTAAATATTTTGGAACTCCTGAAGTGTAACAGTCCGATTTAGACCCTAATCAGAACGGTAGTTTCGAGACCACGAATCCGAGTTAGAAAAATATTTAAATATTATTTTTGTGTTTATTATATATGAATTTTCCTGTGTGAAATTTTCGTATAAAAATTTAAGTGTTTGTGTGCTTAGTTAAATAAAAAGGGCTTAATCGAGTAAAACTAAAACTTGATAGTTTAATTCATAAAGGTTGATTTGCTAGTGGCTTTTTAATATGGAGTGTTTATGTTGCAAATTTCTGATGATAATATACATTGGACGGTTATAGCCTTATTAAACTATGGTTTATTATTTTATTATAAAGGTTATTAAAGCAAATTATGAAATATTATGAATTATAATAAAACAAAAATTTAAAAGACATGCATTATATACATGTTTTTGGCAGAACCTTAAAAAAAAAAAGAAAAGAAGTTAAAAGCTTTTGTAATTTCGGCACATTGGAGGCTTAGTACAAGATCAAGAACAAAGGCTTAGTTCAGGGAAAAACAAAAATAGTCGAATACTCGATTCGTAACGTCCGTTGATATCCGAGGTAAGTCTTTAAGCAATTAAAGATGGTTTATTTTGAACATAGAATGTTTTACTATGATGATTCAAACTTTATAATCTATTATTATGTTAGCCGAATGTGATATATATAAATGATTTAATGTAATTGAGTTTTATTCAATTGATTTGAAAACCCTGAAAGTCTATATGTGTTACATGGAATATTGTGGAATGATTCTATAATTTGGATATTCGGGCTTTGAGCCTAGCAAGCTTTGTGCTGGTAACATTGATCGAGCTTCGTGCCTAGTAGGCTTATTGCCGGTGAATAAATATCAGACCTTGGGTCTAGCAGGCTTTGTGCCGGTGTGTAATTCAGGCTTAGGCCTAGCAGGTTTTATACCGGTGATTTGTTTTCAAGTCTATGATTATAAGGGTTCAAGTTACTATGGATATTGAACAAATGAAATTGAGTTGAATAACATTGTATATGTTCGGCCACATAGGTAAGTATATGTAAGCTTATATTGAACTTGAATATTCGATTACATGTGAGTTTATATTGAATTTATGTATTCGGTCATATGTGAAGTTATCTTGAATGTGCATATTCAGCTATATGTGATGTTCTATTGAATTTGAACTATAAGTTACATATGATGTTTTATTTAACTTTTATATATTTGGCCACATGTGAGTTCATAAAGAATTTTGTGTATTCGGCCATACATGTAAGTGCCAATGTGATAATATATTTGTTCTTGTATAATCGGCTATATAGGAAATATATATATGTGGTGACATATATTTGATTTTGAACATTTGGCCAAGGTATCTTAATGTGTTAATGTGTAATACTATTAATATAATTCAGTCAGTTGAATGTTTTGATTATTCATTGAATTGTTTATTGTGCTTAAAGCTTACTAAGCTAAGTTAGCTTACTCTGTGTGTTTTGTTACTTTGTTTTATAGATTTTGGTTGTAAGTCACGAGCTCGGGGATCGTTATCGAAGTCATCCACACTATCGTCAACTTTCGGTACTATTAAAAGTTTATTTTCGAACTTATGGCATGTATAGGCTAATATGTATTTTGTTCAACTTTGAATATATATATATATATATTGAGCCATGCGAATATGGCTTATCTTTAAAGTTTGGATATGGTTATGTTTGGCAATGGTTTATCTCATTTTGATTTTAATGTTATGTGAAATGAATGAAAAGTATATGTGATTGGTGTTCTAGGATTTGGAAATAGCTCGAAAATGATTATGGGATTTGATTGTAATTGATAAATAGGTCATGGTATGTGTAAATGTGGTTAGACAATTCGGTTATGGTATATGTTGGGTTAATTATAAGTGTGAATTCATATATTAAGCTTATTTAATGCATATTTTGAATGGCATGATATAGGGTATGTTTTGTGTTAATGAATAGAACTTAGTTCGGTTTGCATGTAAAGTGTATGTGTATTTAAAGTGATTAGTTGTTTAATATAGATTGTAAGTGAGATAAAGATATTTATCAAATGAATAGTGATTTGAGTAATAATATACTATGGGAGTTATATGAAGTTTAATAAGATGTTAATTATAAATATATATATACATGTACATGTTGTGTATCCGAATTAAGCTTACCATAATGGTTTGGTTTATAATGAAAGTATATGCATTTGAATATATTTGCTAATGAATAAATTATTTGTGATATTATTATTTAGTTGAAGATGTGTATGATTATTGGGTTGAAAATATGATTGTTTGAATGCCATGGATTTGGTTAAATTTTGAGATATGATTCATAATTACAATGTGATTAATAATGCATGTATTATATTTTAATTAGCCATGTGCTTAATATGTATGAATATGACTTGCTTGAATATGTGAATGTTTGGGATTATGTTTTTGTTTAGTAATGCCTCATAACCCTAATCCAGCGACAGATACGGGTTAGGGGTGTTACATGAAGAGCTTCAAAATTCAGTAAATTATTTAAAGAAAGAATTTGAGATGAAAGATCTTAGAAAAACAAAGTTTTGTATTTGCCTGCAGATTGAGCATTTAAAAAATGGAATTCATGTCCATTAGTCAACTTATAGGAAAAATATCTTAAAGAAATTTTATATGGATAAAGCACATCCATTGAGTACCCCAATAGTTGTACGATCGTTAGATGTGAATAAAGATCAATTTCATCCTTGTGAGAATGATGAAGAGTTTCTTGGCCCTAAAGTACCACATCTAAGTGCCACAGGAGCATTGATGTATCTTGCAAACAACACAAGACCTGATATAACTTTTTTTATAAACTTGTTAGCAAGATTTAGTTCTTCTCCAACACGTAGACATTGGAATGAAATTAAACATGTATTTGGATATCTCAGAGGGACCATTAATATGGGGTTATTTTATTCAAATGATTCAAAATTCCTATTAGTTGGTTCTGCTAATGCTGGATATTTATCGGATCTACATAAAGGTCGATCTCATACGGGATATTTATTTACATGTGGAGGTAGAGCCATGTCATGGCGTTCGACAAAGCAAACATTAGCTGCTGCCTCTTCAAATCATGCTGAAATAATTGCAATGAATGAGGCAAGCCAAGAGTGTTTTTGGCTAAGGTTATTAACCCAACATATCCAGAAGATATGTAATTTGCTTTTACAGGAAATTATGCCAACTATCTTATACAAAGACAATGCAGCATCTATAGCTCAATTAAAGGGTGGTTATATCAAAGGTGACAGAACAAAACATATCTCACCAAAATTATTCTTCACTCATGATCTTGAGAAGAAAGGTGACATAGAATTTCAACAAATTCGTTCTAGTGATAATTTCATAGATCTTTTTACCAAGGCATTTCCAACCTCAACATTTGAAAGACTACAAAACAAGATTGGAATGCGTCGGCTCAAAGACATAATGTGATGTTGTCATTAGGGAAAGTCTAAAACACATTGTACTTTTTTCCTTTAACCAATGTTTTGTCCCACTGAGTTTTCCTGGTAAAGGTTTTTAACGAGGCAACTTGTAACAAGAGATTGTGTATCTTTTTCCTTCATTAGGTTTTTATCCCACAGGGTTTTTCCTAATAAAAGTTTTAATGAGGCACATTTTTATTTAAAAAAATCGAAGGGGGGGTGTTGTAAATACATTAAATAGATGTCTGTAACCTTTAAACATTTATGAAAGTAATGAGTTAAACCCCCCATTCATTATTAAAGATGCTTAATGTACTGTTAATGAAGCTGTTAAATAAGCTTCATTCATTTATGTTGCATTGAATGTCAATGGCTTATATATAGCTCTTTTATAAATGAAAAGAGGAGACGAGAAAATTCTCTATTTATTTTAAGTGTTCTTTTATTTAATTATTTTATAACAACAATTTATTAAAACCTTAAATTCCAAACAAACAAAATTTTTAAAATTTATGAAAATTTTAAATTTTTTACTTATAATTTTGAAAAAAATTATGATTTTGTTAATTTTAATTTTCTAATTTTTACTATTTTGGGATATTTAAAATATTTTTGGATATTTAATAATTTTTAATGTTTCTATTTTTTTAATTTATTAAGTAATTTTCTAGGCTTTTTACATATATAATATAAAAATTAAAAATTTCGAAAATGGTATCCCACCCCGATTAATTACCAAAATGGTGTGGAATGGAGTGGTGGAGGGTGGTGCATAAGCGGCACCACCCCTATTTTTCTGACGACTGTCACAGACAGTTAAAAAACACAATTTTTTAATAGGTGAAGCCTTGTTGGTAGGCGGCACCTAAATGGTTCTTTATACCATTTAAATACGGATCTAGTCTAGGTTTAAATATAGGTCTGGATGGTGTCCATGGCATAGGCGGCACTGATCAAGCATTTAAGTAGTGTTTGAGCAAAAAAAATTAGAAAATTCAAGAATAGCAAAAAAGATTTTCTGTAGAAGAAGAGTAAACAGACAGAGAAAAATTCACAAGGTTAGTAGATATGAAATTATTTTTTTTACATTATAGTAATTTTTTTGGTTGAAATTATTTTGAGAATTTTTATTTCTTTTTTTAACAGATTTAATATTGAATATGGATAATCAATTTTTTGTATGCGTTTATTTCGATGTAGTAATTTTGACAACAATAGTTCGATGTATATTTAAATGTCGCCAAAAAATAGCAACGAGTTTAATAGAAATGTCTCGATTGATGATATGAAGGAAAGGATTAGTGCAAAAATTGTTAGACGTTGTAGGAGAAGGATCTTGAAACTTTTCTACAAGTTTCCAATTTCGACAGATTTCATCAAATTCACCGAGATAGAACTTGTAAATGATGAAGACATGGAGACAATGGTCGTTTTCTTATTGTAGGAATCGAAGCAACCAGAATGCACCAATTCAGTTTGTTGAGTTAACAGATGTAGAACCAGTTAAAGATCCCACTCCATTAGGTGAAGAACACAGAGTGCAAGATCCGTGTATGGTGGTTCTGATATCGTTTGTTGATAGTCAACTGACTGTACTTAGGATTGACATCAATCTTAATATTGCACCTACATCTGAGAACTAGAACCCAAGCCCCCATTTACAAATACATCCGATGGTGTTTAAGATGGATGCAGATGGTGATGATGGATATGTTAGTAGTGATCCTTCTGATCATAAGGTTGATAATGATCCTGATGTGGACGAGGTCTCGAATGATATCAATGACGAAGGCATGAATAACGACAAAAATGTTAGCATGTCTTTAGTTAGGAACCCGATTCAACGTATTGTGATACACAATAATCTAGGGGCACACATGTTGCTCGTAGACCCCTATGCGGTGTATGCAGCCGAGTTCCCGAACTACCATGATATATTACCTCCTCACTGGCTAGCCATAGGTTCCAAACCTGAGGAGTTGTTCGTAGGCCAGAAATTTGAAACCAAGGAAGAGTACGTATTTTCCATTAAGTGGTATAGATGAATGTGTCGGTGGACTACAAAGTCATCGTGTCTGAATCAACATTGTATATTAGGGAGTGTTGGAGGTTACCGGAAGACTGTAATTAGTGGATACAAATCGTATTTATCCAGAAGTTGTAGATGTGGGAGATACAAAAAATTTTTAGGCCTCACACATGCACTTCAACACATATGATAGAAGATCACCAAAAACTTAATTCCAAAACCATCTGCACATGCATCATGCTAATGGTGAAGGACTTGACAACCATTAAAGTTTCAGTACTGATTGTCGAAATGCAAGCACGAAACTAGTATCGAGTATCATATCAGAAAGTATGGATAGCTAAATAGATGGCAATGGAGCAGTTGTATAGAGATTAAGATACGTTGTACAATGAGCTACAAGGGTGGATAGCTGTTATGCGGGAGTACATGCCGGTGACTATCATTGAGTTAGAAACACAACCTTATTACGGCTGGGATGACCAACTACAACTGGGAAGAAGAATTTTCCATCAGATGTTCTGGACGTTTGATCTATATGTGCAGGCATTTCCCCACTGCAAGCTGCTTGTGCAGGTAGATGGGACCTAGCTATATGGGAAATATACGCAGATCCTACTTATTGTGGTTGCTCAAGATGGGAATAAGAATGTGTTCCTAATAGCATTTGCCATTATGGACAAGAAGAATATGAAATGATGAGAATTCTTCTTCATAGACTTATGGAGGTATGTTGTTAGTGACTATAACATTTGCATCATATCCGACAGAGGGAAGGGAATAATCGCCACCATTAGGCATTCCAGTGTACTATGGAGATTCGTTTAATACATCTGGCACATCATGACTAACTTCCATTAAGAGTATAAGAATGCAAACTGGCGAAGACAATGTAACACTCCTTACCTGTATCCAACGTCAGGACAAGGTTCGAGGCATTACCGGACTTAAACATAAACAAACATACAAAACCGAGCCATAAAATTTCATCCAAATTTAAAACTCTTCAATCACATGCGAATTGTCCCTTATAAGGGCCTACGAGGCCTAAAACATACACCAGAAGCAGTTTGGGACTAAACCGAGAACTTTCGGAACCTTCTTTGACATTTAGAAAATTTTCTTGTTTTGGAGAGTCACATGCCCGTGTCCTCAGCCCGTGTAACTCTCTGACTATGACGTCATCAGCAAAATGAGGTCACACGGCCACAGCACGTGCCTGTGTGCTTAGGCCGTGTGGCGAATTAAATTCTCAAAATTAAGTGCAGACTTCACACGACCTGGGTACACGCTCATGCCCTAAGGCTGTGTCCTTCACACGGCTGAGACATACGGCCATGTCTTAGCCTGTGTGTTTACTATTGGGCATTCTGTTTTGCATTAATTAAGGTGCAGGGGACACATGGTCGGATCACACGCCCATAGGGCAGACCGTGTATCACACACGGCCTAGACCCATGCCCGTGTGTCTAACCATGTGGACAATTTCTAGGCTATTTTTCAAGCCATTTGCCACCCTTGAACACTCACCTACCTATACTATCTTCATGGCATGCAACATGGTACCTTTTGTTATTCAAGCATTCACATACATGGTTAATTTATTACTTGGTAGTGTCAACATATCACATACTTAAACCATTAGGCTTTCATATGGCATTCCACACCAATTTCATATCTATTCATCATTATACCACATTTATTTTCATACTCATTAATCATATTTCATACATTGAATATACATGCCATCCATCACACTCATTAACATAATCAACCACAAGCAACCACATCAAGCATAACACATATGTATGCATGCACAAATGGTTAGGATTACAACCCAAATAATCAATATGAGCCACCTCTCATGGCCATATACAAAATGAATCATAACATCATCATGAGCCAACACACTTGGCTAATCAATATGGCACATAACAAAAGACCAAGTCCCTATACATGTCATATTCAAAATATTGAGACTAACTATACCCAATATTCAATTGATAGTGTGATCGAAAACTCTGACGTCCTCCAATCCTCGAGCTAGCTTGGTAACACTATAAAAAGAAAGGAAGGGGGTAAGCTTTAAAGCTTAGTAAGTTCACATGCAAATAATAAGCAACATAAATCATACAATTAACATAAGGCAAAGTGTCATAAATGTCATCAAGTCTCATAAGCATAACTTTCTCACATGCATTCTTACCACATGTTCATAGCATACCGAGATCTTTAATCATGAGTTTATGTACATACATGTACCAACTTGCACATAATACTTACTTTCTTGTCTTTAACATGTTCATTAAGATTAACCATGGAACTTCTCTTTGAACTACCCGTTAAACATTAGGAATACTATCGGATAAATGGAAATCTCACACCTAAGTGCCCCATATGTAGCCAACGCTACCTTATATCACATATCACATGTTTCCAAACACTTCATTATCCCTGTGCGCATATCGTGGTAGCCTATGATCGCGCCTCGATCAATGTTGAACAATTTATCACTAAGGTGTACACTCTCGAGCACATGTTACGTGTCTAAGAAAACAAGTCCCGCATCCTGTGTGATTTTTCAACATGGGAGGTGCCTCCAACAACCTTCTAGCTTGTCCTGGACAAAGGTTTTGGATATATATATATATATATATATATATATATTACATAGTTTGTTTAAATTTTGTTCCAACATATCTCATTTAAAATTAAAAATTTTGTTCCAAGTTTGTTCCAACACATCTCATTTAAAATTACAAAGTTTGTTCCAATACATCTCATTTAAATTTCAAAGTTCATTATTTTTGCATGTATATAAGTCGATAATTTATATCTTAGACACCATTTCATTTAAATTTAGTACCAAAAAGCCCAAAGTTTGTTCCAAGAGAATTAAGTTGGATATAAACTTGAAAGTTAAGTAAAAAATGAGTTTAAAAGCCCAAATTTTACTATAATTATATAAATACAAACTTAACCATTGAAATTACAGAAACCCCTAAAATTGATGGTTCGATGGTGTGGTCCTAGGGGTAAATTGTTGTGGTTGTAATATCCCGAATTAGGGCCTAATCGGAATAGTGGTTTCGTGACCAAAAATCCAAGATAGAAATAATTATTTTATAATTATTTTGATGTTTATGATATGATTGCATGATTGTATGAAAATTTCGTGATGAAATTGTAATATCCTGATTTTGGGCCTAGTCGGAATAGCGGTTTCGTGACCACAAAATCCGAGCTAGAAATAATTATTTTATGATTATTTTGAGGTCTATGATATGATTTCATGATTGTGTGAAAATTTCGTGAAGAAATTTTATGCATAAAGTGCTTAAATTGAAATTAGAGACTAAATCGAATAATTTGTAAAACTTGCATTCTAGAAGTTTCTAGTATGAAATTGTTTTGAAATATTAATTAGGAGGTCTTAAATAGAAATTTTACCAATTTCTAAGTCTATGGACAAAAATTGGACATGGATGGAACTTTTGGAAAGTTTAGTAGTAAGGGCACTTTGGTCATTTAGGGGTAAAATGAATTAAAATACAAAATTAAAAGCCAATTTTGCTCATCTTCAACCCCATGGCCGAATATAGCAAGGAGAAACCATGGCTAGGGTTTTTCAAGCTTCCAACCTCGATTGTAAGTCCGTTCTAGCCTCATTTTTAATGATTTTTACGTTTTTGGAGTCCCGGTAGCTCGATTAAGCTTATGCTAGCAATAATTCAACCTAGGGTTCATATTTGGAAAAATACCCATAGGTGAAATTTATGTATTTTGGTGTTTTATGATAGAATATGGGGTTTTAAATTCTGTTAGACAACTTGCACAACTTGGCTTTAAGTGAAAACGAGCAAAAGGGCTTAATCGGTAAAAATACCTAATAGTCATAAGTACATGTTAGAGTGAGAATTTGATGTTGCCATAGAAGGGAAAAATGATCAGCATGTCATAAAACATAAGAAAATAGGCTGAAGTTTAATTTACGAGCTTTGGGGAAAAAGTGTAAATATGCAAAAGTTTAGGGGCAAAACTGTAATTTTGCCAAAATATGATTTTAGGTCAATTTGAATAATGTGAGTCCTAATTAGACTATATTTTAAATGATAGAGCAAGGAAAACTAAAATTTGGGCTAAAATGGGGGAAAATACCAAGTTGTGGACGAAATGGTAAAAGTAGCCATTTTCGCATACGAGGTAAGTTCATGTGTAAATAATGTAGTATAATTGTTATTTTTAAGTTATTGATGTTAATTATATGATATGATGATTTTTATCATGAAATATATGATTTGTGGTTATTTTCGAATAAAATGCAAATTATGTGAATTATTTGTTAAATATAAAGTGCTACCGAGTATTGGTTTCGGTATTTTACGGAAGATGGCATGGAGATGTGTTCGATGTAACACCCCGAACCCGAGACCATCGCCGGTGTC
Source organism: Gossypium arboreum (assembly GCF_025698485.1). Classification (NCBI taxonomy): domain Eukaryota; kingdom Viridiplantae; phylum Streptophyta; class Magnoliopsida; order Malvales; family Malvaceae; genus Gossypium; species Gossypium arboreum. The sequence continues at coordinate 124,877,290 of NC_069075.1, forward strand.
GGACACGAAGGGTTAACAAGCCAAATCCACATATTTCGCCCACCAATTGACATTTCCAGTCAGGCTGGAAAACTGCGTCACCGTCGCCTTAAAAATCATATCTCGAGTTTCAAAACTCGGAAACTGGTTTTGTAAATTTTCCCTGAATTTAGACTCATATATCCATCCATGGATTTATTTCTAAAATTTTTGGTCGGGCCAATTAGTACAGTTTATTAGTTAAATTCACCCATATTACAGGGATCAACTGCTCTGACCTCCGCGCGTTACAACTTGAATATCTCTCTGTACAGGGCTTTAATACTGGTGACGTTTGTTTCTAATGAACCTAGACTCAAAATTGAATCTTTACATATAAGGTATGACTCCTAATTATTTCTGGATAATTTATAGTAAATTTTTAAAGTTGCGATAGGGGACCCAGAAACCGTTCTGGCCCTGTCTCACAATAGCTTTAATATCTCTTAACATGTGACTCCTACGACAGTTTCGTTTCTTCCATATGAAAGTAGACTCATCAAGGTTCATTTACATAGCTTGTTCACTATTTAATACCATTCCTACAAATTTTGGTGATTTTTCACATTCACGTCACTGCAGCTGGCAGCATCTGTTTTTAAGGTAGGTCTTACCTATTTTGTAGTCTCCATGAACCAACTAGTCTTGCCATACATAGGTTCACATATGATCATTTTAACCATACCAATGGCTGATCATGTGACCAACACTCCCATTTCCAATCCATAATCACATCATGACACCATATATATATATATACAAACCGCAAATAGTCTAAGTTCAGTACTTCACTTTTACGAGCCATTTTCGCATGGCCGTATACATATACATCACAACATATTTGAACCAACAAGGGTAGTCCTATACATGCCATTTCAAAGTTCAACCAAAATTTATACCAAAATGGAGGCTTTGATAGTGTAGATGACTTGACTTTAATGATCCCGAATCCGATTGCTATCGAGCAAAATCTATAAAATAGAGAGCCAAAGCAACGGGTAAGCATTTTTATGCTTAGTAAGTCTCAAGGAATAAAATCAGCTTTAATTAAAGCAATACATTCACATAGCCAAATGCATCATTTCATTAATACACATTCACATAATCATTCTTACTTCACACTTCATCATTATATACTTTCACAAGGTATCAACCAATTCAATAGCTGAAATTCGTTAGTCGATTGAGCGAATGTTGCTCAAGCATGTCGACTTTTCCAATGCACATATAATCATACCTTATTCTTTGGGCTTTTCGAGCGTACTAATGAATTTATTACAGCAGCCAACACTCACCTCCAGCCCAAGCTTCTTCGGACTACAACCGGATATAACCACGTGCACGAATGCCTTCGGGTCTTAGCCCGGATAGAACGACTCGCACGAATGCCTTTGGTCTTAGCCGGATGTAGCCACTAGCACAATTGCCTTCGGTCTTAACCGGATATAATTTCCAGCATAAATGTCGTCGGGACTTAGCCCGGATATCATTCAATTGCTCATGCACACATACATCAATAATCATTAGACATTCATGTTTCATTTTCGTTACTAAGGCTCAAACACAAATGTAATCACTAGCATAATCGCCGGACTTAGCCAGGGTATCATTCAAATACTCATACACACATAAATCAATAATCATTACACATCCATATTTCATTTCACATAATTCAAGTAGGTCACTTCTTGAGGACTTACCTCGGATGTTGTCGAACGGCTTTTACGGCTATTCGATCACTTTTTCCTTCCCCTTGTCCAATTGTGGCCCTCTAAGCTCTTGAGCTAATTCAAACAAATTCAATTTATTAAAACCTCATTATGCTAGCTTATGGCCGAATATGACAAGGAGTTTAAATGGTCATATGACCACCCTTTATCTTGAATACACAATGGTCATGCACATTTTATACTACATCAAGCAATTCAATACAATTCATTCAAGCATCAAGGAAAAGCTAAGGCCATCAATAGGCTACCTAAGGCCGAATACACTTAGTCATACTTGCACCAATTCAACAATAAATTCCAAGATTTCCACATCATATGTGTACTAGGCCGAATGTACTTGCAATTTCACAAGCATTCTTCAACATTTTCTTCTTTAAACAAACATATTCATCACTTACTTCATAACCAAAACATCATGTGCAAACATATATATACATATATGTGCATGGCCGAATTTCAAGGTGTCCCTAGCCATCCAAAACACAAATTTTAACTAACATGCAAGAAGCATGAACCATGCTCATGAATGCATCATGGCCGAATACATCACAATCATGCCCCTTTCAACTTCAATCATGGTTAAACAAAATGAAAACTCAATGTCTTACTCAAGATGGCTACAAAGAAATTTCAAGAGTAGACAATCCATCATTGCATGCATCATCATCAAGCTTCACACTTAGCATGCAATGCCTTTATCACAATATCAACTTTGACCAAATACCACTTCCATGGCATAACAAGGATTTGGACCATGGCTAACATGAACATCAAGTTGGCAACTAAAACATGCATGAATCTCAGGACACAACCTCATACATACCTTAATCTTGGTGCAAGTTTAGCCAAATCTCCTTCTAGATCTCTTCTAAACAAATAAAATGAAGCAAAAATCTCTTCTTCCCCTTAGTATTTTCAGCCAAAAAGGAGAGAACAAGGATGAACAAAAATTTTTTTGTTTTCCTTCTTAGTTGCACGGCAATGGGGGGGGAATGCTACACTCTCACACACATTTTTTTTTTTGTTTCTCTTCCCACATCTAATTATTAATCATTTCTTTCATGCTCCATTAACAAAACATGTTTCAACATGTTTTCTTTGCCCATAACCCATGTCATGGCCGCCACCACCTATAAAGGGGAATTTGACATGCAAGTCCATTATTTTGCATGCATGCTTTAATTAGTCATCACACATTTCCTATCGTACTTTCAAAGTTCACTACTAAGTCCTTTCTAGTGGAATTCACCTTTATAACACTAAATCAATCATCAAAAATGTCATACATGAGCATACACATATTATAGGCATCAAAATAAATTTTAAATTATTTTTATGCCTCGGTTTTGTGGTCCCGAAACCACATTCCGACTAGGGTCAATTTTGGGCTGTCACAACTCTCCCCACTTAAGAAATTTTCGTCCCGAAAATCTTACCGTAAATAGGGTTGGGTATCGCTCTTTCATAGAGTTCTCGCTTCCCAAGTAGTTTCTTCTATCCGTGCTTGAGCCATAACACCTTCACTAGCGGAACCCGCTTGTTTCATAACTCTTTCACTTCCGTGATAGGATACGAATCGGTTCTTCCTCATAACTCATATTGGCTTGAATTTCAACCGATGGACTAATCACGTGCGATGGATCGGATCTATAGCGTCAAGCATCGACACATGAAAGACATCGTGAACCTTTTCGAGTTCGGGGCAAAATCAAACGATATGCCACCGGACCGACTCGCTCGGATATCTCATATGGCCCAATGAACCTCGGGCTCAACTTGCCCTTACGGCCAAATCGAGTATCTTTTTCCAAGGCGATACCTTGAGAAACACTTTATCTCCCACCGATACTCGATGTCCTTACGCGCTTCAGATCCGCGTCGACTCGACGATCGGAGGCTATCTTCGACTTTCACGGATTACTTTCACTTTACATTCAAAGCATCTCTAATCAAATCCACCGAAAATTTTGCTTTCACCGAGCTCGGTCCAAAACAATGGTGTACGGCATTTACGGCCGTACAAAGCCTCGTAGGGTGCCATCTTAATACTTGATTGAAAGTCGTTGTTGTTGTAAGCGAATTCAATCATCGGCAAATACCGCTCCCATGAACCACTAAACTCGAGGACGCAACATCTCAACATATCCTCAAGTATCTGAATTATCCGCCGGATTGACCATCGGTTTGGGGGTGAAAAGCGGTCTGAAATGCAACTTGGTACCCAAAGCTTCTTGCAACTTTTTCCAAAATCGCGAGGTAAACCTCGGATCTCTATCCGACACGATGGAAATAGGCACCCGTGCAATCTCACAATCCGAGAAACGTATAGTTCGCTAGTTTGTCCATTGAAAAGTCCGTGACGCACGGGGACAAAGTGAGCCGACTTAGTCAATCTATCTACAACGACCCAAACCGCATCCTTCTTACTCACGACAAGGGCGGTCCGGATACAAAGTCCATTGTGACTCGATCCTATTTCCACTCGGGTATCGTGATTGGTGAAGTAATCTCAAGGCACTTGATGTTCCGCTTTCACTTGTTGACATATTAAGCATCTCAAACAAAGTCGGAGATGTCTCGTTTCATACCATGCCACCAAAACCGAGCGTTTCAAATCGTTGTACATCTTCGTACTCCGGGTGGATTGCCATTCGGCTACAATGGGCTTCGTTCAAAATTATCGAAATGAGTTCAATTCTTTGGAACACATGACGACCTTTGAACCTCAAACAATCGTCATCATCGATTTGAAACTCCGAGTCCTTGTTCGAACACACTCATTTCGTTTTGCGACCAACTCGTCGTCGACTTTACGAGCTTCTCGAATTTGATGCATCAATAGTGGTTTGGCTTTCAATTCACTACTAACACACTTTGTCGGATCGAAGCAGACAAGTGCACATTCATCTCGTAAAGTGAATAATGATTTACGACTCAAGGCATCCGCAACCACATTCGCCTTTCCGGGTGATAGTCAATAACTAGCTCATAATCCTTTAACACTCGAGCCAACGTCTTTGTCGCAGATTTAAGTCTCTTTGGGTCATCAAATATTTGAGACTTTTGTGATCCGAGTACACATGGCACTTCTCACCAAATAAGTAATGTCGCCAAATCTTTAAGGCGAATACGATGGCGACTAATTCGAGATCATGGGTCGGATAATTTTTCTCGTGTGGCTTTAATTGCCTCGACGCATAGGCTACAACTCGACCTTCTTGCATCAATACGCAACCTAACCCAAGGAGGAGGCGCCACTATAGATGACAAACTCTTTGCCGATTCGGGTTGCACTAGAATTGGGGCTCCGTCTAATAAGTTTTCGATTGATCGAAACTTTTCGACATTTCTCCGTCCATTCGAACTTAACATCCTTTTGGAGTAGCCGTCATCGGCGTGGCTATCGTTGAGAAACCTTTACAAATCTTGGTAATAATCGGCAAGCCCAAAAAGCTCGAACCTCGGTAATATTTCTGAGGCTTCCAATTAAGTATGGCTGAAATTTTATTGGTCGACTCGAATACCGATCAGATACCACATGACCCAAGAAGCTAACTCTCTTAACCGAACTCACACTTTGTGAACTTAGCATATAATTGCCTATCCGTAAAATTTGCAGACTAACCTCGGTGTTCAAAGATGTTCGGTCTTATTTCTTGAATAGACCAAGATGTCATCAATGAACACGACTACGAATCGATCCAAATATGGTGCGAAGATGCGATTCATTAAATCCATAAATACCGCAGGGCATTAATAAGCCCAAACGGCATCACTAGGAACTCATAGTGACCATATCTCGCTCAAGGCGGTCTTGGGCACGTCCGAATCTCGATTCGCAATTGATAATAGCCCGATCTCAAATCTATTTTCGAGAACACCGAGGCTCCCTTGATTGATCGAACAAGTCATCGATACGTGGTAACGGATATTTGTTCTTTATCGTCGCTTTATTAAGTCGACGATAGTCGATGCACAACCGCATGGTTCCATCCTTCTTTTCACAAACAACACCGGCGCACCCAAGGCGAAAAACTCAAGGCGAGCAAAACCTCTATCCACCAATTCTTGCAACCGAGCTTTCAACTCCTTTAATTAGTTGGCGCCATACGATACGGAGCTATCGAAATTGGAGTGGTACTAGGTACCAATTCGATGCCAAATTCTATTTCGAGCGGTGGTAAACCGGCAATTCTTGAGGAAAACATCCGGTATTCACAAACCACGCGCAGATTCGGGTTTCTTTTCGATTCCTTGTCATCGAGCACATACACAAGGTACGCCGCACCCTTTTCTTACATATTTCCGGGCCAACATTGCTAATATTACGGTGGCAACCCTTTAAGTCCGTAGACTCAACCCGAATTATCTCGTTATTCGCACCTCAAATCGATAGTCTTGCTTTTGCAATTTACAACCGCATCGTGCATGGTCAACCAATCCAAACCAAGAATAACGTCGAATTCATCGAACGGCAAAAGCATCAAGTCCACGGAAAACAAGAACCTCGGAACACTAGGGGACTTTTCTTGCACACTTTGTTGACAAGCACGTAATGACCCAAGGGTTTGACACCGAATTACAAACTCGAGAGACTCAATAGGCAAAGTCTTCTTTGGATGCTAAGGTTTCACATATATAAGAATGAGTAGAACCGGGGTCAATCAAAGCAATCACATTAGTATTGAAAAGAGTGAAAGTACCAGTAATGACATCCGGAGAGGCAAGATCCTCGGCGTGCGGCGATGGCATAAGTCCTAGCAGGAGCCCGAGCCTCGGATCGATGGTAGCATCTCTAGATCCTCTCGACCGCCACTAACATTGCCCACATTTCTAGGTGGCCTACCTCGGCGATGGTAGCACCGGGTTTCCACTCGACTTACATTTTGTTCAAGCAACCCGGGCAATCCTTCATAAGGTGGTGGCCGATCCGCACTTATAGCGGGAGAGCGATCACGGAACCAACACTCCCGAATGCCATTTGCCACAATGCAGACACTCGCCCTCTCTCGCGATCATTTCCCACCGGCAATCGAAGTGACTCGTGTGGTCACAGGGGGTCGATCGCGTCCTCGTCTAGAAAAGCCCGTAGTGCCTCTAGACCGGCTCACATCATCTCGAAATCTCTTCGATACCTGTTGAAAAGACTTTCTTGAGGACCTTTTTCGGAATTCTCTAGTTCCCACATCAACTTTTTGTTTCTCTTTTCTAAGCTCTTCGGCTTTACAAGCTCGCTCAACAAGTACTACGAACTCTCGTATTTCGAGAATGCCAACGAACATCCTTATATCATCATTCAGCCCATCCTCGAAGCATTTACACATAATAGCTTCGGACGAAATGCATTCTCGCGTGTATCGGCTAAGCCTCACAAATTTTCGTTCATAGTCGATAACTGACATAGAACCTTGCTTAAGATTAAGAAATTTCCTTCGCTTTTGGTCGATGAATCTCTGACTAATATACTTTTTTCGGAACTCGGTTTGAAAGAATTCCCAAGTCACTTGCTCTCTAGGCACCACAAGTCGAGTACTCCACCAATAGTAGGCGGAATCACGTAGCAAGGAGATGGTACACTTTAAGCACTCATCGGTGTACAAGATAGCTCATCGAGCACCGGATAGTGTTGTCCAACCAAAATTCAGCTCGCTTCGGCATCATCATCATCCGTAGCTTTAAATTCGGTGGCCCCATGTTTTGAATCCTGTCATTGGGGCTTACTTGACCTTATTTGGTCGGGTTTAGGAGGTATTGTAGGTGCTGGGGTTGCATTTGTCGGGAATGGAGGTTGTGGAACAGTAGTGTTAGTTCGAATGTATTGGTTAAACCAATCATTCATCACACTATAAAAGGCTTGCCTAGCCTCATCATTCGGATTCTTGGCCATAGGTTGAGAGTCCGCCAAGACCTTTGTCCCTTCTTGCGGAGCAGCGCCACACTCTCCACATCATCAGCTATCGCTTTCGGTTGGGATCGGGATCCATTACTATAAACAAACACAAAGTCAAATTGTCGAAATCACCACACTATCGATTCATCATTTAATGGCATGTATAGCTAGACCCCAAACACATCACGGTAGTCCTAGAATCGACTAAACCGTGGCTCGATACCAATAAAATTGTAACACCCGAACCCGAGACCATCATGGGTGTCGGACACGAGGGTTAACAAGCCAAATCCACATATTTCGCCCACCAATTGACATTTCCAGTCAGGCTGGAAAACTGCATCACCGTCGCCTTAAAAATCATATCTCGAGTTTCAAAACTCAGAAACTGGTTTCGTAAATTTTACCTGAATTTAGACTCATATATCCATCCATGTATTTATTTCTAGAATTTTTGGTTGGGCCAATTGGTACAGTTTATTAGTTAAAGTCACCCATGTTACAGGGATTGACTGCTCTGACCTCCGCGCGTTACAACTTGAATATCTCTCTGTACAGGGATTTAATACTGGTGCCATTTGTTTCTAATGAAACTAGACTCAAAATGGAATCTGTACATATAAGGCATGACTCCTAATTCTTTCTGGATAATTTATAGTAAATTTTTAAAGTTGCGACAGGGGACCCAGAAACCGTTCTGGCCCTGTCTCACAATAGCTTTAATATCTCTTAACATGTGACTCCTACGACCGTTTCGTTTCTTCCATATGAAAGTAGACTCATCAAGGTTCATTTACATAGCTTATTCACTATTTAATACCATTCCTACAAATTTTGGTGATTTTTCACATTCACATCACTGCAGCTGGCAGCATCTGTTTTTAAGGTAGGTCTTACCTATTTTGTAGTCTCCATGAACCAACTAGTCTTGCCATACATAGGTTCACATATGATCATTTTAACCATACCAATGGCTGATCATGTGACCAACACTCCCATTTCCAATCCATAATCACATCATGACACCATATATATATATATACAAACCATAAATAGTCTAAGTTAGTACTCACTTTTACGAACCATTTTCGCATGGTAGTATACATATACATCACAATATATTTGAACCAACAAGGGTAGTCCTATACATGCCATTTCAAAGTTCAACCAAAATTTATACCAAAATGGAGGCTTTGATAGTGTAGATGACTTTGACTTTAATGATCCGAATCCGATTGCTATCGAGCAAAATCTATAAAACAGAGAGCCAAAGCAGCGGGTAAGCATTTTTATGCTTAGTAAGTCTCAAGGAATAAAATCAGCTTTAATTAAAGCAATACATTCACATAGCCAAATGCATCATTTCATTAATACACATTCACATAATCATTCTTACTTCACACTTCATCATTATATACTTTCACAAGGTATCAACCAATTCAATAGCTGAAATTGTTAGTCGATTGAGCGAATGTTGCTCAAGCATGTCGACTTTTCCAATGCACATATAATCATACCTTATTCTTTGGGCTTTTCGAGCGTACTAATGGAATTTATTACAGCAGCCAACACTCACCTCCAGCCCAAGCTTCTTGAATACAACCGGATATAACCACGCACGAATGCCTTGGTCTTAGCCGGATAGAACGACTTCGCATACGAATGCCTTGGTCTTAGCCGGATGTAGCCACTAGCACAATTGCCTTGGTCTTAACCGGATATAATTTCCAGCATAAATGTCGTCGGGACTTAGCCGGATATCATTCAATTGCTCATGCACACATACATCAATAATCATTAGACATTCATGTTTCATTTTCGTTACTAAGGCTCAAACACAAATGTAATCACTAGCATAATCGCCTTGGGACTTAGCCCGGGTATCATTCAAATACTCATACATACATAAATCAATAATCATTACACATCCATATTTCATTTCACATAATTCAAGTAGGGTCACTTCTTGAGGACTTACCTCGGATGTTGTCGAGCGGCTTTTACGGCTATTCGATCACTTTTCCTTCCCTTGTCCAATTGTGGCCCTCTAAGCTCTTGAGCTAATTCAAACAAATTCAATTTATTAAAACCTCATTATGCTAGCTTATGGCCGAATATGACAAGGAGTTTAAATGGTCATATGACCACCCTTTAGCTTGAATACACAATGGTCATGCACATTTTATACTACATCAAGCAATTCAATACAATTCATTCAAGCATCAAGGAAAAGCTAAGGCCATCAATAGGCTACCTAAGGCCGAATATACTTAGTCATACTTGCACCAATTCAACAATAAATTCCAAGATTTCCACATCATATGTGTACTAGGCGAATGTACTTGCAATTTCACAAGCATTCTTCAACATTTTCTTCTTTAAACAAACATATTCATCACTTACTTCATAACCAAAACATCATGTGCAAACATATATATACATATATGTGCATGGCGAATTTCAAGGTGTCCCTAGCCATCCAAAACACAAATTTTAACTAACATGCAAGAAGCATGAACCATGCTCATGAATGCATCATGGCGAATACATCACAATCATGCCCTTTCAACTTCAATCATGGTTAAACAAAAGAAAACTCAATGTCTTACTCAAGATGGCTACAAAGAAATTTCAAGAGTAGACAATCCATCATTGCATGCATCATAATCAAGCTTCACACTTAGCATGCAATGGCTTTATCACAATATCAACTTTGACCAAATACCACTTCCATGGCATAACAAGGATTTGGACCATGGCTAACATGAACATCAAGTTGGCAACTAAAACATGCATGAATCTCATGACACAACCTCATACATACCTTAATCTTGGTGCAAGTTTAGCCAAATCTCCTTCTAGATCTCTTCTAAACAAATAAAATGAAGCAAAAATCTCTTCTTCCCCTTAGTATTTTCGGCCAAAAAGGAGAGAACAAGGATGAACAAAAATTTTTTTGTTTTCCTTCTTAGTTGCACGTCAATTGGGGGAATGCTACACTCACACACATTTTTTTTTTGTTTCTCTTCCCACATCTAATTATTAATCATTTCTTTCATGCTCCATTAACAAAACATGTTTCAACATGTTTTCTTTGCCCATAACCCATGTCATGGCCGCCACCACCTATAAAGGGGAATTTGACATGCAAGTCCATTATTTTGCATGCATGCTTTAATTAGTCATCACACATTTCCTATCGTACTTTCAAAGTTCACTACTAAGTCCTTTCTAGTGGAATTCACCTTTATAACACTAAATCAATCATCAAAAAATGTCATACATGAGCATACACATATTATAGGCATCAAAATAAATTTTAAATTATTTTTATGCCTCGGTTTTGTGGTCCCGAAACCACATTCCGACTAGGGTCAATTTTGGGCTGTCACATTCGAGGAAAATCCCGTTTGAACCTTAGGAATAGATTAGGATACAAGTGACATGTCACTAGGATATTTGGGCATCCGAACTCGTTGAGTTGAGTCCGAGTTCACTTATGGATGCGAATGTCCGAACTCGTTGAGTTGAGTCCGAGTTCGAGAGATGTAACTAGGCATCCGAGCTCGTTGAGTTGAGTCCGAGTTCACTTATGGATGCGAACGCCCGAGCTCGTTAAGTTGAGTCCGAGTTCACTTATGGGCAGGTTACATGGTAGCTTGGCTACATATGTGGCACTTATGTGCAAACTTTCCATGTATCCGAATTATATTCCGATGTGTTCAACGGGTAAAATTCTACTCAAATGGAGGAATACTCGAGATGAAAGGGACGTATTGGTAAGTGTTGTGAAATGAATACTTTGAACAGGTATGTACTTAACCCTCGGGTTGAAAACTCGATATAACAACAATATGGTAAGATGATAAATGAAAATGTGATATGAATGTCTAGGTGATGATTATGCAAATGATGTTTTATGTTTGCTTATATAGTTGTGTTACTTGCTATTTGCATGTGAGCTTACTAAGCATTTATGCTTACTTCCTCCTTTTCATTCCTTGTAGTGTTGACAAGCCAGCTCGGAAATTGGGAACAGTAGGAGGCATGCTCACACTATATCCGTATACCATCTTGGCATAATGGCTTGCATATTTTGGGTATGGCATGTATAGCATTATAATCATTTTGTATATATGGTCTTATGATATGGTTATTGAGTGGTATGGAAATGCTTGGTAATGATTAGCCATTGGAATGGCTAATCATGATCATATTTGGTGTTATGTATGCTAAATTGCTAGCTAATTCATGGAAACCATGAAATAGGTAAAATTTACCATAAAATAGATTCAGACAGCAGCAGTGATGTGAGTTTGAAAAATCATTAAAAATAGTATAGATACAATTAGATGGTGAATAAAATATGGAATTGAAGAATTATGAGTCTATTTTCATATGGATGGAACAAAACAGGTATATGAGTTATATTTTATGAGATGTTTAAATTTTTGTGAAACAGGGCCAGAGCGATTTTTGGATCCCCTGTTCTGACTTTGGAAATTCACCATAAATTTTTCAAAGATAATTAGAAGTCATGAATTATATTTTCAGATTCCTTATTGAGTCTAGTTTTATTAGAAACAAACGGCATAGTCATTGAAACTCTGTACAAGGAGATATCTGGTTCGTAATACACAGAGGTCAGAGCAGTCAAACCCTGAAATAGGGGAGACTTTAACTAATAAACTGTACTAATTTGCTAGACCAAAAATTATAGAAAAAAATTAATAAATATATATATTAGTATAGTTTTAGGGAAAATTTACGGAATTGGATTTCGAGTTTTGGAACTCGAGATATGAATTTTTAAGCGACTGTGATGCAAATTGCTAGCTTGACTGAAAATTTTAAAAATAAATTGTTTGAGCTGTTTAAGTAATGAATTAAGTCTGTTAACACCTCGTGTTCGACTCCGGTGATGGTCTCGGGTATGGGGTGTTACATTTGATGGTATCAGAGCAGGTTTAGTCTATTCTCGGACTAACCTAGCATGTGTAAAAGTTTAGCTATACATGCCACTGATCTGTGATAGTGTGATGTCTTCCGACGCGTATGAGTACCGTCTTATTTAGACAGGGTACTCTCCAACCGAGCTGCGCCGACCATGTTCAATATTATGTGAAGGTATTTGAGTAAAATTATGATTATGATAAGTCTCGGTTCAGAAAAATATGAATAAAAGTTTATGATACATATGTGATAAATATTCATATTTGCTTAATGCTCATATGATGTAATGTATGTGGCTTACTTGATAAGATGAACGGAATAAATAGAAAGTAGTAGAGGTATGAATAAAATTCATAATATTATGATACGAATGAAAATGTCCTTGTCTTGATTTGGACGTCTAATGTTGATGATTGCTAATGATATATAATTTTTATGAGATAAAGGATTATAATGAAATGAACTTATCTATGTTAATTAAATTGTTGGATTGAATTATATGATTGTAATGATATGTACATGATGATGCATGAAATGAAAGTTGTGATTGTGATGCAAATATCTATGTTTGTTTGGCCTTATATGATGTCATGAGCATGAATTAATTTAATTAAATGAATGGATAAGTAAAGCTACCTAGAAAACATAGAATGTATGCATAAGTATATTGTCTAAATGGACAATAGGAAAATTTGTGTCAGCCAACATGAATGTTGCATTGCCTGAATGAATGACATGATTTTGATGATGTTGCTATGATGATGGAAGTTGTGTCATATGTGTATGTATAAGAAAGTCGAGTCAGAGGTCCTACAACCCCTCCCTGTGACAGCCCAAAATTGACCCTAGTCGGGATGTGGTTTCGGGACCACAAAACCGAGGCATAAAAATAATTTAAAATTTATTTTGATGCCTATGATATGTGTTAAATTGTGTGTGACATTTTTGATGATTTGATTTAGTGTTATAAATGTGAATTTCACTAGAAAGGGCCTAGTAGTAAACTTTGAAATTATGATAGGGAAATGTGTGATGACTAATTAAAGCATGCATGCAAAACAATGGACTTGCATGTCAAATACCCCCTTTTTATAGGTGGTGGCCGGCCATGGCAAGAGAGGATGGGCAAAACATGTCATAACCATGTTTTGTTGGTGCATTAGGGAGAAATAATAAACAAAGGAGTATGGGTAAGAAAAGAATGAAAAAAAAAATTTGTTCATCCTTTCTTTGAGCCAAAACTAAGGAAGAAGGAGGGATTTTTGCTCCATTTTTGGTTTAGAAGAGATCTAGAAGGAGATTTGGCTATACTTGCATCAAGATTAAGGTATGTTTGAGGTTGTGTCATGAGATTCATGCATGTTTTAGTTGCTAACTTGATGTTCATGTTAGCCCATGGTCCAAATCCTTGTTGTGCCATGGAAATGGTATTTGGCCAAGTTTGATATTGTGTTAAAGCCATTGCATGCTAAATGTGAAGCTTGTTGATGATGCATGCAATGATGGATTGACTACTCTTGAAATTTCTTTTAGCATTCTTGAGTAAGACATTGAATCCTTTGTTTAACCATGATCAAAAAAATTAAAAGGGTATGGTGTGTGATGTATTCGCCATGGTATGCTCATGAGCATGGTTTATGCTTCTTGCATGTTAGTTAAAATTTGTGTTTTGGATGGTTATGGACACCTTGAAATTGGCCTTGCACCTATATGTGTATATATGTTTGCACATGATGTTTTGGTTATGAAGTAAGTGATAAATATGTTTGTTTAAAGAAGAAAGTGTTGAAGAATGTTTGTGAAATTGCAAGTACATTCGCCTAGTACACATATGATGTGAAAATCTTGCAATTTATTGTTGATTTTGTGCAAGTATGACTAAGTATAATCGGCCACATGAGGGGAATTATTGTGCATGCATTCGGTTAGAGGCAAGCTTAATGGTGCCTATTCTTGACTTAGGTAATCGGCTACCTTGTTGTGAGCTAAGGCCGAATGTGTGCGTAATTAAAGAAAATTGACTAAAGTGCTTAGTTATGTGATGTTGAGTCAATGATGTGTGTATTCGCCAAGGCTAGCGAGACTTTAATAAATTGAATTTGTTTGAATTAGCTCAAGAGCTTAGAGGGCCACAATTGGATAAGGGGAAGGAAAAAGTGATCGAATAGCCGTTGAAGCCGTTCGACAACATCCGAGGTAAGTCTTCAAGTAATGACCCTACTTGAATTATGTGAAATGAAATTATGGATGTGTAATGATTACTAATATCGTGTGTATGAGTATTTGAATGGTACCGGGCTAAGTCCCAAGGCAATTACGCTAGTGATTATATTTGTGTTTGAGCCTTAGTAACGAAAATGAAACATGAATGTGTAATGATTATGGATGTATGTGTGCATGAGCAATTGAATGATATCCGGTTAAGACCAAGGCAATTGTGCTAGTGACTTTATCCGGCTAATACCCTAAGGCATTCGTGCAAGTTGTTGTATCCGGGCTAATACCGAAGGCATTTGTGCGAGTCGTTATATCGGGCTAAGACCAAGGCATTCGTGCGTGTGGTTATATCCGGTTGTATTCAAGAAGCTTGGGTTGAAGGTGGCGTTGGTTGCTGTAATACATTTAATTAGTGCGCTCGAAAAGCCCAAAGGATAAGGTATGTTTACATGTGCAATGGAAAAGTCGATACGTTTGAATAATATTCGTCAATCGACTAACAATTTTCAGCTCTTGAATTGGTTGATATCTTGTGAATGTATATGTTGATGAAGTGTGAAGTAAGTATGATTATGTGAATGTGTATAAATGAAATGATTCATTTGGCTATGTGAATGTAATGCTTTAGTTAAAGCCGATTTCATTGCTTGAGATTTACTAAGCATAAACATGCTTACCCGTTGCTTTGGCTCTCTGTTTTATAGATTTTGCTCGCTAGCGATCGGATTCGGGATCATTGAAGTGAAGTCATCCACACTATCAAACCCCTTTGGTACTCTTTTAGTTGAACTTTGGATATGGCATGTATAGGACTACCTCGGTTATTTTCAAGTGCTTTTGTGATGTATATGTGTACGGCCATGCGAAAATGGTTCGTAAAAGTGGAGTACTGAATTAGACCATTTGTGGTTTGTAATTTTATATGGTTTCATGATGTTATTATGGATTGGAATGGGAGTGTTGGTCACATGATCAGCCATTTGAATGGCTAAACATGATCATAGGTGGACCTATGTATGACTAGACTATAGTTGGTCCATGGAAACTACAAAATAGGTAAGGCCTACCTTAAAACAGATGCTGCCAGTTGCAGTGACGTGGATGTGAAAAATCACCAAAATTTGTAGGAAGGGTATTAAATTGTGAATAAGTTATGCAAACGAACCTTGACGAGTCTATTTTCATATGAAAGTAACGAAATGATCATATGAACAGTATACCGAGAGATATTAAAGTTCTCGTGAGACAGGGCCAGAACGGTTTCTGGGTCCCCTGACGTGACTTTGAAAATTTACTATAAATTATCCAGAAAGAATTAGAAGTCATGCCTTATATGTGCAGATTCCATTTTGAGTCTAGTTTCATTAGAAACAAATGGCACCAGTATTAAAGCCCTGTACAGAGAGATATTCAAGTTGTAACGCGCAAAGGCAGTGTAGTCGACCCCTGTAACATGGGTGACTTTAACTAATAAACTGTACCAATCGGCCCAACCAAAAATTCTAGAAATAAATCCATAGATGGATATATGAGTCTAAATTCAGGGAAAATTTACGGAATCAGTTTCCGAGTTTTGAAACTCAAGATATGATTTTTAAGGCGACAGTGACGCAGTTTTCCAGCCTGTCTGGAAATGCCAAATTGGTCGGTACTTTAAGAGGATTTGTCTCGTTAACCCCTCGTGTCCGACACCGGCGACGGTCTCGGGTTCGGGGTGTTACACTCCCCCTTACCGAAGTGGTACTTCTAATGGAATTTCATGAGATTTGTATTAAATAAGTTTCCGGTTGAGAACCCAAAGAGTTCAGTGATAGAATAATTATAAGTATGATCAGAGATTGAAAATGAGTGATAAGTAAAGTCGAGTCGAGAAAGTATCGGATTGATATAAAGATTATTGGAATTATGCACTGTCCCAGTTAGAGAAGGAAATTCTCTTTGGTAAATTGAATTACTCAGGTGCAAGGTCGAGAAAAGTGTAAATCGAAATTTATTCAGAACTGGCCTTCTTTAGTGAATGGTTTAATATGAAATTTGTGATGGCAAAACTAGTTAGGGAAATGATATTTGAAATGTGAGCTATCTGAGTGTGACAGTTATGACTGGACAAATTTAGCAGTCTCTTTTGAGATTGTAACACCCCAAACCCGTGCCGTCACCGGATTTGACCACGAGGTGTTACCGGGCTTACTTCCCTTATTTCTCTCTTGGAAATTATGAATTTCTGTTCCAGGCAGGCTAGCTAACTGCGTCACTGTTACCTTAAAAATCATATCTCGAGTTCCCGAACTCGAAAACCAGTTCCGTAAATTTTCCCTGAAACTAGACTCATAATTCCATCTACACATTTTTTTATATAATTTTTGGTCGGGCCAATTGGTACAGTTTATTAGTTAAAGTAACCCCTGTTTCAGGGTTCGACTACACTGACCTTTGCACATTACGACCTGGATATCATCTCGTACAGAGCTCCAATGCTCATACCGTTTGTTTCTAATGAAACTAGACTCAAAGGGGAATCTATGAATATAAGGCATGACTTCTAATTGTTTCTGGATAATTTATGGTAAATTTTCAAAGTCGGAGCAGGGGATCCAGAAACCGTTCTGGCCCTATTTCACGAAAACCTGAATATCTCTTAAAATCTGACTCATATGACCGTTTCGTTTCTTCCATATGAAAGTAGATTCATCAAGGTTCAATTTCATAATTTATTCACTATTTAATTCTACTTCTACTATTTTTAGTGATTTTCAATCTCACCTCACTGCTGCTGGCAGCATCTGTTACTAAAGCAAACAATGACTATTTCATAATTCTTCCATGGCCAACTATAATTCATCATACATAATACAAGCTATGACCACCTTATCAAAATTAAGGTTTCTAAGACTTGTGACTATAGGTTTTAGAATCACACTCAACCGACCACATAGGCCATTTTCGCATGGCTTAAAGTTTACAACCCAAAATTCAACAAAACAAAATAGCCTATACATGCCAAATGTTCTCCTAGATCGACTAAGGAGACAATACCAAAAGATTGTTCGCGGTGTGATGACTTGACGACGGTTCCAGTACACAAGAGACGAGTCCAAGAGACCTAAAATGGGTGACAAGAAAACACCGAGTGAGTTTATAACTCAGTAAGCCATAAGCATTCCACAACCATCCATTAACAAAATTATTACAACATGAAATAATGAACGAGGCTAAGTACTCCATCCATATCGAACTATATCATAGTTCCTTGGACCTTTCGGTTCAATCTCATACCAAGTCATACATCCACATTTCATATTCTATACAATAAGATATTTGAGGCATTTTACACACCAACTCATTTTCACCACAATCATACAATTGCAATCATCACATAGATTTAAAGCTTACCAAGCTCAACCCCGAGCATGAACATATTACCTATTCGTCATGAGCTCAAGGTACTTACCCGATCCGCTGTCCATACTCAACTCGATGGAGACACACCCTCCATATAATTGTTCGATCGGAGATATTTATATATATATATAGAGTACGCACACACAAGTGCTTAATACTCGATTTCGCACACTTAGTGCCATGCGATTTAAGCCCGCACACATAGTGCCATACCCTTCAAGCTCGCACACTTAGTGCCATATATTTCCAGCATGCACACTTAGTGCCATATATTTCCAGCACGCACACTTAGTGCCAATCTCATCACCGTACACACGTATTGCTGACACTTAGTGCCGAAAGCAAACTTTCTACACATTTCACTATTTCTTTTACATTCAACAATTGTCATCACTCCATACACATACAATTTCATTTATATATATATAGCATCCCATTAAACACAATTGCATAGATTTTACAAGCATTTAAGCAATATCAAACATATGTGCTTAATGACTTACCTTGTGTTGGGCAAATAATTCTAAGTCGGCTACTCATTGACCTTGATTTCCCTTGTTGGACGCCTCTCCTTTAGGATCTTGAGCTTAAACAAACAAATTAACTCATTCAATCGCTTTGGTACATATGTTGGTATCCACATTCTAATGATCATATAACATACGAACGACATGGTAAAATTTTTATCTTGCTACCTTATGTTCTTGGCTATTGACCAATAGCCTTATGCAATTTACTATTCTATCAATAATCCTATCACACATACACATATACATATTAGTATATTAAATAGCCACCCTCACTAACCACCCATTTTAGTTGATTTTATACAATCAAAGGCAATATCATGATTGGGTATACCTAAATAGCGAATGTGCTAAAATTGATCTAACATCACCTATACCCTTGATTGAATGGCGAATACTTATACTATCAATTATAGTATCGATTTTATTCTTTCAAACACATAGTCCCCATTCGGCCCTAACCATTTACTTAACGTATGTGTACAAATTCCATCTCAAAATTAGGAGTTGCAACTACAACTAGGTTACCACAATGCTCATCAATGACCGAATGCCTAAGCACAACTCTACTAAAAATTTATCCAACATCATTAACTTGCCCTTCACTATTTTTTTTTTTTTAAACATCATATACAAAGTAACTTACATGTATATATAAAACCAACCTTGCTAGCACAATATCCCTTAACCGAATATCATAAACCCAAGCCACATATATAGTTCATCAAGGCCTTTCATTGGCCACATTTGGCACCCCCTCCCCTTATGAACAAACCAATTTCAACTTTCATGAAAAATATATGTACCAAGAGCTTCAACTACTTGGCCAAATACCAAACCTCCAAACAACCAAATTTAATCCATGGAATGAATAGAACTTGAACTAATCACCTCATTTACATCTAAATTTCCAAGGGTTTCAAAGTGCTTACCTCTTCCTAAGCATCAACCAAGCCAAATTGTGACAGCCCAAAATTGACCCTAGTCGGGAGGTGGTTTCGGGACCACAAAACCGAGGCATAAAAATAATTTATAATTTATTTTGATGCCTATAATATGTGTTAATTCATGTGTGACATTTTGATGTTTCGATTTAGAGTTATAAATGTGAATTTCATTAGAAAGGACCTAGTAGTAAACTTTGAAAGTATGATGGGGAAAGGTGTGATGACTAGTTGAACATGCATGCAAAAATAAGGGATTTGCATGTCAATTTCCCTCCCCAACATGAAGTGGCCGGCCATGGCAAGAGTGGATGGGCAAAACATGTCATGAAACATGTTTTGTTGGTGCATTAGGGTGAAATAATAAAATAAAGAGCATGGGCAAAGAAAGAAAAAAAAATGGTCTCATCCATGCTTTCCCCCCTTGGCCGTGAGTTGAGAGAAAGGAAAAGAAAAAAATTTGGTTCATCCATTCTCATTTTCTTTGGGCTGAAAATTCTAAGAAGGAAGGAAATTTTGCTCCATTTTTAGTTTAGAAGAGATCTAGAAGGAGATTTGGCTATACTTGCATCAAGATTAAGGTATGTTGAGGTTGTGTCATGAGATTCATGCTTGTTTTGGTTGCTAACTTGATGTGCATGTTAGCCATGGTTCAAATCCTTGCTATGCCATGAAAAATGGTATTTGGCCAAGGTTGATATTGTGTTAAAGCCATTGCATGCTAAATGTGAAGCTTGTTGATGATGCATGTAATGATGGATTGACTACTCTTGAAATTTCTTTTAGTATTCTTGAGTAGGACATTGAATTCTTTGTTTAACCATGACCGAAGTTGAAAGAGTATGGTTGTGATGTATTCGGCCATGGTGCATTCATGAGCATGATTTATGCTTGTTACTTGATTGGTAAAATTTGTGTTTGGATGGGTATGAACCCCTTGAGATTGACCTTGCACCTATATGTGTATACATGTTTGCACATGATGTATTGGCATGACATATATACTATTTCAAGGTATATATTTGCTTGTGATGATGTTTGGTTATGAAGTACATGAGAGATGTGTATTGAGCTACAATATGTAATCGTTAGTTAGTAAAATGCATGCTGTTTTGTGTGGTATTAAGTGCATAATTGGCCTCAACATGGACATGCATATTCGGCCACATGAGGGAAATTGGTGTGCATGCATTCGGTTAGAGGCAAGCATATTGATGCCTATTCTTGGCTTAGAAAATTGGCTAAGAGGAATATTAACTAATGTGTTGAGTTCGATTAGTGATTTCGTACATATGCGACTTTGATGCCTAATGAGCATATATATTGGCTAGGTATCTTGAATTCCTCTTCGATGCTCAAATGATAAAACCAATTTATTTGTTAAATTAAGCTCAAGAGCAAAGGGAGCTAAATCCGATAAGGGAAGGAAAAAGTCGTCGAATAGCCGTCAAATCGTTCGACCACGTCCGAGGTAAGTTTTGAGTATCGAAACTTAGATTTTGATTCGATTGAATGAAGTAATAAGCAATCGAAATTGTGCCTTTGTATGTGGCCATTGAGCCGAAATGATATTTTTGCTAAGTGAATTGTGCATAAAAGTTGTGTTATGAAATTGAAACAAAGATGTGTATGAATGTTCGAGGGATATCGGGCTAAGCCGAAGGCAATTGTGCGAGTTATGATATCCGGGCTAAGCCCAAGGCAATTAGGCGAGTTATGATATCCGGGCTAAGCCCAAGGCAATTGTGCAAATTGTGATATCCGGTTAAGTCCGAAGGCCTTTGTGCGGGTTACCATAACGGGCTATGTCCCAAGGCGTTTGAGCAGTAGCTATATCCGGATAAACTCGAAGGTATGTGATTCGAGAACTTTGAACTTGCTGGAAAATTTTCAGTTAATGCACTTGTGAAATTCCCAACAACAAGGTATGTTTTGTGTGTGCCAGCACACTATGAGTAAGTGCGTATGAATATTCGCTCTAATGATAAATGAGCTATCGGCATTAACTAGGCCGTTATTTGTGTATGAATATAAGAGTTGGGATTGTGAAGTAAGCATGTCTTTGAGAAATTGTGCATATGAATTATTGTTTAGCTACTTGAATGCTATGCTTTGGTTGTGTGTATATTATGGCTCAAACTTACTAAGCATAAATTGCTTACTCCGTTTCTTTGTTTCTCTGTTTATAGATTTTGCTCGTTAGCGATCGGATTCGGGATCATAGAAGTTGAAGTCAACCACACTATCAAAGCCCGTTTTGGTACTCCTTTAGTTGAGTTTTGGATATGGCATGTATAGGACCACCCTCGGTTGTTTTAAGTACTTTGTGATGTATATGTGTGCGGCCATGCGAAAATGGTTCGTAAAAGTGGAGTATGGAATTTGACCATATGTGGTTTGTAATTATATTTGGTTTCATGATGTGATTATGGTTTGGAATGAGAGTGTTGGTCACATGATCAGCCATTGGAATGGCTAAATATGATCATATGTGGACCTAAGTATGACTAGACTATAGTTGGTCCATGGGAACTACAATATAGGTAAAGCCTACCTTAAAATAGAGGCTGCCAGCTGCAGTGATGTGGATGTGAAAAATCACCAAAATTTGTAGGAATGGTGTTAAATAGTCAATAAATTATGTGATCGAACCTTGACGAGTCTATTTTCATATGAAAGTAACGAAACGATCATATGAACAGTATACTGAGAGATATTAAAGTTCTCGTGAGACAGGGCCAGAACGGTTTCTGGGTCCCCTGTCGCGACTTTGAAAATTACCATAAATTATCCAGAATGAATTAGAAGTCATGCCTTATATTTCCGGATTCCTTTTTCAGTCTAGTTTCATTAGAAACAAACGGCATCAGTATTGAAACCCTGTACAGAGAGATATTCAAGTTGTAACGCACGAAGGTCAGTGTAGTCGACCCCTGTAACATGGGTAACTTTAACTAATAAACTGTACCAATTGGCCGGACAAAAAATTCTAGAAAAAAATACAGGGATGGATATATGAGTGTAAATTCAGGGAAAATTTACGGAACCAGTTTCCGAGTTCTGTAACTCGAGATATGCTTTTTAAGGAAACAGTGATGCAGTTTTCCAGCTTGCCTGGGAATGTCAAGTTGGTCGGTGCTATAAGTGGTTTTGGCTTGTTAACCCCTCGTGTCCGACACCGGCAACGGTCTCGGGTTCGGGGTGTTACACAAATCATGCACAAAAGAATTCCCTTCTTCTTCCTCCTTCAAGCCACGGCAATGGAGAATAGAATGAGCATTTTCCTTCTTCTTTTTTTTTGTTTTTTCTCTCTAGTTACGGCACAATGGGGGGCATCCATGCTTATTTTTTGTTCATTTCTTTAATGCTAGCTATTATTTTATGGCTTCCTACATACACCACTAGCATAACATGTTGGAAACATGTTCCTTGCCCATAATTTTGTCATGGCGGCCATTAACCTTGTCAAATGGGTTATTTGACATGCAACTCCATTTATTTTACTTCATTCCTTTATTAACCTCTTAAAATTAGCCACATATAATTAAATCCTTTCACATGAGTCCTTTTCTTTCAATTCACCTTCAAATTAACTAAATCAAAGAATTAAAAAATTCACACATGCATTTTCACATATTTAGACAAGTAACTATCATACTCAAATAATTTAGTGATTTCGGTTTAGCGGTCCCAAACCGCTTTCCGACTAGGGTCACTTTAGGGATGTCACAACTCTCCCCACTTAAGAAATTTTCGTCCCGAAAATCTTACCGTAAATAGGTTTGGGTATCGCTCTTTCATAGAGTTCTCGGGTTCCCAAGTGGCTTCTTCAATTCCGTGTTTATGCCACATCACCTTCACTAGTGGGATTTTCTTATTTCACAACTCTTTTACTTCATGCATCAGAATGTGAACTGGCTCCTCTTCATAGCTCAAATTAGGCTGAATCTCAATCTCAGATGGAGCGATTACGTGCGACGGTCGGATCTATATCGTCAAGCATCGAGACATGGAAAACGTTGTGAATCTTTTCGAGCTCGAGGCGAGGATTAATCGGTATCTGTTGGTCCGACTCGTTCGGATACTTCATACTGCCCGATGAACCTTGGACCCAATTTGCCCTTACGACCAAATCTAAACACCTTCTTCCGAGGTGAGACTTTGAGAAATACCTTGTCTCCCACGATATTCAATGTCTTTTCTTCTCAAATCCGCATACGACTTTTGGCGATCCAAGTAGCTTTCAAACTTTCACGGATTACTCGAACTTTCTGCTCGGCATCCTTAATCAAATCAACCCCGAAGATTTTACTTTCACTAAGTTCAGTCCAAAATAATGGGGTGCGGCATTTACGACAATATAAAGCCTCGTAAAGGCGCCATCTTAATGCTTGATTGAAAACTATTGTTGTAGACGAATTCAATCAAGGGTAAATACCGTTCCATGAACCACTAAACTCAAGGATGCAACATCTCAACATATCCTCGAGTATTTGAATTATCCGTTCGGATTGACCATCGGTTTGGTCTCTAATTGAGTACTAGCACCTCATCGGGTGAAAGCGGATAGATGAGCATCCATCGCTCTCAAAGCAAAGCGATTGCCTTGCGACTTAAAGCATCGGCCACCACGTTGGCCTTTCCCGGGTGATAATCAATGATGAGTTCATAGTCTTTCAACAACTCAAGCCAACGTCTTTGTCGCAGGTTTAAATCTCTTTGAGTCATCAAATATTTTAGACTCTTGTGGTCCGAATAAATGTGACACCTTTCTCCAAACAAGTAATGCCGCCATATCTTCAAGGCGAACACTATGGCTGCTAGTTCAAGGTCATGGGTCGGATAGTTTCTCTCATGCGGCTTTAGTTGTCTCGACGCGTAAGCCACAACTCGACCTTCTTGCATCAACACACAACCTTTTTGACAGGTTTTTAGTCGATCGAAACTTTCTTGACACGTTAGACCACTCGAACTTAACATCTTTTGAAGTAGTTTTGTCATCGGTGCAACTATCATCGAAAAACCTTTCACAAATCGTCGATAGTATCCGCAAGCCCCAAAAGCTCCTAACCTCGATAACATTCCTTGAGGTTTCCAATCGACTATGGTCGAAATTTTGTTGGGTCCACCCGACACCGATCACGGACACCACGTGCCCCAAAAAGCTAACCTCTTTCAACCAAAATTCACATTTACATTGAACTTTGCGTATAACTGCTTATCTCGTAAAATTTGCAACATTAGCCTCAGGTGCTCAGCATGTTCGGTTTCATCTCTCGAATAGACCAAAATGTCATCGATAAATACAACTACGAACCGATCCAAGTATGGCTGAAAATTCTATTCATTAAATCCATAAATACCGCAGGGGCATTAGTAAGCCCAAACGGCATCACCAAGAATTCGTAGTGACCGTACCTCGTTCTAAAAGCGATTTTGGGTATGTCCGATTCTCGGACCCTCAACTGATAGTACCCCGACCTCAAATCTATCTTTGAAAACACTGAGGCTCCCTTTAATTGATCAAACAAATCATCAATTCGTGGCAATGGATATTTATTCTTTATCGTCACTTTATTGAGTTGACGATAGTCGATGCACAACCTCATGGTTCCGTCCTTCTTTTTCACAAACAATACAGTCGCCCCATGGAGAAAAACTTCGGTCGAGCGAAACCTCTATTCGTCAATTCTTGCAATTGAACCTTCAATTCCTTTAATTCGTTAATGCCATACGATACGAGGCTATTGAAATCGGCGTAGTACGGTACAACCGATGCGAATTCCACTTCTCGAACCAATGGCAATCCGGTAACTCCTCGGGAAAAACATCGAATACTCACAAACCACTGGTACCGATTTGAGTTTCCTTTCCGTCTCTTTACTTTCAAACACATACGCAAGATATGTTTCACACCCTTTTCACATACCTCGGCGGTCATAGAAGATATTATCGCTCGCGCTCCTTTAAATCGAGAGACTCGACTCGGACTACCTCATTATTTGCACTCCTCAAATCAATGGTTTTCCTTTGTAGTCCACCACTTTGCATCATGTACGGTCACCAATCCATACCAAGAATAACATCGAATTCATTAAATGGTAGAAGCATCGGATCGTAGGAAAGCAGATTCTCGAATTATTAGGGGCATCTCTTGCACACTTTATCAACGAGCATGTATTGACCCAAAG
Source organism: Gossypium arboreum (assembly GCF_025698485.1). Taxonomy (NCBI): domain Eukaryota; kingdom Viridiplantae; phylum Streptophyta; class Magnoliopsida; order Malvales; family Malvaceae; genus Gossypium; species Gossypium arboreum. Next base: position 124,903,162 of record NC_069075.1, read on the forward strand.
GGTTTGACACTCGAATTACGAACTCGAGAGACTCAACGGTAGAGTCTTCTTGGATGCTAAGGTTTCACATACATATGAGTGAGTAGAGCGGGGTCAATCAATGCAATCACACTAGTATCAAAGAGAGTAAAAGTACCGGTGATAACGTCGGGGAGGATGCCTCTCTCTCGTGCTGGATGGCATATGCTCTAGTAGGAGCACGGGTCTTGGATCGGACGGTAGTATTAGAGGCTCCTCTCGATTACCACCCCTACCTCCAGAGATTCTCGGGGCCTACCTCCATTGTCGTTCCACTAGGTCTTGCACCTTGCGTCTTATTCCTCTCATCTAGCTCCGTGCAATCTCTAATGAAGTGGTCCTTCGAACCGCATCCATAACAGGCCCTATTAACAGACTTACCCCAACATTCACCTAGGTGTCGTCTTCCACATTGGGGGCATTCAGGTCTCTCTTGACGATTATTGCCCACACTAGCTACCGAAGTAGCTCGGGAGTCCGTCAATGGTCGGGCTCTAATGGAAATTCCCGCAATCGTCCTCGACTTACTGGTGTCCTCCACGAACCTCTTTTGGTAGAGAACGGAGCTTTACTCGTCGATCTTTTACGGTAATCTCTTGCTTCAAATTCAGCCTTCTTCTTCTCCTTCCCAAGTTCTTCCGCCTTGCAGGCTCGTTCGACTAGTGTCACGAACTCCTTTATCTCCAAAATTCCCACTAGTAACTTTAACTCTTCATTCAATCCTTCTTCAAATCTTTTGCACATCACAACCTCATCACCACACACTCCCGAGCATACCGACTAAGTCTTACGAACTCATGTTCGTATTCGAGATCTGATCATCGGCCTTGCTTGAGTTCCAAGAATTCCTTACGCTTCGATCGATGAACCATTGACTAATGTATTTCTTTCGAAATTGATTGAAAGAAATCCCAAGTAACTCGTTCATTTGGGACTATGGAAATTAAAGTCCTCCACCAATAGTAAGTGAGTCTCGCAACAATATAGCACACTTAAGACATTCATCGGTGTGCATGGCAGTTCATCTAACACTCTAATGGTGTTATCGAGCGAACTCGGCCTTTTCGGCATCATCGGTAACTATTGCCTTGAACTCCTCCCCACGCTTCCTAATCAAATCCACGGTGGTTTACTCGACCTCACGGGATCGAGAATCGGAGGCATTGCGGGCTCTTGGGGTGGAGTATTTAAATTCGGAATGGTTGGACAGCCGGATTGGTTCGGGCATATTGCGCGACCCACTCATTCATCATGGTGAAGAAGGCTTGTTTCGCCTCTTCATTTTGATTATTCGCGGATGACTGAGGCTCAACGGGCGGTGTCCCTTGCGCGGGAGCAGCCGCTACACTTTCAATGTCATCCGCCAAGAGAAACGAGATTCAAGTCGCGATCGAGGGAAAAACAAAGTTTACAAAGAATAAGCTCGATTGCTAATAATTTTATACCGAGGTAAGTTCATGTGTAAATGTAGTAACATAATTGTAATTTTGAGCAATTTAATGTTGTTTATATGATATGATGCTTATTATTATCATGAATTGTTATGTTTTGTGGTTATTGTTTAATAATATGTAATTATGTGAATTACTTGATCAGTATGAACTATCACCAAGTATCGGTTTCGATATTCCGTGGAAGACGACAAAGATGTGAGATCGAGGAAAAAGCCCGTTTGAACCTTGGGAATGATTAGAATACAAGTGACATGTCACTAGGATGGTTGAGTTCCGAACTCGTTGAGTTGAGTCCGAGTTCGTGAGATGTAACTAGGTATCCGAGCTCGTTGAGTTGAGTCCGAGTTCACTTATGGATGAGAACGCCCGAGCTTGTTGAGTTGAGTCCGAGTTCATTTATGGGCGGGTTACATGGTAGCTTGGCTACATAAGTTCCGCAGGCTATTGAGTTTGTCTAGCTGCGGGTATGACACTTACGTTCATGAAATCCGTGTATTTGAATTATTTTCCGATGTGTTCAACGGGTGAATCTTAAGTGAATAAGAAGAAGGCCTAAAACGAAGGTGACATGTTGGTAAGTGTGGTAAATGAGAAAATATGACAGGTTTGTGCTTAAACCCTCGGGTTGAAAACTTGGTATAATGAAATCGTAGAAAGATATTAAATGTAAATGAAACATGAATGTCTTGGTGTTGTTTATGCAAATGATGTTTTATGTGAGATTGTGTGATTATGTTACTTGCTATTTGCATGTGAACTTACTAAGCATTTGTGCTTACTCCCTCCTTTTATTTCATTGTAGTTTTGACAAGCCGGCTTGAGAATCGGGATAGGTCGAAGACTCGTTCACACTATCCGAAGGCTTAAATTGGTAAAATGGCTTGTGTATTTTGAATGTGGCATGCATGGCAAAACACTCACTTTGTGTAATTGATCTTATGATATGGCTATGGTTTGGTAAGAAAAGGGTTTGTAAATGATTAGCCATTGGAATGGCCAATCTAAGTCATATTTGATGTTTTGTATGTTTAAAATGCTATTTAGTCCATGAAAATCCTTAGTAAAGTGAAATTTGCCATAAAAGAATCGGCAATGAACAATGATGTAAATTTGAAAAATCACTAAAAATAGTAGAAATGGAATTAAATGATGAGTAAATTATTAAATTGAAGCTTAATGAGTTTATTTTCATATGGATTGAACAAAACAGGTATATGAATTATATTTTATGAGATAGTTGAATTTTTGTGAAACATGACCAGAGTGATTTCTGGATCCCCTGTTCTGACTTTAAAAATTCATCATAAATTTTAAAAATATAATTAGAAGTCATAATTTATATTTACAGATCCTTTATTGAGTCTAGATTTAATAGAAACAAACTTAATAGTCATTTAAATTTTGTACAAAGAGATATCTGATTCATAATATACAGAGGTCAGAGCAGTCAAACCCTGAAATAGGGGAGACTTTAACTAATAAATTGTACTAATTGGTTCCACCAAAAATTCTAGAAAAAAATTAGTAAATATATATATGAGTCTATTTTCATGGAAAATTTACGGAATTATATTTCAAGTTTTGTAACTCAAGATATGAATTTTTAAGTGACTGTGACGCAGATTGCTAGCTTGACTGGAAATTTTAAAAATAAATTGTTTGAGCTGTTTAAGTAATGAATTAAGTCTGTTAACACCTCGTGTTCGACTCCGGCGATGGTCTTGGGTATGGGGCATTACAGTGGTGGTCTGCATTCACGTTGTAGGTGTTCTCGACAATCAACGTTATCCTCACCCGAACCTGGGGGTGTGATAAACATAGTAGAAAAATCGTATGCCTCAAACGTTTACCCGAGAGGAGTGGAGTACTGCAGTGGTAATGGGCCGAGAGGAGTGGAGTACTGCGGTGGTAATGGGGCTGAAGGTATCAAACGTCATCAATGATCTCAGATTAGATAGATCAGAACTAGATCTGGGAAACTCTAAATGATATCCGTGGCCTGGCGAGCCCGGTAAATAGTCATCGACCCCTAAGTCTAGATGATAAGAACTATCCCTAGACTATGTATAAGGCCACTCTAGGTTGGGCGTCAGCTCAGGTTCTGGCGAGGGCTCTGGCTCAGGTGCAGGAGGCGGATGTGGAAGGGGATAGAAGGGTTGCCCAAGTCATGGCATGTGCGGGGGGACTACCATCAATTTCCCACCAAATAAATACGGTTTCCCCATCTTGGAGTACCACTATATGTACTCTAATGAGGCTGCAAATTGAAAGAAAGATTTATGTGAGGTCTCCGCCCCATCTGGTTTTCCACACTGCAATATATTATTGATGCCCTACTATCCAATTATTTCCTTGTTTTCCCCTATTGTTAATCCCGTGGATCTTTCCCAATTTCACTGGCGATGTCGGGATATACTATATGCATCTGAGCTGCTGGAGTACTCGATCCTCGTTATACCACTCCACTGTCTGGAAATTGATATAGGTGCATTAATGCACCACATATGTGAGTGGGTGTGGGCAGATGAGGGAATAACACCCGTAATTTTTGAGAAAGAATAGGGCATCCAAATGAATTTCATAATTAATAAATGGTTATATTAACACGGGTCGAGTAAGATAGATAAAGTAATTACATGTCACGAATATTGGAATAGCATACCTCCTTCCGACATGTGTCTCAATCATCAGATGGTATATCAGAACCGTGTATGACTTCTTGATACCTGAATTAGTACTCCATCTATGAAATAAAAAAAAAACTTGTTAGAATAATTTCATTAGAAAAAAAAATGTCAAATAATTTCTATAATGGGTAAAGTTTTATCACCTATTCATGATTGGAAATACATATGCTTGGTGATTAATCGATGCCAAGAATGGCATCTGGTAAAGCGCCCAAGACTACAACAATATGAGGCATCCGCATATATTCATGGCAAAAGGCTTTGCTGTCCGGCAAAACTTGCGATACAACATATTTAGTACTACGAAACCCTAACTATACGGACGGATGTTATGCAAATCAGTTAACAGGGGCAAGTACATCAAATGGACCTTGTTGTTGTTTGCATCTAGTATGATTACACCCCTTATATTGTGCATAATGTAAGCTTGAGCGACACATATCACCTCTTGCTTAGTGGCAGTAATCAGTAAATGCTCGAAATTGGCATTCAACCATGAAAATCTCGAACCATAAATTTTGACTCAGCATCACCGGGAGAGACTTCCAGTAGGTTATAACAAATGGTGGTCGGCTTAGAGGTCGTACTTGCACTCGTTACCGCACTCCCATCGATTGGGAGTTTGAGTTGCGGTGCAACATCCTCCAAAATGATGGTACACTCCTTACACAACAAATGAAAAGTGTAGGTCTCTGAATGTCACTGCTTGACAAAGTGGATATTAAGTGGTATCACAAATCAAACGTTTAGATCAATATCGCTGATCCGAATATGGCTGACTCCAAGTATGGCATTAGTTGTTCATCCGGCAGACATCCTAAACAATTCACACAATCCCTCAATGTACGGTATGGGCCCTGACACTATTAAATTACAGAAATACTTAATATAATCTAATTTAATTTCGTAAATGACGTGGAAATTTTTATAAGGGGACTCATTAGTAACAAATAACAATTTTATTACCATCTCATTAACTGTAACACCCCACACCTGATCCTTACGCTGGGGTAAAATACGAGGTGTTACCACACTTAATCACAAGCATACAATCATTTTGATGTCATTAAGATTTTTTCAAATTACAAACTTTTCGAAACTTTGTATAAACTCCTTAATATGGGATTACGAAACAACCATTTGAAACCATTCGGGACTAACCTGAGTCCTTTAACTAACTTTAGAAAAATAACTCTTAAAACAGGGCACATGCCCATGTGGAAGGGCAACACACTCGTGTGGCCATTATCACATGGCCGTGCTGATGGACCGTGTGACACACACAACCTAAGCATCTAGGGACACGCCCGTGTCCCATGCTCGTGTGAATTAAATTCTAAATTCGAACCTACAGAGGTTTTCACACGTCCTGATACACGCCCGTGTCTATGGCCCGTGTCCATGACACGGCCATGACACGCCTGTGTCCTAGCCCGTGTCTAAAAACCTTAACATTCTGTTTTTGACGTCAGCATCCAATTTAAGGCACACAGCCAAGGCACACGCCCGAGGCCAGAGGCCATGTCCTCCATACAGCTGAGACACACGGCCGTGTCTCTGTCCGCGTGTTTACTACCATGCATATTTACTTGAAAATTTTACGTGCAAGGGACATACGACCAAGCAACATGCCCATGGGGATGACCGTGTGTCACACACGGCCTAGGAACACGCCAGTGTCTCTACCCATTTAGACAAAATAAGGCTATTTATCAAGCCTTTTTGCCACTCGTACTTGCACTAACCTATATAACATCTAACATGGAAAATCCACACAACAATACAAGGTTTAATCAGCCACACAAGGCATTATCTCATACATGCAATTTGCTCATCCATGAAAATATCATCATTTGCATATGTCAATTATGAACATTAGCCATTATCCAAGGCTTTATACAAAATGAAGGGATTCATCCCAACCAACACATTTGGCCAAAATAACATTGACACACAACTCAAATGTCTAAGCCCTATACATGCCATATTCAAAATAATAAAACCAACTATACCAAGTGCTTCAGTTGATAGTGTGATCGATGCCTCCGACGTCCGATGATCCTCGAGCTAATTAGGCGACACTATAAGAAAATGGAAAGGAGAGGGAGTAAGCATAAAGCTTAGTAAGTTGCATGCAAATAAATATAACAACAACTCTACCATTCATCATCATGTTCATAGTACAAAAGTAGGTATAAATGCAACTTACTCATCACTATCCAATACAATTCACATAGCATATATTGAGCTCACATCTCATACATTTCAAATAGGCACCTGTACCATTCACAATATGGTTATACTTTTCTCGTTTAACTTGAACCGTAAATTTTACCGTTGAACCATTTGGAATACTATCGGATATTCACTAAGCCTCAAACATAGGGTATAATGCTGATGCCATGTCCCAGACATGGTATTACACTGGCTCATCTATCAAGTCGATGCCATGTCCTAGACATGATCTGACACTGACTATCGAAATCGAGGCTGACGCCATGTCCCAGGCATGGTCTTACACTAGCTCTCACATATTTGTGCCAATGCCATGTCCCAGACATGGTCTTACACTACACATCTTGTAGCCGATGCATGTCCCAAATATATCTTGCACTGGCTTACATCTATAGGCCGATGCATGTCCCAGACATGTCTTACACTAGCTCTCGTCTTAATGCCGATGCCATGTCCCAGACATGGTCTTACACTGGCTCTTATAATGTGGCTGAGGCATGTCCCAGACATGTCTTACACTAGCACACAAATAACCCGAATGTCATGGCATGAATATCCGATTTATTTCCTAAGGTTCAAATGGGAGTTCTACTATCTCAATATTCATCATACATAATCATTTCCACAAACAAGCAATTTATGCTATATCAATTCAAACACATATAATAACCATGTAGTTATATTATTTACATACAACTTACCTCGGTATACAAAATGTAGGCGACTAGCTTGGCTTAGTCCACTAGCTTTTTTTTCCGTGGTCTAGTCCCAGATTTTGTAATTCTTGCTCTAAAATGATAAAAATTCATTCATTTCCTTAGCATATTAATCTAGACACTCAAAAATTTATAATTGGGAAAAATGACCATTTTGCCCCTTGACTTCCACAAAATGACCATTTTACCCCTAAGTCCGAAAATCTATTTTTATCACATTTTCTCACTAACCAAGCCTAGATGAATACTTTTTATACTAGAAGCAGCCCACAATTCTCATTACTACACATATGTAACATCTATTTCACAACTCATGCAAAATGGTCCCTAGTTAGGGTTTCCATGAAAACTACTTCACAAAAGTTGTTTATTTAACAAACATGATTCTTTTTCTTCCATAAAATTTCAGAAATAAACATGTTTACCATCATGGAAAAACCCTAAACTTTCAACCATTTCAAAAAACAGTCCCCTCATTTGAAAGCTCATGCTACAAGGGGTCTAAAAATACAAAAATCATCAAGAAAAACTATCAAAATCACTTACTTGTGAAGGTAAAGAGTGGCTGCAATTTTTAAAGCCTCCAAACCCCTATTTTTTCTAGTATTTTTGGTGATGAAGAGGGTGAGAAAAAGTTGGTATCTTTTCCTCTTTATTTTATTTCATTTTGGTCAAATAAATTACCAAATTTCCACCTAACTTTGACTTTCTCTATCTTTTGTCTCCTATGGCCGGCCATCGCTTATCCAAAGGTCTATTTTCCCTTTAAATACCCCCAAACTTTTTTCTCTTGCTATTTAACAGCCTTAGCTATCAAAATAGGATTTTTACACTTTATGGGATTTAGTCCTTTTTCACAATTGGGCTCACAATCACTAAAATTAATTCACCAAATTTTTTATGCACCTATATAATCATGCTATAACACATAAAATAATATTAAAAATAATAAAATAGTTTCTCTAAATTTGGATTTGTGGTCTCAAAACCACTGTTTGGACTAAGCCCAAAGTCAGGCTGTTACAATTCTCCCCCCTCAGGGATTTTCGTCCCCAAAAATCTTACCGGTAAATAGGTTCGGGTATTGATCTCTCACGATCTCCTCAGGATCCCATGTGGCATTTTTGACCCCATGTCTATGCCATAATTCTTTAACAAGTGCTATGCTCTTATTCCTCAATTGATTAATCTCCCGAGCCAAAATCTTAAAAGGTTCTTTGCCATAAGTCATATCTGGCTAAATCTCAACCTCAGTCGGCGAAATCACATGCGAAGGATCCAATCTATATCGACGTAACATAGAAACATGAAATACGTCGTGAATCTTTTCTAACTCTGAGGGAAAAGCCAAACGGTATGTTACTAGTCCGATTCTCTCAGTCACCTCATAAGGTCCAATAAACTGTAGACTTAATATGCCTTTCCTTCCGAATCGAAGAACCTTCTTCCACGGGGATATTTTCAAAAAAACTTTTATCCCCAACTTGAAACTCGATCTCTTTCCGTTTCAAATCCACATAGGATTTCTGTCTATCTGAAGCAGCCTTTAAACAGTTGCGAATCACTTTAACTTTCTCTTCGGTCTCTCTGACTAAATCGACCCCGTGAATCTAATTCTCTCGCAACTCGGTCCAATATGAAGGTGTTCGGCACTTACGCCCATACAAAGCCTCATAAGGTGCCCTTTTTAGACTTGATTGATAACTGTTATTATAGGCGAACTTGACCAGTGGTAAATACCTTTCCCAACTGCCTTGAAACTCGAGAACACAACACCGCGACATGTCTTCCAATATCTAAATTACTCTTTCCGATTAACCGTCAGTTTGCGGGTGGAAAGTTGTGCTAAAATTCAACTTTGTCCCCAAAGCTTCTTGCAACTTCTTCCAAAACCTCGAGAAAAACCTTGGGCCCCTATCCAAAATAATCGACAAGGGCACTCCATGAAGTCTCAAGATCTCAGAAACATATAGATCGGCCAATTTCTCAAGGGAATAGTTAGTACGCACTGGTATAAATGCGCCGACTTTGTAAGCCTATCGACAACAACCCAAACGGTATCCTTTTTCTTTGGCGTTAAAGGGAACCCCGATACAAAATCCATGGTTACCCGATCCTATTTCCATTTAGGAACCATTACGGGTTGAGGCAAAACCCGAAGGTACTTGGTGTTCAGCTTTCACTTGTTGACAAATTAGACACTTAGAAACAAACTCTGAAATATCTCTTTTCATCCCCAACCACCAGTACATTTTCTTCAAGTCATTGTACATTTTCAAACTACCCGGGTGGATAAATAAACAACTACTATATGCCTCTCGTAAAATCCTTTAAATAAACTCATTATCCTTGGGTACACAAACTCTGTCGTGGAACATCAAGCATCGGTCAATACTGATCCGAAAATCTGATTCCACACCCGAATTTGATGCGATCCAAAAACCATATTTTGGAAAATTATGTTTTTGCCCTTAAACTTTGTCAAAATTACACTTTTACCACTAGGCTCGTAAAGTGATTTTTATTCAATTTTCTCACTCTATAGGCCTAGCCGAACGATTTTCATAACTATAGCAAACTACAATTCCCATCAAAACACCCTTTTATAGCACTTTTACAACTTTACAAAATGGTCCTTTCGAATGTTTTCATCGAAAATCGCTTAGTAAAAGTCGTTTATTTAACACCCAACACTCATTTTCTACCATTAGACATCAAAATACATGCATGATACACATGGTTAAATTTTTAAACATGAACCCTAGATCAAATTAATGGTAGAAATAGATAGATCTTGTTACGGGGATTGCAAAAACGTAAAAATCATTAAAAACGGGGCTAGAACAGACTTACAATCGAGCTTGGAAGCTTTAAAAACCCTATCCAGGGTTTCTCCATGCAAGTTTTGGCCAAGAAGTTGAAGATGGACAAAAATTGGCTTTTAATTTTGTTTTTAATTCATTTTAATAACTAAATGACCAAAATGCCCTTAATGAAAAACTTTGGAAACGTGTCTAACCATGTCCATTTTTGTCCACCAACTTAACCAATGGTGTAATTACCATATAAGGACCTCCAATTTAAAATTTTATAACAATTGGACACTTATACATGTAGAGCTCAACTTTTGCACTTTTTACGATTTAGTCCTTTTAACTAAATTGAGTTCCCAAACGTCAAAATTTTCGAACAAAATTTTCACAAAATCATTCCGTGAAATTTTAGACCATAAAAATATAATGAAAATAATATTTTCCTCATTGGATTTATGGTCCCGAAACCACTGTTCCGACTAGGCCCAAAATCGGGATGTTACATTTTTCCCCGCTTTAGGGATTTTCGTCCCTAAAAATCTTACCAGAAAAGTGGTTTTGGTTTTTCACTTATTTTCCTCAATCTTATAATCAATGTCAACAAACTTTCACTCAAGCTGAGCTTTTACTACCTATCTCTTAAATTCCACGTACAAGAACCATGAGTGGTTTTCGCTTTACAACACTTTCACTGAAACTTAATCTCTATTAGAAAGTTCGTGTATCCAAAAGTCCGATCCATACCATCATGTTACATATACATTCATACTTGAATCTTTTTCGAATTCGAATAGTGAAACTAACCAGATCATCCTAGCCTTATACTCTCTATAATTTTACACGGTCCAATTATTTGTCAATTCAACACTCAGTTACCTTTCATTTCAAAGCCTCCTTTGGCTTTCCCAAGAAATCACGATATGAAACCCGAATCTCAATCCAGTTAGTGGAGACTAGTATTCCAAGAAATCCATCAATCATAAAGACATGAAATTCCTCGAACCTGATGAGCGAAAATTCAGTACATACCAACATGATTTACATATCTCGACAAATATTTAACAATAAGCTACATGACATTTTTCTCTTTCAAAGACAGGAATGATCCTGATAGGGCCTTGAGGATAATCCTTTCTCATTTTCTATCCTAATATCAATATTGGCAGAGATAACTCTGGTAGAACCTAATGTTCGACTTTAACCCCATTAACATTCCAAATATTCTTACACAAGGATCATACAATAACCATCTCATCATCTTTTAATACCCAAGTCATTTGCACTATAGCAAACTCAGGTATTTCTATGACATCAGATACTTTAAGCTATCACTTGTTTTATTGTCTTAAAACACATCACCATTCAAATAACAATTCATCACTGAAAATCAAGAAGTCTTTGTTCAACACAGACTAGACCAGTTCAAAGGCTTCGGTTAACAATGTTCTCATCTGTCCAAACTTTGCCAATCATGAATTAAGCCATTAATTTCACAAGACAAAAATTTTACCACTTAAGCCTTTGCCAATGTTAAATACTTATACGAAAATTTAGAAACATCCAAATACTAAGATCACCAGATTACCATGATCAAATTAGAAGCATAATCATACTTGATAGATATTTATCGCAAGCTAAAGGTCATACTTTAACTATAAGCCATGTTTAACAAGTTACGAGATAAAGATGACCAAGAATTCAAGATAAGGAAATCCATAACGCAGAAATCCAGAATATAGAAATCCAACATAAAAAAAATCTAAAACAAGAAAATCCAATCACGATACCGTATTGAAAGACCGAGAACAAAGTTCATAAGAAAATATGAAAGACCTCAATGGTTCCTTAGAGAAAAGAAATCCAGAAGAAAATATCATTCTGACCACCAAAGATAGACATAACAAGAATAATATACCTTCCCATATACATATCGGACAAATCAACTATTAGAAGAAACCGAATCATAGCATCATACACACATTTTTCATCAATTTCCAACAGACGGAAGGTAACAGAATACTAGAAAGAAATAGGATCATGTAGATTATGTACCAATCAGACTGACAATGCCTTTGTCTATCATTAAGATCAGGGAACATTTCCTTATTACAAAAATTCATTAGAGAATATACAACCACTAGAATAAATTTCCAGAAATAAATGGACTCATAGAGTGCCTTAAGAGAGACAGCCATCATTTGCTCATTGTAATTATCATACCCAAACATCTCACATTCAAACATTATTCCTTTAACTATTTTCTGCATCAAAAATCTCGTTTTATTCCTTCACTAAAGGAGATCAGCTTATGAGGGAATTTTCAACTAATACATTTCTCAACTTCATACCAGGATAGATCGTTCTACCAAAATCAACCTTTTTCACTAACTGCGATGTTGCGAAAATTAAACAATCTTTCAGTCAATCCGATATCTTTCTAGCTCTGTCTGTACTTATCAACTCATTCTAAATCACTAATCATGCTTATAACCATTCTATCATTGAACTCTTTGGTTTCTCACATGGAAACTTATTCAACACAAATCTTAGGGAATTCCATTCTAAAACACCATTTTGGTAAGAGGGAGGAGGGTCGTAAGGCCGCTGACTCGACTCTCATATACATATACATGAAACACAAATTTCATCATCATAGCAACATCATCACAATCATGTCATTCATTTCGGGTAACTAACTTTCATATTGATTTTACGCCCATTTTCCAGTCATCTCATTTTAACAAGTATACTTATGCATGCATTCCATGTTTTCTGGATAATTTTACTTATTTATTCATTTAATCATACAAGTCATGCACATGATATCATACAAGGGCCAACAAACATGGATAAGTTTATCACAATCTATATTTTTACCTTGTACACCATCATTTTAGACATATCATTACAATCATATAAATCAGTCAAAGCAATTTAACACATTTACTCAAGCTATACGAGCTTGCCAATCATAATCATCCAAACAAATATACATGAATATTCATCCCATTAATATTTTTGATAAGTTATCTAAACACATGCATTTACTCCAGGAATTCAGTCCCATACATCATGGAATTAACAATCAATCACAGGTAAGCTCATTATGCTATATAATCATTTATCTCATTTCAATAATTAATTGCAATCCATCAAATTTTAATATACAAACAGGACAATGACATTTTATCCATAACAAGATATTATGAATCTTATTCGTACCTTTCCAAGTTTCAACTCATCGTGACTGTACTTTACTCAAATACCTCATTACCACAATCAATATGGTCAGATATAGCTTAGTTGGAGGGTACCTTTGTTTAAACAAAACAGCCTCATATGCATCGAAAGACACCACACTATCATAGATCGGTGGCATGTATAGCTAGACTCTCATACATATGCTAGGTTAGTTTGAAAACTGACAAACCATAACTCTGATACCACTAAATGTAACACCCCCTACTTGCGTCCGACGCCGGGACAGGATACAAGGCATTACCAGACTTAAACGCAAACAATCATGCAAATCAGGCCATAAAATTTCATTCATATTTTAAAACATTCAATCACATGCACATAGTCCCTTATTTGGCTTTATGAAGCCCAAAACATACTTTAGAAAGGGTTCGGGACTAAACCGAGAACTTTGGAAAGCTTTGGGAAAAACTTAGAAATTTTTCTCATGAAACAGGGTCACACGCCCGTGTGGACACAAGGGCATGCCTGTGTCCTCAGGCAGTGTAACTCTCTGTGTATAATGTCATCAAATAAATTGAACCACACGCCCGTGTCACCAGGTCGTTTCCCTCACACGGTTGAGACACACGACCATGTCTCATCCCATGTAGTTAACTCTTAGGCTATTTTCCAAGCCTCTTTGTTACCCTTACATGCACACACATATACATGGATCCAATGGCATTCAACATCCTCAATTATGGTACAAACATATCATTTACCTATTAACATGCATGTATTACACATTCCCACATTAAGCCAAGACTACTCATACCATAGTTATCATTGTGCCAATTTATTTCAACTTATCAGCAAACTTCCATGTTTAAAGCATTATTATTTATCTTCATATTACACATTTAATTCATGGTCATAAAACATGCATTCAGCACACATGACATATTGCCAACCATGCATGACAAACAAACATAATCATATCTTCACATCATAAGTAATAAATCATAACTTGACTATCTATACTTACAAGCCATAATCAATATGAGCCACATCTCATAGCCATTTACAATAGCTCAAAATAGGCCAATACATTTGGCCAAATCATAATAACACATGTCATAGAACTAGGTCCCTATACATGCCACTCACTTGATAATTCTAACATATGTAACAATATTCCAAAGGTGTTGGCTTGATAGTGTGATGCTGCCTCCGATGATCTCCAACCTCGAGCCAACCTGACAACACTAAAAGAAATGGAAAGGAGGGAGTAATCTTTACGCTTAGTAAGCTCGCATGAAAAATAATAAGCAATGTATTAACATGCTATTTTTCAATTTCTCTATAATTATTCAAAGTTCAGTTAAGCTATTCTCCAGAGTCACAGTCACTAATTTATTTATATCCAGAGCTAAGGGACTCAAAATTGAGAACCGCTAATTTTCCCAAAAACTAAACTCACATATCTTCTCACCATAAAATTTTCAGAGTTTTTGGTCTATCCAATAAGTACAGTTTATTCTTTAAAGTTACCTAAAGAATAATATATAACAGTTTCATTATCTAACAGTTCCGACCTCTCTTCATTAATTATCTCATAGTATGGGATTCGGATGATGCTCCCGTCTATTTCCCTTGAAAATAGACTCATTACGGATTTTAAGCATATAATTTATAACCCATGATTAGTTTTGTACAATTTCTAGTGATTTTCCCAAGTCAAAATAGGGGATTCTGAACTCATTCTGACTTTGTCTCACAAGAATTCAAATATCTCATAATATGAAATTCTTTTGCTTACACCATTTCCTTTATATGAAAATACACTCAATAAGCTTTTATTTCATATCTTATTAAACTTCTAATTCGATTTCCACCATTTTTGGTGATTTTTCAAAGTCACACAACTGCCGCTGTCTAAAACTGTTTTATTACTAAATTTCACTCTTTCATGTTTTCTTTGTGGTAACTTTCATTATAACACTTACTCCATATCAATCTTACCAAATTTAGATCACATATTGAGCACATTGCTCATAAGTTTACACAAACGAGCTTTCAATTATTCATCACATAGTCATATTCAATTACACCTAGTCATTTCCCGTTGAACACATCGAAATAATAACGGATGCCCGGTGGCCTGCACATAGTACCACCCTTGTAGTCAAAGCTACCTTCTTCACAAAGTGGCCCTCACATAGTACCACACTTGTGACCAAGGCTATCTTTTACACATAGTGGCTTGCACTTAGTACCAGACATGTGATAGAAGCTATCGGGTACGTATAGTAGTCTGTACTTAGTACTACACATGCGACCTAACCATCTGGTACAAGTAGTAGCCTGCACTTAGTACTACACACGTGACCTAAAACCATTTTAAACACATAGTAGCCTGCACATAGTACTACACATGTGTTCTCACAACGGATCATTCGTATCTTTTCTATTCCGAAGGTCCAACTAGAAAATTCCTCACTTTTCAACATTTTACCAATTCATCCATAATCAATTTCAATTCATAATTTACATCAAGTGATCATTCAATATGCAACCACCTCTCATATAATAACAAAATATTATAACTTAAGTAAAAACGATATATTATTTACATATAAACTTACCTTCCTTTTCACTCTTTTACAAGTTATCCAACTTAATAAAACATCATGTTATATCAAATTCTCAATATATCCAGCTATTATATAGCAAGCCATCAATGATTGAACCATCCAACATTTCATGTGCTACTAGTCATATATCATTGTTCTTACAATTTTTATATACCATTCTTTCATCACTTTTTAATATATTAAATCATGCCATTCATGCAATAATAATATAGAATTTTCAATTCAAACATATCATTGCAATATTATTGACACACGAACTTACCTAGGCACCAAAAAGGAACCTAACCGTCGATTTTCTATTTTTCACCCGATCTAGGTCCAATCCTCGTTTTCCTTGATCTATAATATCACATTTAGTCTAATTACTAGTCACATTATTTGATGTGATCCAAAAACCATATTTTGGAAAAATTACATTTTTACCCCTAAACTTTATCAGAATTATGTTTTTGCCCCTAGGCTCGTAAAGTGATTTTTATTCAATTTTATCACTCTATAGGCCTAGCCAAACCATTTTCATAACTATAGCAAACTAAAATTTTCATCAAAACACCCTTTTATAGCCTTTTACAACTTTTACAAAATGATCATTTCGGACGTTTTCATCAAAAATCGCTTAGTAAAAGTCGTTTATTTAACACCCAACACTCATTTTCTACCATTAGACATCAAAATACATGCATGTCACACATGGGTCAATTTTTAAATATGAACCCTAGCTTAAATTAATGGTAGATATAGATAGATCTTGTTACGGGGATTGCAAAAACATAAAAATCATTAAAAATGAGCCTAGAACGGACTTACAATCGAGCTTGAAAGCTTGAAAAACCCTATACATGGTTTCTCCATGCAAGTTTCAGCCAAGAGATTGAAGATGAACAAAAATTGGCTTTTAATTTTGTTTTTAATTCATTTTAATAACTAATTGACCAAAATGCCCTTAATGAAAAACTTTGGAAACATGCCTAACCATGCCCATTTTTGTCCACCAACTTAACCAATGGTATAATTACCATATAAAGACCTCCAATTTAAAATTTCATAACAATTGGACACCTCTACCATGTAAAACTCAACTTTTGCATTTTTTACGATTTAGTTCTTTTGACTAAATTGAGTGCCCAAACGTCAAAATTTTCGGACGAAATTTTCACGAAATCATTTCGTGAAATTGTGAACCATAAAAATATAATAAAAATAAAATTTTACGCATCAGATTTGTGGTCCCAAAACTACTGTTTCGACTAGGAACAAAATCGGGATGTTACACTCTGTAGGAGCCATCCTATACGGAGCGATCGAGATGGGTGTTGTACCAGGGACTAACTCGATACCAAACTCAACTTCTTTGGTTGAAGGCAATCTGGGCAACTCTTTCAGAAACACATCCAGATACTCACATACCACTGGCATTGTCCCAATTTTCACTTTAGATGCTTGGGTATTCAACACAAATTGAAGGTAAGACTCATACCCTTTTCTCTAATATCTTTCCGCAGTCATGGATGATATTACTACAGGTGAGTCATCTGATTCATCTGGTTCAACCCGAAGAACATTCCTGTCTTCACATTTCAACTCAATAGATTTCCTTCCACAGTCCACTACAACACTATGAGAAGTTAACCAATCCATTCCAAGGATTGCATCGAATTCATCAAACGGCAACAACATTTGGTTAGTCGGCAAACTATGACTCTTAATTGTCAAGGGACAATTTCTACATACTTGGTCAACTAACACATGCTTGCCTAACGGGTTGGACACTTTTACTACAAATTCAGTAGGTTCAACTAATATATTCATACTGGGTACCAATTTCATGCAGACATAAGAATGGGTAGACCCCGGATCGATTAAAGCAACAACAGAAATATCATGAAGAGAAAAAGTATCCGTAATCATATCTGGTGAAAATACCTCTCGCGAGCGCGAATGGCATGCGTCCTTGCAGGCGCTCAGCCCTCAGGCCTCACAGTTGAATCTCTAGGAGCACCTCTACTGCTAGCCCCACTGCCCGGGTTCTTCTGTGGTCTATCCCACAAAGGAATACTACTTGCCCTCGCATCTTGCTTTTTCTCTTTCTCATCCAATTAGGGACAATTTCGGATGAAGTGGTCTAGTAATCAACATTTGAAGCAACTTCTCTCATTCCCTCAGCACTCGTCAAAATGACGCCTACCATATTGTGAACACTCCGGCCTATTTGGCCTAGCACTACCAACACTCACGATAGAAATGGTTTGAGCTTTAGACGTCGTGTGCTGCTTATTCTTGCTCTTGCTCGAGAACCCTACGGACGTGTTTGATCGGGTAAGAAACTCTCTCGATCTCTTAGATGATTTCTTCTGTGATTTCCCCATCTGTCTTTTTCTTGAGTCTCGGGACTCAATTTTAGCTTTTCTCTTCTCTTTGGCTAATTCCTCGGCCTTACTTTTCTCTTCTCTTTGGCCAATTCCTCGGCCTTACATGCTTTCTCCACGAGTACCACAAATTCCCTCAATTCTAAGATACCAACTAATAGACAGATATCTTCGTTCAGACCATCTTCAAACCTCTTACACATGATAGCTTCTGTAGATATGCACTCCCGTGCATATTTACTGAGTCTCACAAACTCAAATTCGTACTCTGTTACCGTCCGACGGCCTTGCTTCAGCTCTAAAAATTCTTTCCTTTTCTGGTCTATAAACCTCTAGCTAATGTACTTCTTCCGGAACTCTTCTAGGAAGAATTCTCAAGTTATCCTCTCTCTCGATGCAACGGACATGAGAGTATTCCACCATTGGTAGGCCGAGTCTCGTAGGAGTGGCACTGCATACTTTACACACTCTTCAAGCGTGCACGATAGCTCATAAAATACCCTAATGGTATTTTTTAGCCAAAACTCTGCTCTCTCCGGGTCATCATCAATATTCACCCGAAATTCCTCGGCCCCTTACTTTTGTATTTTATCTACTATGGGTTTCTCCTTCTTAACCATATCCACTTCTTGCGGAGCTACAGGGGCATACTAAAGAATCGGAGGAGGTGGAGTGTTCGGATTCGTATGAACACTCTTTCCACCCTGACTCATTGTCACAGGCCTACTATCTACTCGCGCGGTCCTTTCAGCGGGAGCTGACGCATTACTTTCTATGTCATCCACCATAGCTACATCACGATCCATTTACTATATATAAAAACACAATTTATCTCGTCAGGAGTCGTCACACTATCAATATACAATTATGGCATATATAGCTAGACTCGTACTCATGCTAGGTTAGTCCTAGAATCGACTAAACCATAGCTCTAATACCACTAAATGTAACACTCCACACCCGAGCCCTACGC
This sequence comes from Gossypium arboreum, assembly GCF_025698485.1. Taxonomy (NCBI): domain Eukaryota; kingdom Viridiplantae; phylum Streptophyta; class Magnoliopsida; order Malvales; family Malvaceae; genus Gossypium; species Gossypium arboreum. The sequence goes on from NC_069075.1 coordinate 124,922,258, forward strand.
TAGGACAAAATACGAGGCATTACCACACTTAATCACATGCATACAATCATTTCGATATCATTAAGATTCGATCAAATTAAAAACTTTTCAAAACTTTGTCTAAACTCCTTAATATGGGTTTATGAGGCCCCAAACATCCATTGGAAACCATTCGGGACAAACCCAAGTCCTTTAACTAACTTTAGAAAAATAACTCTTGAAACAGAGCACACGCCCGTGTGGAATGGCATACACTTGTGTGGTCATTATAACATGGTCGTGTTGATGGCCTGTGTGACACATACAGCCTAAGCATCTAAGGACACGCCAGTGTCCCATGCCCGTGTGAATTAAATTCTAAATTCGAACCTACAGAGGTTTTCACACGGCCTGACACACACCCATGTCCATCACACGACCATGACATGCCCGTGTCTTAGCCCGTGTCTAAAAACCTTGACATTCTGTTTCTGATGTCAGCATCCAATTTAGGGCACACGCCCGTGGCCAAAGGCCATGTCCCCCACATGGCTGAGACACACGGGCATGTCTCTGCACGTGTGTTTACTACCATGCATATTGACTTGCAAATTTTAAGTGTAAGGGACACACGACCAAGCAACACACCTATGGGGCTGACTGTGTGTTACACACGACCTATACACAAGCCCGTGTGTCTACCCGTTTGGACAAAATAAGGCTATTTACCAAGCCTTTTTGCCACCCTAACTTGTACTAACCTACATAACATCTAACATGGAAAATCCACAAAACAATACAAGGTCTAATCAGCTAAACAAGGCATTATCTCATTCATGCAATTTGCTCATCCATGAAAATATCATCATTTGCATATGTCAATAATGAACATAAGCCATTATCCAAGGCTTTATACAAAATGAAGGGATTCATCCCAAACCAACACATTTGGCCAAAATAACATTGATACAAAACTCAAATGTCTAAGCCTTATACATGTATATTCAAAATAATAAAACCAACTATACCAAGTGCTTCGATTAATAGTGTGATCGATGCCTCCAACGTCCGATGATCCTTGAGCTAATTAGGCAGCACTATAAGAAAATGGAAAAGAGAAAGAGTAAGCATAAAGCTTAGTAAGTTGCATGCAAATAAATATAACAACAATTTTACCATTTATCATCATGCTTATAGTACAAAAGTAGGCATAAGCGCAACTTACTCATCACTATCTAATACAATTCACATAGCATATATTGAGCTCACATCTCATACATTTCAAATAGGTACCTGTACCACTCATAACATGGTTATACTTTTCTCGTTTAACTTAAACTGTAACTCTTACCGTTGAACCATTTGGAATACTATCGGATATTCACTAAGCCTCAAACATAGGGTATAATACCGATGCCATGTCCCAAACATGGTCTTACACTGACTATCAAAATCGAGGCCGACGCCATGTCCCAGACATGGTTTTACACTAGCTCTCACATATCTGTACCGATGCCATGTCCCAGACATGGTCTTACACTGACACATCTTGTAGCCGATGCATGTCCCAGACATGTGTTACACTGGCTTATATCTCGAGGTCGATGCATGTCCTAGACATATCTTACACTAGCTCTCGTCTTAATGCTGATGCCATGTCCCAGACATGGTCTTACACTGGCTCTCATAATGTGGCTGATGCATGTTCCAGACATGTCTTACACTAGCACACAAATAACCCGAATGTCATGGCATGAATATTCGATTTATTTCCTAAGGTTCGAATGGGAGTTCTACTATCTCAATATTTATCATACATAATCATTTCCACAAACAAGCAATTTATGCTATATCAATTCAAACACATATAATAACCATGTAGTTGTATTATTTACATACAACTTACCTTGGTATACAAAATGTAGGCGACTAGTTCAGCTTAGTCCACTAACTTTGTTTTCCCGCAGTCTAGTCCCGAATTTTGTAATTCTTGATCTAAAATGATAAAAATTCATTCATTTCATTAGCATATTAATCTAGACACTCAAAAATTTATAATTGGGCAAAATGACCATTTTGCCCCTTGACTTCCACAAAATTACCATTTTACCCCTAAGTCCGAAAATCGATTTTTATCACATTTTCTCACCAACCAAGCCTAGACGAATACTTTTTATACTAGAAGCAGCCCACAATTCTCATTACTACACACATGTAACATCTATTTCACAACTCATGCAAAATGGTCCCTAGTTAGGGTTTCCATGAAAACTACTTCACAAAAGTTGTTTATTTAACAATCATGATTCATTTTCTTCCATAAAATTTCAGAAATCAACATGTTTACCATCATAGAAAAACCCTAAACTTTCAACCATTTTTCAAAATAATCCCCTTATTTGAAAGCTCATGCTATAAGGGGTCCAAAAACACAAAATCATCAAGAAAAACTATCAAAATCACTTACTTGTGAAGGTAAAGAGTGGCTGAAATTTTTCAAGCTTCCAAACCCCTAGTTTTGCTGGTATTTTCGGTGATGAAGAGGGTGAGAAAAAGATTATATCTTTTCGTCTTTATTTTATTTCATTTTGGTCAAATAAATTACCAAATTTTCACCTAACTTTGACTTTCTCTATCTTTTGTCTCCTATGGCAGCCATCACTTATCCGAGGGTCTATTTGCCTTTAAAGACTCCCAGTTTTGGTTCTCTAGCTATTTAAAACCCTTAGCTATCAAAATAGGATTTTTGCACTTTATATGATTTAGTCCTTTTTCACAATTGGGCTTACAATCGCTAAAATTAATTCACCAAAATTTTCATGCACCTATATAATCATGTATAACACATAAAATAATATTAAAAATAATAAAATAGTGTCTCTAACTTGGGATTTATGGTCTCGAAACCACTGTTCTGGCTAAGCCCAAAATCGGGCTATTACATTAACCGTTTTTAATATGTGATCATTATCGTTAATCAAAGAATCCATTGAAATATCTGCAATTTAAAAAAAAAAAGAGTTCAATTAGTTTGTTGCAAAAAACACATTTCGATAATTAATTTGTATTTGGGCTTTTTTATCCCACTAATAGGAAAAATATTATTAAAATACGTAAATGTGATACCTTAACATGGAGTTACAAATAACACATTTCGATAATTAATTTCGAGGTGGTTCATTTTAAATAATTATCAAATCACCTAAATGTAATACAATAAATATTACAATAAATATAGTACAATAATATCATTACAAAAATACTAAATAGTTTTGTCCACATCACATTTTTGCTATACTATACGTTATATAATAAACGTATTTATCTTGATTCAAGAATTGACAAAATAAAATATCTCATAAATTCCAACTCAATGATTCCATCTTTTACCTACAAAAAAAATGTTAAAATAACATAAACTATCAAAAACAAAATAAACTTAATTGGACTATATGTTATTATTTGCATCTAATACTAAACCAAAAAAAAAAAACATGCCCATCAAAAATATATCAGAAACATACCTACACACTTTCTTTCAAACAACCTTCCTTTCTTACAAAAGTAGTACCTTACAGAAATAATTTTAAAAAGAATCAAAATCTCAATAAATCAAAAACATTTGTCAAATAATTCAAATATAACAAAAATAACATTTATAACCTATAAATCACAATAAACACTAAACTAAACAAATAATTTATAAATACTAAAAAATTACCTCTTTTGATTTTTTTGTTAAGACCCTAAACAAAATCCTCTTTTGATATTTTTTTAAACCCCAAACAAAACCCTTTAATCCTTTTTTTAACCCTAAACAAAGCCCTCTAATCTCTTTTTTTCAAACCATGATCGAAACCCTTTAATCCCATTTTTTTATTCAAGCCTAAACTCTAACAAAACCCTTTTCTTCAAACCCTAAATCCCTAACTAACAGGGGCGAAGCCAAGGGGGCTGGCATGGGCCCCGGCTCCCCTAAAATATAAAATTGCATTTTAGGCCTCAAAATTTTTTAAAAATTTTAAATTAATAGAGGTAAAATTGCACTTTGGCCCCCCTAAAATTATAAAAATTTAATTTAGTCCTTTACAAATTATAAAAATATAAACTATAAAAAATTAAAATTTCATTCGGCCCCCCTAAAAAATTTTTCTGGTTTCGCCCCTGCTAACTAAATCCTTTTTTTGATGTTCTCATTTCCTTTTCTTTTATCTTCTCATTCTTATTTCCTCTATTATGCTAATCTTCTCTTTTTCTTTCTTTTTTTTTCTTCTCATTCTCTTTTCTTCAGAACTTTTTTTTTTCACTTTGGGGGACCATGATTATAAGGTCCCCCAAACCATGAATTCACTCTCGTCCTATCACCACGTAGCAGTAATAGCCGTGGGAGGAGTCAGGATTGACATTGGTGCCGGCTATCAGGAGAGTTTCACCAGTGCCGCCTGACATACAGCTTTCAACATATTTTTTTCGATTTTCTTTTTTTTTCCTTTTGTATTTTTTTTGTTTTTGTATTCGGGTTCTGTAGTCAGGTATTTTGGTGCTACCAATAAAAAAGGTTTAACCATTAAAAAATTTATTTTTTAACTAATTACTGACAGTTATTGAAAAATAAGGGTGATGTCGCCTCTACACCACCCTCTATCACCCCAAACATCCCATTCCCATAATTAATCGGGGTGGGATACTATTTTTGAACATTTAAATTTTTTTATATTATATATGTAAAAAAGTTAATTTTTTATTTTTTATTTTTAACACGTGACAGCGTGTAATTGGATGATTTAAACCAAAAGGATAATTTAAATATAGTTGAGGAGACAAAAGAGGTATTCAACAATAATTTTACCACCATCACTCAAAGCGAGCCTCAATACTTGTCCTTGATCTACTAGGATTTTGGCAAAGTTTTAAATGTGGTTCTGTCAAACTTTACAAGGGGCCCACACCGAGCAGGTATTATTGGACTTATATAAATTATAATGCATCAGAGCCACACACGTGTTGACTTAGTTACTACTGGCTACCGTGAGATGATTACCACGTGACCGGAATATATTCTCAATAAAAGGCGTCGAAGTGGTTTGGTTTTCACTATGCCTCGTGTTTTATCTTCATTCAGCTTGACTCCATTAGTCCACTTCACCTTTGAATTTACCCAAACCGTGGAGAAGGGAGAAGAAAGAAAGTATGGGTTCTGCTTTGTTGAGTCAAACAAAGCCAATCCCAATCCCAACCCAAGAAGAAGATCCTTCAAGCCAATCCACAGCTCTCCTTTCTTTCAACACTGATTCTTGTTTAGATCCCTCAACTAAAGCATCCCCTTCCAGGCCCAGCACCACCATCATCTTCATTGCTTTAACACTCCTCGCTTGCATTGCTATTTCCGCTGCCTTGGCCTTTGCTTTCCTCTTTTACTCTTCCTCCTCTCCATCATCTTCCTTTTCAGCTACACTTCACAACATTTCCCGTCCTCTGAAGAAACTGGAAAAGCCGGTGGTCATTTTGATTTCCTCTGATGGGTTTCGATTTGGGTACCAGTTCAAGACCTCAACACCAAACATCCACCGTTTGATTGCTAATGGGACTGAAGCTGAGACGGGTCTGATTCCTGTTTACCCGACTCTTACTTTTCCTAATCATTACTCTATCGTGACTGGCCTGTATCCTGCTTATCATGGTATTGTAAATAACCATTTTGTGGATCCTAAGACTGGTGAGGTTTTCAATATGCAAAGTCATGAGCCCAAGTGGTGGTTAGGTGAGCCACTTTGGGAGACTGTGGCCAATCATGGGTTAAAGGCTTCTACCTACTTTTGGCCTGGAAGTGAGGTAAAAAAGGGTTCTTGGGATTGTCCTAAAAACTTCTGCATGTTCTATAATGGTTCTGTTCCTTTTGAGGATAGAGTTGATACTGTTTTAAGCTATTTTGATTTGCCTAGTAGTGAGATTCCTGTGTTTATGACAATGTATTTTGAGGATCCTGATCATCAGGGTCACCGGGTTGGACCTGATGACCCCGAGATTACTGAGGCTGTTGCTAGAATTGATGGTTTGATTGGGAGGTTGATTGATGGTTTAGAAAAAAGAGGGATTTTTGAGGATGTTACCATAATTATGGTTGGAGACCATGGGATGGTTGGTACATGTGATAAAAAGCTGATTTTCCTTGATGATTTGGCCCCTTGGATTAACATTCCAGTGGATTGGGTCCAGTATTATAGTCCGGTGCTTTCAATTCGACCACCTCCTGGTTATGCACCATCCGATGTTGTTGCAAAGATGAAAGAAGGTTTGGAATCTGGGAGAGTTGATAATGGGAAGCATTTGAGGGTTTCTCTTAAGGAGGAGCTACCTAGTCGGCTGCATTACGCAGAAAGTGATCGGATTCCTCCCATAATAGGGCTGGTTGACGAGGGTTTTACAGTAGAGAAGAAAAGGACTAAGCATAAAGAGTGTGGAGGTGCACATGGGTATGACAATGCATTTTTCTCCATGAGGACCATTTTTATTGGTCATGGTCCTCAATTTGCAAGGGGAAAGAAGGTGCCGTCTTTTGAGAATGTTCAGATATATAACTTGGTAACTTCGATTCTCAAGTTAGAGGGTGCTCCTAATAATGGTTCTTCAGCATTTGCTGAGTCTGTTCTTTTGCCTAGTCAGTAATTTTATCTCCTAAGCATGTTCAGAGTGATCTTAGCTGCTGAAATATGGGAGTAGAAGTGGGCAAGATGTCAGCTGCAAAGCCAAATGATTATCTGTTCATCATTGCAGATAATTGCAAATGATGTTAGTGAAATTTGGACCAGTTGATAGCATTGAGTTACAGATGTTTGTAGTTTGTATCTCCTGTAAATCCTTGGCTCCAACTTTGCGCTTACCTGAACTGCAGCATATCATCTGAAATTCATATTACTATTTTGTGCAATGCTCGTATTACTTCAAACTACATTGTTAAAAACCAAAATATTCTGGCATTGTTCTCTCTGCTTTTGCTCCCTCCTTAGACAAGGCGTAGGTTGCTCATCCAATTTGGTGTCTTTTTCTAGCACCTGCTTTGGATCTTGGTATTTATAATAAATTGAAAACTTGTTATTTGAAGATAGTTTTTCAGTATATGCTTTCTTACCTGGATAAAAAATTGCATCATACATTTATGTTTTGTGGGATTAATTTTGTCTAAGATTCTTATAGCAAATGGATAAGGTTTTTAGAGTTTCGGGCTTAGGGATGATTTGCTTTATTCATTCTTGTTGAGGAAAAAAAGGGAGCATTGGACTGTAAGATATTTGGAATCATGCAAACAAGGAGTACATAGTATTTGACATAGAAGAGGTTTCTTAAGATTTTTCAAAGGCAAATATTGGAATCTTTGATTCTTATGGAATGCAATGTGTTTACCCTGCATGGTTGACTCTACCATTCTTGTGAAGAATGAAGAAGGGTTGTGGTACTGATGTTTGTCCATGAAGGTTCTAGCATAGTTGGTCAGGGACATTTATAATGTTCTATGATTTATTGTTAAGTTCAGAGATTCATGAAACCAAAGTTTGATAAAATTTTCAGTTTTTCTATTCACTTGATCATTGTTACTCACACTGCATAAGTAGAATGACTTAGTTACACTCTCTAGGCTTACGTCTTTACTATCGATACACTCTCATCAGAACTTATGGAAGATATCAGAGAAATGCCGGTTTAGCATAAGATTAAAGAGTTTGAGAGTAAGTTTTCTTAGAGCAGTCCTGGTTCCACTTACATGCTTTTAGCATATGTTCGTGGCATTTCTTTTTCTGGTACTTTTAGGTGCATTTGTGCTGATATTCTTCTTAACCCAAATAAAATAAGATAATTTCTCTTTTTATCTATATAAATTTTTGTTGAAAGCATTGCATGAATCTGAGTCACGCTTAGAAATAAACTGGTCTGTTTGTTGATCATTTTCTTGGATAATTTATGAGCTTAAAGAAATGTCGAGCTTATTCATGGCAGCTTGAGGTAAGGTTTGAGTGTGGAAGAGAGGTAAAGGTTCACACGGGGGGCCTTCAGAATGATTTGGCAAAGTAACAGTAGGTTAAGTGTTTTGAGGATGAAGGGTTATTTATACCCTTCATGGTGGGATCCTCACCATAAAGGTGTCGTATGTGGGAGAGCTGCTAGCTGAGTCATGGAGGGCCCTCACCATGTGTATTTAGATGTGATTGGAGGATGCATTTTCCTGCTAAAGACTCACACACGAGTCTCAACGTGATAGGGGAAGATGGGTAAAGTGTCTCTGCATGTAATACCTAGCTATCTCCAAGGGATCCAATTCTACTATAGTTAGGGTCATAGGTGGTAGGTGCTTGAGGAGCATCGAACCTTCTTTGTGTTTTGTTGAGGGGGCTTTCTTTTTTATGTCTTTGGATGTTCAAGCGAACTAGTTATAATAAGCGTAGCACATCTCCAAACGTGACAAGTTCTTTACAAGTTGAAACCAACTGTAAATTAATCTAATATTAATAACGAACCTATTTAAAATCACAGGTGAAGAGGACAAGTTAGCTAACACTGCCTTAGTTGTAAAAGAAAGTTGATTTTGGTGTACGTAATATTAATAACTAACCTATTTAAAATTCCCAAATATTAATATTGGTAATAAGCTGGTGCCAATTTATGACATTATGACAAGGGTCAGTCGACCTCAGCTGGTACCTACTTTTACACCAAAGCTGAGCCCCTGCCATCATCATTTCCTGGTGGAGGCCATGCATTTTATTTTGTCACATTTCTTAGAAAAAAAAATGGTAAATTATACTAACAGTCACTCAACTTTAGGGTAACTAACAAAAATAGTCACTTAGGTTTCATTTCGGTCACCTAACTTTTGAAAAATAATAAAACAGTCACTAACGTTATAAAAAAAAAGTGACAAAACAATCACTAATTAACAGTTTCTGTTAATCTGAATAGAATTGCTAATGTGGCAAGTTAACTAGCTGATGTGGCTAGTTAACTTGCCACGTTGGATGAAGAAATTGAAAAAAAAAACTCTAAAAAAAGCATTTTAATAGTCATTGAATCTAGGAAGCCGATGACTATAGTTGCTTCTCAGAAAAGGTTTTACCCAGCCAAAAAGCCGATGACCATAGTTGCTTTTTAATGAAATTGAGATGAAATAAACATTGACCTATTAACATTTAAAGCATTTGCCCCTCCTTCAGGTTGGTCCTCCATGTCAATTTCTTGAGGAATGGGATTCCCCTCCCAATTTACTTCGCCTGAAACTTTTACTATAGTTGTATAGCCACAATGTCTTACAACCACAACACCTAAAGTAGAAGTATCTTATAAGACCAAAACAAAAAGAAAAAGTAAATTTAGCAATGCATAGCCTCTTTCTCTGGTCTGCCGTAATCATCCAGCAAAAATTGTTCACTCACATGAACAGTTGCACTCTTATCAGCAATTATGCCTTTAAGTAAATTTATCCAAACCAGCTCCTTTTATGGCATTCCTAGAACCTGAAACTCCCCTCATTTTTACAATCTAATTTCACACTTGCATCAGGAACATCTCTTGTCACCTTAATAATCAAATCTCCTACTTTTTCTTCATGCAAAATTGAAGCAGAAGGACCATTTAAAGCATTTTGATTGATTTCAATGATGTTCTTGATTGCGGCAATTGCTTAAAAACTAAAGTGTCAACAAATAAACTATGAAGTAGAAAAGCTTTCCTATCTTGTATTTGCCTCTCTTCTGCTGTTTTGCAAGGCATAGCTGCCAAAATTGCAAACTCTTTTGCCCATTGCCTATTGTCATGTTTACCATCTCTTCTTTGTCTACCTCCATTTCCTCCCCAATTTTCATCTTCCACTGGAAGTGGGGGAAAAACTGACGGAAAATAAAGCAAACGTGAGTTCCCAACCATATTCTTGTAATCCATATAAATGATGTAGCAACTCAATGAAGACTTTACATACTTTATTATGCTCAGTGAAAGCTTTCATAAGAGCCTTGTACGCCTGCAAGGTAAATTAGTGATCCTTGCCATAAATAAATCATATACACAAAAAAAATTCAAAGAAAAATGAAACATATTCAAGGAGATGCAATGGAGCTTACAACATCAAAAACCCTGCTAATCTGCTGCAGAAGAGTGACTAGAGAGTGACAGAGAAACGGTCGCTTTCTGGCTGGGTAAAACCCTTTTCGAGAAGCAACTATGGTCACTGGCTTCCTAGATTCAGTGACTGTTCTTCTTCTTCTTATCTGTTAAAAGAGGGTTTTTTTAAGGGTTTTTTTTCAATTTTTTCATCCAACGTGGTCAGCTAGTTAACTTGTCACATCAGCGGTTCTGTTAAGACAATAACAGAAACTGTTAGTCAGTGACTGTTTTGTCACTTTTTTATAACGTTAGTGACTATTTTGTTATTTTTCAAAAGTTGGATGACTGAAATGAAACCTAAGTGATTATTTTGTTAGCTACCTTAAAGTTGTTGAGTGACTGTTGTTGTAATTTAAAAAAAAAAAAATCAAAGAGATTGTGGTGGTGCAATGAAATCTGGCCAAAAAAATCCCTTGAAAAAGGGACTGTTCCACGCTTTCCATCCTAGCAAGTTCCCACATTAATCTCGTCAAAGCTTGATATTTTCGAATCCCACTTTTTTCAGCTTGGAATTACCTTCTTCTGAGGTATAATGAGAAAAACTTCATAATATTAATAGTTTTGTTTTACTCTATTTTTGTTGATAAATACACTATAGATTCATTTATACATGTCTATATTATTTCAAACAAAAATTGACATGTAATTCTTTTAGGAATAATATATTTGAAAAAGAAAATTATTTGTTAAAAGTCTTTTATAACAATCCCCAAATTATATATTTTTAAAAATAAAGTACTATGAGATATATTACAATGTTCTTTTACTTTTGAATAAACAAGTGATTAATGTTAGCTAACGTACAATGGGATATATTACCAGAGACATATTTAACACGAAATTAATGTTTAAAATTAATTATTCTTAAAATTATATTATGAATAAACTATTCAAATTATGAGTGAAAAATAAAATTATGATGGCTAATTGTATCTCTAACTCAAAGGTGTAAGGAAAATGGAATCCATTAAATTCTAAATTTTAATTGACAGCTTAACAGCCCGACCAGTTAAAGGTCCTGAAGCCGAAACCAAGGAAATTATCAACGAAATTGCAACTAAAACACTTGTTTTGTAAACTACCCCAAAATATAGGAGGCTGTCTTTCCATTTGACTTTTTGCCTTAGTTTGACCTTCTCTTTCTCAATCTCCATGCTTTTTAACCCGAATAAATAAATAAATCCCACGAAAAGTTTCATAAACTTTAGTAACCTGAAAACATTATAAAGTACATCGAATCTTTCTTCCCTTTCAGTCTCTCCCTGCTTTCCTTAAAGAATCTCTTTAGATTAGATGGCAGATGTTAATAGATTATCAGCATTATCGTTTCGTTCTTCTTCAGCTTCGTTGCTCACATCCTTTGCATCTACCTTGAACTCTCGACAACTGGGTCTTCCACCCAATTTTAATCCAGAAAGGAAAAGCTGTTCTTTGTCTTCTTCTTCTTCTCCTTCGGTTGCTGGTGTTTCTAGCCTTCCTCCGACTTCCAGGAAACAATTGCTGTCTTTCAAGGTAAAGGGATTTGCTTTTTTTTTCTGGTTTTTTTTTTTTTTGTTTTATTTCTATTCATCAGTCAAATTATGAGTACCCATTTGTTTGTTTTTGCATTTTTTGTATGAAAATTAGGAGAATAATGCACCGTTTCCCTCATTTGAGTTTTGCCTTTTTTTTTCTTTTTTTCTTTTTTTGTATGAGAACCTATTCGTTTTGATTCTATTGGTCATAGAAGCCTTATTTTAATTTGGATCTTGTTCTTTTATTTATTTATTTCTTGCTTACCACTGTTCTTTAATGAGTTTGGGCTAATCTATTGGCCCTTTCTCTAGGCTATTATAGATTAACAAACTCTATGCTCTACTGCAACTACAATTTTCAGCTTAGGGATTGTGTACAGACTACAGAGCGCCTAAACTTTCTTACAATGATTTCTTTGAATCCTGTCTCAACTGGATCAAGACATAGAGTTTTGGTTACCAGTTCTCATCTGTGCCATATTACATGCCTTAAGATCTATCAGCTTACTGATGCTTATACACCTGGTTTTTGTGGGTCTCTAAGTTGGGAGTTTTCTAAATTCATTTCATCATCCCTGTGTATTCTATTTATTGTCAGTTCCTTTTTTACCAGAACATGGTTTTCGGGATGATGATATTTTCTGGCACATTAACTTGGTAGTGATCAGTATCTACCATTTTATGGGGGTAAGTATGTTGAATTCCGAAGTTCTGTGCTGAAATCTCTTGCAATTTAGTTACACAGTTGCACTTGATTTGGACTTCTTATCACTTATGGCTGATAGCATTCTCACTTATTTATTGTTATTATGAATTGCATGAGGGTGAAACATGTTAAAAGATTTAAGCACGAAAACTTCTCCAGCATTTATGGCTTCTTCTTGTCATTCATGGCTGATAGCATTAACTTGTGGTGACTTGAGTCAGTCTTACTGTTAATTATGTATGAAATGTTTTCCTGCACTGGACTTTACTGGATTTCTTGATACTATTTGGAGAAACTATTGATTTGTTTCCTGCAGATGAGATTTAGAACCATTAACCAAGTTTCTTATTGCAGGTTCATGCAACTATCACCGAAACAAACCAGCCGAAATGGTGGGAAAGGAATGCAGGACCAAATATGATTGACATTCACTCCACTCAAGAATTTTTGAGTGCCTTAAGTGAAGCTGGAGACAGATTAGTTATTGTTGAATTTTATGGAACTTGGTGTGCTTCTTGCAAAGCTCTATTTCCTAAGGTAACTAATGCCTTTCTTGACCTCTATTCAGGTTTTGTAATACTTGAAAGATCAAAATAAACTTTTAGTCCCTATTAATTCTATTTGATTTTTGCGTTGGAAGTGCTTTAGGTATATCTCGTATAAATATAGTATTATTCTTATTCCAATAACATGATGAAAAATAGATAATGACTCTGAGTTGCCAAGTGGATATTGGTTATGCTGAGTTTCACCTGGTCTTGGCAATTTGTATAGAAGTTGACATTTGTTAAGGTGGTCTAGATGACATGACGATCAATGGAGGGTTCAGTTGTTCTCTGATATAACGGCCATCCTTCTTTATCAGGAAATATTGGCACAGGGTCTTTCTTTATGAAATGAAAATATGCAATCAAAAAGCTAACTGGAGCAGCATAAAGCCTTCGATGAAATTCATAATCTCTTAGTGTGAGATATCCATGAAATGCAATGGATTTTCAGATTAAATAACTGGAAAAGAGGGAGCATGTGTGGTGGGAGCATGCTTTCCAGCAACTACTGCTTGTTGAGACTAATATAATTTAGTCATTTCGATGTAACCAAATAATAAAACTGATGCTTGCACTATCTACTCATCTTGTTTGACAGAGCAAAAGCTTTTCAGTTCATTGCATACATCTACTCAACAATGCATCTGATAACAGTTTCTCAAATCAGGCTAATAGCTGTGCTCTTTAAGTAATTAATGTTTGAAGCATTTAATGTTATCCACTTTTTGAAATAGCTGATGTTGTTTCTGAATTATGGTGAGTTTTTCCTGATGTTGCCTTTTGATGAAGCTGGCAGCTCTGCAGGACAGCCCAAGAAAACCCTGAAATTTTGTTCCTCAAAGTCAATTTTGATGAGAATAAGCCTATGTGTAAAAGTTTGAATGTGAAGGTGCTTCCTTATTTCCACTTCTACCGGGGTGCACATGGTCAACTGGAATCATTTTCTTGTTCGCTAGCCAAGGTTTGTATTTTATCCCCTCCGAGCCCATGGTCATGTTTGCACTTGTATAAGTTAACTGTTCTCCACTTGGCTGCTGGGAAATGGAATAGAAAGGGGGAAAAAAAGAAGTTAGCCATAGAATAATCATAGGAAAATTTAGCCCAACATTAGAGCACTGTCCTTGAAAAGAGGTTGATGCATTGAAATCTGGTTCTAGAATACCTTGCTTGCTCGACCATAGGTGCACCATCAGAAGAATCTCTCAGCATACTGTAACTTGCTTGAAATGCTGCATGTTAGAATAATGATTCCTTTTTTCCCTCTTTCTGGTGGTGGTTATTTGGTTAAGTGAATAGGAAGAGAAATATTCAAGGTGGAAGGACAACCATAAGGGGATTCGTACTAGAAGACTCTTCTTTATGCATATTTAGGCTTCTGACTTGCATGTATAGATGACCAATTTTCTTATGCAACTGCATCATTTAAAGAAATATTCAAAATAAAATGATTAGCTGCTTTTCCTTATCATATGCAGTTTCAGAAAATAAAGGATGCTATCAAAACTCACAGACAACCGCATTGCTACATTGGTCCGTCAAAGGCGGTCAGAGACCTGAATCTCGAATCTGTATCTGCACCAATTGAGAAGCCAGCCGTGTTAACCCAAACAAGCGATTCTTTATAAAGCTTGTGTCTCCACATGTGCATGTCCATTTATATTGCACATCCAGTCGACACTCATTTTCAGCTGATCTTAATAGTATTCCTGTATATTGGCATTCTCATTTTCAGCTGATCTTAATAGTATTCCTGTATATTGGCATTTTTCTGTGTAAAAGAATACTCAAGTAGGAATTCGTAGCTTTGCAGCATTCTTTTTCATTCTTATTCTGCCTGTTATATATGTAACCTCCAAAGTCAAGTGGAAATCAAATTCCCATGTTTCTGAAATCTGAACCATCCTTACCTTTTTTCTCCCTCGAACTCTATCCGTACAATATAAGAAATTCGATGTCTTAAAATGGGATGTATGCGGCTTTCACAAAGTAGATCAAACCTAGCAGCCATTGTAATGAAGTGAAGAAATCGTGGACCTTGGAAACAATAGATGACGAGTAAGATATCCACGTAAACCCAATCTGAATCACTAATATTAAGATAAGACATCAAAGTATACAGACTACACCCACAACAGATCTGACGGTTGTCAATGCCCCACGTGCCTGATATCATATCCCAGGTAGCATCATATAAAAGTACAAACCTATATATACGATGGGGTGACATCAAACATGGCAATCCTCGGACTTCAACTGCAACAAAGGTTTCCCGTCTTGACTGGTGTTTGTTATTCTCGCTTAATTTCCGCTACAATTCATGTTCCGGCTGTTGCTTCTGTCTCTAGTCTTTCGTGTAAGCTAAAAAAATGGAACAATGGTGGTAGGCTGCCACGTAGACTGGTGGTAGGCTTAGGGGCTTCATTTTGGGCTCAGTACATGAACATGGCCAGCAATAGCAAATCTTTTATTGCTTCTGCAAGGCTAAAGGGTGCTGTTGAACAGGTTTATTTTCCAATTGATAATTATTTCTTTTTTCTTCCATTTGTTTCCTGGGTTTTTTTTCATTAATAGCTTGTGGGTTATTTAAATTTTATAGGCAATTTATAAGCTTTTGAAAATGGGTTTGTATCAAAATGGAAGAAAAGAACCTCCTAACTCATTAGTTGATGCTTGACCATAATAAAGATTAAGTTCATTGGATTGTATAGTTGATCAATTCTTGGCCTATAATAAAATAAAATTTTGCACTTCATTTATTTATTATTCTTCATGAAAATTGTATAGGCGGGTAGGCAACAAATCTTATAGGCCTTTAGTTCTTCAGTTCAGCACCAAAGGCTTAAAAGGTATATACTTTGATATGAAGCAATTGCGTCGGATTCACTGAGAATGAACGTAATGATGCATACAAGTTCTTAAATCAGATATGACTTTGAGCTGAGTTCCCGAACCCCAATTAGGTCCTGCAATGCAATTGGTAGCAGTGAATGGTTTCATGCGCTCGAATTCACAAGTAAAAACAGCTAACCTATGAATCGAAGTGCTTGGTGGAGTTTAATAGCCTCTTCTGTTTCTTGCTTTCCAGTTCATGTATGCTTTTAGTTACTTTCTGGAGTTCTCATCATTCTACCATTGTCCTAATTCTATAGTTCACCAAATCTCCTTGCTTGGCTTCACAGGCATTGCAGAATGTGGAATGGCCAGAGCAGTTCCCCTTCAAGGACGAGGATTTCCAACGCTTCGATGAGTAAATAATCCAAACTACATCTTGCTGTTTAAATTGAACTCTTATGTTAAATTTCGGCTTTCCTTGAGGTTGTTCATCTCATTTTGTTCCTGCTTTGGTTATTCCTTGCATTTATATCCTTGTTGCTGCTTTGCACTGACCATCTTCTTGATGATTATTCACATTTGGGATTTCTGGTCGGAATTTGGAGAAGTAATTTTTCAAGCATCTTTCGTCAGTTATAGAAGAACGAGACTTGCGAAAGTGCAAGATGTTAGGCAAAACTCTTTGTTCTAACTTAAACAAAGTAACAAGATTAAAACACGAGTCTGTGGAATCTATTATTTCTCAAAGACTAGGGGCTTTATGTTTCAATCAAGCAGTCCAAACTTGTTACCTGTGTCGCATATAATTTCCTCTAGATTTTGCCATATCAAATAGGAAAAAAGAAGTTGATTAGTAACGCTAAACAAACAGGAAATCTCTCAGCACTCCATACCTATCCTTGCATAAATCATCCAATATTATACTGATTAAAGGATTTAATGCTTCAGCGAGTGGTTCAATCTAGCAGATATCATTTAGCTGAAAGTTTGCACTTTGCTTCAATAATTTCCAAGTTTTATCCTCAATGTTAAGCATATTGATGAGTTTCAGATTTTCATAGCTTTAATTCACCTTTCAGAACACCAGATTCATTGTTCTATGAAGCTCCACGCTTTGTTACACATATTGATGATGCAGCCATTGCCGCACTTACTAAATACTACTCAGAGGTTTTCCCTCCCAGCAATACTCCTGGAGTGAGCATCTTGGATATGTGCAGTAGTTGGGTAAGACATTCTTGATGTTGAGATCACCCTCTTCCTCTATCGCATTCTCATGATGCTGTTCTCAATTTTATGTTTAGGTCAGTCATTTTCCAAAAGGATACAAGCAAGAACGGGTGGTTGGAATGGGTATGAATGAGGAAGAGCTTAAGCGGAACCCTGTGAGTACAATATTTCTTCTCACTTTTTTACTGGTTGGATTATAAGCTGGTCATCAAAATGCTGCTACACAATGGTGATTTTAGCAACAACTTGAATGATATAGTTACTTTAATCTATTAATGAGTTCTACTAAAATAATAGTATTAAGTTCTAGAAATCATTATCTGTGTGAGTTCATGAGTACAACTGAAGTATGACACTGCAGCTGTTCATGACATTATTACCTTAAATAATTGTCTTTGTAGGTTCTAACAGAATATGTTGTGCAAGACTTAAATTTGAAACCTAAGCTTCCCTTTGAAGATAATTCCTTTGATGTCATTACCAATGTGGTGGGTGTTTTTTCTCCTCTCTTCCATAACTCCTCTCCTTTTGCATTAGTTATTCCTTTCCCTCTTCTCCTTGTTTTTCCATTTTAGATGAAATGAAAGATACTTGAGGATATTTTTGCACTTCCTCTCTGAAAGCTATGCTTTAATGACCTATCTTTGTGTTAAGTATGGCGTTTTAAGAATGTAATCTTGTAGGTCAGTGTTGATTATCTAACAAAGCCTCTTGATGTTTTCAAAGAGATGTGCCGGATTCTTAAGCCTGGTGGATTGGCTATAATGAGGTGAACTTTTCATCTACTTCTAACTAATCGTTGCATCCAAGCTTAAGATCAAACTTCGTTCTACTTTTCTTTCTATTCCTTGTTGACTCTATAACCTGCATGATTTTTTTTTCCCTTGGCTTATGTTTCTCATTCCTATTACATCTTCCATTTCTTTGTTCAACCATTTTTATTTTATACACTTCTTTGAACTTAAACGTGACTCATTTCCAAAGCAGTTTTTCAAATCGCTGCTTTTGGACAAAAGCAATCTCTATATGGACATCCACTGGTGACACCGATCATGCTTTGATTGTTGGGTCATATTTCCATTATGCTGGCGGATTTGAACCTCCTCAGGTAAACAATATTTAATATTTTGTCTCATAATAGGCTCTTCACCCCTCAAGTGTTTCTTGGACAACCATTAGCCGGCAATCTCTTAACTCTATATACGCTGTTGCAAATATTTTAAGATAAGCCCCAAAGTTTCCAAATGGAAACTAGGCGTTGCCAGTCTGCATTGATGTGAATACGTGCATTATGAATATATCCAATTTAAAAGCATCCAAGTTTATGGTGGACATTAATCTGAGCCTAAAAGAAATTCATTTTTGTCTACAGGCTGTTGATATATCTCCTAATCCAGGACGCTCAGATCCTATGTACATTGTTTTCTCTAGGAAGCTTTCTACTGCTTAAGAAGCTATCACTATCAGTCTGAAGATTATGAGGATTTTCTTCCTATCAATGAGTTTTCTTTTTTGCACAAATCCAAGAACCTTATAGTCGTGAAGGAGTTGATAATTTGAAATTGTATTCTCGTTTTCATTAATTACAGTGTAATAAGCACCCTTCCTCACTGTCCATGCATTTTCTAGATATAAGAACCATAACATTGGAATACATACAATAGACACATTGAACCAAAGGTTTTTTTTTTTTAAGTCCAACCCTGTTTGTAGCGGTTGAAGAAGAGGTCCTCCGTTTGGGCATTCTTGAAGGCACTGCAAGCAATGATATAGACCCATATTAGTACCACCACTTCCACAATGAGAATTATGTTGGCTTTCCTCTCCTTAAAGTTCCCCAGCAGACCAGCTTTGCATGAATTGCAGTTATAGCAGAGTTGGGTCTGGTCATTGCTCCATTGGTTGCAGTCAAGACCCCCTGCTGGGTTCACCGGGTTCGTCCACAACGTTGGGTTCACAAAAGTGTAGCCACATATTGTTGGAGGCTTACAACACCCTGACTATCAAACGTAACAAAAATGAAAGACTTGAACCAATAACAAAACAACAACAAAAAGGAAAAAAGGATAAAGTAACACCTCCTCTCTAAACAATGCCCACATAGTCACCATATGTTGCCAAAGCTGGTAATTGTTTATAAACTTCATTTGGCGTTGCTTGGTTGCCCCACAGCACACATGTGCTTGATTCTTTTCTGGTACATTTTCTATGATTTGAACCACGATGAACATGGGAAAAACTTGAACTAATGATCTTGTGGATGAGACCGATCCATCCATGAGGGGGCCGATGAACTCTGGTGTCAGTATTTTCCCTAAAATTAAACATTAAGCCCAAAATAGTGGGTCGTACTTTATGGTCTTAGTAAGGTGAGTGGGTCCTGCTTTAGGACATCAAATCATGTCCTGTTCCACCAACTTCGGCGTGTCTGATCGACGTAAATTCAATCAACATCAAATAACCATCAACAAAATGATCTATCTTCACTGGGAAAACTAGTTAAAAAATGAGGCAAAGAAAAACAATGTCATAGGAGGTCGTTGAAGATTAAAAAAAAAGAAAAAAGCTTTATAGTTACAGTGAGGAAAGTTAAGATCTAAAGACCGGTTTGGTTAGAAGTAATTCCTCTGATATTTCAGGTAAATAGCAATGAACTTAATCTGTTTAATGGCTTTACTATACAATGACACATGGAAATTTTAAAAGGGTACTCGTATTTTCATCAAAGAATAAGAAATATGGCCATAACTGAAACGATTTACATGAAGAGGAGAGAGATGAGTAGCAAAAAACTGATCAGCGGCAATGAACTGTTGAGTCAACTTAGGACAGACATCGGTGTCAGCCAAACAGGCCCTGATCTTAGTCCAGCTCTTGGAGTCAACTACATGGTTTGTAAGCCAGCTAGAGTAGCCATCAAGCCTATAGTCCTGGTAACCCCTTCCAGGCACACCGTAGCTCCCATCAGGTCTGGTAACGATGAAGGCAAATACCAGCAAGATGAGGAGGAGACCAATGACGATGGCCATGCAGCAAAGATAGAAGGCCAACAGTGTTTCCTTGTTGCAGTAGGCACCGACTGGCCATCGCAAAAGGTGGATGCAGCCGTTGTCAGGCTGTTGGGCGAGCCAGATGCCAACTGCTATGATGGGGATGGAGCAGAGGAAGGTTACGAAGTTGAGAACTGCTGTTATGTTATTGGCTACTCCCATGATAGGTTCAAGGGAGAGAAGAGTTTAGGAGAGAATTTTGAGACTGTTTGAAGTTGGAAAGCTCTTTTAATGGCTCATATGTTAGAAACCAGTAAACATCTTAATCTTGATTACTTACATTCCCAACAAATCTGTAAGGTAACCATGTGATATTTGATTTGGTTTTAAACAGGGAAACGTTTTAAGAAGTCAAAATGGTAAGGGAAAATTGAGGCTGAGTTACTAAAAGGTCATTCGATTTTTTTGGTAAAGAGAAAAGTACGATTTCCTTTTTTTTTAAGTCGTGGATTCTCATGAATCACGGTTTCATCTAATCTGGCTCTCATTGATTAAACTCTAATCATCTTACGAAAGTCTCTTCCTTCAGTTCCAAGTTATTAAAAACGGTTGAAAAATATGAAATTGATAATTTGGGGTCAGTGCCCACCAACTATGTATGGAGTACATTATCATATTTAAGGTGCTGATAATTTATTGAATTGATTATTTTGGTTATGTTGATTATATAGACGATATCTAACTTATTAAGAGATCATATTACTTGGAAAATTATATATTCGTGATTAGGTTGAATAAGATTGCCCTTATCTAATATCTTAAATCGAGAAAGATGTATTGGATTGATTCATTAAAGACTTAGCTGTCTAGAATCTTTATTTATATATATATTTTTAATATTATATTGTATTTAACTTATATAGTGGTTGTTTTGTAGTGGTTGTGATAGGTCTTCTTACGTAAGCAAGTCTCGAACTCTATAGAATTGAGAGACTTACATATGTTTATGTGTAAAAAGAGTTGAGCACTTAATCTGTTATAAGAAACTTTATTTTATGAGGGCATATTGATAGTAAAGCATTTGTGTTGTGATTTTAATTGTTGGGTTAATTGAGTGGTGAAAGTATTGAGTTTTCAAAGTACAAGGGTGAAGGAAATTATCATGGGATTGAGTAGGTTTACTTTGTGTCATTAATAAAGATTGAATATTTCTCACTAAGCCAGACTCTGCGAACGTAAGAAAACCAAACTGTGTAAACAACTTTCTTGTGTTTTGTTTCTTTATTGTTTTAGTTTAATGGTTGAATGAGTGTCCACTACTTTAGGCACCACTTCACTTGAGCAGTTTGATTCTCAACAACGTTTTAATTATTTCAATTGGTATCAGAGTCTCCCACTTAAAGTAGTTAATGAAGACCTGTGGTGTTGCTAGATTCAAGCTATGGAATGTTGTTCTACATCAAAACTTTCTATGCTAGAGGTTGACAATTATGCTTATTAGAAAACACGTATGAAAGCATACATTAAGTCTATTGATGAGAAGGCATGGAGAGTTGTACTGACTAGATGAGGATAACCAAAAAAGTATACTAAGATGGTAGAATTATCAAGCCAGAAGTACAATGGACTACTGTTGAAGAAAGGCTTGCAAACGTAAACTCCAAGACCTTACATGCAATATTTTTTTAAAGTGGATATGTAGGGGTTTAAGAGAATTGTTAAATGCACAATTGTA
This sequence comes from Gossypium arboreum, assembly GCF_025698485.1. NCBI lineage: Eukaryota > Viridiplantae > Streptophyta > Magnoliopsida > Malvales > Malvaceae > Gossypium > Gossypium arboreum. The sequence goes on from NC_069075.1 coordinate 124,943,920, forward strand.
AAGGTTGCTTGAGATATATTAGAGATTGCTCATGAAGGTACCTTTACTATTAAAAAGTAGAAAATGCAAATGCTAAAATCCAAATTTCAGAGCCTGAGAATGTAAGAATCAGAAACAATTGGAGATTACTATACAAAGTTGTGAATCTTTCAAATCAGACATTTGTATTAGGAGAGGAATATTCAAATGCCAAGTTTGTTAGCAAGGTATTGAGGTTTCTCCTTAAGAGATTTTCTATTAAGGTCACTGTTATCGAGGAGGTTAAAGATATTGAAAGTTTGGAACTCGATGAACTTATTGGCTCTTTGCAAACTTTCGAGATGAACCTTAAGTATGTCAAACACAACAAGACAAAAGGTGATAGAAACATTACTTTCCAAGTGGGTGAGGGAGTGCCAACTTCCTAAAACACTATAATTGAGAAACTGTAGGAATAGGTTGCCTTACTTACACAAAACTTAAACAAAGCATTCAAGAAGAAATCATGCAGAATAAAAAAGTACGAAATCAACTTATATGTTCCCAAAAGTGGATCCATAGGAGAGGTAATCAAAGAGGAATTCAAGAAAGATGAGGAGAAAGGAGTCCAATGCTATGAGTATCAAGGATATGGTCATATCCAATCTGAGTGTGCTAACACTCAAAAGAAGAAGAAGAAGTCACTTTATATATCTTAGAGTGATAAGGACTGATCCACTGGATATAACTCAGAAGAGGATCAACACAATTTTGTTGCTTTCATTGCCAGTATCGTTGATGATTGTGATTCTGATAGTGATTCAAATTTTTACTCTGATGAAGAATTCTTGAAGACATATAAAGAGATATTAGGAAAATGGAGATAGGTTTATGAAATCAACACTCAACTGTCTAATGAGAACAAACAGTTGAAGGACAAATTTTTTTTTTATTAAACAAGTGGTTGCTAAAGAAGCTTTACTAGCAGAAGAATTGAAAAAATGGTGAAGATTAAAGAAGGGCTTACTGATACTAAGTTGATGCTAAAAAATTTCACAACCAATAGCTACAAGCTCTATGAAATGTTGATTGTTAAGAGAAGAGATCAAGGTAGGGGAGACTTAGGCTTTGTAGATAAAGGTAAAACTATTGAAGAAAGCCCCATAATGTTTGTAATAGCTTCAGGATTAAAGGAAGACAATGATTGCTCTAAGCCAATGATACTTAAGTCATTCAAGAAGGATTTTCACACTCACAAGGTAATATGTCACTATTGTGGTGCCTCAAGCTGTATATGACCATGTTGATTCAAAATGCTCCATAATTTGATATGGAGAAATTTGGTACCCAAAGAGTGCCCACTGTCTATGGCACCACTGCTAGTAGAGTGCAAAGAAAGTTTGGGTGAAGAAAGAAACCAAATGTCTGTTGGTTGCTCATTGTTCGTTAATGTCCATTGGTGATGGGATTTGGCATTTAGACAGTGGTTGTTCTCACCACATGATAGGTAACCAATCCTAGTTGACTTATTTGAAGACTCCTTTACTAAAAATGTAACCTTTAGAGATGGGAAGAAATTCCAGATACTTGGTAAATGCACTTTGAATGTTTCTAGCATGCCTTATTTAAAGAATATTCTGTTGGTGGATGATCTTAAAACCAACTTGGTAAGCATCAATCAATTATATAACCAAGGTATTCTTGTGAATTTCACTAACAACAACTGTATTATTAATAATTATTATGATGAAGTGATCATGGAAGGAGGTCATACTTTTGATAATTGCTACAAGGTGATATTGTTTAACAAATGCAATTGTGTTGCAACTTCAGAATTGGATCTATAGTATAAGAAATTTGGGCTTGAGAACTCGAAGCCGACCAGAACAACTATGCCTGTTAATAAGAAATTGTATACAAACATTTAGGGAGTGCCCACTCCCCAAACCACCCATAGAAGCATGATCAGCAATCTTTTTTATCTCGCAACTAGTTATCCCAATTTGGGATTTAGCGTTGGTGTTTGCACTAGATACTAGGTCGATCCTAAATAATCTCATGTCAAGATAGTCAATCGAGTAATTAGGTACATTCATGGTAATCCTGATTTTTCCATTTGGTTTACTGATTTGCCGTAACTTGATATGTCAAACTAGGCTTCCCTGTTATACTTAAGGAGTTTGTTTTTGAGCAAATTAATGTATTTTTTGTAGTTTAGTGTAGTTTTTAGATTTTTGATTCAATAAGTGTTTAATGTGTTTGTACTCATTTTGAGACCCAAATTGGCCAAATGCGTCATTTGGAACCTAAGGATTGATTGAGTGTTGTAGGAACTTAATGGTGGTTGGAGAGAAAACATCACCAAAGAGGGGGTATCATGATATTGAATTCTGGGTATTTTGATACCCTTAATAGCCCTGAAATGAAGAGGAGAATGAAGACCACTTACAATGATATCGTGATATCCATATTGGGTATCGCAATACCTAACCTTCAAGAGAACCTTCTTCTTGAATCTGCAAACAATATCGTGATATCCAGACCTAGGTATCACGATATTAATGTTGTGAGGGAAAAAAATTGACATCAGGGGTAATCTTTTTCCAACTGAAGCACCAATAAAAAAACACGTTGAGGGGTATTTTGGTTAAGAAAAAGGAGTCAAAATAGCTACTAAAAAAGAGTCAAAATTGGCTGAAGAGAGAGGGGGAGGCATTAGACACAATTTTAGTTCATTTTCTTAGTTTTCTATCATTTTTAGGGTTTTAGTTCTTCTTTATAGCTTAGTATTTTAATTTTTTGCAATTTACTTGTTCTTTCTTTGCATTCTTAGTGTTAGTTAAGTTAGTTAACATTGCAGCTTAGGTTTATTTACATGTTTAATACCTTAAACATAGTTGTAATCACATTTTAATCTCTAGTTTAATGTTATTTCAGGTTACCTACTTTTCATCTGTCAAAAATCTTAATTTTAGTGTTCTTGGTTATTTATTTTGTTTCTAGTTGTTTGTTTTTACACATTTTTCCAAGTAAAAATCAAAACTTTCGTTTTTTTATTGAGTTTTATGTCAATGTCTTTCATGGTTGCTTCCTTGATGTTTGTTAGCTTAGAAATGGTAATGGGTAACTAAACCCTATGGGGTTGGTTGATGGAGATGTGGGCAAACTAATTTTTGGGTCAGAGGCAAATTTACAATAAATTAGACTAAATTGAATGAGCCTCGAAACTTAGGATTGACACCCCTAAGAGAAAATTAGGATAAGTGAGACTGAGAGGTAATCTTATTAGGCACCAATTCATTAGTCTTGGGTTAGTTGGGTGAGATCAAGAGATAAACTGAACTAATTTGTCTAATTTGGTAAAATTGATACAGAGAGGTAAAATGGAGTCATTTTAAGAGTTTAAGCAATTTAGACATTGAAGTTAACCAACCTTTGTTCATTATTGATTGGATAGTTTTATAACTTTTCATGCTATATGATTTAGTCTTTTTGTTGATCAGTTGGTTATTTAGTTTAATGAAACTCAAATTTATGGTTTGTTGTTCTATGATATTTAGCGAGTAGTTAGTTAGACTCTTTATTTGCATTTTTTTAGCTAAGATTGACTTGATTGCCGGCTCTTGTGGGTTTAATCCTAGGAGTACTTTTGTACCTTATTGTACAAATTATAATAAAACTGCCTTGTCACACTTGTAGACATTGTATGTAATTATTCAGATTTGATTTTTGTATTAGTGTTGATTCTGAGTCTTGGTGCATGTGTGCGTAGGGCGGGCGGTCATTTACTAAAGACAACCTAATGTGCTTAGTAGGTTACAATATGAATGATCATAAAAGCACAGATGGAAAGAAGTATGTGCCTATTCAAATCCTGTTAGATGATTTATTCCTAAAAACCTTAGATTCCAGCAGGTTTAAAGTCTTGAGAAGTTCAGTTGAAATTTTCTAAGCATGAGGTGTGTTAACTAATTATAAAAGGCATCTACAAAATAATGTTTGATATCATTTTGATTTATTTAGGGTAATTATACTGCTAATTGATTTACTCAGATTTTTTGGGGTTTGTGAAATAATTTATGGCATCATTTTGTTTTTGGTGGGAATAAATTTTTAGAGATATTTATCTTTTCATATCTTAGAGGAAACTTGATTTTTTTGTAAAATGACAACTTTTTCTTGCTATAAATGAACAAACAAATCCTTTTCTTATAATTAGGACCCATGTAAAGATCATATCTGTTGAAGAGTATGAGAAATAACAACAATCACAACAAACTATTGGTGAGGGGATATTCAATCCCTCTGTTGAGAAAACTGATGAGGCAACCAAGGGAGTGCCCACCTCCTAAGCAGTTCACACCAAAAGTCACACCAAGGGGTGAAAAAGACATCTTATCTACCATGAAGACACAAATTGTTGGGTCATCTTAAGCTATCCAATAAGCACTGAAGGAAATTGATACATTGTTGAACATTCCATCGATATCTGAGCATACTAACAATCCTGAACAGAGAATCAAAGCTCTTATTCAATAAATCTTTACGTCAGAGTGTACAGGTCTCAATTATTGACAAGATATTAGTGAATGTCGTTGTTGCCTTTACTGAACCATCATTTTTTGGTAGCCCTATTGATGTAGGATTTTCTACCACCAACATTCAAGAACCCATGGTAAAGTAAAGAAAGATCGATGATAAGGTCATGGAGTAAATTGATGTGGTGGTTGATGATACTGGAGCCCATGAGATTCATAGATGATGATGATAATGATGATGACAAGACTTTAGATTCAGTGCCTGAAAGAGTTCCCACTCCCCTTGGCATTACTAAGCCTAAAGATTTGTCAGGTGTAGAAAGTTAAGATATTTAAGTTACTGATAAGATCAATGATCAATCTAAAGATGATGAGCCATTTCAACCTTTAGTAAGAGTTAGGAAGAATCACCCACCTACTGATATAATTGGTGATGTTCATGGTAAAATCAAGACAATGGATAGACTTAGACAAATCTACAGAGACATGGTTCATTTGACATGTTACACTTCTTGGTTTGAGCGAAAAATGTTGAAAAAAATCCTATTGCCCAAGTTGAGAAGGATGCCAAATCTAATGCCTTTGTTTTTGACATTATGATCACTAGAGGAGTGTCCATTGCCTCAAGCGCTACCTAAGCATAATGTTGAAGATTAAGAATAAATACTTCTTTTTTGTTGTTTAGAGGGAGAAAAAAATGCTAGAAAACTACCATTGATGAGGAGATGAGTTGTTTGTTTGCTTTACTATTGAGAAGGAGTAACTTTGTTATGATGATGCTGAGCAGGAGGAAGTACTTAAATCCAAGAAGTGGCCACTGTCATTGGCACCAATTTTGTTCCTAAAAGCACAAAGGCTAGAACTATTGTTGATCTCTGTGCCTCAGTCGAATTTTATCAAAGACATTGTGATAAACTGAGGGTTGAAGCCAAAGCAGTTAAGGAGATTGATAGAGAAAAAAAACCTTACTTCTTGATTTTTTAGCTTGTCCTAATGAAGATTAGTTTTACATTTTGTTGATAAAAAAATGGTAGAAAAGAATGGATGTTTGATAATGTTGGAAGCTTTCTTTTGAGAGAAAATACTAAAAGGGGGAGATTTTTTTGGGAAAATTTGACCGCCTCTCTCTGAATCGACGAGAGAGAGATATGAAATCAACACTCATTTTATAAAATAAGACATAATTATCGCAGCTTTACTGCAAGTGTGATAGGTCAGTTTTAATATTTGTAGTGTTATAATGGAACACTAGAGTATTCCAAGGATCGAACCCATGAGAATCGTTGATTGAATAATTTCTAAGTAACGTGCGTGTAAAATAAAGAGTCTAACCAACTAATTACAAAAAGATATATTACAACAAATCATAAAATTGAAAGAAATGAATCTAATTTACTATCTTGCTAAAAATGACTAAATAGTAAAATATGCAAATTTACAAAATTAACAATTAAATGACAAACAATGGTTGGTTGATGTAGATGTGATTCACTAATCCCTGAATTAGGGATCCAAATCACTTAAAATCCCAAAATGAATCTATTTTACCTCTCGGTCTCTAGTTTACCAAATTAGACAAATTAATTCAGATTATCTATTGATCTCACTGGTTAAACCAAGGCCAATGAATTGGTGCCCAATAAAATCTCCTATCGGTCTCACTTGCCTAAATGTTCCCTTAGGGTCATCAATCCTAAGTTTTTAAGTTCATTCAAATTAGTCCAATTTATTACGATTTAATCTTTCATCCAAAAATCAGCTTACCACATATCCATCATCCAACCCTCTTAAAAGTGTCGCTACTCATGCTGAAAACAAAACTAACAACCATGGAAATAAAAATCAAAGAAGTTATTAAAGCACAACTTGAGAAAAATATAAAAGTTAAGATTTTTATGCGGTAAAATCTAAAAGAGCATGTATAGAGAAGCATTCAACAGGAAAATATAAAACAATAAACATGAAAGGAACAAACTTTAACAAGTACAAAGTAAAAGAAACTGAAATACATTAAACTAAATCTAAAAATGTTTTACAGCCAAGGTACAATGACTAAAAATGAAAATAAACTTAAGTTACAGTAATAAGTAACTTAACTAACATTAAGAATAACTAGAACAAGAATAAAAGTTGCTGGGAAATGTAAAATCTACAACTAAGGATACAAAAATAAAAAACCCTAGGAAAAGAGAAAGAAAAGCTAAGAGAAAACTAAAGGAAACCCTAAGATAAAACAACTCTAATACAACCTTCTCTCTCTTAGCCAAAATTTGGCTGATATAACAGCTATTTTGACCCAATTTGTGTGCATAAATACCCTTGAACTGGTCTTCAATGATTGGTGCTTCGGGTGGAAAAAGACTCCTCTTTTTGTCTAATTTTGTCCTCCCACGATACCGGTATCATGGTGTAACGCCTCAAATTTTTAATTTTGGCATTTTTGAATTTTGACACAAGTGTGTATCTGCTTCAGTGGTTAAGTGTTCTGAGTGTGTGTGAAATGTCCTAAGTTCAAGCCATGTCTTGGGAAAAATTTTGTTTTTCTTCTAAATCAAGCCTTAACCTGGCCTAAAGGGCTTATGTTTAATAATTGGTAAATAGTTAACAGAATGGGCCTGCTGGTCTGGTGGTTAAGTGGAGTGTCAAAATGCTGGGGGTCTGGTGTTTGAATCTTTGTGTAAGAATAAAGGCTATTATTTTTATAGCTTGGATGATTAAATAAGTTTGAGTTGGACTGGAGTGCTGAGTAGTGGAGAGTTTGGGGGAGAAAAATAAGGGAAGTTGGAATAAGGGTGATCAGAAGTGGCTCATTTGATTTTTTTTTGTTTCAAATTTCGACATCCCCTCTCTGTCGTTTTCCTTCTTTTTCCCTTGCCGCCTTTTTACATTTTCCCATCTACTTCTTGTGGCCGCAACTTGTTATATCTGTACAATTGGGTGTTAACGGTAAGTATTGTAAGTATGGTTATCTGTTAGTTATTGAATCACCGTCTAAATGAGGTTTTAATTCGTGTTTAGGAGGCCATTGAGTGGTTGTAGAATTTCGGCTGGTGCCATAAAAGTACGAATTCGTCGGTGATCATTCAAAGGTAGGGGATTTAATGGTTTGAAGTTGGAATACCTCGTCAAGTTTTCGATCGAGTAACGATTTAAGTGACTAAATTGGGAAAATATTGGTCAATTATAGGTGTCGAAAATCTCGAGAGTGGTTGTACATAGAAAACGTACCAGGTGTGTACTCGATTGCACAGAAAATAAGGTTTTAGTGAAACCTGAAAACTTCACTGTCAACACCACACGGGCGTGTAGTCGCCCGTACTGTAGGCCGTGTGGTGGACATGGGCGTGTGTTCGACAAGGCCAGGTCGTGCGTGTATGAGACGGCTGTGTGACGGATTAAACTGATTTGGGTCGTGTGGGCCATACGGGTGTGTGGACTTACATAGGTAAACCACACGGGTGTGTGAGATTTTGGGCCAGGCTGTGTGACCTACACGTCCAAGGAAAATTTGGGGTGTATGGGCCACATGGGTGTGTGAGCCCATTTTCACTGAATTGATTGCTAAGGTTGCACGGGTCTCCCAAGTCGACTGTGAACCTACTGTAGGGTCAGTAAGCATCACATAAACCCCTAATTGTGTGAACTGACTGTTTGATTTATATATATTGAGCATGGTGATAGTATGCATGTATACTGAACTGGTTATATGAACTGATATCATGAGATAGCATGTCATGGTTTGTATGTTGCATTGCATGGGGTTTGGTTGATTGTATTTGGAGGAAGTGTATTGAAAGGCTCTTAAGCCTAATTTACTGGTAGCTCAGCTACAAATTACTATTTTGTGCCGCATTCGGTACTACTTGGAGTGTAGGGATAGGTGGGTTGATTTAATCCCCACATGGAGTTTAGGGTTGGACGAAGATGGTGTATAGAGGCAGGATGGGTAGGACTTTGTTACTGAATACTGCATGACTGCTATTGATACTATGATGGTCTAAGGCCCTAATGCGTACTGATACTGTGATGGGCTGAAGCCCTAATGCATACTGATACTATGATGGGCTAAGACCTTACTGCATATTTGATACTGTACTGAGATGGGCTAAGGCCTAAACCGTTACTGATACTGAAAGAGGCTTAGGCCCAAAACTGTATTTGACTGTGCACTGTGTTTATTGTTGTTTGTTTTCTATGGGATTACATACTGAGTTTACGTAAACTCACCCCTCTCTATTTAATGTGCACAGGATATCCCCAAACTTGACGGATCGGTGCAGCAGTGGACTCGACGATGGCCACACGTATTTTTAAACTATTTTAATTTCAATTTTGGTATTTATTTTTTAATTTTTTTGGGTTATTTCTGATGTAAATTGGACTTTTTAGGCTGTTTGCTCATATTTCAAATTTTAGGCTATTTTCGTGGATTTAATAACTGCACAAACTCAGTAAACAAACGGTTTTCTCTAAAACAAAAGGGCTTTTCAAAGATGGATGAATTTACCTAATTAAATCGATTTTTCATAAATTAAATGATTTCTAAAGCTTCTGCAACGAATATTATTTTAAAACAATTGAGTAAATAAGTAAGCGATTTTGGAGTCAACAAGAGTAAACAACTGAAAACGATTTTATCGTAACAACTTAGTTTCAACACGCTATTATGTGACATCGCCAGACTCTGCCATAACATCTAGGTTGGGTTTGGGGTGTTACATTTAGTGGTATCAGAGCCAGGTTGCAAAACTCGGCGGTGGAATTGGGTTTTTAAAATTTGGTTTTGAAGAATTGATTACAAAATGATTTGAAATGTTTTACTGAGTAAGTGGTACACTGAGTTTTCAGCGTCGATCCTATAAGCATTCTGAACTATGAATTGTTTTAAACTGAAACTGTTATTGATAGTATATTATGGAAACTACTATAGGTAGTATACTGTACTAAAAACACTTCAGTTAGTGTATACTGAAAATTATTGTGAAACTGCGATATACAAAAGCAAACTCTGAATTATCAATAATGTTTTACATAAAACACCTATTAATAAATATTGACTGCAACCGATTCAGAAAAATTTCTAAATATAGATAATTCGATTAGATATGAGCACAAGAGGTATAGAGGCCGTGGTAGAGGCCGTAGAGTGGCTCGAGCTGGGTCTTCATCTCCTGGCAAGCTGCCTAACTTCGATACTAGTGAGACACCGATTTCACCTGCGACTGAGACTGGGTCTCAATATCGCATGGCTGGGGACAACACACTATCTAAGGCCATGCACAGGATTTTCGAGAGGGTCGCTAGGCCCAATACTAGATATATGGGCTGAGGGTCGGTTACGGACTGACTCCGGTCCAATAGGGATGAATTATTTAGGGATGTTACTAGAGTTGCCCCTAATGTGGCTGAGTACTGGATTGAGGCTACGGAAAGGATCATGGACGATCTGGATTGCACCCCAGAGTAGAAATTAAATGGTGCAAACTCGCTGTTGCATAATGAGGCATATCAGTGGTGGCTTACTGTTAAGGAGGGCACTCAGCCTAAACGATTGACCTGAGAGTTCTTTAAGACCGCCTTTCAGGGAAAATATGTAGGAGCCAGTTAAATGGATGCCCGTAGGAAGGAGTTTCTGAATTTAACTCAGGGTGATCGATCAGCGGCTGAGTATAAGGCCGAGTTTTTGAGACTAAGCCGCTATGTGTGAGGTATGGTAGCGACTGAGCACGAGCGATGTGTTCGCTTTGAGGATGTCCTCAGAGATAACTTGCGGGTTTTGACAGCTCCGCAGAGGGAGCGAGATTTTTCTGCCCTGGTTGAGAAGGTGAAGGTCGCCGAAGAGGTTAAACGCACTGAGCGTAAAAAACGTGATAGAGAGAAAGGTAAGAACAAGAGGGATTCAGAGCCCTTGAGTTCTGTACAGAGGCCTAAAAAAAGGCCAGACCTGATAGGCCAGTTAGACCTGGACCCCTTGTTGCTGTTACTAGACTGCAGCCATGTACTGATTGTGGTAGACGCCATCAGGGCGAGTGTTGGAGGAGGACTGGGGCATGCTTGAGATGTGGGTCGTTGGAACATCGCATTAGAGAGTGTCCACTAAGGGCTGATCAGATACAAGCTTAGGGTATTTGTACTGTACAGCCACAAAGGGTAGTACAATAGCCACCGAGAGGCCGTGGTCAGGCTAGGGGTGATAATGGCATGGTTTGTGGACAGAAGGCATTGGATAGAGGTGCTGGACAGACTAACATCATCACTGGTACGTTGTTTATTTTTTATGTGCCTTATACTGCATTGATTGATATAGGATCTACGCATTCCTATTTTGCTTGTTCTATTTCTGAAAATCTGGAGATTCCGGTTGAGTGCACTACGAGTGAGGTGACTGTGCTGAGCCCGCTGGGGCAATCTGTTAGAGTCAGCAAATTATATAGGGATGTTCCTTTAGATGTTCAAGGGACAGTATTTCTAGTTGACTTGATGGAGTTTTTGTTTGGGGAGTTCAATATGATATTAGGGATGGATTGGCTGGTAAAGCACTGAGTAAGTCTAGATTGTGTGACGAAGAGGGTCATTTTGAGAACTAAGGAGGATAATGAGGTGGTCTTGATTGGAGAGCATCGGGATTATATATCGAATATGATTACTGCACTAGTGGTTGAGAAACTAGTCAGTGAGGGATGTGAGGCATTCTTGGCCTATGTTGGTGTTTTGGCTTCTAGAGACTCTATTGTAAAGGATTTCCGCACTGTAAGGGATTTTTTGGACGTCTTTCTTGAGGGGCTACCTAGTTTACCTCTGGATTGTGAAATGGAGTTTAGTATTTAGCTCCTACCTGGTACAGCTTCGGTGTTCATCGCTCCCTATCGAATGGCACCAAAGGAGTTTGTGGAGCTAAAGGCTCAAATTCAGGAGTTATTGGATCGTGGGTCTATCTGCCCTAGTGTGTCTTCGTGAGAAGTACCAATACTATTTGTGAAGAAGAACGATGGATCTATGCGGATGTGTATCGACTACCGGTAACTGAACAAATTGACCATTAAGAATAAGTACCCCCTACCGAGGATAGATGATCTGTTTGACCAGTTTCGAGGAGTTTTGGTGTTCTCTAATATTGACCTCTGATCTGGGTATCATCAGTTGAGGGTCAAAGAGGCTGACGTACATAAGACCGCATTTAGAACTCGTTATGTCACTACGATTTCTTAGAAATTCCCTTTGGACTGGCTAATGCACTAACAACTTTCATGGATCTGATGAACCGAGTATTTTAGCCTTATCTAGATTGGTTTGTGGTGGTGTTCATCGATGACATATTGGTTTATTCGAGGACTGAGGATGAGCACGACGAGCACATTAGAATTGTTCTTCAAATTTTGAGGGAAAAGAAGCTCTATGCTAAGCTCAGCAAGTGTGAGTTTTGGTTACGTAAAGTAACATTTCTGGGTCATGTGGTGTCTACTGAGGGGATTCGAGTCGATCCTCAAAAGATTGAGGCTGTATTGGATTGGAAATAGCCTAAGAACGTGTTTGAGATCTGCAGTTTTCTAGGACTGGCGGGTTATTATCGGCGGTTTGTGGAAAGTTTTTCACTGATTGCATCACCCTTAACTAAGCTACTACGTAAGGGTGTACAGTTTGTCTGGACTGATTCGTAACAAGAGAGCTTTGAGAAGCTCAAGACTGTTCTAAATCAAGCTTCTGTTATTATACAACCCAAACCTGGAAAAGAGTTCACGGTTTATAGTGATGCATCACATGTCGGTTTAGGATGTGTTGATGCAGGATGGTAAGGTGGTATAACCTATGCGTCTTATCAGTTTAAGACACATGAGGCAAATTATCCAACATATGATTTGGAGTTGGCCGCCATGGTATTTGCATTGAAAATCTGGAGGCATTATCTGTATGGTGAAAAGTGTATCATCTATACTGATCACAAGAGCCTCAAGTACCTCCTTGCTCAGAAGGAGCTAAATCTTAGATAGCATAGATGGGTTGAACTACTTAAGGATTACGACTGTACCATTGAGTACCATCCCGGCAAGGCTAATGTGGTGGCCGATGCATTAAGCCATAGGGCTATGACTGATTTGAAAGTGATGTTTGTTCGACTTAGCTTGTTTGACGATGGGAGTTTGTTGGCTGAGCTACAAGTCAAACCAACTTGGATCAAGTAGATTAAGGGTAAACAGTTGGAGGATGAGTCTTTGGGTCTTCGATTCTGACAGATTGAGAGTGGTAGCGCTATGGATTTTGGACTGAATAGTGATGGGGCACTCTGTTTCCGTGGGAGAATCTGTGTCCCTAATGATATTGATTTGAAGCAGTCTATACTGAGAGAGGAGCATAATAGCCCTTACACTATGCACCCTGGTGGGAATAAAATGTATCGATATCTTCAAGAGTTGTATTGGTGGCTAGGGTTGAAGCGGGAGGTTACTGATTTTATGGCTAGATGTCTGGTATGCCAGTAGGTTAAGACTGAGCATCAGTTGCCTTTGGGTTTGCTACAACCGATTAGGATTCCCCTTTGGACGTGGGAACGTGCAACGATGAATTCGTTAGTGGGTTACCCTTGACACCCACTGAAAAGGATTCTGTTTGGGTTATCGTGGATCGATTGACCAAGTCAAGGCACTTTATACTAGTTCGTATTGATTATTCTCTTCAAAAGTTGGCAAAGCTTTACATTTCTGAGATAGTGAGACTGCATGGGGTACCGGTTTCGATTATCTCTGATAGGGATCCTCACTTCACGTCTTGATTTTGAGGGAGGTTGCATGAGGCTTTGGGTTCGAGATTGGACTTTAGTGCTGCAGTCCATCCTCAGACCAATGGTCAATCTAAGAGGGTGATTTAGATACTGGAGGACATGCTGAGGAGCTGCGTGATTGATTTTCGATACAGTTGGGAGGACTATCTACCGTTAGCCGAGTTGCCTATAATAATAACTTCTATTCTAGCATTCAGATGTCACCTTACGAGGCTCTGTATGGTCGGAAGTTTTTTTTATGTTGGACAGAGTTGGGTGAACGACAGGTTCTGGGTCCCGAGTTAGTTTCCGAGACTGAGGATAAAGTTCAACTGATTAGGGATCGACTGAAGGCGGCTTCTGACAGATAGAAGTCTTATGCTGATCTGAAGAGACATGAGATTGAGTATTCTGTGGGGGACTTCGTGTTTCTAAAGGTCTTGCCATGGAAGAAGGTTCTGAGGTTTAGTCGCAAGGGCAAGTTGAGCCCTAGATTTATTGGGCTGTACCGGATTCTAAAGCGAGTGGGACCTGTTGCTTATTAGTTGGATTTTCCTCCAGAGCTAGACCGTATTCATGATATATTCCACGTCTCGATGTTAAGGCGTTACCGCTCTGATCCCTTCCATGTTGTCTCTGCTAAAGAGATTGAGGTTAGGCTAGACTTGATGTAATAGCCCGATTTAGACCCTAGTCAAAACTGTGGTTTCGAAGCCACAAATTCGAGATCAAAAAAATTATTTTAATAATATTTTATGTGTTTACAGTATGTTAATTGATATGTTTGAAAGTTTTGTGTGAAAATTTTATCGTTTGTGTGCTCAATTTGCTAAAAAGATTTAATCGCGTATTATGCAAAAGTGACTTGCTATTTGTTAAAGTGCTATATTGCTATGGCTTTTATGATGTGGGGTCTTTATGTTGTTATAATACCATTGAAATTATGGATGGACACAAAAGCCTAAGTTTAGTGGATTTTAAATGAAATTAAAAAGGTTAAAATAGTGAATTATGTGATAATATGATATTAAATAAAATAAAACATAAAAACATGGTTATGTTCATGTTTGTTGCCGAAAATTGAAAGAAAAAGAAAAGAAAAAGAGTTCCTAGGGTTCGGGCTAAGAAAATTTGTGATTAAGGTATGGTTTTTGATCTGTTTTTGATAATTTCTACGTTTTTATGATTGTTGCTTTGTGTTCTATCAAGCCCATGCCCTAATTCATGAAATTGATTATGATTTTGAAAGATGTTATAGTTGAATTTGTGAGCTTTGTGACGTTAATTGATGGAAAATGAAAGATATGTGTTGGGTTAATATGTTTTGTATTTGAATTTTTTATGAATTTGACTATTGGACTAATTTGTGAAAAGGAGAAATTAAGGGGCTAAAATGTGAAATAAATGAAATATGTGGGCTTATATGAGCTATGGAAAAATTTAGTCTAGCATGTGTAATATGAAATTATGTGTATTTTGTGATTTCATGAATTAGGGACTAAAGAGTTAAAATGTGAAAATGTGAGGGCTAATTTGTAAAATGCCCTAAATATATGTGTATGGATTGAATTGAATGATTTTTTGAATAAAAGAGTTAAATTTGAATTTATATAGATCAAGAACCAAAGAAAATGAAATTAGATCGGGGAAAGTCCAAAGTCGTCGATTAGCCGATTTCATCCATTCAAATAAGTACGAGGTAAGTCGATATACAAATAAATGTGTTTGACTTGAATTATTACTGCTTATATGTTAATGAATAGTGATGAATGGCTATTTGAGTTGAATATGAGAAATCCAAGAAAGTTTCGATAATGTGACGACGTCCGAAAAGTCTCGTACGAACCATAGGAATAGTTAGGATACATATGTCATGACATAGGATTTTGATATGTTATTTCATGTAAGACCACGTCTGGGACGTTGGCATCGATTTGAGATTTACGTGTAAGACTATGTCTGGGACATCGGCATCATATTTGATTTTGTGTAAGACCCTATCTGGGACAGTGGCATCGATATTCGATTACATGTAAGACCACGTCTGGGACGTTGGCATTGTACGAGCTTTCTGAGCTATTCGCGTATCCTACTTGATTTCGTACGGTTTAACAAGCATCCCAAGAAATGAATAACTATGTGAATGTATATCCGATTCAACTATGTATGAACTGTATATGGAATTTGGAAATGAAATGTGAGTATGAATATAATCTTTTGATATGTGAGCTACATGGAAATGTGATGTACTTCTAAGTAAATGATTATGAACAATTGAGCTAAATGTGAAATATGAACTTGCTATTGTGTTATGCCATGATTCATATGAATGAATTGGTTTATATTTGTGATATGTGATAAGTTTATTCGTATATGGCTTACTAAGCTTTTGAAAGCTTACTTTGTGTGTGTTTGCATTGTTTTATAGATATCGATGCTACTAGAAGCTTAGATATCGTTGAGGATCATCATCACACTATCGAATTTTATTTTTGATAACTTTTGGAAATGTATATATCAAAGTATGGCATGTATAGGCTAGGATTAATGTGGTATGTTTCGAGATGGGTATATCATGCCATGAGATATGGCTTGATTATGGTTCAACTTATGGTTTGATTTTGATATATAATCTATGATGAAAAAATGGTATATTTGGTATATATATATATATATATATATATATATATAGTCTAATGAAATGGTCTTTTTGGTAGTTGTGTGGTTGAAATGGTATGATTCATGTTTGATTTGGTAATGTTTTGGTTGTTATGTGTGCTTGAGATTAAGGTGGTAAATTGGCTTTGCAAATGGCCTATTTTTGTCCATGCGGGTAGAGACACGGGTGTGAATCTCAGCCGTTTGTGACACACGGTCATATTATATGGCCGTGTGTCTCCTGGGGTAGTCCTACAATTAAAAGTCAGTATTGAGCACGACCTAGACACACGGGCATGTCTGGTGGCCGTGTGAAGCACATAGCCTTGGCATATGGGCGTGTGTGGCCATTTCGAAGGGTACATGGGCTAGACACATGGGCGTGTGGTTAGCCGTGTGACCTAAGTCAATTTCGACCACGGCCAAGGCACACAGGCATGTCTCCGGCCGTATGGTACAAGTTAGTATGTATGCCCTGTTTTGCCATGGCTTAGACACACGGGCGTGTCTAATGCCGTGTGAGGCACACGGCCTGTTCATATAGGCGTGAGATATTTGAAATGTTGAAAATTTTTCTAAGTTTCTAAAATTTTTAGATGTTATCAATTTAGTCCCGAATGCACGATTAGAGCCTTGTATGCTTGATTTAAGTACATATTGAATAAATTAAATGATATTGATTGCGATAAGATGTTATCAGATAAATGATTGTTCTGAACTGAGTTATAAGTTTGATAATGCCTCTTAACCTATTCTGGCGACGATTACGGGTTAGGGGTGTTACACTCGACCTTTGAGGAGGAAATCTATTCCATTAGTGAAGGTACTGTGGCAGAACCATAGCACTGAGGATACCACATGGGAGCCTGAGGATACGATAAGTCAGCAATATCCTCACCTATTCTGATCAGGTAAATTTCAAGGATGAAATTTTCTTTTAGGGGGTAGAGTTGTAATGCCCCAAATTTTTAATTTCGACATTTGTGAATTTTGACACAAGTTTGTATCTGCTTCAGTGGTTAAGTGTTCTGGATATGTGTAAGAGGTCCCAAGTTCAAGCCCTGTCTTGGGCAAAATTTTGTTTTTCTTCTAAATTAAGCTTTAACATGGCCTAAAGGGCTTAAGTTTAATAATTGATAAATAGTTAACAGAATGGGCTTGCTGGTCTGGTGGTTAAACGGAGTGTCAAAATACTAGGGGTCTGGTGTTTGAATCTTTGCGTAAGCATGAAGGCTATTATTTTTATAGTTTGGTCGATTAAGAGAGTTTGAGTTGGACTAGAGAGCTGAGTAGTAGAGAGTATGGGGGAGGAAAATAAGGGAAGTTGGGATATGGGTGATCAGAAGTGGCTCATTTGATTTTTCTTTTTGCAAATTTCGGCACCCCCTCTCTACTGTTTTCTCTTGCTGCCTTTTTGTGTTTTTCCATCGCAACTTGTTATATTTGTACAATTGGGTGTTAACGGTAAGTATTGTGAGTATGGTTATCTGTTACTTGTTGAATCATTGTTTAAATGAGGTTTTAATTCGTGTTTAGGAGGTCATTGAATGGTTTTGGAATTTTGATTGGTGCCATAGAAGTGTGAATTCGCTGGTGATCATTCAAAGGTAAGGGATTTAATGGTTTTAAGTTGGAATAGCTTGTCAAGTTTTCGATCGAGTAACAATTTAAGTGACTAAATTGGGAAAATATTGGTCAATTATAGGTGCTGGATATCTCAAGAGTGGTAGTACATCAAAAACATACCATGTGTGTACTCGATTGCACAGAAAATGAGATTTCAACGAAAGTCGAAAACCTTACTGTCTATGCCACATGGGCGTGTGGTCGCCTGTGTGGTAGGTTGTATGGTGGACACGGACGTGTGTTCGATGAGGCCAGGCTATGCGCGCATGACACTGCCGTGTGCGACACACGAGCTGGACTGATTTTAGCCGTGTGGGCTATACGGGTGTGTGGACCCACACAGGTAAACCACACGAATGTGATCCACACGTCCAAAGAAAATTTAGGCCGTGTGGGCCACACGGGCGTGTGGGCCCATACGGGCAGGCCACATGGGCATGTGAGCCCATTTTCAGTGAATTGATTGCTAAGGTTGCACGGGTTGCCCAAGTCGACTGTGAACCTACTGTTGGGTAGGTAAGTATCACTTAGACCCCTAATTATGTAAACTGACTATTTGATTTATATATATTGAGCATGATAATAGTATGCATGTATACTGAACCGATTATATATATTGATATTATGAGATAGCATGTCATGATTTGTATGTTGCATTGCATGGGGTTTGGTTGATTATATTTGGAGGAAGTGTACTGAAAGGCTCTTAAGCCTAATATACTGGAAGCTCAGTTGCAAATTACAGTTTTGTGCCGCATTCAGTACTACCTGGAGTGTAAGGATAGGTGGGTTGATTTAATCCCCACATGGAGTGTCGGGTTGGACGGAGATGATGTGTAGAGGCTGGATGGGTAGGACTTTGTTACTGAATACTGCATGACTGCTACTGATACTATGATGGGCTAAGGCCCTAATGCATACTGATACTGTGATGGGCTAAGGCCCTACTCCATATTTGATACTGTACTGAGATGGGCTAAAGCCTAAACCGTTACTGATATTGAAAGGGGCTTAGGCCCAAAACTATATTTGACTGTGCACTATGTTTACTGTTGTTTGTTTTCTGTAGGATTATACACTAAATTTACGTAAACTCACCCTTCTCTGTTTAATGTGCACAGGAAATCCCCAAACTTGAAGGATCGGTGCAGCGGTGGACTCGACAATGGCCATACGTATTTTTAAATCGTTTTAATTTCAAATTTGGTATTTATTTCTTAATTAGTTTCTGAGTTATTTTTTTATGTAAATTGGACTTTTTGGGTTGTTTGCTCCTATTTCAGATTTTAGACTATTTTTGTGGATTTAATAACTGCACAAACTCAACAAACAAACAGTTTTCTCTAAAATAAAGGGGTTTTTCTAAGATGGATGAATTTACCTAATTAACTCGGTTTTTCATAAATTAAATGATTTCTAAAGCTTCTGCAACGAATATTGTTTTAAAATAATTGAGTAAATCAGTCAGCGATTTTGGAGTCAACAAGAGTAAACAACTGAAAACGGTTTTATCGTAACAACTTAGTTTCAACACGCAATCATGTGACATCGCCAGATTCGGCCATAATGTCTAGGTCGGGTTTGAGGTGTTACACATGATACCAAAGAAGAGGATATCACGATACCTCGAATAGTTTCAAAGTTAGGGTTTTCTTGAATGGTGGATATCATGATACCCAAAGTGGATATCACGATACCATCGAAGGGTGGTCTCCAATCTCGAGTCTGTTGGAGGTATCATGATTCCAAGGTTTGGATATCGCAATACCCTCTCCTTTGGTGCTGTTTTCACTTGTTTTCAACCTCCAACATGTCCCTACACTGCTCAACCATATGTTAGGGCCCCTAATGGCATTATTGGCCAATTTGGGTCTCAAAATGAGTAAAAATGAGGTGTTTACACTTATTAACTGAAAATCTAAAAATTACGAAAAACTACAAAAAATACGCTATTTTGCTTAAGAATAAGATCCTTAAGTATACCAGGAAAACCTAATTTCCCATACAGATTTTCAATTTATTTTTTCTAGTGCTGCTACTTCCTTTTGCTGCTGCTGTTGGTGAACCGATTCTAAACTTCTAAAGAATTGATTCTGCTTATAGATTTCATTTACTTTGATGCATTATCTTGTTACTTGGTTAGCTTAATTAGTTATAATTATGGTTGATTATTAATGCAAAGTCCACTAAGTATTTTATGATTAATTTACTTAATTTTTTTCTAAGTTAAGTCTATTGAGTTAATGAGAATATGCTAAGGAGGAGCTGATGTTACTTGATGTTATAGCTTCTTGCTTTGTACATGCTATGTTCAACAAATTGCCAAACGGGGAGATTGTTGAAAAATATGAATCTGGCAATTTGGTGCCAGAGGGAGTGCCCACTCTCTTGCCCACCAAATATGTATGGAGTCCATTCTTATATTTAAGGTGTTGGAAATTTATTGAACTTATTGTTTTGGCTATGTTGATTATACGGATGATATCTAGCCCATTATAGACCATTTTTCTGAAAAGTTCTCTAAGGTTGCACGGGTTGCCCAAGTCGACTGTGGACCTACTATAGGGTCGGTAAGCACTACTTAGACCCCTATATGCGTAATCTGTCTGTCTGAATTCTATATTGAGCATGAATAATAATTGGAATGTATGGACTGTTAGTTGCATAATAGCATGAAATCTATTGTATGTTGCATTGCATCGGGGTGGGTTATTATTATTTGGAGGAAGTATCTGAAAGGCTATCAAGCCTGTTATCTTGCAGCTCTACTGTAAATTTCTGATTATGTGCCGCATTGTAGTATAGCATGGTGTGTAGGGATGGGTGGGTTGATTTAATCTTCATATGATGTGTAGGGATGGACGGAGATGGTGTGTAGAGACTGGTAGGTAGGATTCTGATTTTCTGATACTGCATATTGTATCTGATTGGGCTAAGGCCCAAATTGAATCTGAAATGGGCCTAGGCCCAGCCTATATCTGACTGTATTCTGATGTGTATTTGTATGCATGTTTTTGTGGGGATTACACACTGAGTTTGTCAAAACTCACCCTTTCTGTTTTAACCTGTACAGTTAATCCCCAGACTTGATGGGTCAGCTCAGCAGAGGACTCGACGGTGGCCATACATAAATTTTAGACTGTTTTTCAAAAATTTTCTAATTTTATTATTTATTTGGGGTTTTAATGTAACCTATGGACTTTGTACTGTCTGGCTTTAAGTTTTTGGTTTCTTAATTGTTTTACGATTTATTACTGTTAAGCATGATAGAATTCGGTTTTCACTAAGATCAAATGGTACTTTTTAAAATAAGTGCTTTCCAAAGGTTCCGCTAAAAAGATATGATTTTAGACATGCCGAATAACATGTGATTTACTTCGAACTAAGATAAAGGCTAATTTAACTGGAATGATTTTAACTCGACAAACTCGTTTTCGACTTCCATTCCATGTGACATCGTCAGATTCGGCCATAACGTCTAGGCTGGGTTTGGGGTATTACAAAGAATCCTTGTTTATCTTGTTCATTATTATTACATTGTATTCAACTTATATAGTGGTTGTTTTATAGGGATTGTAATAGATCTTCTTGTGTAAGTAAGTCTCAATAAACTTTTTATAATTGAAAGACTTGTATAGGTTTATGTACATAGAGATTTGAGAACTTAATCTATTTCTTTACTGTTTTGGTTTGGTGATTGAATGAGTGCCCACTACCAGTAATTTAAATTGCTGTTGCGGCCGTATTTTCGGTCACGTTGCGTTTATTGTGGTTGCGAACGTAATAGATGCTACTACGGCCATTGCGGGTGTCGTGAAGTTTTTAAGATTCACACAACTAATAACTAATAACAAAGTAAAAAAAAATAGAAAATATTAAACATTTATCATATTTAATAAGTTTGAAAGTTTTTATAGATAAAATAATTGAAAATTCATACTTGAGAGATATCTTTAATATTTCTTGACATCTTTGAAGATGATGAAGATATCAACGGGAATAGCAGAAAAATAACGGGAATAGCGGCCCCTTATTGACGCAATTGGCCGTTACCTATTAAATTTCTGCTGCGATCCATTGCTATTCGTGTGACTCTGCTTCACACTACTATTTCAGCAGTAGCGGTTTCGGATGGCGCCGCTACCGTTATATAGAGGATGCTATTCCATTACCTGACTTCTATTTACGTCTCTGCCCACTACCTTAAGCACACCTTCACTTGAGATTTGATTCTTAACAACGTTTTAGTTATTTCAAAAACAACATATGAATGCCTCTAATTAAACATTAGAGGTTATATAATGTAGTTGATAGTTAAATTTTTATACAAACATTTAGAAACTATGCAGGAAGTGTACAATTACACTATTACCTTATGAAGGGAATTGTTACTTCATTTTATTTAATTTTTTGGTTAAACTACACCATTAGTCACTAAACTATGGATAAGTTTTTGTTTTGGTAACTTAACTAAATAAAGTTACAATTCGGTCACCAAACTATTCCAAAGTTTTCATTTAAATCACTTAACTATTCAAAAATTTTTATTTAAGTCACTCGGTTGTTGATTTTTTTTTAAAATGTTCTGCCAATGACCGATAAGTGATGATTTGACGATTCGTATGGTGGATCAGTACCTATTGACAAGTAGAAGTACAAACCTTAGATCCAATTCCATTTGATGGTCAGTGTCGAAGATTGGAGAAAAAAATTGTTTGAATTTTGGTTTACAAATTTTTGATGTCCAAAGCTTTTCACAAAAAAATTGAACTGTAGAAAAGAAGGGGAAAGAACGCTTTCAACTAGTTCATGCAATGTGAACAGAGAAAGCCATATAGCATCGATTTTAACAACCCAATAACTTAAATGAAAAGTTTTGAATAGTTCAGTGAGCAAATTGTAACTTTTCTAATTAAGCGACTAAAACAAAAACTTACCCATAGTAGTTTAGTGACTAATGATGTAGTTTACCTTTTTTTTTTTTTTCCTTTGTAATCTCTATCTAGTTATGCAATTTATGTAACATGTTTTCCAACATAATATTTTCCATAAGGTAATTAACACTAATATAATTTCTAATGTAAATTAGTTTTCCATAATTAATTTTCACTTTTTAGAACACATGATTGCCTTTGCAAGAATATGAATAATCTCATTATGAAAATTCAAACTCTTCCTTGTTCTCTATTTCAAATTAATTTTTCCCTCCATAACTATCAAATCGTAAAAAGAAAAAAACACAAAGAGATGAAAAATCCAAACAAAAATGAAAACTATGATGTAAGACATACCTTGAATGATTTGTTTGAATTCTTTGATAATGATAGCATAATGGATGACAAAAGAATTGATGATATGTGAATGTGAAACAACAAACTAAAAAAATAGATTGTGTGTATTACTACGTGCAATAAATATGTTTTCTCGCTATAAACAAGAGATGACTTGGTAACTAAATTAGTTTTTTCTAATTGCTATTTAATTAATTTGTAATCAAATAATTAAAATTTTAAGTGGAAATTAAATAAATTAAGTTATCATAATTTCACAAGAACAAGTCAATTAAATTAATTTGCTTATAGATTTTTATACGATAATGTCGACATGACTTTAATGAGAATCAAAAATAGGTTGAGAAAAGAATTTAATTAAGTTGAGAAAAGAATTTAATTAAGTTTAATTTATTTATTTAATGAATAAATAATATTTTGAGCATGAGAAATATATTTATTTGGTTGGATAAATTATATGAGTTGGTTTAAAGATCGAATAACACATATAATTGACCCGATACATGATGAGACCCAACTAGGCCTTGTTAAGAGCTAGGGGCGACAAACCCTAGTCCTAGAGAGGGTGTTGTCCTCGCGCCTTGTATATACTTCTAGTAGGAGTGTTTTTTTTGTATTAAAATGTTATTATTTGATTACACCTTATTCGACTAAGACTTTTGTTGTTTTCTTTATAAATAGAGAGTGACGACTCAGTCAATATACACATCTCTTGCATAGATGTCCTGTCTAAATATAGTCAAGTTATTTTTTCAAAATAAATTATATATTTTGATAGAGTTCGCCTTTTAATTTCTAATCTTTGAAAGTTCATATAATTTTCATCGATTTGCGAATAAGGTCCATACTTTAGCAAATCGAGATCGAGATTAATAGAGAAGATCAAGCAGTAAAAAACAAAAAACAACAAAGTCCACCTAATTTGAAAACACAAGTATAATTCGTATAATAATTTTATTTTTATAAATATTACAACCGATCTATTTAAAGAAAATTTTTTAAACTTCCAATACTTACGAACATTGTTTTCAAAATAAAATTTTCAACATATGAACTATCCTACCATCAACATAGTTTGTCTTTATATATAACGTCCTCTATGTTTTTCTTAAGTATAATAACTATACATGTTTTCATATAATCATTTTTTAAAAATTATTATTATATGTATAAATATAATCACTACTTTGTAGTAACTACTTATTAAACCTTAAACATAATGTTTCAATATATGTAAATGTACATATGTATAATTTTTTTAATTTTACCGATAATCGATACAAATATTATAATGTTACATTAAATTAGTTACTAATATATATGTACACTGTGAAAAATAAAATAAAATAAAGAACATACAAATTTTTATGTGGAAACCCTTTCGAAAAAAAAACTACAGGCAGAGGAGAAGAAAATTCACTATGTCGAATTCGAATTATAACAAGAGGAATTGTCTATGTCTATTTATAGGCTTGTAAACCCATATTCTAGTAAGACTGAAACACCTTATTCTAATCAATATCAAATAGATAGAATTTAATAAGGTTTAAAAAATCTTATTCTAAAATAAAATAAAAGAAGTGTAATTCTATATGGATTCTTCTTTATTTTATTTTACCACTGTATTTTATTTAAATAATGATTCAGGTCACTTAATTCTAACAATCTCCACCTTGACGCGAATTCTCAATGAACAAGTTCTTCATCGCGAACTCTCAACGAACAAGTTCTCCACCTCTTCCATAAAACCCCTTAAGGGTTTAACTTCAATAATGAACACCAACCAAGTCTAAGCAACGCTCAAACTTGGTTATAGGAAGTGACTTAGTCATCATATCTGTAGGATTTTCATGAGTACTAATTTTGCTCACAACAATATCACCACGAGCAATAATATCACGAACAAAATGATACCGAACATCAATGTGTTTTGTTCTCTCATGAAACATTTGATCTTTTGTAAGAAAGATGACACTCTGACTGTCACAAAATACTGTGTTGATTTAAAGGTCTTCATTGAGTTCACCAAAGAGTCCCTTCAACCAAATGGCTTCTTTACAAGCCTCAGTAATCGCCATGTACTCAGCTTCAGTGGTAGACAAAGTGACTGTAGTTTGCAAAGTGACTTTCGAACTGATTGCACAACTTTCGATTGTAAAGACATAACCTTTGAGAGATCTTTTTCTATCAAGGTCTCCAGCAAAACCAGCATCAACATACCCAATGACTCCATCTCTAGTTCTTCCAAAATGCAAGCAAACATCAGTAGTACCTCGTAAGTATCTTAAAATCCACTGAACTGCTTTCCAATGTTCTTTACAAGGATTCACCATATATCTGCTAACTGCACTAACTGCATATGATAAATCTAGACATGAACAAACCATAGCATATATGAGAGATCCCACTACACTAGAGTATGGAACATGTGACATGTACTCAATTTCATCATCTGATTGTGGAGACAAAGCAAATGAAAGTCTGAAATGGGCTGCTAAAGGAGTACTAACAGGCTTAGCACTCTGCATATTGAACCTGCAAAGAACTTTCTCAATGTACCCCTTCTGACTTAGGTACAATTTACTTGATTTTCTATCTCTGAGAATCTCCATACAAGTATCTTCTTTGTTGGTCCCAAATCTTTCATCTCAAATTCTTCACTTAGTTGGGCTTTGACCTTTCTTATCTCTCCTTTATCTTTTGCTGCTATCAACATGTCATCAACATAAAGAAGTAGATACACAAAAGAACCATCACTGTTTTTTTGAAAGTAAACACAACTGTCAAAACTACTTCTTTTGAAATAATGAGAAGTCATAAAGGAATCAAACCTCTTGTACCACTGCCTTGGTGACTGTTTCAAACCATAAAAGGGACTTTTTCAACAAGCAAACATAGTCCTCTTTTTCTGAGACTGTAAAACCCTCTGGTTGTTGCATATAAATATCCTCTTCAAGTTCTCCATGCAAAAATGTAGTTTTTACATCTAACTGCTCAAGCTCCAAATCATGCATGGGCACAATACCAAACAAAGCTCGAATCGAACTATGCTTCACTACTGGGGAGAACACATCTGTGAAGTCTACTCCTGGAATTTGACTGTAACCCTTTGCAACAAGCCTTGTTTTATATCTGGGTTCTTCAACTCCTGAAGTCCCTTCTTTCTTTTTAAACACCCATTTACAACGAACAGTCTTCTTACCTTTAGAAAGTTTCACAAGATCCCATGTTTTGTTTTTGTGAAGTGATTTCATCTCCTCTTGCATAGCAAACATCCATTTTTTAGAGTCTTCACAGCTAGCCGCCTCAGAATAATTAGATGGCTCTGGGTTTGCATCTATATCTTCAGCCACATTTAAAGCATAAGCAACTAGATCAGCCTCGACATACTTCTTTGGAGGTTTAATTTCTCTTCTAGTTCTGTTTTTGGCAATAGAGTATTGTGGTGAAGAAGCAACTCTGTTCTCAATTTTTGTACTGGCTTGATGAGTCGATTTTGAATTAATCTGATGCTCCACCTACTTTTGATTTTCTTTATTGGAAGAGTCTTTAAGGGATAAGTTAGGCAACATAGCAGTTTCATCAAAAACAACATCTCTGTTAATCACAACTTTCCTATTTTTAGGACACCATAACTTATACCCTTTTACACTAACTTTATAACCAAGAAAAACACATTTAATGGATCTCAGTTTCAATTTTCCATTATCAACATGAGCATACGCAGGACACCCAAAGATCTTTAAATCAGAATAATTTGTAGGATTACTAGACCATACCTTTTGTGGGGTATTTTTCTCAATAGCAACGGATAGGGATCGATTGATAAAATAACATGCAGTAGAGGCTGCTTCGACGCAAAATGACTTTGGTAAGTTGGCATTTGAAAACATACATCAAACCTTCTCCATGATTGTTCTGTTCATTCGTTCTGCAATGCCATTTTGCTGCGGAGTATGGTGAACTGTCAAGTGTCTCACGATCCCTTCTGACTTACAGAATCTATTAAACTCGTCAGAATAGAACTCTAAGCCATTGTCTATGCGGAGGTATTTTATTTATTTTCTAGTCTGTTTTTCAATCATAATTTTCTAAGACTTAAATGCGAAAACCACATCGCTTTTCTTCTTCAAGAAGAACGTCTAAACTTTTCTGGAAAAATCATCAATAAATGTTAGCATATAATTAGCTCCACCTTTTGAAGGCACTCTGGATGGCCCCCAAAGATCAGAATCAATATACTTCAACGTTCCCTTTGTGTTATGGATTCCTCTGGTGAATCGAACTCTCTTTTGCTTCCCAAAAACACAGTGCTCATAGAAATTTAGTTTACAAATTCCTTGCCCATCAAGAAGTCCTCTTTTGCTTAATTCTGCCATGCCATTCTCACTCATATGCCTTAGGACCATATGTCAAAGTTTAGTAATATCATCATCTGATAAGGAAGAGGAAGTGACAGCTACATCACCAATAACAGTAGAACCCTTCAAAACATATAACTTGGTAGTCTTACTCTGCCATTTCATCACAACAAGGGAACCTTTGGAAATCTTTAAAACCCCACTTTCAGCTGTGTATCTGTATCCTTTTGAATCAAGAGTACTCAACGAAATTAAATTTCTTTTCAATTCTAGAACATGTCATACGTCACTAAGTGTTTTGACAACTCCATCAAACACATTAACTTTAATTGTTCCAACACCTGTGATTTTACACGAAGCATTGTTTCCCATCAAAACAACACCTTCAGACACTGTTTCGTAAGTTGTAAACCAATCCCGATTGGGACTCATGTGGAAGCTGCAGCCTGAATCAAGTATCCACTCCTCGCTCACTTTATAATTGTTGACTGAAGCGACTAGAAGTTCACCATCGCTGTAGTCTTCTACAACATCAGCTTCACCGAAATTTTCTGGTTGTTTTTCCTTTTTATTCGCAGCCTCTCTTTTAATCTTGTTCTGTAGCTTATAGCACTCATATTTAATGTGCCCTTTCTTTTTACAGAAGTTACAAGTTTTACCTCTATTTGAATACTTTGATCTACCTTTAGATTTACCGCGAGGATTTCGTTCCTGTGTCCTTCCACGATCATCATCAGCATTCCGGTCTTGTTTCCCATGAACAATGAGACCCTCTCCCTGAGAGTCGGTTTAACCACAATATGCTTCATCTTATCATACAAGGTCAAAGAATCATAAATCTCATCAACTGTGAGAGACTCACGGCTATATAAAATCGTGTCTCTAGAGGTTGAATAAGACGGGAGCAACGAACAAAGTAGTATCAACCCTAGATCTTCCTTATCATACTGAACCTCCATGGCCTCCAAGTTTGAGAGAATTTCTTTAAACACTGTTAAGTGTTCGTGTACAAACGCACCTTCCTCCAAACGTTGAGTATAAAGACGCTGCTTCATATGCAACTTGCTTGTCAGAGTTCTCGACATACATATTTGTTCTAGCCTCTTCCATAATTCAGCAACGGTCTTCTCTTTCATCACATCCTGCAAAATTTCTTTGGACAAATGCAGATGTAATTGTGTTAATGCCTTTCGATCCTTACGCTTCTTCTCTTCATCTATTAATATCGAAGGCATCTTATCTATCCCTAACAGGGCATCCTCCAGATCCATCTGCACAAGAACTTCTTGCATCTTAATCTGCCACAATACAAATTTGGTGTTGCGATCCAACAACGAAATTTCATACTTCAAAGACGCCATTACTGTGATCGAGATGAACAACCCGGAAGCTCTGATACCAATTTATGAAAAAATAAAATAAAATAAAATAAAATAAAATAATGAACACACAATTTTTACGTGAAAACCCTTTCGGGAAAAAAATCACGGGTAGAGGAGAAGAAAATTCACTATATCGAATTTGAATTATAACAAGAGGAATAGACTATATCTATTTATAGGCTTGTGAAGCCATATTCTAGTAAGACTGAAACACCTTATTCTAATAAATATCAAATAGATAGAATTTAATAAGGTTTAAAAACCCTTATTCTAAAATAAAATAAAAGAAGTGTAATTCTATATGGATTCTTCTTTTATTTTATTTTACCACTGTATTTTATTTAAATAAGGATTCGGGTCACTTAATTCTAACATATACGATCACTACTTCGGCCACTCTATAAGCCCTAAACATAATGTTTCAAAATATATGTTTATGTGTGTACGTATACAAATGGAACAAATTTCAATATTAAAAATAATCATTACAAATCTTTATAATGTGTGAACATGCACATATGATCATTATTCATAATTATCACTCCTTAAACTTCAAACATATTGTTTGCATTTGATCTCCAATTTATATGATCACTATGCATATGTATTATTACCATGTATGCATATGATATTTTAATGATAATTATATGAAATAATTAGATTGTAAGTGACAATTAGATATAAAATTAATGATAGTTATATAACCTATACTGTAGGGTTTAATACCCATTATAAATAAACTTGTAACTTGCATGCATATAATATTATAAGAAACAAAATTAAGTTTATGATATTATAGGTTTCTTTAAAAATTACATGATGTGCTATACAACATAGAAGTTCACACAACATACAAATGGTTGCAACTTAATTAAATTATTTTGATTGAAGGGGCACAACAACCCTAAACACTTTAATTTTAAATTCTAATCTTCGCCAGCTATATTTAAGTTCTTTATTTCTTACAATTCTAAATGAAAGTTTGTTGGTTCTTCCTTTATGTATTGACCATTGTCGATATACCCTCATTTAATTTAGTCATTAAAAGTTGTCATTAATTTTTAGTGCCCTATATAGCATAACAATTAAAACCACAGGTGAATTATTAATCCCTTTCGTATTTAATTGTCATTCAATAAAAATATTATCCAACTTCGACATCATTAATAACTTTGGAATATGCTTCTATATCAATTCAAACGGCAAGTGAACTATTAATCTCTTCATTATTTAATTACATTTTAATAAAATATTATCCAACTTCCAAATCATTAATAACCTTGAATTAAGCTTTTATATAACGAGAATAACAAACCTAACATCTCCATTTTCAACTAATACATTTTGAAACAAGATAATGAATATGGTAGAACACCAAACAACAAAAACATTACTAACAATAGGGGTAAACTATGAATTATGCCTTTCATATTCTCTGACAACTCTAAAGACTCTTTATAACAATAGTAAGGAAAACTTCAATGCCTTCAAGGATGAAGCCATAAACTTCATGCAAAGAATCATCAAAGACATGAGTGATGAATATGTGAGATCTATTATGCTTCAGGAATATTCGTTGATTAAAATATAAGACATGTTTCTGGATCAAATTATGTGTCTCAAAAGTATTCGATTGATGTGTAATAAAGTAATAATTAAGAGTTCTCGTCTCTACAGGGACTGTTTATGCAAATCAATAATTGCAAAATTAACACTTAGCAAATTGGTTGGTGATGAGATAAATTAAAGTGATGATTTCCTAATTACACTAAAACTAACCTCGGTATGCTCAAAATTAAATTAAATATAGAATAATTAAATATGTAAGTTTTAAGAATTAATCACAATAGCATGCATGTGTTAGAATAATTTTCCTTCCTAACTTAGAATTATTTAAAAAATGTTAAAAGATAGTACGAAAATTTCATGGCAAGTTGATAATTTACTAACCTTATTTAATTAAGCCACAATATTAAAATTATTTAATTACTAAGTCTATCTAACATATTTCTATGTTTAATAAACTTACAATTACATAAGCAAACATAAAAAAAAGGTTATGTAAGGTAATAATATTTTTATATTATTACTAATTTAATCCCTAAATGATTAAACATACACCATACAAGTACTTTGTCAATTAATTAAAATCTTGATCGGATTAATTAATTAATTCAGTTGTTTCCTTCATTCATAACACATAAGAAACTCATTCATAATTTTACTTGTATGATTAAACAAATCAAATGCACAAAATATCTCTAACAAAGTTAAATAATTTATACGGAATTTATATCATTCTAACACCAACAAAATTAAGCAATCAGGATTATATTAAAAGCAAAAAAACTTAGTTGCAACCATGCTTCTTGAATTGAACAAAATAAAAATGTTAAAGGGAAAAAGAATTACTAAGTCGTTTTTGGTGGTTCTTTAAGGCACAACTCACTTTGCTCATCCTTCATTTTTTCCTTCTTGTCATGACTACCAAGCTTAAAAACTCTTAATATTGTCGAATGGGGCTGCTCTCAAAGCCTTGCAAACACTCTTTAAAGAATAGAAAATGGGAAGTGAAAGAAAAGAGAGAAAAAGGAGAAGAGATGGTGAGTGAGGGATGAATGAAATGGAGAGCAAATGCCTCTTTATTTATACTAGTGAGGGCCCTTTGAGTTTGCTATTTTTAGCATGATAATCCCCCCCCTTTTTTTTTCTCTCATGCATGATCGACCCCTTGTGTGAAGGAAGAAACGTGGATGACTTTGCTAAATTTAGCTAGCTCATGCTTGATAAATAGGAAGGAGTTGAATGGTCACATGGGAAAATTGTTGTGGCTTATTTGTGATATTTTACCAAGTCTTGTGTAGAAACCCGTTTTCCAGTAGTGTTAGAAACAGTTGTTTAGGGACCACAATTCCGACAAGAGAATCCATAGATATATTTAATTAATATTTATGAGTTAAATATAGTGTAATATTGAATCATTATTTAATAAATTTTATTAATTGGTTAGTTAGTCAAGGTACAAGTGGTGTATACCAAAAGTCAACTAGTTTTGAAAAATAAGGTTTCAGGACCTTGTTTTTGTAAACTAAGTCCGTGAATATTTTTATTAGATTTTTACAGAGCTATTATATAGGTGAATTAAAATTTGGTTCAAAAATTTGAATGATTGAATGGTTAATTAAGGAAAAAGAACCTAATTGTAAAAATAGTAAAAATTAATTGGTATTGGTTTTTATTAGTTAAAAGGGTAAATTAATTAATATTAAGGGTTTTGAGTCACAAATTTCCCTTTTATTTGTTGGTGGCCGGTTGTTAAATGTCTTATTTGATTTTATAATTTAATTTTATTTAATTTTAATGTTAATATTATAATGGTTAAAACATAATAAAAATGAAAGTTATCACTTTCATATGGCTTTCTCACCGAACAAGAACTCGAAAACACCATGGGAGAAGTTTCATGGTTGGTCCAATTTGTTTCTCTTGCATGGTAATGTTTTCTAATCCTGTTTTTCATAATTTTTATGTTTTTGAGATCGTTATAATTAAGTCCAGTTAATTTGTATTTCCGTTTTAAAATTGTTAAAGATTTCTAAAGTTTCCATTGATGTTAATTGAACCTTTTGAATGTTTAAGGAATTTTTGAAGCTTAGAAATGAAATATTATTAATTTGTTAAGTAAATTTTATTAGTTTTGAGTTAGAGACTAAATTGTGAATATATTAAAATTAGTATGAAATTTTGTAAATTTTGATAATAGAAGGTTGTATATGAACATATTTGAAGTGATTTTAAAATTTGGAGTTCAAATTTGGAAGATATAATAAGTTCGGTATTAGGGATTAAATTGAATAAAATGCAAAACTCTAAGGGGGAAACGAATAATGAAATTGAGTTGATAAATGCTTATACTTGGATGAAATAATATGGTTGGAATTGATTAATTGAACTGAATTATTGAATCGATGGAAATTGGACCAAATTGAAGATAATCGGTGAAATGACAAAATTTGTTGATTAGTCCTTAGAGAGTTGTTTATTTGTTGTCTTGACCAAGTAAGTTCATATGGTATGTTTGAGTTAAATTTTTATGGACTTAGAATTATAATTCTAAGTTTGTTTAATTGAAATTTTGATTGTTTATGATTTAATATAAAAATGGGAGATAGAGGATTAAATTGAATATGATGAATTAAAATTGAAATAATTAAAGAATTGACCTTAAAGTGGAATAAAATAGGATTTTTATATGATAAAGTGAAGATTTGATGTAATGAGCTGAATTGATTCAATTTAGACAGATTTATAGTGATAATGACCGAATTGAATATATGTTAAAAATGTG
Organism: Gossypium arboreum; assembly: GCF_025698485.1. Classification (NCBI taxonomy): domain Eukaryota; kingdom Viridiplantae; phylum Streptophyta; class Magnoliopsida; order Malvales; family Malvaceae; genus Gossypium; species Gossypium arboreum. The sequence goes on from NC_069075.1 coordinate 124,976,837, forward strand.
TATGTATATATAAATGTGTAATTGAATGCATATAGAGATGATTGATGTTGTCATGAGTATGGATGAATGATTTAATGATGAAAAAATATATGAATTGAGATGTTGATTGATAATAAATTGAGTAATGAATACCCTATTAATCGTTAGGCAAAATCGGATGTAGTTGGCATGCTATAGGATGAGAAGATTTCAGGGTTACTTCGACTACAAGTCGATGAGGCATTGGGTGTCAAATTACTTTGGTTATACTGATGAGACACAAGGTGTCAAACTATTTGATAAGCGTTGAGCGCAACTATTTGCTTCGGATTTATCCGATGAGGCACTAGGTGCCAAATTGGTGGGTTAGTTGGATCTGTGTATCCGTCCGAGTCCGTGTAACACCCTATACCTGGTCCGATCACCTGACTCGAGCTACAAGGTATTATAGTTGTTAAACATTACTATCATATAAAAATTTAGCACAAATAATCAACAAATCTATTAAAAAACATTAGCACAAGTGTGACGTGACACTTAAACCAACTTAGAATTAAATTAAATCTAAATTGAAAATTTTACAAAAAAAATCAAGTAAAAAGTGTAGGCAGGGATCACACGACTGCGTGGCAAGGCTGAGACTGTATGGTCCCATAACATGGCCGTGTTGCCTAATTATTTAACATATTTAAGCTGTGTCACCAGGTTGTGTAACATACTATGGTCTAGTGGATTAACATGCACCTAAATCAAACAGACCACATGGTTGTACCTTGTAATTGTGTATGACACATGGTTGTGTGGCAGATTGTGTCACAGGCCATGTTCACCTAAACATACCTTCAAAACCAAGCCATCATACCTATAATCACTTAGGCCACAAGTCATGAAATTACCATCAATTAAACCTACATAGAATGCATTAAAAACTTGCCAAAACATACTAAAAACATCCAACCTAAGTGCCTAACCAATATGTCATCAATGACACTACAATTCAAACATTAAACATTAACCATTCAAGCATAACAACCTAACATCCCATGCCTATACAATCATCAAACTAACATCATTTCCTCATGTTCACATTCTTGAAGCCAAGTTCACCAAATAACTAAAACTTATTTTATACCTAAGGTAACATGAACAATACCAAATATATTTATACCATCACAAGCCAACAAAACAACCAAAATGGCTTTCAAACTTATACATTAATACATTTACCACATGACACAAACATAACCAAAAACTTATAACACATATTGCCAAACCTTATTTACATGCCACTTAGGGCCAAAGGAAGTAAATAGCTACTGCAAGAGTTGACGGATAGTGTGATCTCTAGAAATGACCCAACCGAGTGCTCAAATTTGACAATCTATAAAGAAAATGAAATGAGATAAGCTCACTTAAATCTTAGTAAGTTCGTAAAAATTAAACATCACATACTTATCATCTTAAGCATACTATTTGAATTTAACATAAAACTAGAATTCCATGCCTTATTTCATATTTCCTAAACATACCAAATGGTACATGTACATATAACATTAGCAAGATCTCAAGATACATGTTTCATATGCCAATCCACAGCCAATAAGTATTTAACCATTCATGCCATGAATTTCAGTTCAAAACATGTCATTAACTATTTTTCCCGAAGAACTATAGTAAATTAACTTTGGATACACAGGGGAAATAAATGCTCACATGATCTGACCATCAGGACATTAACCGTTACACGATGTTGTTCACTCAAGCTGATGAGAATCTGCAACAAATGGTATATTCCAGCCATCGGTATGGTATCCACCACCAATACATAGTACCTAGAAATATATCACCGGCACAGAGTGACTGGAAGTGTAACGCCGGTGCATAGTACCTAGGAACTTTAATATTGAAACCTAGTGCTTGGAACACCTTAATGACATGTCATCTGTATCCTTATCATTCACTAAGCTCACATGGAGCTTAATTCATATTCCATAATCTTTTCATGTTTATAACCTTGCACCATGATTAGGTTGTTCATATGCATATCGTAGAATAACAAGATTCAACTCATATATGTACTATTGCCCATACTTTACCATTCAAAACATTATTTCCACTTTTTAACTTACCTCAATTAAGCATACTAATTAACATACATACATATACACATAAATGATTACAAATCAAACCATTGATAAAGATAGCATATTGAATACGAACTTACCAAAACGTAGCAGCTACCAACACCACAACGAGGACTACTCAACAACTTTTCCTTTTTCATGATTATCAACTGATTATTTCATTTCTTGATCTATATATAATAATTTAATTCAATTAACCAATTCAATACCTTAAAACATCTAAATTCTTATATTTGAACATTTAATGAAATTTTACATTTTTACCCTAAACCTTCTTCTTTTATTCAATTTAGTCCCTAAACCCAAGACTTATACAATTATCATAACTAAGCCCAAAACCAAGCTAGCCAAATTTCCACCTATACATATACAGCCTATAACTACTAAAATTTCACAAGAATTTCATGTTAAATTTACTATTTTATCAATTTAGTCATTAAACTTAAAACTATTCAAAATCACTTTACAAATTAATCTAAACTTATCATCAAACTTCAAACTAAACCATTAAGAGCTAAATAGATTCAAGAATAAAAAATGAAAGTTTTCATAACTTTGACAATAGTCTTTGAGCTAGATGAATTAAGTTACAATCTCAAAAACATAAAAATTACTAAAAACTATCTTTAATTTCATACCATGCAAGGGAGAATAACTTTGCTCGAAGCTTGTTGTTCTTTAACAATGGTGTTTCGGTGGGAGGAATATAGGAAAGAATGAAGATGATAATTTTGTTATGTTTTACTAATATTATAATGTTTTTTCTTTAGTTTAATTAATATAATTTAAACATTATTTTAGTCCATAATTCACCACTAACCATCCAACATCAATAATTATGACATATTTTCCATTCAAAACCATCCAACTATTCATTTAAACCCATTTATCCCATATAAACTAATAACGATTAACTTTTGAAGTTTTTACGATTTAGTCTTTTTTCCTTAATTAACTATCCAAACGTTAAAATTACCTAATAAAATTTTAATTTGAAACTTTAATAACCTTTTAATTATTAAATAAATAATAATTACTGATTCACTAGTCAAAATTGTGGTCCTAAAATCACTATTTTCGGCACCACTAAAAATGGGTTATTACAGTCCGAGTCGTGTTAATAGAGAGATAAAAGATAAAAAAAAATGTTCATAATTGAAATGACGATAATGAATAAGCATTTGAAATCCATGAAATTTGAAAATTGAATATGAGATGTGGTATTTGATATTGAGATGAAAAATGAATAAGAAATGGAAGAAAAATGTGAAATGAAATGTCTATTTGTGAAATGAGAATGAGTTGATATGTTGATCGAATTATATTTATACATATTGAGAATCAGTTATACAAGCTCATAGGGTCAATATTAAACTGTGATAAATCAATGAATGTGGTTCAGAATTAGTACTATGAAATAAAGTAGTGATTGATATTTAATTGACATCCAATATCCATTTGGTATAAAGATGAATTGATATGATATGGGAATGAAGTTCATAGGGTTTAATATGATTTGGCTTGAGAATTCAAATTATGAAATTAAAATAATGTTTGATATTAATTTGAAATGGGATGTATTGCAGATAAATAGATTGTATGATATGTTAAGATAATGAATTGATTTAAATGATTATTTGTTTTGTGAATGGTAATAAAATGTTGAATAAGTTAATTGAAATGCTATATGATTGAGTTACTATATGGTATGATAAATGTTAAACTCACCTTTTTAATATTTGATTTTCCATGATAGACAAACTTTACAAAGCTAAGTAGCATGTAGTGTACATTTATAACTGTAACGCATAGGTTTGTGCAAATGTACACAGTCGTTATCAAGTAATAAGTAAGTATCAAGTTATCATCTCCACAGGGATTGTATTTGTGCTAAGTCACTTAATTTGTAAAATTATATTAACAATTTGATAAATAAAAACACAATTTAGTTGAGAAGTGATGATTAAAATATATTAAACTAAATGCAATGATCCCTAATGCAAATTAACCTAAGTGTGCAAACTATATGAATGAAATAGATTTTAGTAATATTAAACACAATTTGCAACAATTATAACATAAATAAACTAGGACAATTACTTTAATTAAACTCAATTTATTATCAACATGCTTAATAATATTCGGAAAAACATTCCATGGCAACTCGATCTTTCATGAGTTTGGAAACCACGTTAAGTCCTTTTGAAATCCTTTACTTAGTAAATATGCAGTTTACTGATCCTTATTTACTAAGGGTTTCTTAGTATTCGTGCGAGGGAACAGGGACGTGTTAGGTTTGAAACAGTTTAATCACACAAATCTAAAAACTATGCAGATAACAGAGCCTGGTTAGGGTTGTTATGCAACCTGCAATTTAATCGAGTTAGGATCTAAATTGAGCATGCACATTTCAATTATGCGTCCATTAGCTGTCGTCTGGTTAGGATCACTCAGCTAATTCAGGTGCATTTCAATCACGTATGAACAAAATACAGACTTGATTTTAATTGAAAACTTGATCGATTAAGGCACAAACATTATAAGCATGAATCTAATAAATATTATTTAATCAAAGCAATCATCCTAACTTAAATAAAATTAAGCTAATATTGTTGTAAACAAGAACAAAGAACACATAGCAAACATCTTTAAATTAAATTAAAGAAAATAAAGATTAAAACCAATTCAGAGTGGCTGTCACCCAAGACTCTGACTGTTGAGGCTCCTTCGTTCCTTTGCTTAGCTCATTTGTTGATGGCTCTCCAAGGTAGCCGACCAAGGGTTCTTTAAGAGGCTCAAATGCTAAAATCTGTATAAAAATATGATGATAGACGTGGAGAGAAAAGAAGAATGAATGAGGGATGAGGGATGATTGATGAGGGATGAATAGAAATGTGAGAATGATGTCTTATTTATAGGTCATGAGAAGTGGATAGTTTACTAAAAATAGCGGTTTTCATTTTTTGAAGCATCTTCCATGGGTGGCCGGCCATAAATTGAGGAAGTTGAGCTGATTTTTGCTTGATCTTTGCTCAATTTGAGTGCCACAACAATTTAGGACTGAGACTCGATCAAGTACAAATCTTCAGGTAAATTTCTAATTTCTTCAACTCTTCAAGACCTTTTGCAATTAAACCAAAAAGTGGTTTATGGACAGCCATATGCAGTCGAATTTTGGGTTGATTTGGTCCCCAATTTAGACGGTTTTGTAATCCAACAAAGCTATCAGACCTGTCTAGACTAAATCAACAAGTTAGAGGACCAAAGAATAAAATTTGTTCAATTGAATTAATTAGTTTAAAACCCAAATTATTAATAAAATATTTTAAAATGAATTATTGAATATAATTTGATATTTTATTATTTAATTTAATCATGCATGACCCACTTTATGTCTTAAAAATATAATTTATTCAAATTAATATAAAATAAGCCATTTATTGCATGAAAACTATATAATAAAGCATAAAATCACATTTTAATAATTTCTATGTCCTAATTTCATATTTTCACTTAGTTTTAACAACAATTTTAAGTAAAAAGGTGATAAATGACATAGGAAAAATCCTATATATTTTTCCGTTTACAATAACCTGAGGTAAGTTACTTGGTTTTGTATTTGTGAACTTACTAAACATTGTATATGCTTACCTCGTTTGTTTTCCCTTTCCCTACAGATTGCCAACTTACGGAACACATCAAGCAGATCGTTCGAAGCTCACACTATCCTGTTAGTGATTTAGTAGTCTTTTTATTATTTAAAACTTTATTTTGTGGCATGTATATCGGAGATTCATTTTTTGTCAATATTGAATATTGGTACTTTGGTTCTTAATTAGGTTTGAGTTTTGAATGATTATATGTTATGTATATAGGTCATTTAGAGGATTATGATTTGGATGTGATTATGTAGTTAAAATGGATATTATGTAATATGTTTATAAGGTTATTTGGCTTGGATGATAGAATGAATGATTTAACTGCTCCTTGTTGATGTAGATTTACTTTTGAATTATGTAGAATTATGGTATAAAAATGCTTTGAAAAATGGTTGATTAATAGGTAAATGTGATTATACATGGTATAGATATGGTCAATTCTATTAGATGTTATGGCTTGTTTTAGGTTAATTTACAAAGTAAGTGTTAGCTCGAAAGGATCAACTTGAGAACTCTGATAGGGATGTTGAATTGCCTTTAAGATGTTAAGATGGAAGTAATAAAAATTGTAACATCCTGATTTTCGGGTTTTTCGCGATTCTTGATATTGTAAGTAAATTTCTAAAATTTGGTATGTGATGATGGAATTCATAATTTGGGTATGTAAATGGGCTTATGGAAGGCCCATGAGTTGGCCAAAACCCAGTAGAATTTTTAAATTTTGGACTTAGGAGTTAGGGGTTCTGGCTAGGTGCCCTTATATTAAGTTGTGGGTAAAGTGTATCACAAAAAGAGCTTTGGTAGAGTGGCAAAGGTGACACCACTAAGCTCCTAAAAAGGTGGCGTGTGGGCATAGAGGAAGACACAGGTTCGATTCCTGTGTTGGCAAATAAGAGTATTTATTTTGTGTGCGGGAAGGGTAAGTGTTGGAACTTAAGTGGATTCGTAAGAGGAGAGTTGGATCAAGTCAAATGCATAAATTAAGGAGGGATAAGGGAGAGATTTTAGGGATGTGATATGGAGATAGAGTTGGCCGAATAAGGGAGATTGGAGAGGGGATTTTCGGCAAAAGGGCATTAGGTTAGTAATTTCGGCATTAGGGTCTTAGTTGTGCCGATTTCTTCTTTGGTGTGTAGCCTTTTCTCTCTTTTCTTTTCCAGCGAATCTACCTCCCTCCTATTCATTTTCTTCCTTTTCTTCTTTCAAATCAGCCCACTATTTCCTCCATTCACCATTGTTTCTTTCCTTATCTCTATTTTTGCCGAAGTCTTGCAAAAAAGCCAAATCGATGAAGATAGGGGTGCCGATTCTTTGTGACCAGCAACCTTTTCTTCCTTTTCAATAGTTGGCGTTCGGTTCCTTTACCTTTTAGGCATCCCGATTCAAGAGGAGAAAGACGTGGTAAGTGTTCAAACCTAAACAATTCCTAGTGTAGCTTTGGCCAAAAGTCAAACCTCTCTAGTTTAGGGAGGTGGCGAATGTGGGTATAGGCCTTATGGGGTCTTCTTTTAACATTTTGTGGTTTATTTAGTGGAGGAGCAGCAAGGTGTAGTGTCGACTTAGAGTAGCTTGGATCACCGGAGTAGCTAGGCCTAGTCATCAATCGCGACAAAGGTAAGGTGCCTAAGGCCATTATGGATGGTGGTAGAATGTGTAAGTGTTAATATTGGAAAGTTCTTGATTTGGTTCAATTATTGCGAGCTGATCTATTTAACAATTGATTATAGGAGAAATCGCATAGGAGATCTCGTCAAGGAATATCGCAAATCAGGTGTGTAACGAACCCTTTCATAGCTTAAAGCGATAAAATGTTGAAAAGCAAAATGCCAAAATTCTGGCATTTCGAGGACTTGTGAGCAAGCAAACGCTCACTAGTTAGTTAGAATCGATGAGACGGTGATCGAGAACGATGGAAGCGGTAAGAATGTGATTTTTGGCGTTCTTGGTAAGTTGGGCCTCGAGGGGCCGAAGTGGGGCCCATTGGGCTTCGGGCCCATTTGGGTAAAAATTGGTAGAAAAGCGAAATCATTATATGGCATGATAAGATTATTAAAACCGTTATGGAATATAGGCTAAATGGGCCTAGATGACGAAATTGGCTAAGTAGGGGCCCATTAGGGGTTTTAGGCCCAATAACTCGATTTCGCTAAAAATGGGCCAGAATCACTGTTTACACCCATGGATTGTTAGTAATTGTTAATGAACATGGAAACCCTAATTTTTGGTAAAATTATGAGATTACCCTTATACCATGAAAATGACCGTTTTGCCCCTAGGTAAAAATGACCATTATACCCCTAGGGTTTATGTATGATTTTAATACATGGGATTTTGATAAATATGGTATGTATGAGATGCACATGACATGTATGATATGCACATGATATGTATGTTATGCACATGAGGTAATCATAACGCATTGGGTTGGGTTTTTATATGGATGGATGAAGTGAAAAGGGCTTATGCCCCGGTTATCAAAAGGGCTTATGCCCGATTATCAAAAGGGCTTATGCCTCGATTATAAAAGGGCTTATGCCCTGATTATTGAAAGGGCTTTTGCCCTGATTATTAAAAGAGGCTAGGCCTCGGTTATATGATAAAGACTATCTTGCCGGTCTGAGTTTGGCGGGGTGGGTCGAGTTAATCCCACATGGTGTGTTGGTTGGTACGGGTGGAGAGTAGCGGATGGTGGGTTGAGTAGTCTCCCAAATGGGTTGCATTCTTTCATTGAAATTATATGTGACATTGAAATGGGCCTAAGGGCGATCTGATTTCTGATGAAAGGCTTTGCCCGGTGTTATGAAATATGAATTATGAAAAGGGCTATGGCCCAGTGCATGTTGAGATTGGAGTTGGGCTTAGACCCAACAGTCGTTATTGTTTTGGGCTCTGAAAGGGCTTGTTGCACACTGAGTTTCCAAACTCACCCCTTTCCTTAACCTTGCGGTGAGCCTTGATGTGGGGACTTGGTAGGAGAGGATTGAGTGGCCACGGTGATCGCTTTGGACCTTTAAATAAGCGTTGGTTTTATTTAATTATCTTTAATTATCATTTATTTTTGGGTTGTAATAAGGCCAATTTTAACTTTTCTTTTATTTCTTTTTGGGATTATTTTAATTTTAATAACTTTGAAAATTGGTTAATAATTATTCAAATGGGCTAGACTTAGGACGTGTTTTCTAAACGATACTTGTTTTCAAAAGAGTTCAACACCACGATAAATCGATTTATCAAAGACGTTCACTTAAACAAACTTTAAACTCGAAATGACAAAGTGTGGCTATGGTTGTGGGCATGTCTAGGATTGGATCCAATTAAAGAGCTTGGTACTTAGCGACCTTCATGGCTCACCTCCTCGCCTCGGATACCTACACGGTGCTTAGCTTCCATACACTTTGTTAACTCAAGAAAACATATGGCTTTTAAAAACTCTAAAAGCGAAACTCGATTTTTAACTCCGATGTGGCACGTCAGATTTGGCCATAACGTCTGGGCCGGGGTTGGGGTGTTACATTTAGTGGTATCAGAGCCTAGGTTGCAATAACTCGGCTGTGGATCGGGTCCGAAAATCTATTTGAAAACTTAGGCCGAAGAAGGGTATTTTTGGAAATGGTTTCTGAAAAGTTCATTTTAAGGATGTTTTGCGGAGAATATATGTTAAAAAGGTACCAATTTTTCTATTTTAAACCAAGAGTTCAAAATAAAGGGAGTTTTCAAATCAAAGTTTTCGAATTTCTATTTTCGATAATCAAAAACATGGTTTTTAAGTTCTAAATGGATTGGACAAAGAAGTGGCGCGCTGAATCCCCGGCACCAAGTCTGTAAGTATATTTTCCTTGCAATATATGATATTGATTAAGAATAGTGCTGAGACCCTACTATGATACTTTAGCTAGGGTAGAGCTGTAAACGGTAGGAATGAGACGGTAGCTAGGCTACGATGATACGAAAACAATCCTTAAACCGCTATATCTACATAAGACATTTTCATAATAAGCGGTGGAGCGTTATACTAATTTCATAAAATTAAGTAAATCGATAATTCGATATGAGTACTAGAGGAGCTCGTGGGCGAGGCCACGGGCGTGGTCGCGAAGGGTGCAAGCTGAATCTTCATCCTCGAGGCATAGGCCGGTGAGGAGCAGGTGTGCCGCAAGCAACGAGATGGGTCTTATGATCGAGTGCGGTGGATGACCTTTATCCCAAGCCATGTTAAGGGTTTTAGAAAGAGTGGTGGAGCTAATCTTGGGACGGTGAATAGGGGTCTATATCGGAGCGACTCAAGCCAATGAGCGAAGTATTTAGGGTGTATCTGGAGTGGCCCGAATGTGGCGAATATTGGTGGAGGTATGAGCGGATCATGGACGACCTAGGCGCTTTCGGTGGAGCAAAAAGTGAAAGGAGGCGTGTGTTGCTACGTGACGAGGCATATCGATGGTGGATCACCGTAAGGAGAGTACCCCAATTGAGCAAGTAACACAGGAATTGTTCAAAGCGCCTTTAAAGGGAGGTATGTTGGAGCAAGCTATGTGGATGCTCGTCGAAGGAATTCTTGAATCGACTCAAGGTGATAAGGCGTAGCAGTATGAGGCGAAATTTTGAATTTGAGTCGATATGCTAGTGGTATAGTGACAAGCGAATATGAGCGCAGATGTCCGCCGAGGATGGTCTCGCGATGAGCTTAGGATATTGATAGCTCCACGGAGGGAGTGTGGTTTCTTTGTTTTGGTAGAAAAGGCTAAGATAGCCGAGGAGGTGAAGTGAGTGAGCGCAGAATCGCGAGAAGGATTGACCAGATTCAAGAGGATTTCGGACCCTCGAGTGCCACGAATCGAAGTGTTAAAAGAGCAAGGATGGAGGAATCGGTTCGGCGGTTCAAAGTAAATACTTATAGACATGAGCTTGCGGGGCTGTGGTAGGGTGCATATGGGGAATCTTTGAAGCGAATGGAGCATGTTTTCGATGTGGGTCAAAGGAGCATAAGTTCGAGAGTGTCCTCGGAAGACCGCTCGAAGCTAGCGGCGAGCAAAGGGATGTCCAACCACGGCGAGGAGGACCACCACCACAGAGGGTCGTGGGCAAGGTAGAGGTGGCAATGGTAATGGGCGAGGGCGTGGGGCACTGGCGAGGTCTTGGACATCTTGACGCTCGACAACCGGCGTTGGTTTATCTTTGCCTGACGTCGTGAGGAGGGTGGCGCTCGATGTTATAAGCTGTACGTTCTTCATTCATAGCATGCCTTACACTGCTTTGATTGATGTGGGTTCCACCCACTCGTATGTTGCTTGTGATGTATCTGGGGCTTTGGATATGCTTCCTGAGAAGACTGTGAGTAGGGTATCAGTAATAAGTCCATTGGGACATTCGGTTAAGGTATATAAAATTTTTAGGGCAATACCGTTAGTGACACAGGATAAAATCTTTGAAGGAGATTTGATGGAGCTGCCATTTTGGGATTTTGATCTTATTCGGGAATGGATTGGTTAACTAAGCACAAAGCGACGTTGGATTGTCTTTGCAAAGAGGATGGTACTAAGAGCTGCGAAGATGAGGAGATAATGGTCATAGGGAGCGAAGGATTATTTATCAATGTTGTTTGGCGTTAAGAGCGAGAATTTGATCCGAAAGGTTGTGAGGCGACTTGGCCTTTGTAAGTCAAGCGAGACTTGAGGAGATAACGGTGTAGTCGGTTAGGACTATTAAGGAATTTCAGAATGTATTCCGGATGAACTTCTGGATTACCCTCGAACAGAGAAGTCAAGTTTGGAATCGACTTACTACGGAGCGACTCACATGTCTATTGCACCTTATCGGATGGCACCAAAGGAGTTGGTAGAATTGAAAGCTCGATTCAAGAACTGTTGGATAGAGGGTTTATAAGACCAAGTGTTTCTCGTGGGGTGCACGGTGTTGTTCATAAAGAAGAAAGATGGGACTATGCGAATGTGTATTGACTATCGGCGGTTGAATAAGTCGACTATCAAGAACAAGTATCCGTTCTTGAGAATCGATGATCTGTTCGACCAATTAAAAGGAGCCTCGGTGTTTTCTAAGATCGACCTTGATTGGATATCATCAATTAAGAGTCAAAGAGGGGATATTTATAAGGCGGCGTTCGGGACTCGTCACGGTCATTACGAGTTTCGGTAATGCCATTTGGGTTGACTAATGCACCGTGACATTCATGGATTTGATGAATTGGGTATTCCACCATACTTGGATCGGTTTGTAGTCGTTTTATTGATGATATCTTGGTGTATTCGGAAGCGGAAGAAGCATGATGAGCATCTTCGTGTAATCTTGCAAGTGTTAAGGGAGAAGCAACTTTATGCAAAGTTTAAGTGCGAGTTTTGGTGAAGGAAGTTACCTTCTTGGGGCATGTTGTGTCTCTTGAAGGGATCAAGGTGGACCCTCGAAAGATTGAAGCAATCTTGGAATGGAAGCCACCAAGTCGTAGCAGAGATTCAAAGTTTTACGGGGTTGGCGGTTATTATCGGAGATTCGTGGAAGGATTTTACGTGATGGCGGCACAGATTAATCTGAAACTTATAAGGAAAGGAGCACCTTTTGTTTGGACGGATAAGCGAAGAGGCTTTTGAGAAGTTGAAGAAGGTTTTGACTGAAGCGCCGGTTTGATTCACCAGAGTCGGTAAGGATTTCACTGTGTGCAATGATCGTCACATGTAGGTTTGGGTGCGTGTTGATGCAAGAGGGTAAAGTGGTCGCTTATGCTTCACGACGGCTTAAGCCACATGAGGTGAACTACCCTACGCATGACTTGGAATTGGCGGTAATCTTTGCACTTAAGATATGGAGGCATTACGTATGGAGAGAAATGCATCATCTATACGGATCATAAGAGTCTTAAGTACTTGCGACTCAAAAGGAGCTAAATCTTAGGCGTGAAGGTGGATAGAGTTGTTAAAGGACTATATTATTCGATTGAGTACCACCTGTAAGGCGAATGTCATGGCTGATCGCTAAGTCGAAGAGTCGTAGGGAATTAAAGCGATGTTTGCTCGTCTAAGTTTGTATGACGACGGAGTTTGTTGGCGAGTTCTGGTGAGACCGACTTGGGTAGAACAGTTAAAGAAGCAATTTGGAGGACGAGTCATTGGTTGCTTTCGGTTTGACAAGTTGAGAAGGGGAGAATCGACTTTGGGTTAAATAGTGAGGGAGTCCTTTGTTTTGAGGAGAATTTGTATCGAAGAACTCCGATTTGAGATTGATGATTTTGAAAGAGGCATATAATGGACCTTGTGCTATGCATCCGGGAGGGAGTAAGTTGTATCGAGACTTGCGAGAGCAATATTGGTGGCCTGGGCTTAGCGAAGTGACCGAATTTGTTGGGAGATGTTTGACATGTCAACAAGTGAAGGCCGAGCATCAACTACCTTCGGATTATTACAGTGGTAAAGATACCACTTTGGAAGTGGGAAAGGGTAACTATGGACTTTGTAAGTGGGTTGCCGTTGACACCTTCTAAGAAGGATTCGGTTTGGGTGATTGTGGATAGACTCACGAAATCTGCTCATTTCATACCGTCCGAACCGATTACTCACTTGAAGTTGGCGGATTGTATGTGGCGGAAATAGTATGGTTGCATGGTGTGCGATGTCGATAATTTCGCATCGAGACCCAAGGTTTACATCTCGGTTTTGGCGAAGTTGCATGAGGCATTGGGAACACGATTGGATTTCGATCTGACTTTTCACCCTCGATCGGATGGGCGATCGAGAGGGTTATTGATTTTAGATGATATGTTGAGGGTTGTGCTATTGAGTTTAAAGGCGGTTGGGAGGACCATTTGCCCTTAGCGGAGTTCGCGTATAACAATGACTATCAAGCAAGTATTGAGATGGCTCCATATGAGGCACTATATGGGTGAAGGTGTCGTTCGCCCACTTGTTGGGCGTAATTGGGGAAAGGCAAATACTTGGACCGAGTTGGTAGTGATATCTGAAGACAAGATTAAGGTAATCGGGAAGAGGTTAAAAGAGGCGGCGGATCGACAAAAGTCTTACGCCGATCTGAAGCGTAAGGATATTGAATATGCGGTTGGGGACATGGTCTTTTTGAAAGTTTCGCCTTGGAAGAAGATTTTGAGATTTGGTAAGAAGGGTAAGTTGAGCCCACGTTTTATTGGACCTTATCGAATCATTAAGCGGATAGGGTCGGTGGCTTATCAGCTAGAGTTACCTCCAGAACTGGATCGCATTCACGATGTCTTCCATGTGTCCATGCTAAGGCGATATCGTTCGACCCAACCCATATCGTGCGATTCTGAAATTGAGGTGCAGTCGGATTTGACCTTTGAAGAGGAACTGTGCAAATACTTGATCGTGATGTCAAGGTGTTGAGAAAGAGGTCGATCCGTTGGTAAAGGTACTTTGGAGGAACCATGGCAAGGAAGAAGCTACAGGAGACCGAAGAGGCAATGCGTCGTGATACCCTCAACTATTTGGACGAGTAAATTTCGAGGCGAAATTTCTTTAAGGAGGGTAGAGTTGTAACATCTCGATTTTCGGGTTTTCGCGATTCTTAATATTGTAAGTAAATTTCTAAAATTTGGTATGTGATGATGGAATTCATAATTTGGGTATGTAAATGGGCTTATGGAAGGCCCATGAGTTGGCCAAAACCAGTAGAATTTTAAATTTTGGACTTAGGAGTTAGGGGTTACGGCTAGGTGCCCTTATATTAAGTTGTGGGTAAAGTGTATCACAAAAGAGCTTTGGTAGAGTGGCAAGGGTGGCGCCACTAAGCTCCTAAAAAGGTGGCGTGTGGGTATAGAGGAAGACCTAGGTTCGATTCCTGTGTTGGCAAATAAGAGTATTTATTTTTGTGTGCGGGAAGGGTAAGTGTTGGAACTTAAGTGGATTACGTAAGAGGAGAGTTGGATCAAGTCAAATGCATAAATTAAGAAGGGATAAGGGAGAGATTTTAGGGATGTGATATGGAGATAGAGTTGGCGAATAAGGGAGATTGGAGAGGATTTTTTGGCAAAGGGCATTAGGTTAGTAATTTGGCATTAGGGTCTTAGTTGTGCGATTTCTTCTTTGGTGTGTAGCCTTTTCTCTCTTTTCTTTTCAGCCGAATCTACCTCCCTCCTATTCATTTTCTTCCTTTTCTTCTTTCAAATCAGCCCACTATTTCCTCCATTCACCATTGTTTCTTTCCTTATCTCTATTTTTTGCAAGTCTTAAAAAAAGTCGAAATCGATGAAGATAGGGGTGCCGATTCTTTGTGACCAGCAACTTTTTCTTCCTTTTCAATAGTTGGCGTTCGGTTCCTTTACCTTTTAGGCATCCCGATTCAAGAGGAGAAAGGCGTGGTAAGTGTTCAAACCCTAAACAATTCCTAGTGTAGCTTTGGCCAAAAGCAAACCTCTCTAGTTTAGGGAGGTGGCGAATGTGGGTATAGGCCTTATGGGGTCTTCTTTTAACATTTTGTGGTTTATTTAGTGGAGGAACAGCAAGGTGTAGTGTCGACTTGGAGTAGCTTGGATCACCGGAGTAGCTAGGCCTAGTCATCAATCGCGACAAAGGTAAGGTGCCTAAGGCCATTATGGATGGTGGTAGAATGTGTAAGTGTTAATATTGGAAAGTTCTTGATTTGGTTCAATTATTGCGAGCTGATCTATTTAACAATTGATTATAGGAGAAATCGCATAGGAGATCTCGTCAAGGAATATCCCAAATCGTGTGTAACGAACCCTTTCATAGCTTAAAGCGATAAAATGCGAAAAGCGAAATGCCAAAATTACGGCATTTCGAGGACTTGTGAGCAAGTTTAACGCTCACTAGTTAGTTAGAATCGATGAGGCGGTGATCGAGAACGATGGAAGCAGTAAGAATGTGATTTTGGCGTTCTTGGTAAGTTGGGCCTCGGTAGAAATGGGGCCCATTGGGCTTCGGGCCCATTTGGGTAAAATTGGTAGAAAGCGAAATCTGTTATATGACATGATAAGACTATTAAAACCGTTATGGAATATAGGCTAAATGGGCCTAGATGACGAAATTGGCTAAGTAGGGCCCATTAGGGGTTTTAGGCCCAATAACTCGATTTAGCTAAAAATGGGCCAGAATCACTGTTTACACCCATGGATTGTTAGTAATCGTTAATGAACATGGAAACCCTAATTTTTGGTAAAATTATGAGATTACCCTTATACCATGAAAATGACCGTTTTGCCCCTAGGTAAAAATGACCATTATACCCCTAGGGTTTATGTATGATTTTAATACATGGGATTTTGATAAATATGGTATGTATGAGATGCACATGACATGTATGATATGCACATGATATGTATGATATGCACATGAGGTAATCATAACTGCATTGGGTTGGGTTTTTATATGGATGGATGAAGTGAAAAAGGGCTTATGCCTCAGTTATCAAAAGGGCTTATGCCCCAATTATCAAAAGGGCTTATGCCCCAGTTATTGAAAGGGCTTTTTCCCCAGTTATTAAAAGAGGCTAGGCCTCCAGTTATATGATAAAGCTATCTTTGCCGGTCTGAGTTTGGCGGGTGGGTCGAGTTAATCCCACATGGTGTGTTGGTTGGAATGGTGTGGAGAGTAGCGGATGGTGGGTTGAGTAGTCTCCCCAAATGGGTTGCATTCTTTCATTGAAATTATATGTGACATTGAAATGGGCCTAAGGGCGATACCGTTTACAGTAAAGGCTTCGGCCCAGTAATATGAAATATGAAAAGGCTTCGGCCCAGTGTTATGAAATATGAATTATGAAAAGGGCTATGGCCCAGTGCATGTTGAGATTGGGGTTGGGCTTAGACCCAACAGGCTGTTATTGTTTTGGGCTCTGAAAGGGGCTTGTTGCACACTGAGTTTCCAAACTCACCCCCTTTCCTTAACCTTGCAGTGAGCCTTGATGTGGGGACTTGGTAGAAGAGGATTGAGTGGCCACGGTGATCGCTTTTGGACCTTTAAATAAGCGTTGGTTTTATTTAATTATCTTTAATTATCATTTATTTTTGGGTTGTAATAAGGCCAATTTTAACTTTTCTTTTATTTCTTTTGGGATTATTTTAATTTTAATAACTTTGAAAATTGGTTAATAATTATTCAAATGGGCTAGACTTAGGACGTGTTTTCTAAACGATACTTGTTTTCAAAAGAGTTCAACACCACGATAAATCGATTTATCAAAGACGTTCACTTAAACAAACTTTAAACTCGAAATGACAAAGTGTGGCTATGGTTGTGGGCATGTCTAGGATTGGATCCAATTAAAGAGCTTGGTACTTAAGCAGCCTTCATGGCTCACCTCCTCTGCCTCGGATACCTACCTGGTGCTTAGCTTCCATACACTTTGTTAACTCAGCAAAACATATGGCTTTTAAAAACTCTAAAACGAAACTCAGATTTTTAACTCCGATGTGGCACGTCAGATTTGGCCATAACGTCTGGGCCGGGTTTGGGGTGTTACAAAAATTGTGCAACGAAGAACACAAGGATTTATAGTGGTTCGGCCCCAATTGCCTACTCCACTACCTTAGTTTACCATAACTAAGGATTTTCCCAAATTTACTAATTTGGCAACCTTTGAGGACAAGATTTAACCTTACAATCTCACTTAAGATTTATACCCAAAAATCTTAAGATACAACTCCCTTAAGGTTTCTGCCCAAACCTTAAGAATTAACCCTCTCTCAAAGAGAAACAAATAAGCAAAAAAAGAAACAATCCTTATAAGATCAGGATGTTTGACTATTAAACACAAATACAAAGAAGAACACTTAAGCTAAATGAATACAATGGAAGCTCACAAGTGTTTACAAGAAAAGGTGTGAAAGAATTAAGCTCTAGGTTGTTTTCATTTATCTTTAAGCTTTGCATATTTCTCTACATGTTGCTAAACCTTTGGAAGATGGTATTTATACCTTCTAATTGATTTTCAACTGTTGTGGTTGTTGTAGAAGTGAAGATAGCCGTTGGGGATGAAATACTAGGTCATTAACTTCACCTGCAGTAACGAGTATCCATACCTACTAAAAGGGTACCGATATTTTTTTGTAATTAATGTTGATTTTATTGACCGTTAGAGTAGGAATATTTATACCTAAAAGAATTATCGATACTTTTAAGGAAATTATCGATACCAGATCGATACTTTTATGAAAAGTATTGATACCAGATTGATACCTAGCAGAGGTTACAAATTTTAGAATGTCAAATTGGTATCAATTAATCGAGGGGTATCGATATCTTGTAGAATATCAAAACTTAGACAAAAATTCTCGATATTGTTTTGTCCTTAAGCAATTCTAACTTGTTTAAAAAAGATTAAAACATATTTGAAAATTTTTGACTCAATTGAAACCATTTTAACTTGATGTTATGAAATTGCTCAACTTTACTTTTATTGAAAAACACTTTAATTTGCTATATCAAAACATATTATCCAATAAGGCTTAGTTTGATAGTAAGGTTTGATAGAAATTTATGGCAAGATACACAATGGTATCATGTGCTTATATGTATAGTTGAAAGTTATAACTGAATCATGATAGTATTATATTTGTCGAATTTTTTTATAATGGTTTATAATTTGTTGTGATGGTGCCAAAATGGCATGTTGGTTAGACATTTAGGGATGATGTTTTAAATGGTGTTTTTGGTATATTTTTGTGTATTTTGATTGGGTTAAGATATGGGCCTAAAGTGTATATATAGTAGGTGGATGTTGGTGGTTTGTAACTTGCCTTGTAAGGTACACATGGGTGAACACTGTCTAACACACGGTCATGTGCACATGGGCATGTGGCACGACCATGTGCTCTTAATGAATTAGGTGCAGGTTGATTGACATGACTTTAGTCTCTCACTTGGCGTAGCCACACGATCGTGTAAATGTTTGCAAAGTTTTACAATTAGGTCCACATGGCCGTGTGACCCCAATTTTGTACTTTTGCCACATTTTTCTAAAATATTTCAAATTAGTCCTTCTTTTGTTCTGAATTGTTTTTAAAGCTTTAGTAAGCTCAATTTAACCTTGATATTTTATGAATAACATGTTTTTGACTATATGATTGTTGATTAATGATTTTTTAGAAAAATTTGAATTGATAAAGCATGATATTGTTCTGTTATATGCTGTATCATTTTGTAACCCTAATATGGTGATCAAGACGGGTGAAGGGTGTTGCATCTTAGGTGCCTAAATTAATTATTTTTATGGAAGGTTGGACTTTCCATAGCCTAATTGGGCTCTTTCCTCCATAGTGGACTATTTGGGCTTCAAATTTAGCAGTACGCTTGTCCACTTCAGTGATCCAATTGTGAGCTGGGTCAAAATTAATTTGAGAGTCCAAGAGATGAATTTATGATGTCCCATGTTGATCATCCATCAACCTATGTCTGCATGGCCTCTGCTGTAGGAATGCTACAACATCTAACATCAAATAGGTGAGCTTCAAGACTAACTTTTCTTTTATTGCACCAAACCATGTCGAATTGGCAAAAGTATGTAAAATTAGCATGTAAATAAGTAAGATTGCAAATTTTTCTTTAATTTTGTCCTACTTTGCAAGATTTTAATAAAAACACAAAATTTGCTATAAAAATACTCAGACTTTGCATGAATTACTAGTCAGAAGATATTGTAAATGTCTATATAATTTAAAGTTAACAGTATGTAATTAGACAAAAAAGATGTCGAAGTTGAGGCGTCAGTTAAAACTAGCCATGGGGTTGGATGAAAGGTAATGCCAAGTAATATTTCTAGAATGCTGCACCTAAAAAGCTTATTATCATTCGATGATTCGTCATTTTTGTCAAAGGGTGATACATCCAAATTTGAAAATAAATCTTTTGATAAATTATTGATCATGATTAGTACTATTGTTGTTTGTTTCTTTTTTAAGTTTAAAGCTTGACGGGTTTGAAATGTTAAAAATTAACATTTAAATAAAATGGAGTACAATTATGGTTATTTGCCCTTACTAGTTAATTTTATTTTAATCTTCATTTTTCCATTTAAGGGGTTGAAATTGTTTTAAATCTTAAGCAAACTCAAAATTGTTCAAAATTAATGAGCCATAAAATCAAATATTATCACTAACATGTTAAAATTAAAACCTAATATCAAATAGAAATAATAAAAACATGATTTTATTCTTAATCGTATGAATATGGTCACAAACATGTAAAAACTTTAATCCAAAACGTACAATTAATCAAGAATTCAAATTTTCTTTATTTTTGTTAAGTGTTTTTCCGTTATGTAACAGCCCATTTTTCAGTAAAATTGGAACAGTGGTTTTGGGACCACAAATCTGATCCGAAAATAAAGTTTATTTTTATTTTATAATATGGTATTCAAAAAAAGAGGTCCTTATATGGTAATTAGACCATTAAAGAAAAGTATGTAGATTTTTGGTGACTCATCCATGGAAAAATTAGAAAAGAGTAAGGACTAAATTGGAAATTGAAATAATTAATTAATTAAAATGATGAAAAAAGATATCATCTTATTATTTTTTTCATCTTCAATCCCAAAATTATATGGAAACCCTAGAAGAGAGAGAATAAACTTTCAAGGCTTAATTGGGTAAGTTTCTTTGTGCCGTTTTTAGTAATTTTGATATTTATGAAACCGGTATAGCTTAATCTATTTATTTGAGGGATTATTTTTAAAAGTTATCAAAGTATGGAAAATGGGTCATGGATGTATATGCTGAAAATTAGAAATTTAAGGTAGAAAATGAAAGGTTGTTGATAGATCAACGACTTTTACAAAGTGATTTTTGATGAAAACATGATTTAGGGACTAAAATGTAAACTTGTGAAATTGAAGAAAAAATTTGAATTTTTATGAATACATCTGCTGCAAATTTTGCAATGGGATTTTGGTTAGGCTTGGAATAGGGAGTAAATTGCACAAATTTCATTTTCCGAGCCTAGGGATGAAATTGACATTTATGGAAAAGTTAGGGGAAAAGTGGTAATTTTGTCTGGGGCGTAAGTTGAGTTCAAATAAATATGAAATATGAGAAATTGATGATTAATGCTATTTATATAGATCCGGGAAACACAAATTTGAGGTTAGACTGAGGAAAAGAAAAGGTTTCAAATTAGTAGATTTTATACGCGAACAAGTATCGAGATAAGTTCGTGTAACTTAATCGAGCATGTAATTATGTTAATTGAATGTTGTGTTTGTATGTAAGGTGACTTATATTGAAATGTATTACTTGAATGCTATAGTCGAAAATTCTATACATGCTTGAAATGGTGAAAAAGGGTTAAGTCCCGATTGAATATTGAATTCCAATGAATATATGTGCTTTGCCGAAATGGATGAGGTCCTGCATTTGTTGCGAACGAGATTTAGCTTGGACGAGTAATCCTATTGACCTTATTATAGAAAGGATTTAGCCTGGATGGGTAATCCTGATACAATACCTCTCGAGTATACATTATGATTAGGGTTTAGTCTAGACTCGTAATCCTAATTGAACCCTTTTGAGCATATGTTATATAAATGATTTAGCATGGAATGGCAATCCTGTTATACGATATGTGGCTCGAGAGTGTGTTCCTTGATTTAGTTCCCTAATGGGTGCCTTTGAATAAGAATTGACGGATTATTGAATCGTACACCTCGAGTGTACTACTTGAGCATCCATCCAAAATTTCAATGATTCAACGGACACAACTCTTGACATGGTATGAGAATTATGAGATGAAATGATAATGACTTGAAAGATTATTGCATGATGAGCTCATCTAGGTTTACTTGATTGATATGAAGATTTTGGTGACTAACATGTTTGATTGAATGCATGTGTTTAGGCAGTTTTGCTAATGGATGGAGAAACATGATATTGTATGCTTAGATTTAATAAACGGGATTGGTAAGTTTAGTTTTTTTTATATGAACTTACTAAGCATGTAATGCGTACTCCAATTTATTTTCACTTTTTTATAGTGCTCGAAAGCTCGCGAAGGTTGGAGATCATTAGAGCATCGTTACACTATCAACTAGTTATTTTGGGGTATACATATAGTAGAATCATTTTGGTATAATGGCATGTATAGGACAACTTGACCATTAATGGCTTGAAAATGATGTTTGTAATCTAGCCATTAGAATGGCTAGTAATGGTTGTTTTGATATACTTGTAATGTCATGCTATGGTAGCTAAATATATGTTAAGTGGTTGTTCAAATTATGCCTAACATATGGAATATACCAAGGTAAGATTATAAACATATATGTATGTAATGATATGCCTTGTTGAATGATGGAATTTGCTTAATTTGAATGCTTGAATTGTTTGGTATTTGGATGTGTATTTTAGTGCAGGAAAATTGTAAATTTGGGTGACAAATGAGGCTAGGAAAAGGCTTTATTTTGTCCACACGGGCGTATGTCTAGACCGTGCGTGACACACGGCCTAGTAACATAGGTGTGTAGTTAGGCCGTCTGTCCCCTACACCTTAATTTTGAGAAACAGAATGCTTAGAATTGAGCACATGGGCAGAGACACGGGCATGTGTCTCAGCCGTGTGTGCTACACGGCCTAGAACACAGGCGTGTGTCTTGGCCATATGAAACCTGCACCTAATTTCAAATTAAACTAATTAACCACACGGCCTAGCACATGGGCGTGTGGCACGGCCGTGTGTACAAGTCAGAGAGTTACACGAGGTCGAACAAGGCCTATAGCACGGGCGTGTCCTAGTGTCACACGGGGTGTGTCCCTTGGACCACACAGGCGTGTGAGCCCTACACCTTGGAAAATTTTTGTAATTTCATGAAAAATTCTTAAAGCTCCCGATTAAGTCCCAACTCGATTCTAATGCTCGTATTGGGCCTCGAGGGTCCAACGGAGGGACGTTTTGTATGATCTCGGTTAATGAATTGTAATTTACATAAATTATTATAAAATGTTTTGAAAGTTTCGGTAATACTCTGAAACCCTGTTCTGACGATGAATACGGGTTAGGGGTGTTACACATTATGTCTCATTGAAGGGGAAAATCGAATATTTATACACATGGTTGCTGTTCATGGAATTGATGTTCTTAGTATACTCTATGAATGATGGACATGTGTACTATTCTGGTTTCCTTGCTGGACTTCGTGGCCTCTTACATGCGAACTCCTTGGGTATATGGGAAGTGAGATCGCGAACTCTCCTTTCTAGGTCCCTTGCAAGCCCTCCTTGGCATATGCGAACTGGGACCGCAAACTCCCCATACGATGACTCCCTTGCATTTGCAAATTAGAACTGCTTTGAGGGTAGAGGCCAATTTCTTTGTCTGCACTACAAAAGAAGAAGAGATAAGTTGAGCTTTGGGCGCGTGAGGGATTCAAACCCCCAACTTTGCTTATGACTTCTCCGTTCCTGAGGGGCCACATAGGCTTAGTGATACTAGTGATGGAAGCTTCTTGCTTCCCCTTCACACTCTAGAAGTTGAATTCCATTTGCCCCTACATTCGTTATTTTGTCATCTTTTTCAAGAGTGCCAGATTGCTTCCAGTCAAATTTTTAGGTTTTCCTAATGGATCACGGTGGCTTACTTCATCAATTGTTGCCAACGTAATGAAACGCCATAGCTCAGGGTTTTTCAAAGCTTATATCTGTTAAAGGCCTAAAATTGAGGGAATTTTTCGGGCTTTTATTATTTCTCTCATCGCAATAAAGCCGAGACTATAATTGCCATTTAAGTTGCAATCTCAAATCAATTACCTAGATGTGTTGGATCTATGAGCTTAGCTCCGCGAGCTCTTAGAGTCTCAGCTGAGAGCGTAGGTCCGCTAGTTATGTTGAAGCTACGAGTTTAACTCTGTGAGCTTTTAGAGTATTAGCCGGGAGCGTAGGTCCGCTAGCTGTGTTGGAGTTGTGAGCTTAACTTTATGAGCTCTTAGAGTATCAGTTGGGAGCGTAGGTCCGCTAGTTGTTTTGAAGGTTGCAATAATAAACTAGCAAACCTTTGTAACACCAACTGGGAGCGTAGGCCTACTAGCTGTTTTGGAGATTGTGGTCATAAACTAACAAACCTTTATAACTTCATTTGGGAGTGCAAGTCCACTAGTCTTGTTGGAGTTGCAAGCTTAACTCTGCAAGCTCTTCGAGTATCAGTTGGGAGTGTAGGTCTGCTAGCTATTTTGTAGGTTGCGATCATAAATCGGTAGACCTTTGCATAATATCAGGTGCAAGTGTTTATAAGGAGAACATTTTATTTAAGGAGTAAGAAATTACACATAGTAGTTTTTGAGGTGATGGGCATTTCATGTTCGTGGTAGAACCGTACCCTTCATCTTTGCTAACTTATACGCTCCATAGTCAATCTTTTCTATGACCTTGTATGGCCCTTCCCAACTTGGAGCCATTTTCCCCTGCTGTGAAGCTAGAAAACTAGCCTTAGTATTTCTTAGGACAAAATTGCCTACTTGAAATTGTTTATTCTTAACCTTAGAGTTGTAGCTACTTCTCTGAATTCATAAACAAGATCAAGGTTAAGCATGATAGCCTCTAGTTCACACCTTCATCAAAATGTATGGTTATGTGTGATCGCATTCCAATCTCAGCAAGAATTGCTGCCTCCACGCCATAAACAAAGGAAAAAGTTGTTTCTCCTGTTGAAGTATGAGGTGAAGTTCGCAAGGCCCACAAAATTCTTGGCAGCTCCTTCAACCAAACACCCTTGACCTCACTCACTTTCTTTTTTAAGGCTGTTAGGATTTTCTTTTTCATCACCTCTACCTACCCATTTGTTTGTGGCATTTTAACATAACTTTGAGCCAAAGCAATCTGAAGATTTATTTAGAAAATTTTGAACTTTCTTTGGAAGTACGTGCCATTTTCTGTAATGATCAAGTGAGGTACACCAAACCTGTAAACAATTGACTTGCAGAGAAACGACTCCATCTGTCTCTCTGTAATAGTTGCTAAAGCTTTAGCTTTAATCCATTTATTGAAATAATTCACAACCACTACTATATATTTCTTTTGTGTCATGGCTATTGGAAATGGACTGAGGATATCAATTCCCCAGGTTGCAAATGGCCAAGGGCTCGACATGACTTGGAGAGGCTCTGTTGCCTGCCGTTGTACCATGGCATATCTCTGACAAAAGTCACATGTACGAGCTAATTGATGTGCATCCTTTTGAAATCTAGGCCAATAATACCCTTGTTTGAAAACTTTCTGGGTAACTAGCCTTCCTCCCAAATGGTCATCACAGATGCCTTTGTGAATTTCTCGCACCACGTACTTAACCTCAGATGGTCAGACATCGCAGCAACGGATGAAAGAAACCCTTTTTATACAGTATACCCTCTAGAAGGGTATACCTAAGAATTATAGGAAAAAAATGAATTGTTTTAATTTACCATATAATTGAGTGATTTAACAACTAACTATATAGAGTTCAAATATTTGATTTATCAATTTATAATTTTTTAGACATTTGTAACTTGTGATAATGGCATACCTTGCAGCTATGCACTATAACTTTACGGGCTCTTTCTTATCTAGATTATCATATGTACCCTGCAGTGTGCGAACTATAGTATTTATCCATGTTTCCTATTAATCTATACTTAAAACTTGTGGCATGTCGTAGCTTGGGGTATCCCTATGTTCTAGCAGAATGTTTCTTCTTTGCTTAATGATGATAGAGGATGCTAGTTTAGATAGAGCATTTGCATGTATTTTGTCATTCTTTAACAACTACTTTATCTAAAATTTATCAAATCCTATGAGCAGTTGGGTTATGACTGAATTATATTTTTTTAACATTGCCTCATTCACTTCATACTCACCATTCATTTGTTTCGCCATCAATTGTGAATCTGTATGGACGACCAGGTCCTTCATTCCTAGTTGGTGTGCTAGTTGCAGTCCTGATATCAAAGCTTCATACTTTGTTGCGTTGTTGGATGTTTGGAACCCAAAGGATAACCCATATTGCCATTCATTTCCAGTAGGATCAATTAGGATTACTCTTGCTCCCAACCCCGTCTTGGCTACAGAGCCATCAACATATACTAACCAGCTTTTTCAACTATCAGTTGTATGTACACTCTCTTGAGGTGAGCTAACTACTAGGTTGCATACAATAGATGGAAAAGAGATATTAGAATGAAGCGTAAACTCATCATGTATTATTATAGAAATAACAAATTAAATTACTGGTGTTTGCCAATGTTCACAAGAGGTTATAAATAACGTATACTTTTAACTTCATTAAATGTCCATTATCCAATATTTCAAGTTATAAACTATATTACCTGATGGATCAATAGACTTTTCAAAAGAGCACTTTACCATGAAGTCAGCCAATATTTTCCCTTTTACCGCTGTTCTAGGGGCGAACTCCATGCCGTACTTAGCCAGTTCAATACTTCATTTTGTTACCCTTTCTGAGGTATCAGCTTTAGATAATACTTCCTTAATAGGTTGATTGGTCCTGACGACAACAGGATGAGCCTAGAATGCAACTTGCGAGATGCAACAAAGAAAAGATGCATTTTTCTATTTTTGAATACCTCAATTCGCCGTTCTGGAGTACCTTGGTAATGTAGTACATTGGGAATTGCCGAACATCTTCTACCCTGACCAAAACTGCTGCAACTGTTTCCTTTAAAGCAGCCAGATACAAATAGAGGGTTTCTCCTACTCATGGTGACTTCTGAAGTTTTGGGAAGGTAAGGTATAACTTCAATTCCTCAAAGGCTGCATGCACTCCTCAGTCTATAAAAAAGTAGTTATCAAGGCTTTGAAGAAAAGGAGGCATTTGTCAGCCATCTTGGAGATGAACCTGTTGAGCGCCACTATTTTTCCTGTAAGACATTGAATATCCTTGATACTTCACGAGGGAGGCATTTCTAAGATAGCACAGATCTTCTTTAGGTTTACTTCTATACCCCTCTCTGAGATCGTTAAACCCAAGAATCTGCCAGCTTGCACGCTGAAAGCACACTTTTTAGGATTCAACTTTATGTTGTGGACCCTCAAAACTGTGAATGACTTGGATAAGTTTCTCACATACTACTCCATAGTCTCACTTTTCACCAACATATCATCTACATAGACCTCAAGTCCATGTCCTATTTGTTCTTTTGAAAATTCTATTCTCCAATCTCTGATAGGTTGCTCCTGACGTTCTTGAGGCCAAAGGGCATGATCTGAGAATAGAAAAGTCATTCCTCAGTGATGAAAGTTGTTTTCTTTTGGTCACCTTGATCTAACAAAATCTGATTATAACTTGAAAGGCGTCCATGAAGTTCATAAATTTGTGACCCGCAGAAGCATAAATGAAACGGTCAATAGAAGGCAATGGGAAACTATCTTTAGGGCATGCTTTGTTGAGGTTGGTGAATTCAATACACATTCTCCATTTTTGATTTTCTTTTTATACCATAACCATATTCAAGACCCAATCTGGATACTCAACCTCCCTAATAAAACTTGCTGACAATAGTTTAGCTACCACTTGCCTCATAACTTCTACCACTTGCAGAGTGAACTTTCTATTTTTCTGCTTAACCAATTTTACTTCTGAGAGTATATTCAGTTTGTGGACAATCACCTGAAAGTCCAACCCTAGCATATCTACTGCTGACCAGGAAAACATATCCAAATTTTCTTTTAGATACTTAACAAAATGCTCTTTTCTTCAGGATCTAGCGCTGATGAAATTTTTATCCTTTATACATTATCATAAAATGCTCTTTTCTTGCCTCTCTCTTCATCTCTTACATCCAAGCTACCCAAGTCTAAGGCTTGAGTAGCTAACTTTTACCTTGGCCACGGGCTATCATGCTTGCTTCATAGAGAACACATGGCATTGCCTCGCTATTCACTAGTCAAAATGCATGAACCCAATCCCTGTATTTTGATCTTCATACAAAACATTGCCACCACTATCTTTGTTGCTCTCATTATCGAACACCCAAAAATGGCTTTATATGCCATACAGTGGTCCATGACAAAAAACTGGAAACACTTCGTAGTAGTATGCTCACAATCCTCTAAGGTGACTGGTAGAGTGATAGAACCTGTCATCTCAATTAGATGGTTTGCAAAACCATACAGTGGGCTAGCCTGGGTCAAAACTTGTTCTTTCAACCCCATCTTTTGATACGCTTCCTAGGTTAGAACCTTCACGGTACTTTCATTGTCAACCAATATTCTTCTAACTTCAAAACTCATGATCATTACTGACACAACCATCGGGTCATTGCCTTATTCGTCACATACCAGCTCATCATCATCATTACCAAACTCAAGGCTCCATCTACCTCACTAACACTACCATTTAGGCATATTTACTGACATGACACTCCTCATATAGGCCTTCTCCTTTGCATTGGAATTTACCCAGTCCTCATTAGTGCCCACAATCACATGAAAGATGCCCTTGACCTTTTGCTTACCCTTGGGATCACCTCGTGAACTCTGAACCTATTGAGAAGTGCCTTGGTCCACAAATTTGGCGACCTCCCCATTCCTCACTGCCTCTTCAATGCATCCTTTAGGGTAAAATAGTATTCAATCTTATGCCCCACATCATCGTGGAAAGAACACATATCCTTTGAATTTGACCTCCTCATACTGTGCTTCATGTGAGATGGTTTAAACAGGATACCTAAACTTTTCACCTAGTTTAGAATGCAAGCACGAGTAGCGTTCAAACTTTCCTTGAGGGATGTACTTTCATGTCTGGTTGGGCTGAGAACCCTAAGGGGCCCTTGGAGAATTACCTTTGGATAAACTGTAATTGATACATATTTTTATCCCATGCTTAGCACATTTTATGGATGATTTTTTCCTTAAAATTGGTGAATTTGATGCTCCTAATGCTTTAATTTCATGTTTTATACTTAGGTGAGCATAAGAGAGTGAAAGGAACGAGAAACGAGCCAAAAATGAAAAAAATGGGCCAATGTACAAAATCAACACGGCCTGGACCTCCTCACACGGGTAGACCACAAGGTCGTGTCGATTTGGAAAAATCGAAGCACGACTCACACGGGTGGACCACATGCCCGTGCCTATTTAATAGGTTTGACCACGACCTTAAGCAATCGCACACGGGCGTGTTCCTGTCGAGCCTAAGTTTAGTCCAATTCAGAAAAGGCCAATTTTCAAGGTTCTTAGGCATTCTAAAACCTATAAATACACCCTAGAGGAGGAGGAAAAGGACACACACAGAAGAGGAAGCAGGGAACTGCTCAAGGAAAGCCGATTGATCCATCTTAAAACCCAGATTCATCATCAAGACTGAAGATCTCCCCTCAATTTCCCTTCAGGAGTTTTGGGTTTTTCTTTATGTTTTGTATTCATTATTCTTCTGATATGTTTACCTTTTTAGTTATGAACTAAAGCCCCTAAATACCTAAGGGGAATGAAACCTAAGACAAATCTTGTTATTATTATCTGAATTGTATGATAAATTTTGACTTGTTCTTAATTATGTGTTCTTAATTCTTGTTTTGATATTCCGGGATATTGTTTCAAGTTAAGCTCTTATTCAGAGGAGGAATAGACCCTGTCTAAGAGTACATTTGTCATAATTAAGCGGAGTTGATTGCGCGCCTAGAGATAGGGTGACAAGATTTTACAGGATTAGGGTGAAACCTAATAAGGGGATCAATAGATCGAGTTAATGCAACCCTAGGGAGTTAGTTAGAAAGAGATTTCAATTATTCAACCTAGGGTTAGACGTTGTTAGTCTCGAGAGGGATAATAATGAAACTTAGGGATTTCTACGGATCAAGTCAAATGAATAAATCGTCCGATTCAGAGTCAAATAACAATTGAAGTCTAGGTGTATTTTTCCTTAGGTATTGTCTTAATTCAATCATTTTTCCAAAAGTAATTCCCTAATTCCATTTTCTGTGAATTCTTAGTTTAGTTAATTAGTTAGTTAAAACAAACCCTATTATTCCTAGGCTAGATAATAAAAAGATAGTCATTACTAGTACTTTTAGTTCCTTTGGGTTCGACAATCCGGTCTTGCTAAAGCCATACTACGGTTTGATAGGTACACTTCCCTTCACCGTGATAATAGTTAGTTTCAAGAATGATTCATTATAAATATTTAAAACCTGTCACGAATATCACGTATCAAGTTTTTGGGGCTGTTGTCGGGGAACTAAGATATTAGGAACACTCGATTTTTATTACTTTAGCCATTTACTTTTACTACAATTTAAATTTTATTCTAATTTTATTACTAATTCTTCTTTTCCCTTTTACATCGGGTTCTTATAGTTTATGACTAGAAGAAACCCGTCAGGACCATTACTTTTTGACAGTGAGATAGATCGCACAGTTCGCAGAAACCAAAGAGAAATAAGGTGAAGCTTAAGATACACAGAGAACGAGCAAGAGAACGATATTCAAACCCCAACCGAGGAGATGGCTGAAAACTAAGACAATCAGCTACCTCCTGTGATACCCGTTGAACTAGCAAATCAACAGTTTGTTCAGTTTGATGGTTTGCAGACGAGATTCCCAACGCTCACTTGGCAAATTTCCTAAATTTTTGCGATACCTTTAAAATTAATGGCGTTTCTGATGACGCCATTTGCCTTCGGTTGTTTCCCTTTTCGTTAAGGAATAAAGCTAAACAATGGTTGAACTCGTTACCACGAGGGTCAATCACTACTTGGGAACAAATGACCGAAAAATTTTTATTAAAATATTTTCCACCGGCTAAAACAGCCAAATTATGTAATGATATCTCTTCTTTTGTGCAGATGGTTTTAAAAACACTCTACGATGCATGGGAGAGATCCAAGAACCTTTTAAGAAGGTGCCCTCACCATGGGTTACCTCTTTGGCTACAGGTTCAAACGTTCCATAATGACCTGAATCGTTCGACTCGGAAGATGACTGATACAGCTGCTGGAGGAACTATCAATAATAAGACACCTGAAGTGGCTTACGAATTTATTGAAGAGATGTCACTGAATAACTATCAGTGGCAAGTTATGAGAACAAAGCCGATGAAAGCAGTCGGTGTTTTCAACCTCGACGCGGTTACTATGCTATCTAACCAAGTAGAACTCTTAAATAAAAAGATTGACGGTTTGTATGGTTGTACTCAGGTACATCCAGTGATGAGGTGTGATTCGAATGGAGGAGGAGCATGCACAGAATATCAACCCTTCAACCCTAGCATCGAGGAGGAACAAGTCCAATATATGGGTAACAATAACTCTAGATCCCAAAATAACCCATATAGTAACAATTATAATACAGGTTGGAGGAACCATCCCAATTTCTCGTATGGCGATCAAGGAAATCAAAGGCCACAACATCCTCTGGGTTTTCAACAACCACCATACCAGCAGGAGAAAAAGTCGAACCTTGAGGAGATGCTAACCAAATTCATCTCGGTGTCAGAGACTCCTTTTTAGAATATCGAGACGGCACTCAAAAATCAACAAGCATCGATCCAAGGGCTTGAAACTCAAATTGGACAGCTGGCTAAGATGATTTCCGAAAGAGCACCAGGAAATCTACCTAGTAACACTGAACCCAATCCAGAAGCACATATAAAAGCAGTTACACTAAGGGGTGGGAAAGTGTTAGCTAAATCGAAAAAGAAGCCATAACAAGAAGCTGACAGAAGCAAAGAAGAGGAGGTAAAACCCGAAAGCAATGACAATCCAATACTGAAGGAATATAAACCACCAGTTCCATACCCAGAAAAGTTGAAGAAAGACCTCATGGATGCACAATTTGGTAAATTCCTTGAACTTTTTAAACAACTACATATTAACTTACCTTTTGTTGAAGCTATATCGCAGATGCCTACATACCCAAAATTTTTAAAGTAGCTCCTAACAAACAAAAGAAAGTTTGAAGACTTATCTACAGTGGAACTTAATGAGGAATGCTCGGCTATGCTCCAAAACAACCTGCCAACCAAACTAAAAGATCCAGAAAGTTTTACTATACCCTGCTTAATTGGTAGTTTTAACATTGATAAGGCACTAGCTGATTTAGGTGCTAGCATTAATTTGATGCCATATAAAATGTTTAAACAACTTGGTCTTGGGGAACTTAAACCCACTAGGATGAGTATTCAACTAGCTGATAGATCTGTTAAATATCCCAAGGGTATTATAGAGGACATACTTGTAAAACTAGATAAATTTATATTCCCTATTGACTTCGTTGTGCTTGATATGGATGAAGATGTTGAAGTGCCTTTAATCTTAGGGTGTTCATTTTTAGCCACTGCTAGGGCTGTTATTGATGTAGGTGATGGTAAAATGGTACTTAAAGTAGGTGACGATGAAATTGTTTTTAAAATTTATGATGCCATGAGATTTTCTAGGGAACAGGATGACTCATGTTATTTTATTGACTCTATTGATCATGCTGCTCAAGATTCTTTTCAGGAAATCATACATAAGGACACGTTGGAACTGTGCCATGCCCAAGGAGAGGAGATAGATGACGATGATTCCGAGACAGGTAAAATAAAAGCTAAACTGAACTTCAATGAATCTTCCCAAAGACAAGCAGAATATGAGGACATTAAAGGGAACGATGATTTTTAGCAAAAACCCTCTATTGAAGAACCTCCCAAATTGGAACTCAAACAATTACCAAACCACTTGGAATACGCATTCCTTGGAAATAATTCTACATTACTAGTTATTATTGCATCTAAATTGCAACCCAAGGAGAAAGAGGAATTAATCAAAGTATTAAAAGAACATAAAAAGGTCATAGCTTGGAAAATTTCTAACATTAAAGGGATCAGCCCTTCTTTTTGCACCCATAAAATTTTAATGGAAGATGAATATAAACCATGTGTGCAAGCTCAAAGACGGACCATTCATTGACCAAATGTTAGAAAGACTATCAGGGCACATGTACTATTGCTTCTTAGACGGACTATCTGGCTATTTTCAAATCCCAATAGCTCCTGAAGATCAGGAAAAAACGACATTCACATGTCCATATGGTACATTTGCTTATCGAAGAATGCCCTTTGGATTATGTAATGCTCCTGTTATGTTCCAGCGCTGCATGATGGCCATCTTTGACGAACTCGTAGAAGATATCATGGAGGTATTTATGGATGATTTCTCGGTATTCGGTAACTCTTTCCATCTTTGCCTTAAAAATTTAAAACGAGTTCTAATAAGATGTAAGTAAACAACCTTGTACTTAACTGGGAAAAATGTCACTTTATGGTTCAAGAAGGTATTGCGCTAGGACATAAAATTTCTAGTAAAGGGATTGAGGTTGATAAATCTAAAGTCGAAATCATTAAAAAGTTTGGTTAAGGCTATTAGAAGTTTTTCAGGACATACTGGGTTTTATAAAAGATTTATTAAAGATTTTTCTGAAATAGCTAAGCCTTTGACCAAATTACTAGAAAAAGACATGCTCTTTAATTTTGATCAGGAATATTTACAAGCGTTTAATACTCTAAAGGATAAATTGATTAATGTTCTAATTATAATAGCACCTTATTGGAATTTACCTTTTGAACTAATGTGTGATGAGTGACTTTGCAGTAGGTGCAGTTTTGGGACAGGGAAGGGACAAGCACTTTCAACCTATTTATTATGCTAGCAAAACTTTGACAGCCGCACAGGAGAACTACACTACCACGGAGAAAGAATTGTTAGTTGTGGTTTTTGCATTCGATAAATTTAGGCCATATCTAATATTGTCTAAAGTTTTCGTTTATACTGACCATTCTGCCCTTCGCTACCTGTTAACTAAGACTGATGCAAAACCTCATCACATTCGATGGATTTTGCTATTGCAAGAATTCGACTTGGAAATTCAAGATAAGAAAGGAGCAAAAAATCTCGCTGTAACACCCCTAACCAGTATCCATTGCCGGGCTAAGGTTAAGTGACATTACTAAACATATCAAAACACTTCACATTCATTTCACAAACATCATGGCATCATAGTCAAACATCAACATAAGTCCCTTTCTTAGGTCAATGAGACCTTAAACATGCATTAGAAAGAGGTCGGGACTAAACCGAACACGTTCACAACTTTCCACACTTAGAAAATTTTTTTATTCTGTTAGGGTTACACGCCCGTGTGTCTAGGCCGTATGCCTTACATGGGCATCAGACACACCCATGTGAACCAGACGTGCCAAAACAGGGTGACCATACTGACTTTCACCCACGGCCAATAGGCACGCCCGTGTTCTATGGCAGTGTGATACTAAGCTAGCTACTGACTTTAGCCCACGGCTATGTGAAACGTCCGTGTATCAAGGCCGTGTAATTTTTTTTAGAGAATACTACTATTCTTACATGTCCACAAGACACGCCCGTGTCCCCTGACCGTGTGGCACAATGCAGGCTTGGTTTAAGCCAACTTGCCACCCATTATGGATCAACCTACAACAAGGAAACATACATGTACAACCCAATCAACCATTCTTTATGCTAAAACATACATAATTCATGCCATAGTTGCAAATTAACATCACATATCATAAACCTTTCTCAACCATAAGATCAAACACAAATTAGCTAAATCACATGGCTAAATATATATACATCACAAAACATACTTCACAACTACTAGCCTATACATGCCATACTTCAAATATTTACATTTTCAAAAGTACCAAAATGAGATCAATAGTGTGATGACGATCCTCGACTATCCCCGAGCCTTCAGTAGCTACGATAACTGTAAAATAGACAATAATCACACAGAGTAAGCTTTCAAAAGTTTAGTAAGCTCGTACTCAAAACATTTATAGTATATAAACATAAAATGATAACCTATGAGTATTTGCATAATTTCAATCCATATAACTATATCAACTCAATGAGATTCATATACATAACATCATCTACCACTTAGGCATTATACATACCTGAAGCTTTCTGTACTTATTCACTTTTTGTACTTACCTCATATTGAATGTTATAAGACTTTCCATAAGTTATTCGTGTTTTACGCATCAGCACACTTAGTTCTATAAGGTTAGTCAAAGCTAAATATTTCCGCACACTTAGTGCCATCTCGAATAACCGAGACTAAGTCGGTATGCACACTTAGTGCCTCAAGTAGCTGAAGCTAGTTAAATCGCACACTTAGTGCCAAAGCTAGTTTAAATCTCACACTTAGTGCCAAAGCTTCCGAATCATCACCATATTATTCAATTTAATTATATACAACCCATGTAGAATAAAGGCATCAAAACTTACTTAACATCACATTTTAAGTACGAACTTACCTCGTACTTGAAGGTGTCGACTCGAACGTTTATTCTATAATCTTCGATTTTCCTCGATCTAAATCCGAACTCCTCTTTTCTTAATCTATAAGTATTCAAAACTAATCCTTTTATTCACCAAATAGTTCAATTCAATCCATAAACACATATTTAGGATAATTTGCAAATTAGTCCTAATGTTTTCACATTTTGACACTTTAGTCCCTCTTTCACAAAATCACAAAATTCACATAATTTGCATATACACAAGCTTGGCCGAATTTTCCTAGTACTCATACTAGTTCACACATTTCGTTTATTTCACATTTAAGCCCCTCAAAATAGCATTTTTACAAATTAACCCAATTTACTCAATTTCATCAAAAATTCAAAGACAACATATGTTAATCCAAAACATACCTTTCATAATTTACCATTTAACAACACAAAACTCATGAATTCATCCATGGTATATTTCAAAATCATAATCAAAATCAGAAATTGAAGCATGGGCTTTATAGTACACTTAGCAACGATCACAAAAACGTAGAAATTATCAAAAATCGAAGCAAAAACATACCTCAATCAAGGAATACAATGGCCGAACCCTAGGTGTTCTTTTTATTTTATTTTCTTTGTATTTTCGATTAAGAATAGATATAAAATGATCCATTTACATGCATTTGTTTTATTATTATTAACATAAATCTAAATGACCATTTTGCCCTTTCATTCAACCATTAAAAATTCACCTAACACATGCCCTTTTTTGTCCATTCAAATCTCCAATGGTTAAATAACCGCATAAGGACCTTTACTCTAGAAAGCCAACTCAAAAGCACTTAAGCATCTAGCACACAACTTTTACATTTTATGTGATTAGGTCATTTTTGCAAATTAAGTACACAAACAATTAAATTTTCATACGAAACTTTCACACATATCAGTTTACGTATCATAGACATAGAAATTAATATTAAAAATATTTTTCTAACTCGGATTTGTAGTCCCAAAACCACTATTCCGACTAAGGTCAAAACCGGACTGTTACAATTCTCCCCATTAGAGATTTTCGTCCCCGAAAATCTTAATGTTAAACAGATTTGGATATTGCTGCTTCATAGCATCTTCAGGCTCCCACGTTGCTTCTTCAATACCGTGCCGATGCCACATCACTTTAACTAATGAAATTTTCTTATTACGTAACTCTTTAACCTCTCGAGCTAAGATTCGAATTGATTTTTCTTCGTAGGTCATATCAGACCGAATTTCAATCTCAGATGAAGGAATTACATGCCAAGGATCAGATCTGTACTGTCGAAGCATCGATACATGAAACACATTGTGTATCTTTTCTAACTCAGATGGTAACCTCAATCTATAAGCAACCGGCCCAACTCGCTCGATGATTTCATACGGCCCGATAAATCTCAGACTCAATTTGACTTTTCTACCAAATTGAAGCACTTTCTTCCAGGGAGATACTTTTAAAAACACTTTCCCACCGATATCAAACTCAATATCTTTTCTTTTCAAATCTGCATATGACTTCTGACGATCAGAAACTGCTTTCAAATAATATCGAATCACTTTCACTTTCTGTTCAGTTTCTTTTATCAAATCAACGCTGTGAATCTTATTTTCACTAAGCTCTGACCAATATAAATGTGTACTCCATTTACGACTGTATAAAGCTTCGTATGGTGTCATTTTGATGCTCGACTGAAAACTGTTATTATAAGCGAATTCAATCAAAGGTAAGTTTGTTCCCACATACCTTCAAACTCGAGAATGCAACATCTCAACATATCCTCAAGTATCTGAATAATCCGTTCAGATTGACCTTCTATTTGCAGATGATAAGCTGTGCTAAAATGTAATTTAGTACCCAGAGCATCTTGCAACTTCTTCCAAAATCGTGACGTGAATCTTGGATCTCTGTCTGACACTATAGACAATGGCACACCATACAATCTTACTATATCAGAAATGTATAAATCAGCTAATCTATCAAGCGAATAATCAGATCGAACGGGAATAAAATGAGCTACTTTTGTCAAAAGATCAACTACAACCCAAATGGTATTTTTCTTTCTCGGAGATAGAGGTAAACCCAACACAAAGTCCATGGTCACTCGATCCCATTTTCACTCCGGAATCATAATCAGTTGTAGTAACCTAGACGTCACTTGATGTTCAGCTTTAACTAGCTGACAAATCAAACATTTGGAAACAAATTCAAAGATATCTCTTTTCATTCCAGACCACCAATAATGTTGTTTCAAGTCATTTTACATTTTAGTACTGCTTGGATGCACGGATAACTGACTACTATGAGCTTCACTCAGAATCATCCGAATCAACTCTGGATTTCTCAGAACACAAAGTTTATTTCTAAACCTCAGACAGTCATCAACATCTATCCAGAATTCAGAATCAGAATTAGAATTACACTGAGTTCGTTTAGTCATAAACTCATTATCAACTTTCTGAGCTTCGATAATCTTTTGTAAAAACAAGGGTTTTGCTTTCAATTCAGCACAAACCAAGGTATCATCAGACAGTGCTAAATGAGCATTCATAGCACGCAATGCAGACAACGATTTCCTACTCAGAGCATTAGCAACAACACTAGCTTTGCCCGAATGATTATCAATTACCAGTTCATAGTCTTTTAGCAGTTTTAACCATCTTCTCTATCGCAAATTCAAATCTTTTTGTATCATTAAATACTTCAGACTTTTATGATCAGAAAACATTTGACATTTCTCACCAAACAGATAGTGACGCCAGATCTTCAAAGCAAACACAATGGCAGCTAACTCAAGGCCGTGCGTCGGATAGTTATTCTCATGTGGCTTCAACTGTCTCGAAGCATGAGCAACAACTTTTCCTTCTTGCATTAAAACACAACCGAGCCCATTTAACGAAGCATCACTGTAAACAAAAAATTCTTTACCCGACTCAGGTTGTACCAACACTGGAGCTTCAGTTAACAAAGCTTTTAATCGATTAAAACTTTTCTGACATTGCTTTACACGGGCATCAGACACACCCATGTGAACTAGCCGTGCCAAAACAGAGTGACCATACTGACTTTCACCCACGGCCAATAGGCACGCCCGTGTTCTACGACCGTGTGATACTAAGCTAACTATTGACTTTAGCCCACGGCCATGTGAAACGGCCGTGTGTCAAGGCCGTGTAATTTTTTTAAAAAAATACTACTTTTCTTACATGTCCATAAGACACGCCCGTGTCCCCTGACCGTGTGGCACAATGCAGGCTTGGTTTAAGCCAACTTGCCACCCATTATGGGTCAACCTACAACAAGGAAACAAACATACATGTACAACCCAATCAACCATTCTTTATGCTAAAACATACATCATTCATGCCATAGTTGCAAATTAACATCACATATCATAAACCTTTCTCAACCATAAGATCAAACTCAAATTAGCTGATGGCTAAATATATATACATCACAAAACAAACTCAAATTAGCTGATGGCTAAATATATATACATCACAAAACATACTTCACAACTACTAGCCTATACATGTCATACTTCAAATATTTACATTTTCAAAAGTACCAAAATGAGATCAATAGTGTGGTGACGATCCTCGACTATCCCCGAGCCTTCAGTAGCTATGATAATTGTAAAACAGATAGTAATCACACAGAGTAAGCTTTTAAAAGCTTAGTAAGCTCGTACTCAAAACATTCATAGTATATAAACATAAAATGATAACCTATGAGTATTTGCACAATTTCAATCCATATAACTATATCAACCCAATGAGATTCATATACATAACATCATCTACCACTTAGGCATTATACATACCTAAAGCTTTCCGTACTTATTCACTTTTGTACTTACCTTATGTTGAATGTTATAAAACTTTCTATAAGTTATTCGTGTTTTATGCATCAGCACACTTAGTGCTATAAGGTTAGTCAAAGCTAAATATTTTCGCACACTTAGTGCCATCTCGAATAACCGAGACTAAGTCAGTATCACACACTTAGTGCCTCAAGTAGCCGAAGCTAGTTAAATCGCACACTTAGTGCCAAAGCTAGTTTAAATCGCACACCTAATGTTTTCACATTTCGACACTTTAGTCCATCTTTCAAAAAATCACAAAATACACATAATTTACATATACACAAGCTTGGCCGAATTCTCTTAGTACTCATACTAGTTCACACATTTCATTTATTTCACATTTAAGCCCTTCAAAATAAAATTTTTAGAAATTTGCCCAATTTACTCAATTTCATCAAAAATTCAAAGACAACATATGGTAATCCAAAACATACTTTCCATAATTTACCATTTAACAGCACAAAACTCATGAATTCATCCATGTTATATTTCAAAATCATCATCAAAATCAGAAATTGAAGCATGGGCTTTATAGTACACTTAGCAACGATCACAAAAACGTAGAAATTATCAAAAACCGAAGCAAAAACATACCTCAATCAAGGAATATAATAGCCGAACTCTAGGTGTTCTTTTTATTTTATTTTCTTTGTATTTTCGGTTAAGAATGGATATAAAATGATCCATTTACATGCATTTGTTTTATTATTATTAACATAAATCTAAATGACCATTTTGCCCTTTCATTCAACCATTAAAAATTCACCTAACACATGCCCTTTTTTGTCCATTCAAATCTCCAATGGCTAAATAACCACATAAGGACCTTTACTATAGAAAGCCAACTCAAATAAGCACTTAAACATGTAGCACACAGCTTTTACATTTTATGCGATTAGGTCCTTTTTGCAAATTAAGTACACAAACAATTAAATTTTTGTACAAAACTTTCACAGATATCAATTTACATATAATAGACACAGAAATTAATATTAAAAATATTTTTCTAACTCAGATTTGTGGTCCCGAAACCACTATTCCGACTAAGTTCAAAACGAAACTATTGCACTCCCAGTTGATCATTTATCCAGGCTTGAAAATTCAAATACTAAAGAGCTAAATGAAGTGGAAATAAATGATTCATTCCCTGAAGAACAATTTTTTGCTATTTCTGACTTGGAGGTACCTTGGTTTGCAGACATCGCGAATTTTTTAGCCGCTAACGTTATCCCAAAAAGGTTGACACATCAGCAAAAGAAACGATTCTTTACTGATGTGAAAAACTACTTTTGGGAAGATCCTTTTCTTTTTCGTATATGTGCAGATCAAGTCATTCGGCGATGCATTACAAGAACAGAAGCATTAAAAATCTTGGAACATTGCCACTCAGGACCAGCTGGAAGACATTATGGTGGAAATAAGACTGCACAAAAAAATACTTGAATCAGGTTTTTATTGGCCTACCTTATTCAAAGATGCCAACAAGTATGTTATTTCTTATGACAAATGCCAAAGGACAGGTAATATCTCTAACCGTGATGAAATGCCTCAGACATATTGTGACAGCCCAAAATTGACCCTAGACGGGATGTGGTTTCGGGACCACAAAATCGAGGCATAAAAATAATTTAAAATTTATTGTGATGCCTATGATATGTGTTAAATTGTGTGTGACATTTTTGATGATTTGATTTAGTGTTATAAAGGTGAATTTCACTAGAAAGGACTTGTGTGAGAAAATTTAGAAATGTGCTAGGCAAATGCAAAGTGGCCTAATAATGCATGTTGTGAAAATGAGGATTTGCATGTCAAATTTCCTAAAGATAGCCTAGTGGCCGGCCATGACAAGGATGATGGGCAAAAGAAAACATGTCATAAACATGTTTTGTTAATGGTTGATGTCAAAATTGATAAAATATTAAGGTTGTAGGAAGAGAAACAAAAAAAATGTGTGTGTGTGTGGTTGCCCCCCTCTTGCCGTGAATGGAGCAAAGAAAGAAAAAAAAAGAGCTTCATTTCCTTTGGTTCTCTCTTAGCGAATTGAAGAAAGAAAGGGGAGGGAGATTTGGTCAACTTTAAGCTCAAAACAAGGTTAGTAATTCATGTTAGATTTTGAAATTTCAGCTTAATGTAAGTTGATTACTAAGTTCTTTAACTAGCCCATGTTAAAATTTTGGATTTGGGTGGTGCATGAAGTATTCGGCCATGGTAGATAGTGAAGGGAGTTGATTATTTTCGTTGTGTTAAATGAGTGATTGTGGATGGGTGAAGTGTGAGCTAGTTAAATATTCATATAGTTAGGTTGGATGATAGGAAGAAAAAAAAATCGAAACTTGTGTATGTACACTAAGGCCGAATGTAAAGTTGGAGATTTGTGGGAAATGTATGTGTCTTGAAGTGTTGGAATGGAGAGGATGCTTTAATTGTGTTATGAACAATTATGTGTTAGAAATTGTGATTTTGGGTTGACTAGGATTTTCGCCATAGTGGTCATTGAGGATTAAGGTTATGTTTCATGCTAAACTTGATAAATCTTGGTGTATGGGTGTTTGAACTAAACTAATGATCAAATAGATGCATAAATACAAAGTAAGAAGAATCGGCTATTGTATGTAATACTATTGCCGAATGTGAAAATACTATACTTGAGTAATGAATATGATTGGATTATTGATAGTATGGTAATTGCATAAGGCTATTAGTAGAATAGCTAAGAACGTAAGGTAGTAAGATAAAAATTTTACCATGTCGTTCGTATGTCATAAGATCATTAAAATGTGGATACCAATATATGTACCAAAGCGGTTGAATGAGCTAATTTATTTGTTTAAGCTCAAGATCCTAAAGGAGGCGTCCAACAAGGGAAATCGAAGATCATCGAGTAGCCGACTTGGAATTAATTACCGAACACAAGGTAAGTCATTAAGCACGTATTTGATATTGCTTAAATGATTGTAAAATTTATGCAATTGTGTTTAATGGGATGATATATATATATAAATGAAAATGTATGTGTATGGAGTGATGACATTTGTTGAATGTAAAAGAAATAGTGAAATGTGTAGAAAGTTTGCTTTCGGCACTAAGTGTCTTGGGCAATACGTGTGTGCGGTGGCGAGATCGGCACTAAGTGTGCGTCTTTGGAAATATATGGCACTAAGTGTGCGTGCTGGAAATATAAGGCACTAAGTGTGCATGCTGGAAAAATATGACACTATGTGTGCAAGTGGAAAAATCTACCTTTGGGTGTGCGAGCTCGGAGGTATGGCACTTGTGTGTGCGGGCTTAAATTACGTGGCACTAAGTGTGCGAAATCGAGTAGTAAGCACTTGTGTGTGCGTACTCTATATATATGGAGGTGTGTCTCCATTGAATTGAGTATGGACAGCGGATCGGGTAAGTACCTCGAGCTCATGACGAATAGAGAATACGTTCATGCTTGGGGTTGAATTTGATAAGCCTTAAATCTATGTGATGATTGAAATTGTATGGTTGTTTGGAAAATGAGTTAATGTGTAAAATGCTTGATTATCTTGTTGTGTAAAATATGAAATGTGGATGTATGACTTGGTGCGAGATTGGACCGAAAGGTCCGAGGTATTATGGTATAGATTCGATATGGATGAGTACCTAGCCTCGTTTGTTGTACATGTTGTAGTAACTTTATCGGTGGATTGATGAATGCTTATGACTTCTTGAGTTGTAAACTCACTCGGTGTTTTCTTGTCACCCATTTTAGGTCTCTCGGACTCGTATTGTTTGCGTGATCGGGACCGTCGTTGAAGTCATCACACCGGCTGAAATCTTGTGGTATTGTTTTTGTTGTTGAAGAACATTTGGCATGTATAGGCTATTATATTTTGTCGAATTGTGGGTTGTAAACTTTAAGCCATGTGAAAATGGCCTATGTGGTCGTCGAGTGGGATGCTAGAACCTATAGCCACGAGTCTTAGAAACTCTAATTTTGATAAGGTGGCCATAATTTGTGTCATGTATGATGGATGATTAAGGCCAAGGAAAGATTCATGAAATTGGCATAGTCTCTGCAGTAACTGTTGCGGACAGCAGCAGTGAGATGAGATTGAAAAATCACTAAAAATAGTAGAAGTAGAATTAAATAGTGAGTAAATTATGTAATTGAACCTTGATGAATCTATTTTTATATGGACGAAACGAAACGACCATATGAGCAGTATACTGAGAAATATTAAAGTTCTCGTGAGACAGGGCCAGAACGGTTTCTGGGTCCCCTGTCGCGACTTTGAAAATTTACCATAAATTATCCAGAAAGAATTAGGAGTCATTCCTTATATGTAAAGATTCCATTTTGAGTCTAGTTTCATTAGAAACAAACGGCACCAGTATTAAATCCCTGTACAGAGAGATATTCAAGTTGTAAAGCGCGAAGGTCAGAGCAGTCGATCCCTGTAACATGGGTGACTTTAACTAATAAAATGTACCAATTGGCCCAACCAAAAATTCTAAAAATAAATCCATGGATGGGTAGTTGAGTCTAAATTCAGGGAAAATTTACAAAACCAGTTTCCGAGTTTTGAAACTCGAGATATGATTTTTAAGGCGATGGTGACGCAGTTTTCCAGCCTGACTGGTAATGTCAAATTGGTTGGTATCTTGAGAGGATTTGGCCGTTAACCCCTCGTGTCCGACACCGGCGTCGGTCACGAGTTAGGGGTGTTACACATATATGCTTTCCTGTGAAATATTTGATGTTTGGGGTATCGACTTCATGGGTCTATTCCCTAGTTCATTTGG
This sequence comes from Gossypium arboreum, assembly GCF_025698485.1. Classification (NCBI taxonomy): domain Eukaryota; kingdom Viridiplantae; phylum Streptophyta; class Magnoliopsida; order Malvales; family Malvaceae; genus Gossypium; species Gossypium arboreum. Next base: position 125,020,504 of record NC_069075.1, read on the forward strand.
AAATAAATACATCTTAGCAGTTGTCGATTATATGTCTAAATGGTTTGAAGCCCAAGATCTGCCTACAAATGATGCTAGAGTAATAGTACGTTTCCTTAAAAAACTTTTCTCTTGATTTGGAACACCTAGGTTAATCATCAACGATAGGGGGACTCATTTCTGTAACGCCTAATTTGAAAAAACCCTCAAGAAATATGGAGTTTACCACCAAACAACTACCCCTTACCTCCCTCAAACTAGTGGCCAAGTTGAAGTGGCAAATCGAGAACTTAAATGTATTCTAGAAAAGACGGTAAGATTAAACAGGAAAGATTGGGCAATGAAAGTAGATGATGCATTATGGGCTTATAGAACTGTTTTTAAAACCCCCATAGGAACATCACCATACAATCTGGTTTATGGAAAAATTTGTCATCTACCATTTGAGTTAGAACACAAAGCATTCTGGGCTATAAAATTTATAAACTTTGATCCCAAACTTGCAGGTGAAAATAGTTTGATGCAGTTAAACGAGTTAGACGAATGGCGAACCTATGCATATGAAAATTCAAGACTATACAAGAAAGCAACGAACCGATGACATGATGCTCGGTTAAAACAAAATAAACAATTTGAAGGAGATCTTATACTATTACATAACTCGAGACTCAAATTGTTCCTTGGGAAGCTTAAATCACGATGGTCAGGTCCGTTCGTAGTCAAAACAGTTTTCCCATACGGCACCGTAGAAATAAGTCACCCGTAAGGTACTTTCAAAGTAAATGGACATCGCCTCAAACCTTACAGCGGTGAGAAATTTAAAGATGACAGGGAGGAGCTACGGCTCCATAAATCTCCTTAAGTGTACTCACACGATAAAGTCTAGCTTAGACTTTAAATAAGCGCTTCTCGGGCACTAACAATATTACTTTCTTTAAATTTTAGTTTTTAAAATGTAACATACTAACCAAATCATTGAGCACAGGCTTTTCAGAACCACACGGCCAGGCACACGGGCGTGCCGTAGGCCGTGTACATACCATGGGATGCAACACGGCCATGCAATACGACCATGTGAAAACAGGGCCAAAATTTTTTCCCCAACACGGGATGCGATCAGTAGCCACGGCCGTGCGACATGGCCATGGGCGAAACTACCAAAATAACACAAGCGTGCAACACACCCGTGTTTTGAAATCGTGGGTAAACCTGTCAATTTAACACGACCGTGCGCCTTCCTATATCGGTGTGGGAGAAGCAAACAGAGATCGACACAGCCGTGCAACATGGCTGTGTACACCAATGTGCCTAATTTCAAAAAATACAAAACGCATGGGCTGAGCTTAGAGTACATGGGCGTACCCCACAACCGTGTGCCCCAATCTCTCTATAAATACCTATTATTTATTTTATTTTATTTTTATCTCTATATTTTGAAATTATTTTTTATTTCCTTTTAATACTATTTCATCCTGAGTTTTTACAATTTCTATTCTTCGGCTATTTCATTACGAGTAATTATGCTTCAGTATACCTCTTAAAAAATTCCTGATTTGCTCACAGTCAGAAAGAGCCCCAAAGCTCATCCTTGCATAGGAACTAAAAAATCCACCGGGAAAGGTTCTCTATGATTTCCATGTCCTGCTCGACCACGACCATAGCTACCACCAGATATAATATTCTTTTGGCGCAGGACTTATGGACTAAAGAACCTCTACCACAGCTGGAGTATCCTTCTCCACCCTCACGCTGATTGTTCTCCAAAACTCCAGTTCAAGGAAATTCATTCATCACTCAGGAAGTTTCACTTCTCTCCCTATCTTATATTTATATTCTTTTCTATATATCTAGCTTTGTACATTGAGGGCAATGTACATCTTAAATGTGGGGGGTATTCATTTCACTATCAGAAAAATCCCTGAATGATTGCCTTGTTCTCTTGAAAAGCTCTCATATCATGTTTAGGATAATTTTTGATTGATTTATGACTTTTATTGATATATCTTGAATTAAAACATAGGCATTTATGCATTGATGGTTTAAACTTTAAGACATTAGGGAGTCAAGGATGATAAGTTGACTTTTGAAGAATTAAAAACTTTTATGTTGTTTCCCCAAGTTTAGGTATTACCTTGAGTTGGAATTCACAAGTTTAAACATCAAAAAGCCATAATTTTTGTGAGATATTGAGCCTTTAGAGCATCTATTATTTCTTTCATGCTCACTTTCATTATGCTTGCATCAGTATTGAATTGTTATTCTAGAACTTGCTTGATTATGCATGTCAAGACCACACCATTTGATTTGATATATCAAAATGAGAAAGGCACTTAGGTTTAACCCACGCATTCCATAAAAGCCTACCTTCACAGTTAACCCTTAGTGAACCCCCTTGAGCCTAACAACTCATTCATTAATTTACCCTCAATATTAACCCATAACTCATTATTGTTGAAATCCCCTAAATTAATTTGATCCCTATTTTTGTCGAGATTTGAGTTGGAATAGTTACTTAGCTATGTTTTATTCTATTTTGTATTTGACTTGTTCTTAAAAAAAATACATGTATACATATTAGTAGTAGTAATCTTCTGAGCTAAAGAAATTAAATTCCATATTCTGAGAAAAAGCTCAGTTGTACGCAATTGATGACTAGTCATTTTTTTAGTTAGGCAATTTTTCAATTCAATCTCGATTCTAACCTTTTCTTTTAGCTTGTGACCACACCCTTTAACCAAAGCCACGTTACAACCTTCTAAAGACCTTTTGATTGATGTTTCATCTCAATTTATAGTGGTGGAGATTTGATTTTCATGCAAGCCTATGGTAATGACTCTTCATTATTGACTATTGAGTGCTTCATTTATTGTCCTTAAACACCTCAAGTGATTTGAGTGAATCTTTAGTGAGGATGTGAAATCTGTGATATTTTGAATCAATGGTAATTACTTAGATGAGGGGAGACACCTATGTTTTCATGATAAAATGCTCAACTTGGAATGTGTGAAACTTTGATGTTCTTTCAGTTGAATTTTCAATGTATGATTACCTATGGATTATTTTGAGATATTATCTATAGAAATTATAAGTTGAGAAGAATTTATTTTGATTATGAGTTGAGGATTTTGCTTGAGGACAAGCAAATGCTTAAGTGTGGGGGTATTTGATAAATCGTAATTCATACATATTTTTATTCCATGCTTAGCACATTTTATGGATGATTTTTTCCTTAAAATTGGTGAATTCAATGCTCCTAATGCCTTAATTTCATGTTTTATACTTAGGTGAGCATAAGAGAGTGAAAGGAACGAGAAATGGGCCAAAAATGGAGAAAATGGGCCAACGTACGAAATCAACATGGCCTGGACCTCCTCACACGGGCAGACCACACGGCCGTGTCAATTTGGCAGAATTGAAGCACGACTCACACGGGTCGACCACATGCCCATGCCTATTTAACAGGCTTGACCACGGCCTTAAGCAATCACACACGGGCGTGTCACACAGGCGTGTTCCTGTCGAGCCCAAGTTTAGTCCAATTCGGAAAAGGCCAATTTTGAGGGTTCTTAGGCATTCTAAAGCCTATAAATACACCCTAGAGGAGGAGGAAAAAGACACACACAAATAAGGAAGCAGGCAACTACTCAAGGAAAGTCGATTGATCCATCTCATAAGCCAGATTCATTATCAAGACTGAAGATCTCCCCTCAATTTTGGGTTTTTCTTTATTTTTTATATTCATTATTCTTCTGAGATGTTTACCATTTTAGTTATGAACTAAAACCCCTAAATACCTAAGGGGAATGAAACCTAAGATAGATCTTGTTATTATTATCTAAATTGTATGATAAATATTTGACTTGTTCTTAATTATGTGTTCTTAATTCTTGTTTTGATATTCCAGGATATTGATTCAAGTTAAGCTCTTATTCAGAGGAGGAATAGACCCTGTCTAAGAGTACATTTGTCATAATTAAGCGGAGTTGATTGCGCGCCTAGAGATAGGGTGACAAGATTTTGCCGGATTAGGTTGAAACCTAATAAGGGGATCTATAGATCGAGTTAATGCAACCCTAGGGAGTTAATTAGAAAGAGATTTCAATTATTCAACATAGGGTTAGATGTTGTTAGTCTCGAGAGGGATAATAATATAACTTAGGGATTTATACGGATCAAGTCAAATGAATAAATCGTCCGATTCAGAGTCAAATAACAAGTGAAGTCTAGGTCAATTTTTCCTTAGGAATTGTCTTAATTCAATCGTTTTTCCAAAAGTAATTCTCCAATTTTATTTTCTATGAATTCTTAGTTTAGTTAATTAGTTAGTTAAAACAAACCCCATTATTCTTAGGCTAGATAATAAAAAGACAGTCATTACTAGTACTTTTAATTCCTTTGGGTTCGACAATCCGATCTTGCTAAAGCTATACTACGGTTCGATAGGTCCACTTGCCTTAATGGTGATAATAGTTAGTTTCAAGAACGATTCATTATAAATATTTAAAACCTGTCACGAATATCACGTATCACCTTCAGTCTGCACTTTTTGCTGCCTCTCACCTTTGGCACGCAAAGCTTGATTGTGCAATCCTTACCTATTGCGAGCTCCTTCTCTTTTCCTAAACTGTCTGCCCTATTCGTGAAATGTGCCACGCATTGCCTTCTTAATCTCTTTTGCCTCGCAAACTTATGGGTTCACTAATACAAGTATGCCAAACTTTGGGGCCTGTTATCAATAAAGGAGGACATGCTCATTCTACACTCCTATGATGAAAGAATTGATGGCCCACTGGTCTTCTAGGTTCTTCATATTCAAAGTTTCCATATGAAACCGTTTCACTTTGCCTTGAAGAGACTCGCCTTCTCTCTATTTTATGGACATCAACCCCATAGGCGTGCTCATGATCGTCATGTGAACACTGAATCTTCCTAGAAAAATTTGTCCTAACTGGGAAAAACTTCAGGGTGAGCCCTAAGGAAGGGATAAGTACCAATCTTTTGCACTTCCTTTAAGTGTCACGCAAAAGACCTTGCACTTCACAAAGTCCAACATTCCCAATACATTCATATAATTATTATACTGCATCAGGTGAGCTTGTGGGTCTCTTCTCCTTTTGAACAAGTACTTCAAGACCTTGAAATCACGTGGCAAGTTCACTACTACTATCTCTAGGGTCAACGGATTGTTAGAACAAAAAAGTCAGTCCATATCCAGAGACTTAATATGCAACGCCGCCAAGTCCTACCGTAACTCATCCATATCATTCTTCCATTCCTTCACATGCAAGCCTAGACCTTCTTCATGCATATTCACATTATAATGGAAATCAGAATTGTCAGACTGTACCTTTTTTCTAAGCTCTTCATTACGCTTTAGTAACTCCTGCTGGAAAGTTTTTTGTTGCTCAACCCGCACATTCTGTGAAACCATTTGCTTCTGAAGAGCAAGAAACTACTATGGTGACACTTCTTAGTCAGAAGGAAGTGGTAGCCCGTAATTGGAGGATAGGTTCAAGTCTAAAGGACTTGAGACTCCTGGATAAGTTGCATTACTGAGGTTTTTTGGTCAACTGGTAAACCAACTAGCAAATAGGTCTACTTCACTGGGCAGGCTACCAAAACCTGAGGCTTCAGTCTGCCTGGACAAAAGATTGAATGAGGGAATTCTCATTTGGTGAGTCATTATAACTTTTGCGAGAAAAATTTTTTTGATTGGAAGAAATTTGTTGGTCAGAAGTATGTCTACGCTCACCGCACCAATTACTGAGTGTTTTTCTATTGTGTCTCATTGAATGGGACAATCGAATATTTATACACATGGTTATTGTTCATGAAATTGACGTTATCAGTAGACTCTATGAAGGCTAGACACGTGTAATATTCTGGTTTTCTTGCTAGACTTCATGGCCCCCTACATGCAAACTCATTGGTTATATGCGCACAAGGGCAATAACCTCTCCTTGCTAGGCCCTTTGTGAGCCCTACTTAGCATATACGAACTGGGATTGTGAACTCTTCATGTGAGGACTTCCTCATATGTGTGAACTGGGACTGCGAACTCTCCTTGCTGACCCCCCACTATATGGCTTGCATCCATCCATCTGGTAGGGCCCAACCGTGTCCCGAGTAGGTGACCCAAACCTTATCTGGTTTTCAGGTTGGTGATCATAAATACATAACAATCTTCATTACCTATTTTCTTATTAAAAAAAAACCCTTTCTAGAACAAAATTTAAAAATTTGAACTTTTAAAAGATCTCAAACATCAGAATATAAATGTCAATAATTATAAATCATTAACAATTTTTACAAATACTCACACTAACACTAAAACCTACAATGAAAGCATACATCAAATGAGCAAAAACTTCATCATCATCATCATAACGTTTGGATGACTTCAAGAATTCTACGTAGCATCCTTCATAATAAATGGAATTGTGATAAAAGATGAATGGGCTACAACAGTTGAGCTTTAGTTTTCTCATAATTCATGTTTTCAAAAATTCTGAAGACTTCTACTACATCATTCTTAGATATAAACAACTTGTAAAGGCTTCTCATAACTCCAATAATTAGAGGAGCACACTCATGCCATGAAAATATATATGCTAGTTTTATGCCTACAAAAGAACAACGCAAAACTTCTTTTTCTTCTTCAGATGATTCATTATTGCAAGAGAAAGGAAAGAGATGAGGGGAATTAATTTTTTTTTTTAAGTAGGTTAAAGGAAAAAGATGGGGGAATGATAATCAATGGAAAAAACCCTAAACTTTTTTCATAAAATATTATTACTTTCCTTTTCATAAACCCTTGAAAAATGATAACTAATTGAGAAAGTGGGAATAATTAATTTTAAGATAAATTTGATAGAAATTTCTTTTCTTAAATAAAACCCTTTAAATTAACTAAAATAATTTTTAGATGAGAGAATTTCGAATCTAAACTTTTTCATTAATCGTTCTGAAAGAAATTTCTTTAAATTAGAATTTCAAACCTTAAAAGTTATAAAATGAATTTACTAACCTTAAATTTAATTATGTACAAATTTTGGAAATAAAATTTCGATAGTTATCTTTTTATTTTCCATTTTAAGAAAATTTTATGGGTAATTTTTGTACATTGATGGTGAAAATTTTAACTCCACAAGTATGGTTAAGATTTTTTCAGTATGTTCTTTTTCTTTTTCTTTTTTTAATTTTTAAAAACAAATTTAGGATACATAACAAAATCTTTAATGTAATTAAAATTTTACACCACTATTGTATTAAATAACTATTTTTGTTGTAAATACTTTAAATGGATATCTACAACCCTTTAAACATATTAAAGTAATGAGATAAAACTCTTTACTTCATTTATAATCAAGAGATCATTAAATGGAGTAATTAATAAAACTTAATTCATTGAATTTAATACATTTACTAATTGAATGTAAAGGAGCTTATAAATAACACCTTGTAATTGAAAATTAAACAATGAAAATTCTCCGTATTTTCATCCACTTTTTACTTATTATTATTGTTTTATTAAATTTTCTATAACACATTATCAGCATGAGCTTCTACGAGTTCATAGTGAAGTTTACATCATTTCGACTTTATATAATTTACCCATATAACTCTCATTAAATTATATACAGATATCGTATTTTCATAATTTTTTATTTTAATTTCTAGATGAAATATTTTCTTTGGGTAACATTTGCACATTTATTTTCACAACTAAAATCTAATAATGATAATTATATATACATGTTTTTTATTAAAAAATTCAATTAATGTAATTTGTGTTAAGTTATTATTATGGCTATTCCTCTCGGTGCCAATATTTGACATACATGTTATTATTTAGAAAATTTGGTATAAATAATTGAATTATTTTACAATTGAGAATGCTTATTATTTTACTAATATTTTTTTTATATTGATTCAAGTGATTATAATGTCAAATCTTGCCAAACTTGAATTTGCGACCTTAGACATCTCAAGCAAGAATTATTTATCATGGGTGTTAGATACTGAAATTCACTTAGATGTTAAAGGTCTAGGAAACACTATATTAGCAGATAAAGAAACATCTAATCAAGACAAGGCAAAAGAAATGATTTTCATCCGTCATCATCTACTTAAAGGATTAAAAGTGGAAAATCTCACTGTGAAAGACCCTCTTAAGTTGTGGAAAAATTTGAAAGAACGTTTAACCATTAGAAAACGGTGATACTTCCTAAAGCTTGTTATGATTGGATGCACTTACTATTGCAAGATTTTAAGACTGTAAATGAATACAATTCAGAACTTTTCAAAATTAGTTCTCAACTAAAATTATGTGGAGAAAACATAACTGATGAGGACTTTTTAGAGAAAACATTTTCAACCTTTCATGCCACTAATGTGCTCCTGCAGCAGCAATACCGTGAAAAAGGTTTTAAAAGGTATTCTGAATTGATTTCATGCCTTTTGATGGCTGAACAAAATAATGAGTTGTTGATGAAAAATCATGGAATTTGTCCCACTGGTTCTGCACCATTCCCTGAAGTGAATGTAACAGTACACAATAATTATGAAAACAGAAAATATAGAGGTCACGGTCGTGGTCGCGGGTGTAGTAGGGGACGTGGTCGAGGACATATTAGTAATTGTTATCATGGTGATCATAACAATGATACTTCTAACCACCAGAAAAAGAATAAAAATGAAAGATAAGAAAGAATTCCTCAAAATAATCCTTCAAAAATTGTTGATAATATATGCTACCGATGTGGTATGAAGGGGCATTGGTCACGTACCTGTCGTACGTCTGAGCATTTAGTGAAACTTTATCAAGAATCCATTAAAAAGAAGGGAAAGCATATGGAGACAAATTTTATATCCTAAAATGATGAAATGGAGGTAAAAGATGAAGATATTCACTATAATACTAAAATTAACCATGCCTATGAGGGTGATAAATTTAATGGCCTTAATAATATAACTCAACTAGATGTGGCAAATTTCTTTAAGAATCATTAGAAAAATTGATGTTATTTTGACATTTTTATGTTTTTTAAGTATGTTTTCTTTTCTTGCATAAAGAGTAATTTATATATTCAATAAATTTTTCAATGTTTCTCATATTATATTTTGTTTGTTTTTATGAAGAATATGAATATTCAACAAAATTTCAATGGACCTAAAATCAATGGAGACATTTGTCTTGCAAATAGTGCTACAACACATATGATACTCAAAGATAAAAATATTTTTCTCATTTGACAATGAATAATGCCCATGTTAATACAATATCGGGTAGTTCAAAACTTATTGAAGGCTCTAGAAGAGCTATTATATTATTACCTAAAGGTATAAAATTTGTCTGTTTTATATTCCACTAAGTTTTAAAGATATTTGTCTTAATAGATATCACATTGAGACTATGAATGAGAAAAATATTAAATACCTATATATTATAAATGTCAGATATGGAAAGAAATATGTTTTGGAAAGGCTACCTGCTTTTTCATCAAGTTTATATTATACACATATTAGTGCAATTGAGTCACATGTTACTACAAACCAGAAGTTTGTAGAACCACCTACTTTTATTATTTGGCATGACTGGTTAGGCCATCTCGGATCTATTATGATGCGAACAATCATCAAGAATTCAATTGGACACCCATTAAAGAACCAAAAGATTCTTAAATTCAAGAATTTATCTTATGCCACTTGTTCTCAAGGAAATTTGATTATTAGACCATCACCAGCTAAAGTTGGGATTGAATCTCCTGCATTTCTGGAATGTATTCAAGGTGATATATGTGAGCCTATTCATCCACCATGTGGACCATTAAGATATTTTATGGTATTAATAGATGTATATAGTAGGTGGTCATATGTGTGTTTATTATCGACTCGCAACCTGGCGTTTCCGAGACTACTTGCTCAAATATTTTGATTAAGAGCACAATTTCTAAGTAATGCAATCAAAACTATTCATCTTAATAATGCTGGTGATTTTGCATCCCAAGTTTTAATGATTATTGTATGTCAATTGGGATAAAAGTTGAACACCCTGTAGCTCATGTTCACACACAAAATAACTTAGCTGAATCGTTTATCAAAAACCTCCAACTAATAGCTCGACCATTGCTTATGAGAATAAAACTCCCTGTTACAGCTTGGGGATATGCTATTTTGCATGCAGCAGCACTTGTGCTTTTAAGGCCAACAAGTTATAATAAGTACTCCCCATTACAATTGGCTTTTGATCAAGAGCCAAATATTTCCCATCTTAGAATTTGGATGTGCAGTATATGTTCTAATTGCTCCACCACAACACACAAAGATGGGTCCTTAAAGGAGGTTGGGAATATATGTTGGTTTTGAATCTCCTTCTATAATTAAATATGTTGAACCATTAACTGGAGATTTATTTACTGCAAAATTTATTGATTGTCATTTTGATGAAACAACATTCCCAACATTAAGGGAAGAGAAAATACAACTGGTAAAAGAAATTATATGGAATGAATTATCATTATCTCAATTAGATCCTCACATAAGTCAATGTGAAGAAGAAGTTCAAAGGATCATACATTCGCAAAACATTGTCAGTCAACTACCAGATTCATTTACTGACCTAAAGAGAATTACAAAAGCTCACATACCAGTTGAAAATGCTCCAATATGGATTGATATCCCAATAGGGCAAATTGTTAGTGCAAAAGAAAGTAATACACGCCTAAAGCATGGAAGGCCAATCAGTTCCAAAGATAAAAATCCTCGTAAAAGAACAAGAGCAATTATTCAAGATGATAATATTGTGGAGGCAAGTGCCCAAGGAGAGGCCAAAGATATAACTAATAAAAAAACCCCAGAAGAGGTCCAGTACCTGAAAATGGTGATAACAAAGAAATCTCAATAAGTTCTGTTACTTCAGGGAAAAGATGGAACTGAAAAAATATAATTACCGACAACAATTTTGCTTATAATGTTGCTATTGAAATAGCAAAAGAAAATGAGGATCCTGAGCCTAAATCTATTGAGGAATGTAGAAATAGAAAAGATTGGCAAAAATGGAAAGACCTAATTTAAGCAGAATTAAATTTACTTTCTAAACAAAGGGTTTTGGACCTATAGTCCAAACATCTAAATATATAAAGCCGATAGGATATAAATGAATATTTGTGTGAAAACAAAATGAGAAATATGAATTCGTAACATATAAAGCACGAATTGTAGCAAAAGGATTTTCACAAAGGCCCGGCATTGATTATGAAGAGACATATTCTCATGTGGTGGATGCAATCACGTTTAGATATCTTATTAGTCTGGCAGTACGTGAAAAAATTGACATGTGTCTAATGGATGTTGTTACAGCCTATTTGAATAGTACACTTGATAGAGAAATTTATGTGAAAATCCCAAAAGGATTTAAAATCCCTAAAGGATACAGAGTTTCCCAGGAAAATTGCTCAACCAGATTAAAGAACAGTTTATATGGATTAAAACAATCTGGACGCATGTGGTACAATCGTCTTAGTAAATATTTGTTAAAAGAAGGTTATAAAAGCTACCTAATCTACCCATGTGTTTTTATAAAAAGGTCAGAATCAAACTTTGTGATAATTGCTATTTATGTTGATGATCTAAATATTATTGGAACTCCTAAAGAGCTTCAAAATACAGTAAATTATTTAAAGAAAGAATTTGAGATGAAAGATCGTGGAAAAATAAAGTTTTGTCTTGGCCTGCAGATCGACCATTTAAAATATAGAATTCATTTCCATCAATCAACTTATAAGAAAAAGATCTTAAAGAAATTTTATATGGATAAAGCACATCCATTGAGTACCCCGACGGTTGTACGATCGTTAGATGTGAATAAAGATCAATTTTGTCCTTGAGAGAATGATGAAGAGTTTCTTGATCCTGAAGTACCATATCTAAGTGCCATAGGAGCATTGATGTATCTTGCAAACAACACAAGACCTGATATAGATTTTGCTGTAAACTTGTTAGTAAGATTTAGTTCTTCTCCAACACGTAGACATTGGAATGGAATTAAAAATGTATTTAGATATCTCAGAGGGACCATTGATATGGGGTTATTTTATTCAAATGATTTAAAATCCTTATTAGTTGGTTATGTTGATGCTGGATATTTATCGAATCTACATAAAGGTCAGTCTCAAACGGGATATTTATTTACATGTGGAGGTACTGCCATATCATGGTATTTGACAAAACAGACATTAGTTGTTGCCTTTTCAAATCATGTTAAAACAATTGAAATGCATGAGGCAAGCTGAGAGTGTGTTTGGCTAAGGTTATTAACCCAACATATCCAAAAGATATGTAATTTGCCTTTATAGGAAAATATGTCAACTATCTTATACGAAGATAATGCAGCATGTATAGCTCAATTAAAGGGTGGTTATATCAACGGTAACAGAACGAAACATATTTCACCAAAATTATTCTTCACTCATGATCTTGGGAAAAAGGTGGCATAAAAGTTCAACAAATTCGTTCTAATGATAATTTAATAGATTTTTTTACCAAGGAATTGCCAACTTTGGAATGTGTCGACTCAAAGATATAATGTAATGTTGTCACTAGGTGGAGTCTAAAACACGTTGTACTCTTTTCCTTTAACCAATATTTGGTCCTACTGGATTTTCTTGGTAAAGGTTTTAACGAGGCAACTTGTAATAAGAGATTGTGTACTCTTTTTCCTTCATTAGGTTTTTTATCCCACAAGGTTTTTCCAAATAAAGGTTTTAATGACTCACATTTTTATTTAAAAGACATCCAAGGGGGAGTGTTGTAAATACCTTAAATGGATGTCTATAACCCCTTTAAACATATTAAAGTAATGAAATAAAACTCTTTGCTTCATTTCTAATCAAGAGATCATTAAATGGAGTAATTAAGAAAACTTAATTCATTGAGTGTAATACATTTACTAATTGAATGTAAAGGAGCCTATAAATAGCACCTTGTAAGTGAAAATTAAACAATGAAATTCTCTCGTATTTTTCATCCACTTTTACTTATTATTATTGTTTTATTAATTTTTATATAACTTTTTTATTTTAGTTTTTTTTAAATTGTAAGATTTTATTCCATTCCAGCTTTGCTTTTGTACAAATCTAATTAAAGTTAATATTTAATGCACTATCTCCACACAAGTTTAATATACTATGTAACAGTCTGATTTTCAGTGGTTTCGAAAACAGTGGTTCGAGATCACCAAATCTGACGAGTAAGCTCGTAATTTTATTATTTAGGATTTACGAGTCAAATGTGATTTTAGAAAGATTTCTGAATTAGTAAATTGGGCTTTATAAGGATTTATTAGGTTAAGTGGTTTGGAAAATGAGGTATCGAGACCTCGATTTTATAAACCGAGTCGTACATATTTTTATAAATATTTACAGAGTATTATTAAGATAGTATTAAAGTTTCGCTAGGAAATTTTAACGTTTTGATAGTTAATTAATTACAAAGAACTAAATTGAAAAAGGTGCAAAACTTGCTAATTAAAGAAATAATCATTAAATAGCCTAAATGGTAAACAACGGAGGACCAAAAAGGCAATTAGACACACATGGGAAGGCTCAGGCGGCATAAGCTGAAAAAAAACAATGAAATTAGGTGATTAGGGGGTAAAATTGGAAAATGAAATAAAATTAAAATAGCTAAAAATGGTATTTAAAAGTTTTTAGGCAATTCTTCATCAATCTTCAGCCTAAAAACACCATTAAAGAACCTTTAAGAAGCTGGTTTTCTATTTTAGCTCCATGTAAATTTAATTCTTTCATTTTTCTTGTAATTCTTGTGTTTTTAAGACTTTTATAATTAGGTCCAACTAACTATTTCATTTATTTTTTATTTTATTGGTACTTTTGAAAGTTACCATCGATGAATACTGAATGTTTTTGATGAATTAACATGGATATAGAGCTTTAATTTTGTTGTATGATGATTTTATAAAGTGAATTTGATAGATATTTGATTTTAGGACTAAATTGTGAAGAATTAAAGAATTAGGGTTTGCTATTAAATTTTTATATATCAAGGGTTGTAAGATAGCCTAGAATACTTAGATAAATTGTCAATTTAGAACAATTTTCTCAATTGATAGACTAATTAGTAAGGGACTAAATTGTAAAAGTTGTAAAAATTGAGGTACTTGTGTAATATCATAAATTAAGGGGTATTAATTGTGAAGTGAATTGAAAATAAAATATATGCTAATGAATGGATAATTTTATATTTTAGATCAAGAGCCAGTAGACAATCGTGAAAAAGGGAAACTAGTAAAATAGTCCCTAAACTACTACAAATCTTATAATTTAACCCAGGTAAGTTCGTATGGTTAAAATTTAATGTTTATATATTAAATTGGTGAATGATATTATGTATTTATTCATAGCTATTATTGAAAATAAAATTATTGTTAAAATTATGAAATTGAATTAAATACTCAAAACAAGTGGAACGGGGGATTGAGTACAATCGTTCTGTGGCAAAAGATAGCAAAGGAAGAATTGACGGCAAATTACCTAAGTAAACCAAAGTTTAGCATTTTTTGCGAACTTTCGTGTTTACTTTCTGCTTAGCTCTCACAAGCTTCTATTTAACTTATATGAGTTCCCATTCAACCCTTATGGGTTTCCATTCAGCTATTCTGAGCTTTTGTTTAAGCCTTATGGGTTTCCGTTCAACTCTTATGAGCTTCTGTTCAACCCTTACGGGTTTCTGTTTAGCACTTATATGCTTCTATTTAGCCTTTGGGCTTCTGAAAATGATGTACTCATATCCGGTTCTCTGATTCAATAAGATTTGGTAAATGATTTATGTGTTTAAAATTGAAACATTTATCGTTTAATATTGATATTGATTTGAAAGAAGTGTGTTCATAGAGTTATGTTGTGATTTACAAGGAGAGTTCATGAATAATTTACTATTTAATTTATTATATGAAGTTCGGTAAGATTTATGTTTAACCTATTGAACTTACTAAGCTCCATTAAGCTTACTTGTATTGTTTAATGTTCTTGTAGGTTAACGTAAGGTCGAGAGATTGGATCAACACATCAAACCACACTATCCAACTCACTCTGATAGTTTTTGTAATGTATATTATGGTTTATATGGCATGTATAGGGTTGATTTGGAAATTAAATAATTTGAGATGAGGTTGTGAGTGATATATGCTTGCATGTATGTAATTAGTAGTAGATTTTGATAAATCAATGAGATGGATTAAATAAGTAAGTTTAAGTATTTGAGTATTTGTGATGTTATGTCATTCTTAAAACATGATTTTGGCTTATGTTGATTGCTTTTTGGGGATGTATTGATATATTAAAATGTTGTGTATGGGTTGACATCAAAATGGGAAAGAAAAGTGGTCGTGAAATGGCCTATTTTTGTCCACACGGGAAGAGAAATGGACGTGTTCTCAGCCTCGGATATATCATTTACCAGTTTAGGGAAGAGATATTTGTATTTGATCTAAAAAGTCTGGTAATGCTCTGTAACCCTGTTTCGGCAATGGATAAGGGTTAAGGGTGTTACATTTAGTGCTATCAGAGCCACGGTTTAGCCGATTCTCAGATTGAACATAGTGTGTGACTTGTTTAGAAATACATGCCATATAAATCTATGATAGTGTGATGTGTATGATCCAATCTAACCATTTTTTTCTTATAGATTGTAAAGATGTCAGAAAAATCTGAACGTGTTGAGACTGATGAAGTCAATAGAAGAGCATAGACATTTGAACATGGGACAAGTAGTAATGTCCCAATTCCTCCGATTCAAGAACAAGAACTTAAAAACATGTTCTTTGTGTTTATGAATCAATTGTTTAGTGAATTCATGCAAGAGAGAAATTTGGCTCAACAACCTCCTCCCCATACTGTACCGTCTGTAGAGCCTCCAGTTGCATCTCCAGGGATTGAATCCAGTAAACGTACTCCAATAGAAAAACTCAAAAAGTGTGGGGCCAAAGAATTTTAGGGTAAGTCAGATAATGACCCAGTCAAAGCTGAATATTGGCTTCAAAATACAATAAGAGTTTTTGAAGAAATGGCTTGTTTCTCCGATAATTATCTGAGATATGTTGTTTCTTTACTGAAAGAGGAAACATATAATTGGTGGTTGACTGTAATAGTTGTTGTGCCAAAAGAGAAAATCTCTTGGGAATTCTTTTAAATTGAATTTAAAAAGAAATATGTCTACAAGAGGTATCTAGACAAGAAAAAGAGGGAATTTCTTGACCTGCGCCAAGGAAACAGATCGGTATCCGAGTATGATAGGGAATTTGTATACCTTAGTAAATATGCCCGGGAAATTGTGCCAACTGAATAAAAAATGCGCATTCAATTAGAAAAAAAGGTTGAATGATAAAATTCGAATGATGATTGGGGGCACTAAAATACGAGAATTTGTCATTCTGTCAGATTATGCACAGAAGATGGAAGAGGTGTACAACAGAAAAATGTAGCGAGGTAGACGGAATAAGGAGCCGTACAAAAGAATTTTCTCCAAATCATTTTCAGCATTACTCGTGAAAAAGTATAGAGATGACTCCAGTTGAACCACCTCAATGCCTGAATGATCAAATAAAAATAAGATGACTCAACCTGATTATGGGGTATCTACTAGACCCGTTGTTGGTTTGGGAAGTGTACAAAATGCTCCTAAGCCTAAATGCAAGTATTGTAGGAAATACCATCCTAGTGAGTGCAGAAGTAAAGTGGGGGCTTGTTACAAATGTGGAGCAACTGATCATTTTATTCGAAATTGCCCTTAATTGCAAAAAGTAGAGGAAGAGCAGAAAGAAAAACAAGTAGCTAATTTCTAGAGAAGTAGACGTTCGGGCCAAAATAGTGCCATTGGAACTACTCGTTCGAGTATGAAAGATACTGCTGCTCGGTCAGAAACTAGAGCACCTGCACGTACTTATGCCATCCGAGCAAAAGAAGAAGCTATAGATCCAAATGTGATTGCTAGTACATTCTATCTCTTTGATGTTACTGTATATGTATTGATTGACCATAGGTCCACTCATTCTTATATTTGCATTGCATTAGTAGCATAAAAGAAATTGTCTGTTGAATCTACTGATTATGATATTCAAGTTACAAATCTACTGATTGTGATAGTTAATTTAGTGTGTCGTAATTATCCACTGAAAGTAAAAGGCTATTAATTCTCTACTGATTTGATGTTGCTACCCTTTTGAGAATTTGATGTTATTCTGGGATTGGTTATCTTTGCATGATGCTATGGTAAATTACAAATAGAAACGAATTGATTTGAAATGTTAGACAGGAGAAATGATTTCAATTGAGTCTGAGAAATTGTTAGAATTATTTCAGCTTTTTCTGCTCAGAGATTGATGTAAAAAGGTAATGAGGCATTTTTAGCCTACAGTCTTGATACTCAGGATTCTGAATTGAAACTAGAATCGTTACCAATTGTTAATGAATTTGCTGATGTATTTCCCAAATAATTACCGGGTCTACCACTTGATCGTGAAGTTGAGTTTGTAATTGATGTGATACCTGGAACGGTTTCGATATCAATAAAACCATATCGTATGGCACCAACTAAATTAAAGGAATTAAAGGCACAGTTGCAAGAGTTATTAGATCGGGGGTTTATCAGACCGAGCATGTCTCCTTGGGGTGCACTTGTTTTATTTATGAAAAAGAAATACAGTTCTTTGAGACTGTGTATAGACTACAGACAATTGAACAAGGTTACAATTAAAAGTAAATATCCTTTGCCACATATCGACGACTTGTTTGATCAACTGAAATATGCTATAGTGTTTTGGGAGATAGACCTTAGATTCGGGTATTATCAATTAAAGGTTAAAGAGTGTGATGTGCCAAAGACTTCTTTCAGAACTTGATACGGTCATTTTGAGTTTCTGGTAGTGCCATTTGGCTTGACTAATGCCCCTGCTGCTTTTATAGATTTAATGAATCAGATTTTTCAACCTTATTTGGATAGATTTGTAGTTGTGTTTATCGATGATATATTGATTTATTCCAAAACAGAATCTAAGCATGGGCAACACTTGAGGATTGTGCTATAGACTTTGAGAGAAAAGTAGTTGTACTCAAAGTTTAGCAAATGTGAATTTTGGCTTCATGAGGTTAGATTTCTAGGTTACATTGTATCAGCCAGTGGAATCCGAGTTGATCCGAGCAAAGTAACTGTAGTGGTGAATTGGAAAACTTCGAGGAATGTTTCAGAAGTGCGAAGTTTTCTAGGTCTAACAGGTTATTACTGACGTTTTGTTAAGAACTTTTCAATGATTACTTCTCCATTAACCCAATTATTACAGAAAAATGTTGAATTTGTTTGGTCCAACGAGTGTCAGCAAAGCTTTAATCAGTTGAAGAAAATGTTGATAGAAGCTCCGGTCTTGACTCTGCTAGAATCGAGTGTACTATATGTTGTTTATAGTGATGCATCTCTAAATGGATTGGGTTGTGTACTGATGCAATTAGGAAAAGTAGTGGCCTATGCTTCTTGACAGTTAAAACCGCACGAGAAGAATTATCCTACACATGATCTTGAGTTGGTTGCAATCATATTTGCTTTAAAGATCTAGAGACATTATTTATACAGCGAGAAATGTTATGTGCTTACGGATCACAAAAGTTTGAAGTATTTGATGACTCAAAAACAACTAAATTTGAGACAAAGGTGGTGGCTAGAATTACTAAAAGATTATGATTTGGTTATTGACTACCATCCGGGAAAGGCTAATGTAGTTGTAGATGCACTTAGTCGAAAGTCGTCATTGTTTGCACTTCAAACGTTGAATGCTCATTTATCTCTTAATGAAGATGGTTCTGTATTTGTAGAGTTAAGAACGAAACCTTTGTTTCTTCAACAAATTCGAGAATTACAAGATGATGATTCGAAATTGGTGTTGAAACCACAGATTGTTCAAAACAATGTAAGTTCAGAATATAGCATTGATGATAGTGGTATGCTATGTTATCGCAATAGAATTTGTGTTCCAAATAATCTGGATTTGAAAATTTTCTGAAGCTCAAAGTAGCATGTATTCTATTCATCCGGGTAGTACGAAAATGTACTGTGATTTGAAATGGTTGTATTGGTGGCCGGGAATGAAATGGGAAATTTGTGAATTTGTAGAAAAGTGTTTGATCTGTCAACAAGTGAAAGTAGAACATCAAGTACCAACGGGTTTATTACAACCTATCATGATACTGAATGGAAGTGGGAGCATGTCACAATGGATTTTGTATCTGGTCTACTTGTGACTCCAAGAAAGAAAGATTCGATTTGGGTGATTGTTAACAGATTGACTAAGTCGGGACATTAAGAAAGATTCGATTTGGGTGATTGTTGACAGATTGACTAAGTCGGGACATTTTATCCCAGTCAGAACAAACTTTTCACTTGAGAAGTTAGCAGAATTGTATATAGCGAAGATTGTGAAGTTACATGGGATCCCAACATCCATTATTTTAGATCGAGATCTGAGGTTTACATCGAGATTTTGAAGTAAATTTCAAGAGGCTTTGGGTACAAAGCTAAATTTTAGCACAACATTTCATCCTCAAACTCAAATTTGGAGGTAGCTGGGAAAGGTATTTACCGTTGGCTGAATTTGCATATAATAACAGTTATCAATCCAGTATCAAATGGCACCATTTGAAGCTCTTTATGGGAGGAAATGTAAAACACCATTGTATTGGTTTGAATTGAGTGAATCCAAACTAGTAGGGGTCGACTTGATCCGAGAGACTGAAGATAAAGTTCAGATTATTCGGGACAGTTTGAAAACTGCTTTTGATAGTCAGAAATCGTATGCAGATTTGAAAAGAAGAGATATAGAATTTACAGTTGGTGATTGGGTATTTTTAAAAGTCTCTCCGTGGAAGAAAGTGTTATGGTTCGGTAGGAAAGGAAAATTAAGCCCAAGATTTATAGAACCATATGAAATTGTTGAAAGAATTGGTCCTGTGGCTTATCGATTAGCTCCACCTCCGGAACTTGAGAAAATTCATAATGTGTTTCACGTATCGATGTTGAGGCGGTACAAATTTGATCCTTCACACGTGATTCCTCATAGCGAGGTTGAGCTGCGACTAGATATGACATATTCAGAAGAACCGGTAAGAATTTTGGCTCGAGAGGTTAAAGAATTCCAAAATAAACAAGTATCATTAGTAAAATTATCATGGCATCGTCATGGTTCGGAGAAGGCTACTTAGGAAACTAAAGAATTGATGAGATCACAATATCCGTACCTATTCTCAGGTAACAAATTTCGAGGACAAAATTTTCTAAAGAGGGAGAGTTATAATAGCCCGATTTTTAGTGGTATCAGAAACAGTGGTTCGAGACCACTAAATTTGACGAGTAAGCTCATAAATTTTATTATTTAATGTTTACGAGTCAAATGTGATTTTAGAAAGATTTCTGAATTAGTAAATTGGGTTTTAAAAGGATTTATTAGGTTAAGTGGTTTGGAAAACAAGGTATCGAGACCTAAATTTTATAAATCGAGCTGTAAATATTTTTATAAATATTTACAGAGTGTTATTAAGATAGTATTAAAGTTTCGTTAGGAAATTTTAATGTTTTGATAGTTAATTAATTAAAAAGGACTAAACTGAAAAAGGTACAAAACTTGCTAATTAAAGAAATAATCATTAAATAGCCTAAATGGTAAATAAAGGAGGAGTAAAAAGGCAATTAGTCACACATGGTAAATAAGCAGAAAAAAACAATGAAATTAGGTGATTAAGGGGTAAAATTGGAAAATGAAATAAAATTAAAATAGCTAAAAATGAGATTTAAAAGTTTGTAGGCAATTCTTCATCAATCTTCAGCCTAAAGCCACCATTGAAGAACCCTTAAGAAGCTGTTTTTCTATTTTAGCTCCATGTAAGTTTAATTCTTTCTTTTTTTCTTGTAATTCGTGTGTTTTTAAGACTTTTATAATTAGGTCCAACTAACTATTTCATTAATTTTTTATTTTATTGGTAATTTTGAAAGTTACCATTGATGAATACTGAATGTTTTGATGAATTAACATGGATATAGAGCTTTAATTTTGTTGTATAATGATTTTATAAAGTGAATTTGATAGATATTAATTTTAGGACTAAATTGTGAAGAATTAAAGAATTAGGGTTTTCTATTAAAATTTTTTGTATCAAGGTTTGTAAGATAGTCTAAAATACTTAGATAAATTGTCAATTCAAAAAATTTTCTCAATTGATAGACTAATTAATAATGGACTAAATTGTAAAAATTGTAAAAGTTATGGTAATTATGTAATTTCATAAATTAAAGGGTATTAATTGTGAAGTGAATTGAAACTGAAATATATGCTAATGAATGGATAATTTTATATTTTAAATCAAGAGTCATGAGACAATCATGAAAAAGGGATATTAGCGAATAATCCTTAAACTACTACAAATCTTATAATTTAAACCGTAAGTTCGTATGGTTAAAATTTAATGTTTATATATTAAATTGATGATTGATATTATGTATTTATTCATACCTATTATTGAAAATAAAATTATTGTTAAAATTACGAAATTGAATTAAATACTCAAAATAAGTGGAACGCGGGATTAAGTACAATCGTTCTGTGGCGAAAGATAGAAAATGAAGAATTGACGGAAAATTACCTAAGTAAACCGAAGTTTAGCATTTGTTACGAACTTTCATGTTTACTTTCCGTTTAGCTCTCATGAGCTTCTATTTAACTCATATGAGTTCTCATTCAACCTTTATAGGTTTCCATTCAACTCTTCTCAGCTTTTGTTTAAGTCTTATGGGTCTCCGTTCAACTCTTATGAGCTTCTGTTCAACCCTTACGGGTTTCTGTTTAACACTTATGTGCTTCTGTTTAGCCTTCGGGCTTCTGGAAACGATGTACTCATATTCGTAAGCCATTCTTCGATTTGATAAGATTTGGTAAATGATTTATGTATTTAAAATTGAAAGATTTATCGTTTAATATTGATATTGATTTGAAAGAAGTGTGTTCATCGAATTATGTTGTGATTTACAAGGAGAGTTCATGAATAATTTACTATTTAATTTATTATATTAAGTTCGGTAAGATTTATGTTTAACCTATCGAACTTACTAAGCTTCATTAAGCTTACTTGTATTGTTTAATGTTCTTGTAGATTAACATGAGGTCGGGAGTGTAACACCCCTTACCCGTGCCCCAGACCGAGATAGGATACGAGGTATTACCAAACACATACACAGTCATTCATGCAAAAATCAGGCTATAAAAGTTTTTCTTTAAAACAACCTCATTCATACATACACAAATTGTCCCTACTATGGGCCTACGAGGCCCCAAAACAGCCATCGAGAAGGATTGGGACTAAATTGGGAACTTCAAAAAGGCTTGGGAAAAATTTCATGCTTTAAGCCTCACATGCCCGTGTGGAGGCAAGGCAAACGCTCGTGTACCTTACCCGTATAGATTTATTTTTCATTTCGAACCTACAGGGGTTTTCACACTGCCTGGCAAACGTCCGAGTCCCTGGCCCGTGTCCATCACATGGCTTAGACACGCCTGTGTCATCGCCTGTGTCCAAAAACCTTAACATTCTGTTTATGACGTCAGCATCCAATTCGAGGCACATGGCCAAGGCACACGCCCATAGCCAGAGGCCGTGTCCTTCACACGGCTGAGACGCACGGCCATGTCTTTGCCCATGTATTTACTATCATGCATTCTAACCTAAAATTTAAGGTGCAAAGGACACACGGTCGAACAACATGCCCATGGGGGTTGACCGTGTGTCATACACAGCCTAGACACATGTCCGTGTGTCTACCCGTGTGGACCATTTGGAGTCTATTTTCCAAGCCATTGGTCACCCTCTAACATCCATGCACACTTGTAAGCTTTAAAGGTATTTTACATAGCCTAAATATACTCTTAAACCACCTTGGCATAGGCTATTGCATGTTAACCTCATCTCATTGATTTAGCACATGTAAGGTTATCCTTTTCGTATTAAGGATTATCATATCACATTGCGCATTTTTCACTTAGACCATATTATAACCACATACCATTTTATGCCATAACCACTCTCGAGTTATTTGGCCTCATTTCATGTATCCATCCATGATAAACCACATCAACACATCACATGAAACATTTAAGCATTAGCATGCAAAATAAGTAGGGCTACAACCCACATTAATAATGGTCATATCTCATAGCCATATACAAAATAAATTTTAATAATGGCCATATCTCATAGCCATATACAAAATAAATTAACATAACATATAACAAAATGACACATATAACAAAATGAATATAACAAAATGAAGGTTTTTATATACCAAAGTGAGACAAGTTGATTGTGTAGACAATGCTCCAACCGCCTTCCAATCTTCATGAGTCCATAAGCTCTATAAGACAGGTAAATGAAAGGGAGTAAGCATTAACATGCTTAGTAAGTTCGGATAACAAAAAAGTAAACTTACCGGTTAATTAACATACAACCACATTAGCTATACATTCTATCAAGCATAGATTATTTTCCCTAACAGGTGTACTCAATCGTTAAGTTAGTCCCAAAGTGATACAAGATAATAATCATCTTAGTTGAGCTCATCAATTCAAGTATTTCCATTCTTTTTTCTCATTTTAACCCCATTGAATTTTTTGGAATCTCGATGGATATCCCATTTATTGTCAAATCATGCAAGTGATCATTTCAAGTACGCACTCCCGCAAAACTCGCTCTTACGGTGGGATTACCAGTCCAGGCTAAATCCCCTGCAATGACAATTACTCTCATGAGCTCGAATTTGAATTATCAGTCCAGGCTAAATGCAGATCCTAATTCGGATTACCTGTCCGGGCTAAATCCATAATGCACACATATTCTTCGGGAGGCTAGATCACCTTAAGAACACCCGTCCGGGCTAGATCCTTTTACCGTCAATTCATTTTCGAGAAATCCATCAGATATCCTTTTTATTCAACTGGGACATTTTATCATCTTTTTATTAATACAACATTTTTCATAAATTATTTCACAATGAATAAGACAATTATATTACAATTAATAGCATACATTTTAATGTATTTTAAAGTGTACATTCAAGTTATACGAACTTACCTAGTAATCGTTTTGGATTCGTATTTCAGTTACTCCAAAACCATTTTCCTTCCACTGTCGACCTCCGGGATTGGTCTCTTAGGGTCTATATAAGCAAAAATAAATTTTTAATACATTACATTATTCATTTTTGGCCTAAAACTCAACCTAAGGCGAAATGACCATTTTGCCCCTAACCTTTCACACTTTTTTACAACTTAGTCCTAAGACTCGTATAATGAAATGCATGTAATTTCTTGGATACCCAAACCTAGCCAAATGTTTTCATACTTATAGCAGCCCATATTTTCCTTCATTTCACATTCTTCTACCCATTTTTACAACCTTTACAAAATGGTCCTTTTAGCCATTTCCATGAAAACTACTTAGTAAAAGTTGTTTACCACTCTTCAAACTCTCATATTCCTCTATAAATAATCAAAACACAAGCATCTCATGCATGGGTAAATTTTTAAACACGAATCCTAGCTTGAAATATGGGTAGAAATAGAGAGAGCACGATACGAGGATTTCAAAATACAAAGAACAGTAAAACGAGGCTAGGGAGCACTTACTATTGATCTTGGAAATGTTGAAAACCCTAGCTATGGAGAACATACAAATTTTGGCAGCTATGGGGAAGAAGATGGCTGATTTTAGCTTTCATTTTCCCTTTTTATTAATTTTATTACCAAAAGACCAAAATGCCCCTCTTTACCAAACTTTCAAATTTTTCCATGCATGCCCATTTTTGTCCAAAAACTTAAAAATTGAGAAAATTTCTATTTAAGACCTCCTAACTAATATTCCAAATCAATTTCATACAAATTGCTTCTAGAACCCAAGTTTTACAATTTATTCAATTTGGTCCTTAATTTCCAATTGGACACCTTATACTTAGAATTTCTTCATGAAACTTTAACGCATGCTTATTTTCATATCCTAGGCATCATAATAATCATAAAACAAATATTTTAACGTCAGATTTGTGGTCTCAAAACCAATATTCTGACTAGGCCAAATTTTGGGATGTTATAGGGAGATTGGATCAACACATCAAACCACACTATCCAACTCACTCTGGTAGTTTTTGCAATGTATATTATGGTTTATATGGCATCTATAGGGTTGATTTGGAAATTAAATAGTTTTAGACATGGTTGTGAGTGATATATGCTTGTATGTATGTAATTAGTAGTAGATTTTGATAAATAAATGAGATGGATTAAATAAGTAAGTTTAAGTATTTGAGTATTTGTGATGTTATGTCATGCTTAAAACATGATTTTGGCTTGTGTTGATTGCTTGTTTGGGATGTATTGATATATTAAAATGTTGTGTATAGGTTGACATCAAAATGGGTGAGAAAAGTGGCCATGAAATGGCCTATTTTCATCCACACAGGTAGAGACACGGGCGTGTCTCAGCCGTGTTTGAAACACGACCTAACACATGGCGTGAGTTCCCGCCGTGTGTCCCCTACATCTTTAAAATTGAGAAACAAAATGTCCAGGTTTTTGCACTCGGTCTAGCACATGGGCGTGTGGTTTGGCTATGTGACCCGTGCACCTTAATTCTACAAGTTAGTATGTTCACATGGCCTAGCACACTGGCGTGTGGCTTGGCCGTGTGACCCAAGTTAGAGAGTTACACGAGCTGGGACACGACTGTGTGCCTCACATCAAATGCCCACACGGCCTAAGACACATGCCATCACTGACAATGGATAAGGGTTAAGGGTGTTACATACCATCACTGAATAATAATATGACATTTCATCGTTAAATAAAATAAAAAAATAATTGAAGACTTATAAATAAACACGAATAACTTTATCTAAACATTATTAAATAATTAATTATAAATAAATACTAACACTCGAATCGAAGACCTTAAACCTTATACACGACTCTAAATCTTAATCCCTTAAATTCAAGATCTTAAATTTGAGAGTTATTAATATTTATTTATAATAATTATATTTAATATTTAATTATATTTAAATAAAATTTTTAGTATTTATTTATATATTTTATATTTTATTTAATTTCTTGATAATGTATTATATTATTTATTGATGGTGAACACTTACGTCAAACAGTTTTTGCGTAGATATTAACAATCTTTTCTATTTTCCATGTTAATGTCAAGTAAAGTTGAAATTTGTAACTCAAATTAAATTTGTTCAAAGCGGTTAATCGAATATTTTAATCATTTAACAATTAACTGAATTAAAAAATTTTAAAATAAAATTAATCGAATCGAAATTTATATGTTTTTACTTTTTTAGTTAAAATAAGTATAAAACATATAAAATATATATTCATTTAACTGAATTAACCAAATTAAAACTACATATAATTTGTATTATTAATTATTAAATTTGGTTAATTCAATTAATTTGATTAATTATCCGATTTGAATTGAATTATCCAATAACTAAAATTTAAAAAATTATTAACCGACTTTCAACCGAATTAAAATAATTAACAAACTAATTAACTAAATTAAATTAATTCAATTGATTAATTCAATCTTTACCGAAATTTACTCAAACCCACCATTCATGAAAGGTTAGCGTATAGCACATGCTTCGCATTTGTGCTTTCGAGTCTCTTCCCATGGCGTCGCCATGTGACCTGTTGCCTTTGGGTCTCAGTCCACGCCTACAAAAAGGAAAAGCCCACCCGGCCTGCATGTACCCAGTTACTCTATGCCACGTCTCATACACTTTCTATCTATTTTATTTTCAGATGAAACCAGAAGAGGTTTTCCCGCGCTTTCCCTCCTAGAAGACGGAGGAAGCCAGCAAAAAATGGAGGCATGGGTTCCGTTGTTCGACATTTTCATGAATAGCCCTACACCTGAAATCGAAGCATCTCTTTGGCTGCAACAATGTTTCAATGCGACAACATTATCATCTTCAACAACAACTCCAATCACCGCAAGCTCTTTCCTTTCTTTGCTTACCAAACCCTGCAATCTCTTTGTCGATGACTCATCTTTTTCTTCACCTCTCACACCAAAAAGGTAAACCCATAAACTTAAGGCAGGAAAGAAACTTTCTTTGTTTTTTTCTTTTCAGATTTAGTGACTGATGAGTTTGATATTTTTTTTTATTTTGCTTAAGGATAATGTTTATAGAGACTCTACCAGGTATGGTTCAGTCAAGGGTACTTTCATTTCTTGCTTTGGAGAATGAGAGGTTTAATGGGAAGGAATTATCTAAGCTCGCACGCAGTTTGTTGACTGAAAGTCAAGGGCTTGATTTTTGGGTCAAGAAAGCAGCACGGGATCTGCTCGACAGAGTGTCTGAACCAAATCATGTTAATAAGTGGATTTCTGGTTTTAGTCTGGAATCTGGCGAAGAAGTAATCGGCCAAGAGTTTGAGTCCTTACCGGATTGGCTCAAGGACGTGGCTGCTGGTAATGATCCACTTCTCTATTGGCTTCCTTTATCTGCAGCTGATTGTGGTCCTCGTTTTTATGATGATAGCTTGGAAAATGATGAGAGTTTGTTCAGTCAAGTTGAGGAAAATGGAGAAAATGGTTTGAAAGAAGTTGGGGACGAAATTGAGATGGATCGGGTTCTGAATGTGCCTTTAGAACCTGAAATTGAAAATATGGCTGCTAGTTTGAGAGACAGGGTTATAAACTTAGAATCTAGTTTCAAAGCTGTAGCATTAGCAAATGAAATTCGTGAACTTTGCTTGGATAAAGGAATGGATCCTTTTCAAGTTCTGTGTCTGATTGAGCCTTGGAAAGCCGAGGATGAGGCTGCTTCGGTGCTAATTTCTCATCTTTCAAGTGGGGATGAAGATGAGCTTGCTTGGCCAAGTCAGGTTCTCTGCTCAATTGTGCTTCCTAAGTTCTTGGTTCTAGAAGAGCCAGCCTCACGTCTGCTACTGACTTCAACGATTGAGTACTGCAAGCTCCATCAGAGGGCTGCGGTGCACGCATTATTGTTTCCACTTGTACTACGAAAGGAAGGTATCAATAACCCCATCTGTGATGTGATTACTAGGATTCTGAGGGAATGCCTGCACCCGGCTCATGTTTCTGCCTTCTGCCAGACACTTCTTTGCGGAGGAGAGGAGGAGAAGAGATTCATTTTACTCCCATGTCATGAATACCATGTCTCGAAGGAATTGGTATGGACGGATTCATTGTTTAACCTCTTCCACAACATTTTAAATCATAATGTTCATTTAACTCAGGAGTCAGTTGATCGTCTTGTGTACCATGTTAGGAACATAGCCGAAAGATTTTCCAAATCTTTGAAATTTGGAAACTTCGTGTTATATCTGGTCACTAAATGTTCTTCACAACTTAATTCACATAAGAACGTACTGACTGAAGCGGTTGAGTCCACGAATACTCTTGTTACGAAATCCATTTTATTAAGAATAGCTAGCTTATAATTATTGTGTTTAATCTCTCTTTTTAATGTTTATTCTAGCTGAAATTTGAAATATTGATCGATACAAGCTGAACTTTTCTAATAGTATGTATAGATATAATTATTAGTTCATGAACTTTCTTTATAATTTGTAGTATATATCTTAATGGCTTGTTTGGCGTACTGATACATCTATCATTATTAAACTGCAATGGTGCTGACATCTAGAAAACTGCTTGAAATGAGAAAAACCAAAGAATGAAGCATTGGTTTATGTTTTCTTCTTCTAATGGAATTATAAAACCAGAATCTTCTTTGCTTGCAGGAGAAAAAGAAAGTAATAGCATGTTCTAATGTACGAAACATAGTAACAAAACACAAAATATAAACCACTTTTGAGCAGTACAGTGTAAGCCCAGGTATTTGATAGTTTTAGACATGGAGATTATGATGCCTATTAGCCATTGTCTTGGTGGAAATAATAGAATCAGCAGCAGGATGGAAAGTCTGCAATTCCTTTATTTTCTGCTATGCAGAACACTTTTATACCTTCCATTGCTCAATGCCTCCACTTGGTCAGAGAGAGTGGTGGTGTTGGATGGAGGACTGTTTATCTGTTCTCAATCTTTCAGGAATTCAAGGCTAGGGACCTGGTCATAGTGCAGCATGAGTACCACTACTATCCCTCCCCCGTTGATGTGCCTCTAATAAGCTCTGGATTAGGACATTGAGGGTCTTTTGCCTCTTTTGTCCCCACAGAAGGGTCTCCCGTCCTGATCCTTACGTCTAGGGGTGACCGTTCAATCGAACTGAATCGAATGAAGAAATTTTGAGTTAATCGAGTTGAAGAATCTTATTCTATTATCCTAACTCGATTTAAAATTTTCTCGAATCGAGTTGAGTGAGATAGGATTCAAATCGAATCAAACATATTTGTTTGAGTTAAATTAAAAAAATGACTATGGTCCTTATGGCTACTATCATCTACCGTAATCAAATTTGCCCATTGTGATTAAATTTGTTATTAACTTTAATCCTTTTATAATTTGTTTATTAATATTTTATATACAGGTTTGCGATTTTTTAATAAAAGTTATTTTAAAAATAATGTGAAATTGAAACCAATAGAAAATTTTAACACGAATATTTGATGGCATCATCAATAATTCAATTTTAAGAGAAATTGATAAAGATTTAGTATGATTGAACAAAATAAATATTACAAAATGTGAAATTAATTCAACAATATAAATATAAATAGTAGACATAAATTTGGGAAAAAATTTGGGGTTTAGAAGGAAGTAAAAGTTTAGGGAAAAACAAAAGGAAAAAAATTTTGGGGAGATTGGGAGAAGTAAAAGTTTTTGGGGAAAACTAAAAGGAAAAAAAAGTTTGGGGGTTTGTGGGGAAGTAAAATTGTTGAGCTAAAAGTAAAAGGGTTTGGGAGAAAGAAAGTTTAACTCGATTTGAACTCAAAAAAAAAAAATTGAATTGATTTAATTAACTCATTTAACTTAATTAATTCAATTCAAATAATTGTGAATTTTATTTTATTTTTTCGAGTAGAATCGAATTTTGTTTATCCTTACTTACGTTCTATTAAATTACTTAATGGTATTATTCCGACAACATATCACTGAAGAGAGTGTTGGCATGCTTTGAACACCTGCTAGATTCTTGTGGTGACAAAGTTTTTGAGGTTATGTTGAATATGAATTCTCCTCTTAGATTGGCTTTAAAGGAGATAGTCTCTCGATGAGCAGTGCTAAACATTTTTTACTTCCATGGTCCACGGCTCTCACCATTCATGATATTAAATAAAAACATGAACCGAAAAAAGAAAAAAAAAGAAAAGAAAAGAAAAAGAAACCCTTCATATATTAAATAAAAACAAAGTAGTTTTCGTTTATGGGAGAGGTTGGATTTATGCATAGTATTAATATCATATATAATTGTTTAGGTTTGACATGATTTAAAATAAAGTTTCAAATTTTATTCAACTTAAGTCTTATTTTTAAATGATTAACCTAGACTTATATATTTATTAAAATATCTATTAGTTTATTTAATATTTTCTTTTAATAAATTCTTAAATATAAATAACATACTTTTTAATATTTATTTTATAATCTAATAAATTTTTTATATGATATAAGTTACATAATATATTTGAAATAAAAAAATATTACAAACTTGAAAATGAATTAGACTAGATTAAATTTGGACTTTGAACATTTGAGTTAAATTTACTCAAATCCTTTTTCTAGACCTAATATTTTTGTCTCAACACTCTAAAAATTAGACGGAGTTTAAGGTTAGGTGAATAGTTTATTTGTTATTAATAGCATCAACCTCTTAAATACACGTGTTAATAATTGTTAAAAGAATGTAATTTAAGAAAATTGGCCAATTAAGACATTTTAATTTGTGACCTAACTTTGTACGGAACATGAAAGATTTAACAACCCATCAACAAAGAAGATTGGTCATGGGATATCAAAGCTCTATTTTAACGGTTGAAAGAGGGGAATGCTGATTTCTGAAATAAATATTCATTAAATTATCACTCTTTTGGTAGGTAACTATTAGAAAAATTCAACTAGTAGATATTATTTAGTATCAAACAGATTCAGATATACATATTCACACTTTTTAGACAGCCACTTGTTTCGTTTACAAGTGAACCCACCAAACCTATAATGCTACTTTCTATGGCCTATATAACCATAAGCCAATAGCTTTTTTTTTTTTTCCAATAGTTTCTTAATTTGATCACCCTCTTTTTACCTAAGTCATGTTAGGTCTATAATTATAGTATTTTCTTTTTGCACATTAGTTTCATTATTGGTCTTTAGGGGTTCATGTATGTCATTATAGGTCCATTGCTCATTTATTAAACATTTTCTCAAAGGAATGAGACACAAGTAGCGTCAACTAGTGGAACTAATTTCAGGCAGTTTTCTATGTTTGAAGGGTGGGTGGATTTTATATGGATTAGTAGTAAAGAATTCAGTCTTTGATCATTCAATAGTAGTTTTTAAACTTAGAATTGGGTGGTCAAAGTCTATTTTAGGATTTTGCATTACTCGAGTTATAAGTTTAAACAACAACAATAATAAATTTATAATTTTTTATAAGTTTAAGATTTTCAATTTCAAAAATAATATTAAATTTTAGTTACTCTAAAGTAGAATGAGTCGGATTTCAAATAAAAAGAAAAACTCATAATACTTATTTTTCCTTTCACAATATATTCAAAACCCTCATTAAAAATATCAATTTACTTATGTTTGGATAGATGAATATATATATATATATATATGTATAAAATAAAATAAAAACTTATTTTGATGGGGAGATATGATTCTTGGATAATGTTATGCAATTAATATTTTTAAATAAGAGTATATGATTAATTTATTATTGTTGAATTATTATAACTCTCATAGTTAAAATAGAGTGGTTGAAATTGAGGCACAAATTAGATCACTCCCTGGAAATGATGCATCCCCTCTTAATGATAATAACTGGTGCAAAGACGTTTTATTGTATGGCATCCAGTGTAGTCATCCAATGTACGCGTTGTTAAAATGCAGAGGCTTCACCAAAATTGAAACTTTCTTCACCTAATTTAATTAACAGTCTTAAAACTTAGGAAGACTTGTTTTTGCTTTAGAAATGGATACTCTTCTTATCAATGTATGAATCCTATTTATAGTATTGGATTGCAATAGAAAAGATAACAAACTTTGGTAACATTTATTAGTAGTAATGGTTAGTTCACGTGAAACAATAAATAAACATTAGCAAGCATTAAATATAACAATATTTAAGATAAATTTTATATATTTTATTCTTAATTCATTTGGTGATAATAAAAATTTCATATACATTTCCAAAGCCTTAAAATACTCAAATGTATATTCCAAATATTTTGAGACAATTTCAAGTCGTTTTAAAATGTTCAAAATGTTTTTAAACAGATTTGGTGCCTAAGTATCGATACCATGGGTTAAGGTACCGATGCATTGAAAGTTAGTAGTCACAGAACGATCTAGAGGGGCATTGCACCGATACTTGTTCATGAGATATTGATACATGCTCTAGAGGTATTTATACATGCCTCAAGGTATTGATACCTAGGTCTTCATAAGTATCATCTAACAACTACTTTTTTAAAATGTATCAATACATTCTTTGGAGATATTAATAGCTGTGTTGTAAGGTGATAACTCTCATATTTAAAGTTATGTTAGTATAGTTTTTATAGTAACTTATAAGGTAATTTTAAAATTTAAGTTAGTTTTATTACATTTTATAATTTTTCAGATTAATTATATTTTATTTGTTCTTTTTATCATTTTGAAAGTTAGTTCAGATTTACTTGCATTTTTCCTCTCTATATCGTAGGTTTCAAATAAAGAATAGAAGGCTTGGAGCATGGAGTAAAGTGTACTGAAGAGTGTTGGAAAAATTCGGTTAAGAAAATAATTTTCAGTTACAGTGGAAGTTTAAAATTTTTGAAAACTGAGCCGACTTGTGATATTTATAGCAATAAACTTTTCCCTGAAAATACTTATGCTTTGAGCTAGGCGGATTTAAATTGTTCCTACTTTCAATTGGACGATCTTCTCCTCTATCATCATACCTTGAACTGCTTCAAGTGTGGGCTTGAGCAACATGAACCTCCATAGAAGTTAAGAGAAACACACAAAAACACCATAGTTTTCTCCATTGTCAAGCTTTCAGGTTTTTTTGAGTTTTCGATCAAATGTTTAGATTTTCATATTCTAAGGTAACGATTCAACTTCTAATTAGTTTTTAATGTTAATTAGTCTGTAAAACTGATTATTAGCCATTAAATTACATGTTTTGATTAAAAGCCGGAAATAGAGTCGTCAATGGTGAATTTCGGGATTTTGAGTACAAATATGGTTTCAAAGTATTTTTCAATTAGTTTTGACATAATTAAGAGATTTTTAAACTTGTTTTAAAGTTTTGTTAAATATTTCTCGAGTTTTAATGAACTTTTTGGAAAATAACCATAAAACATGTCAAAAAAGTCAATACTATGAATTGGGTATTTTAGTGTAGTTTAAAGGTTGGGAATTAGTCGTAGGTGAATTATAAGATGAATAAAATTGGTTTTAGGCAAAAAGACTGAGTATAGATTGAGATATTCGAATTTAAAGCTTGCTATGTTAAATGTTTTGATTACATGTTAGGCTTATGTTTTTGATTGCTTGTGGTGAGTCATTGGTTGATTTTTGAATGTATTGTTGTGTGAACTTATTGTGTTAAAGCTTCGGATTCACTAGGATCATCTACGAGTTAGGAAAGGCTAGATTAAGCTTTCGGCTTTTTGGTGAAAGCGTATTGGTGAGTGTTTGAAATAATTTCTTGTGGAGATGATTCGATATGTTATTTGGGAATTTAGTTGTAGCCTAAACCCCTACTCTAAATTCCAACTGCAAGCTTTCTCGTACCCATGTTATC
This sequence comes from Gossypium arboreum, assembly GCF_025698485.1. Lineage (NCBI taxonomy): Eukaryota > Viridiplantae > Streptophyta > Magnoliopsida > Malvales > Malvaceae > Gossypium > Gossypium arboreum. Next base: position 125,054,533 of record NC_069075.1, read on the forward strand.
TTGTGAAATATGTGCTTGTGTTATTATAAAAATGTGAATTGAGATGAGAAGCAATTACATGTGACATGTGTTCATGATTATTGTTGTGAAAGTGCATATGTAGGCATGTCAAACATGCCAAGTGACAGTGATAATTATGCAATGATAGTGAACAGTAAATCGGTAAGTAATATATGTATGCTTAATGAAAGATATTTTGGCCTTTTGATTCTTGAAACTGCTGGATATAGCTGGTACGCTATAGAATTTTGAGTCCTCACTTATATGTAGGCATGTCAAACATGCCAAGTGACAGTGATAATTATGCAGTGATAGTGAATGCTAAATCGGTAAGTAATATATGTGTGTTTAATGACAGATATTTTGGCCTTGTGATTCTTGAAACTGTTGGATATAGTTGGCACGCTATAGGATTGTGAGTTCTTACTTATATGTTATATGATTTGGGCGTTAAGCCCCGAGGACATGTCGAAGGTATAAGGGAATGTGAGCAAAGCTCCATTCAACGAAACATGTGAGGGGAAATAATGAGATTATTAGTTTTATACTTCACTTTTTGGACATGTCTGACTCTGTAAATCTATGTGGTGTGTTGGAAATCCGTGTATCCGATGAGTGGTGATAGTACCCACTTTTACATTTCATAGCTCAACTACCAATTTATCTATAAACATGACTTTGAGTATTGTGATATATGCTTGAATGTTATGTGATTATATGAGTGTTATGATATATACTTGAATGTTATGTGATTATATGAATGTTGTGATATATTCTTGAATGTTATGTGATTATATGAGTATTGTGATATATGCTTAAATGTTACGTAGTTATATGTGTAATGTGACATATGCTTAAAAGTGAATATGATTACCGTGTAAATGAACTAGTAAATAATGCACAAGTATAATATGACACTAGAGTTGGAACTATTGAATTTGTGCTATATGGTTGTTTTGTTAATGCTTGATAGTTGTTCTAGGCATGCACTAATCTTGTTAAGCTCACCCACTCCTTTTAACCCTTGTAGAGTAGTTAAGTGTCGGTGTGAGCGGTATGGTTCCAAGGGGTGATCCAAGCAAGTCCATTTCTCTTTTCATAGGTGTTATTTTATTTTTTTTCATTTTGGGAATAAGGAAATGTGGTAGATTTTTACTGATATTTGCCATCATATTTTGGATGTATCCATAGCTTATTTGTTCCTACGTTTATGAGATTTGTTTCATATTATGTTGATTATTGCTTTAACTTATTCTTGATGCTTTAAACTATTACTATATTTTTTTTTGATGTTTATTTGATATGGTAAATGATGCATGATGATTAGACTTAAGTTGGAATGAATTATATGCTTTTATTTAATGTATTTTGTGGTATGTAGTAGAGGTATCAAAATTCAGGTTCTAAAAATGATACCTCCACGATTTTTTGATGTGCAGGAAGTCAGTATTGTAATTTTGTATCAATACCCTATCATAAGTATCGATACTCGGGGTAATTTTATTGATACCTACCTAATTGTCTTAGAGATTTTGCTAAGTGATCCTAATGCATGTTCAATTATTACTATAAGTTTATTTAAAGTAAGTTTGGCATGTTCTAATGATGATTGATATATGTTTGACAAAAAAATTTATAAGATCACTAATAAAGAGGATGATTTCTTAATAATGTGACAATTTACTATGAGTATGACATGAGATAGTAGTGTGACATCCTGATATTCGGGCTTGTTGACCAAGTCGGGTATAGGGTGTTACACTATTAATTATAAACTTATTTAGTCACGAAATCATTCTACTATAGTATCGTGACTAAGCTCTCATTAATTACATATCATTATGAAAGCTACTCAATCAGTGTTCGTCCAATGACCTTGTTATAAATGTGTTACCCTTATAGGATATCCTTAATCTCTTTGTGATAAATCTATTCTCCCAATATGATCTTATTTTATCTCATGGTAACAATTACATCTTCCTTCATGAAAAGTCAATTACTATCGAATAGTAATCAAGTCATTTATCACAAATACAAACAACTTGTGGCCATGTTTACTTTTCATTTATCATGTAATACCAATAAGAAGATATCATTTAATCATTAGTTGGGCTATGAATTCCACTATTGTGAATGATACTACATACTATAGAATTAGTATACCCAACACACTGATTTTCAATTCCTTATCTATTTGAACTCAAGTTTTTACTTACATAAAAGTGTATGAGTCACACATGCATAGTTCATCATTCGCTCAGGATTAAGATATACCACACTATGAATATCACAAGTGAATAAATTAATAAATGGGTCTAGGACCTATTTTACTCATGCCCGATGTACTATCATTCCAGTCAGTCACATCAAGGCAAATAATCTCTCCAATCGAACTTGATAGACAAAATATTAGTCTTTCAATCAGTTTGCTCATTTCTGATTAGTCTGAGGACATGTTTATGTTTATCTACTGATACAAGTTGTCTTTTCACATTACGAATCAACTACGTCATACCGCTTAGTATTAGTTAAACGTCAGATAACTAGTGAGCCAATATTTGTTTCCATTTTGACTTGTGTGCAATAACATTGAGGAAAATATACAAAGGGTATTAATGTAATTAATTGATATTTTTATTAAACCAATTTGTTCAAAAAAATACAAGTATACTTAGACAAAAATACTATATTAAAGGCACTAGATCCCGATAAAGAGAAGTATTTCACTTTATTAGACTTGATTTAGTGTTGTGGAGTACAATCTTCAATTTAGAATTTTAGGTAGCAAGTAGTCTGCTTGATTGCAATTTCTACGTTCGATCGAGTAGAACGATTAATACTCTAAAAAAATAAGGATGGCATGATTAAAAAGGAAAAAAAAATGGGAAAAAGAGGGAGAGAGCAAGTTGAAGGCTAATAAAGAATTCTCTGCCACCAAGGGGAACTTCAAGCTTTCAATGACAAGAAGAAAAAGAGACTCGAAACATTCAACATTAGTTTGATAATTATTTTTATCTCTAGATTATTTCTTTTCACTTTTTCTTAATGCGAGTTAGTTCTAAATTTCTTCTTGTGATGCTTTCTCAACTCAACATGAAATAAACTCGATTTTCTTGGAATAATGATGAATCCTATTTTTAGTTAGTTAATTAATTTTATCTTCAATTGTTTCAATCTTTGTTAATTATTTTATTTAGTCCTGTGCTTATTTAATATGCTTATTTGGCCATCAAGTTGTATTAATTTGATAATCTTGATTTGTCTTGGAAGAGAGAGATAAGGTTTATATCTCGACTGAATAGATTAAGATTAACTTTAATAGCTCCAACGAACGAGTTAATTTTTGGCTAGGATAGGAATATACCTGATGGTATAATAAATTCAATAGGTTTGTTTGTAGTGACTTCGCCCAACTTGTCTAGCATAGGAATATAGTTAGTGGTGAAGGAGGATTAATTAACTAGATACTAGAAGGGTCTAGTTAATGCCATTTAATCTTGGGTTAATAATTATTAGATTGAACAATTGAATGAGACAGTGCAACGGCTCAATTTCCAGTGATGTCGAAAACTACAATTTCGAGACTCCATTTCTGTAAATCAAGCTCATAAATATTTACGTAGTTACTATATATGTGAATTGAATCTTGGATAAATAATTTCACCGAAATTTTGTTTAATTAGTGCCTAGGGACTAAATTGTAAAATTGAATTGTTATGTATTTTTTATTAAAAAATGGCTTGAGGACCTAAATTGCAATTAACCCAAGGTTTAAAACAGCAGTTAGACTACACAAATACATATATATACTATTGGACGGTAAGAAACAAATGCTTATTAAATTGAATAAAAATTAAATTTAGTTTAATTACAATTAAAGTAAATAAACTAATATTATATATATATATAAAAGAAAGTGGAAGAAAGAGATGAACTTCATCTTCTTCTTCCTTTAAATACCAAAACCAAAAAGAAAGAAAACCTAATAAACATTTAAAGCTTTTGGCCCTAATTTGGTATGTGCATTCTAGTCCTTTTCTTGTAATTTTTAAGTTTTTTAGGTCATGAGAGCTTGATTTAGCTAGCTCCATGTACCAATTTGTAAAACTTTTAAAGTTTTAAGAAGTTTCCATTGCTGAGTTCTTGACATTTTAGGTTTTAAATTGATAGGTTTTAAGCTTTTATGTGAAAAATGACTAAATTGTAAAGCTTAATTGATAGTTTCGTACATTAGGGAATAAACTAAATAAATTATAAAATTGACAATAAGAATAGTAAATAGGAGATCCTAAAGAATAATAGTGAAATCAGATTTCAAATTGGAGCTTGTAATTGAAAGTTAGGTTAGTCCCGTTTTTAAGGACTAAATTGAATAAATTACAAAAATTCTATAAATTAATAATTGAATGTGAATTAGTTTATTATTATAGTGTTATATATTTTATGTTAATCCGTAGCTAATGCCTACTTGGATTCGTCAAGAGGGAAATGAAAATCCAAAGCCGTTGACGAATAGCTCGAAATTTTCGGTTTCTATTTCTATAATTCAGGACCTATTTAATTACTACATTTTCATGTTATTTCACATCAGAAATTGTTAACAGATGTGAAGTTTTTCATTCATTTTGAGTAATGTGTAAAACAACGCAAGTTTAAGGGCTAAAAGAGGTGAAAAACTAAATGAAGGGTTAAAATGACTTTTTTGTAAAGTTGGAGGGTCAAATAAGTTATTGTGCCATTTAAATATGTGACATTTTAATATTTAGCAGTCTTATTTAAGATTTATATAGAAAGCTACCTAGTAACTAGATTTGAGTGGACATGTATGGCATGTTTAAGTAACCAATGTGATTAGTGGGTCCATTGAATTGGGTATAATTAGAATATCCCTATTCTTGGGGGAAGAATTGTAACACCCCTCGGCCGTCTCGATCACTAGAACTGATATACAAGATGATACAGTACAAACAGAATAGGTACATATATTTTAACAGATAAATCAAGTCAAATATCATTAAATTCAATCATTTAAGCCAATCTGTACAATTTTAAACCTTTTTCAAGCTTTGTACGAGCTTCAAAAAATACAGGATCAATGTAGTGATGTGACTTCCTCTACATTGTGACATTGTCAAAGTAGTATGTCACGTCATGACGTCGTAACACTTGACATCGAGACATTACAAACTTTTTGCCAATGTTGCGATGAAGGTAAATCAACGTTGAGACGAGGAACCTGCTTTATGCAAAAATAAGCCATTTAACATTAATTTCACTTAGCTAAACATTCAACAAACCATTTAATGTTCAATGTACCACATCACTTGCATAGATTCAATTCCAAACACTTTCCAAACATGACATTAAAATACATTATCATCCAAATATCCAATATGCTTCAAATGACACCATTTTCACATCAAAACTACTAATACCATTACAAGATACCTATAACAGCCCTTTTTTGAGTTAAATCAGAACAGTGGTTTCAGAACCACAAATCCAAAGTTAAAATATTTATTTTATTATTTTAATAAGGTCTACAACATGATATAATTATTGTGTGAAAGTTTCGTAAAGAGATTTTACTGTTTGAGTGCTCAATTCGGTAAAAAGGACTAAATCACGTAAAATGTAAAGTGCATGTTATATTAGTTAATTATGGTGGCCTTAAATGATAATTAGACCAATTTAAATTTTATTGGACTTTTATGGATATTATTTAAGTGATTTTAAATGTTATAATTCAAGGTTAATTTTGGTATTTGATAAATAATGTTAATGTTAATAAAACAACAAAAGCCACCATCTTTCTTCTTCAATTCATCCACCGAAAAAAATAAAAGAAAGAAGAAGCCATTGTTAGGTTCATTCGGCCAAGCTTTCCTAGTTGATTAAGGTATGGTTTTAGCTCGATTTTTAATGATTTTTACGTTTTTGAGATCGTTGCTTCGTATTCTACTCAGCCCGTACCTTAGATTTCGAAATTGTTAAAGACCTAACATGTTGCCATTTTTGAATGCTTGAGTAATTTGATGGTTGATGATGGATTTTGAATAGTTGTTTAAACTAGTTTTGTAAAGTGATTTTTGACAAAAATGTCAAAAAAGGATTAATTTGTGAAATAGTAAAATTATGTGGGTAAAAGTGTGAATAAATGAAAATTATGGGTTGCTAGGGGGCACTATAGTAATTCAGCTACCATGGGTTAGTCTTGAATTTCATTAATTTTTAATTTTGTAAAATAAGGACTAAATTGTAAAAAATGTGAAATTTGTGAGGAAAAAGTATAAATGTGTTTTAAAGTATGTTTTGGATTAATTTGAATGAATAAATGATTGAATAATTTAATTTTGAATATAATTAGATCAAGAAAAACAGAATACAGACTTGGATCGAGGAAAAGATAAAGTTATCGACTAATCGACTCGATTCGCTGTTCTAACTTCCGAGGTAAGTTCGTATGTATTAAGCATTGTAATAATTATGCTTTTAGTGCTTTGATATTGTGTAAATTGTATAAACGGGACTACAGTTATGTTCGATGACAAATCGACTATTTGTGGCACTTAGTGTGCGAGTCAACATAGCTTCGGCTATATATGGCACTTAGTGTGCGATTTGAGATAGCTTTGGCTATGTCCGACACTCAGTGTGCGAGATATCGAGTGTGGCACTTAGAGTACGAGATATCGAGTATGATACTTAGTGTGCAAGGCATTGAGTATTCAACGGCATTCCGTGTATGTATGAACTTGTTATGGATTGGTAAAGGTATGTATATGCATATTATGAGTTTAAAATCGAAGAAGTTATAAAACTTGTATATAAGCTTATGATTAAGCAGGTGAAAGGTTTGTTAGTAATCATAAAGCACATGATAATATGTTTAGATTGATGAATAATGTATTTGTGATTAGTTAAGTTTATATCATACGAGCTTACTAAGCTATGAAGCTTATTTCGTGTTATTTTTCTATGTTTTATAGTGAATCAAGGCTAGCTCGGATCCGGGATTCGTCGGGAACATCATCACACTATCAAACAGCTAAGTTGGTACTTTTGGATTATACATTTTTTGCATATGGCATGTATAGACTAGATGTGGTAGTTTGGTTGTGATCATAGCCATGAGATTTGGCTTGTAAATGATGTTAATATTGATGTGTGTTTGGCTATTAGAAAGGGCTTATAAATATATATGTTTTGGTTTGTACATATATAGCCATGAGTGATGGCTTATTTTGTTATGTTTTGGTATTTTATAGATGCTCAAATGGTTATGTGAATTATGGTAAATGAACCATATTATTTTGATATTGTTTTGGCTAAGTAAATGGTAGTAATTTGAGAATTGGAATAGTTGAAATTATAATGGTATGAATTGTACATTTGGTTGATGATTTTGGCTGCCTAATTGTATCATGAAATGGTACCATTTTTCCTTGTGTAGGTACATAGAAGTTGGGGTGGCAAATTCGCCTTGCAAATGACCTATTTTTGTCCACACGGGCAAGGACACGGGCTTGTGTCTCAGCTGTATGTGATACACGGTCATGTTACAAGGCCGTATGTCCCGTGATGATGAAATTGAATTGAAGTTAGTATGCTCCACACAGTCTCACACATGGGCGTGTGACTGGCCGTGTGGTACAAGTCAGTATATCCCCTAATTAGCACACGGCCTAGCACACAGGCGTGTGACTTGGTAGTGTTGCATAAGTCAGTATACCCTTTAGTTTTCACACGGCTTGGCACACAGACGTGTCTTCAGCCGTGTGATACAAGTCAGTATGTATGCCCTGTTTCCACATTCCCTAAGGAACGGGCGTGTTTGGAGCCGTGTGAGACACACGGCCTGTTCACACGGGCGTGTGACCCCTGTATGGTTGAAATTTTTCTAAGTTTCCAAAATTTTCATATGTTATCGGTTTTATCCTGAACCACTTCTAAAGCATGTTTAGGGCCTCGTAGGCCCTTATAAGGGACAATGTGATTGTGTTGAATGATTTATGAGATTGAATAATTTATGTTTGATAAATGTATGCCATGTGTTGTGAATTGATTGGTAATACCTCGTAACCCTACTCCGGTGACGAAAACGGGTTAGGGGTGTTACACTACCAACTGCTCATTTCTCAAGTCAAATTTCATTCAAGCTCACATCTTCATTTATCATTCACACATAACACTTCATAAACTAAATACATGTACATATATATATCAGTTGTCATTTACAACTTAAGTCTATTAACAATTAAGGTTTCAAACCATCTTAATATTATAAGGTAACCTAACGACTCACAGTACATGCCAAATACCACCAAATTTGCAATTCAAGTGAAACTTATGCCAACTAGCAAACTACCATCATATACTCATTTTCATATAACCTGTAACGCCCCGTACCCGAGACCGTTGCCGGAGTCGAACACGAGGTGTTAATGGACTTAATTCATTACTTAAACAGCTCATACAATTCATTTTAAAATTTCCAGACAAGCTGGCTAACTGCATCACAGTTGCTTTAAAAATCATATCTCGAGTTCCAAAACTCGAAATCCAATTCCGTAAATTTTTTCCGAAACTAGACTCATATATCTATCTACTAATTTTTTTATATAATTTTTTTGTTGGGACAATTAGTACAGTTTATTAGTTAAAGTCTCCCCTGTTTCAGGGTTCGACTACTCTGACCTCTGTGTATTACGAATCAGATATCTCCCTGTACAGAGCTTCAATGACTATGCCGTTTGTCTCTAATAAAACTAAACTCAATAAGGAATCTGTACATATAAAGCATGACTTATAATTATCTTTTTAAAATTTATGGTGAATTTCCAAAGTTAGAACAGGGGATCCAGAAATCGCTCTGGCCCTGTTTCACAAAAATTTAAACATCTCATAAAATATAACTCATATGCCTGTTTTGTTCCATCCATATGAAAATAGACTCATCAAGATTCGATTCCATAACTTATTCATTATTTAATTCCATTTCTAATATTTTTAGTGATTTTTCAAATTCACATCACTACTGCTGTCTGAATCTATTTTATGGTAAATTTTACCTATTTCATGGTTTCCATGGATTAGCTAGCAATTTAGCATACATAACACCAAATATGATCATGATTAGCCATTCCAATGGCTAATCATTACCAAGCATTTCCATACCACTCAATAACCATATCATAAGACCATATACACAAAATGATTATAATGCTATACATGCCATACTCAAAATATACAAGCCATTATGCCAAGATGGTATACGGATAGTGTGAGCGTGCCTCCGACCGTTTCTGATTTCCGAGCTGGCTTGTCAACACTACAAGGAATGAAAAGGAGGGATTAAGCATAAATGCTTAGTAAGCTCACATGCAAATAGCAAGTAACATAACTATATAAGCAAACATAAAACATCATTTGGATAATCATCACCGAGACATTCATATCACATTTTCATTTATCATCTTACCATATTATTGTTATATCGAGTTTTCAACCCGAGGGTTAAGTACATACCTGTTCAAAGTATCCATTTCACAACACTTACCAATACGTCCCTTTCATCTTGAGTATTCCTCCATTTGTGTAGAACTTTACCCGTTGAACACATCGGAATATAATTCGGATACATGGAAAGTTTGCACATAAGTGCCACATATGTAGCCAAGCTACCATGTAACCCGCCCATAAGTGAACTCGGACTCAACTCAACGAGCTCGGGCGTTCGCATCCATAAGTGAACTCGGACTCAACTCAACGAGCTCGGATGCCTAGTTACATCTCTCGAACTCGGACTCAACTCAACGAGTTCGACATTCGCATCCATAAGTGAACTTGGACTCAACTCAACGAGTTCGGATGCTCAACTATCCTAGTGACATGTCACTTGTATCCTAATCTATTCCTAAGGTTCAAACGGGATTTTCCTCGAACACGTCTCCTTGCCATCTTCCATAAAATACCGAAACCAATACTCGGTAGCACTTTATATTTAACAAATAATACACTTAATTTGCATTTTATTCGAAAATAACCACAAAGCATATATTTCATGATAAGAATCAGCATATGCTATATTTAACATCAATAACTTAAAAATAACAATTATGCTACATTATTTACACATGAACTTACCTCGTATGCGAAAATGGCTACTTTTACCATTTCGTCCACAACTTGGTATTTTCCCCATTTTAGCCCGAATTTCAGTTTTCCTTGCTCTATCATTTAAAATATAGTCTAATTAGGACTCACATTATTCAAATTGACCCAAAATCTTATTTTGGAAAAATTACAATTTTGCCCCTAAACTTTTGCATATTTACACTTTTGCCCCAAAGCTCGTAAATTAAAATTCAGCCTATTTTCTTATGTTTTATGACATGCTGATCATTTTTCCCTTCTATGGCAACATCAAATTCTCACTCTAACATGTACTTATGACTATTAGGTATTTTTACCGATTAAGCCCTTTTGCTAGTTTTCGCTTAAAACCGAGTAGCACAAGTTGTCTAACATAATTTAAAACCTCATATTCTATCATAAAACACCAAAATATACAGATTTAACCTATGGGTATTTTTCCAAATATGAACCCTAGGTTGAATAATTGCTAGCATAAGCTTAATCGAGCTACCGGGACTCCAAAAACGTAAAAATATTAAAAACGAGGCTAGAACGGACTTACAATCGAGCTTGGAAGCTTGAAAAACCCTAGCCATGGTTTATCCTTGCTATATTCAGCCATGGGGTTGAAGATGAGCAAAATTGGCTTTTAATTTTGTATTTTAATTCATTTTACCCCTAAATGACCAAAATGCCCTTACTACTAAACTTTCCAAAAATTCCATCCATGTCCAATTTTTGTCCATAGACTTAGAAATTGGTAAAATTCTATTTAAGACCTCCTAATTAATATTTCAAAACAATTTCATACTAGAAGCTTCTAGAATGCAAGTTTTGCAAATTATTCGATTTAGTCCCTAATTTCAATTTAAGCACTTTGTGCATAAAATTTCTTCACGAAATTTTCACACAATCATGCAATCATATCATAGACCTTAAAATAATCATAAAATAATTATTTCTATCTCAAATTTTGTGGTCACGAAACTACTATTCCGACTAGGCCCAAAATCAGGATATTACATAACCATTTTCAAAACTCAAACAAACCATTTCATTTCCAACTAGGCCATTCACAAACTTTAACAAAAGCTGAACATGTTATCAAACATTCACTTATATGCTTAAACATTAACAAATTAATATTCAAGGATCAACCATAGATCCAATCACTATCATCTCAAGTAAAAACATATATTAACCCTACATACATGCCACATAACCAAGATTAAAATTAGCCAAAAGACTATTGAGGCGATTATGGAATAGTGTGATCTTCAAGTTGATTTGATTGGTTTCACAATCTGAAAATACAAGGCAAAGTGAGACAATGGGTAAAAATTTTGGATGCTTAGTAAGTCCATATGAAAGTTTTCTTAACTTGGCATTACACTAATTTAGAAATTAAAATGCATTGGTACAAACATAGCAATCCTTTGGCATCTTGCAAATTCATATACTTTCACAAATACATCAAATAGGTTAGTTCCATTATGTGCCATAAGCTTAAAATGCATTCATATAGTGATATAATAATCCATCATATCATATATAGTTACAAATCATATTCAATTTGGAACACATATATAATTTCATTCATATACATATATATTCATTTCAAAAATATTGATTCCATTTAGTATCATTTTCATTTCTGTTTTTCACTCGAAGAACTAAAGTAAATTGAATTGGGATACATAACACTGATCTGATTACATATGTTGACATTATTGAGCCACTAAAACTATTTCCGGGTCTGAGATGCTAACACTAGCTTAGTTCGAATATGCTAACACTAGCTTCAGACGATTAGAAACATATGTTGGATCTCCAGTCATCGAATTAATTCCCGATCACAACACCCATTTTTTTTATACAAGTTGGCATATTCAGATTGCTAACACTAGCTTCAGACTAATGTTGCTAACACTAGCTTAGTACGATGCTGTTAACACTAGCTTCAAAGAATACACAACTTATGTTGGATTTCAAGCCATCGTATTAATCCCTAATTACGACACCCATTTTCCTGTTTTTTAACCTTAATGGATAGGGGTGAGCAAAATTCGATCCGATTCCAAAAACTCGATAAAAAATTCAAATTTTGAATTAAATAGTTCAAGTTATTCTAGTTAATCGATTTATTCGGATAATTCGAATCAAAAATCAAAATTTTTGGTTTAATTAGGATATGAATTACATAATTTGTGTTATTTAAAAATCCAAATAAGAAAAGGAAAAACTATGTGGTTTTGATAAATCTTAAATTAAGATTTTTAACCCATTAGCCTTACTTTCCTTCTTGTCATTCCAAATCCCCCATTTCATTCTCTTTCTCCTTTACTCAAAAGCTTTGATTCCTTCCACAGGTTTGACGCCTCCTACTTTCAATTGTTTACCCGTTTTTGGCTTTTTGTTTGGTCCCACGACCACAGTCCCACAGGCTACAACCACCATCAATTGTTTAAGGTGAGGCTGCAATTTTTTTTGGCTTTTTCGTGTGAATGAGTGAGTGTTTTCACGTTTGGTTCTGTAATGGCATACTATGTTTGGTTCTGTAATGGCTTTGTGCTGAGAACATGGAAGGTTTTATTCTATCCTTAGTTCTTTATTTGGTTCTCATGATATTTCAATTTTTACTATTAGATAATCTAAAAACCTTTTCTTTTTAGAACGAACAATAATTGTCAAAATTTTAGGCATAAAGCTCTTCATTGTTTTCAATGTTTTCTTTGCCTTTACATTGTTTTTTCAGCAAGCCACCTGTTCTTTTATTCATATCAAACTACTTCATCAAGGAAGATGAGAATTGAAATTTGCAACATATCATAACATATAGCGACTTTTCAATATGAAATCTCACCTTCAATTAGGTCTCTGCTATGGTTTTTTGAGTTTATTTATTTATTTTTCCATAGCTTGAAAATATATTTGACTAAAGCTTACAAATGTTGAGATTCTCATCACATAGACTTCAACTTTTACTTACCAGTTTAAATATCCTTCTTTTTTGTTTGGCACTTTACGTGTAGACATACCCTTTTTATATTTACATATCATTTATTTACTTTAGATGATGCTTCATAATGTAAAAGATCCAACTTTAAACTTACTTGAATCAAGTTGGCTTAAAGCCTTTTTTCTTATTAATTATTATAAGAGATGCATGAATTGATCTTGACTAAAAGAGAAAGGCAATTTCCTGTTAATCTGGCAATTTGTAATTTACTTGGCAATACCAAAATACCTATAAATTATCTTGTAAGCGGAGATATTATTAGACTTATAAATGGCTTTTTTTTTTATCATATTAAATTCTACAATAATTTTGCACATTAAAATGAATAATAAATGTAGAAATCCTAAAATTTTGACAAATAATTGTATTGTAACCTTTGCTTCTTATGAATTATCACCTTTAATTCATTTTTAAAATTTTAATTATTAATAACTTTTGATATAGTCATTTCTTTCTCGTTTACATAGTTTGCCTATGATAGATATGAATTTTGGTGTTTATTGAAAAAGGACACATTTATTGATTTATTTATGGCTCAACTTTGTTATGGCTTCTTTCATGTTTTATTATTGATTTATTTTTATATTATTTATTATAAACTTTGTTTCCTTTTATTGTTTATGCGAACCACAAATCTTCAAATAAGAGTTTTAAGAATATGTTAATTCAGACAACTTATTTCATCTAACCAATATGCCATTCAAAGGCACCACATTTATACCAAAACAACTTTAATAAAACAAGGCTATAATGCCACATATCAAGCACAAAACATAGTCATTTTAGCTTCCTAATGACATTAATTATAACTATTCACTTGTCATTACAAACATACCAAAAGGGCCATATGTTACAAGTACCTAAAGTGACCAAAGAACATAAATTGACTAAGGCATTAAAAGTCCATTAAACAAAATATAGACTCCAAAAGCATATACATACCAAATTGATCATTAACACATTCAAGGAGTACCATTATAAAAAGGTCCTACACATGCCATTTATAACCCTGGAAAAAATAACTTAAAAACTACCGAAATGGTTGTTGGATAGTGTGATAGATCTCCGACAAGCTTCCAACAGATCGAACTTCCGATAATCTATGAAACAAAGGAAAATAACCATGTAAGCAACTAGTACTTAGTGAGCTCATATAAACTCAAACATAACTTACAACTCTTAAGCTCAAATTATAAAATGTGCATAACATCTTTACCATAATCATAAGTTTAATACAATCTTATAAGCATCACCAAACTCACAAATTAGTAGGCTCATGTATAATGCATATAGAAAATCAACCATTTCACAAATCAATCTTCATGAACATAACATTCATCACATAATCATATAGTTCCTTTCAATTCATTTGCATTCATCAAAATTTACCTTTCATAGGACTATGAACAATTATCCATTTGAACACATGCCATGCCATTAACCTTGGCTTACCTATTGAACCATCTAGAATTACATTGGATACTCAGAAATGCTCACACATAGTGTGCCTTTCCATATAACTATAAACTTTCCTTTTAAATAGTGCTCACATGAGTTGTGGGTCAAAATGTTAGCTACACGATGCTACTCATACAAGCTGCAGAGAATCCACAACAAATGTAGGACCTTAGCCATCAGTAGGACATTCAAGACTAGCACCCAAAATAAGAAATTCATAATAACATGTCATTCGTATCCTAAGAATTCTTAAGGTTCAAATGTGATTATTTATTCGAAAATTACTCAAAAAATCAATATACAAACATTTTCAAGTTAGTTTATAACTAACACAATATAACCGATAATCAATCAAACTATCAATAATAAGATTATAATTTATATGAACTTACTTCGATAACTATAGTCGTAGAATTAGAGTTGGAGACTAATCCAAAGCTTTCGTCTTTCCTCGATTTAAGTCTGATTGTTGTTTATCTTAATCTAAATAAATAGTTTCATTCAATTAAGTACTTCAAATGAATTCAAGCACTCAATTCAATCAATAATTCACATTATCATAACAATATGAATTTACCCCTCCTATTGAAACTTTTTCACAAATTAGTCCTTAAACTCGAAACTTGTGAAAAAACTTTTTTTTTGCCCTCCATACATGCTAGCCAAACTTCTTAGGGAGTCATATCAACCCACTTAAATCATAATTTCATAATATTACCACGAAATTTTACTATTTTCATGAATAAGTAATTAAACCCTAAATTCACCAAAAACCACTTAACAAAACAAGTTTGTTTAACAACCAAGATTAATAATCTATCATTTAACTTCAAAAAACATTCAAACGCAACTATAAAAAGTCCCTCAACCTTTAATAGATTTGGAAATTAACCCCTAGGCAAGTAGTTTAAGATAAAACGAGCTCAAAAACATAAAAATCATTAAAAATGGGGCTTGAATACATACCATGCAATGTGAAATGAAGCTTGACTGAAACCTAGCTTAAGAATCCATGGTAGAATCAGTTGTGAAACAACCAAATGGGGAAGATGATTATTTTAACTTAATTAATTTTACGTTTATTTACTAATTTACCATATGGCCCTTATTATTAATTAAAAATTTCAATTAAAACTTTTCCATAACTATCCACTAACTTAATTATGGTATAATTACCATCTAATTTCATTAGCTTTCCTTTCCATATCCATTTATCCCTTTTAACTAATAAAAATCCACTTTTGCAACTTTTATGATTTAGTCCTTTTTACCTAATTAACCATTTAAACTTCAAAATTTCTTAACAAAAATTTAATAATACCTAAAATTAACCCTATAAACATTAAATAAATGTTAAAATAATAACTCACTTGTCAGAGTCATGGTCTCGAAACCACTGTTTCCGAGACCACTAAAAACGGGCTGCTACATTTGATCTGAAGCAAGCAGAACTTGGATTTGCAAAGCCTAGCCAAGAAAATGTATATTTTTCAACTTGGGTGTTTAATCAAAATGATATTAGAAATGCACTGATTCATATCATTATTGTGGATGAATTGTCTTTTAAATTTGTGGAAAGGGGTTTTAAGTTCTTTATTTCTATAGCATGCCCAAGGTTTCTTCTTCCATCTCTTTGGAAAATTAGAAAGGGTTGTCTTGATTTGTTTAATTCCATGAAGAAAGTATTAAAGTAATCTTTTCAAGAAGAGACAAGCAGAATTTGTTTGACAACAGACACTTGGACTTCACTACAAAGGATACCTCACATGGTTCTAATAGCTCATTGGATAGATGATGAGTGGAGGTTACAAAAGAGAATTATAAACTTTTGCCCAAGTTCTGCTCAAAAAGGTGAGAGCATTGGTCAAGCTTTTGAGAAATGTCTTCAGGATTGGGGGATTGAAAAGGTCTTCCCTATTACTATTGATAGTCCATCTTCTAACAATGTTGCAATTGATTATTTGAGAAAGAAGTTTGTTCATCGAAAAGCTTGTGTTGCGAATGGTAAATATGTAACAACCTGTTTTCAATGAAATCGGAACAGTGGTTTCGGGACCACAAATCTGAATTTGGAAAAATTATTTTATTATTATTTTATGGTCTACAGCATGATAGTATTATCGTATAAAAATTTCGTTAAAAAATTTTATTGTTTACATGCTTAATTTGATAAAAATGACTAAATCGCCTAAAGTGCAAAAGTTGAGTTCTAATAGTTAAAAGTATTAAATAGCTATAGAACTTTAAAGTGGAGGTCCTTATATGGTAATTAGACCATTAGTATATTAGTGGATGATAATGGCTTGGCAATTTGTGTGTAATTATTAAAGATTATAAAGGTTAATTAAGTAATTAATAAATAAATGATAAGTAAAATTAAAATAAAATCAATCATCATCTTCCATTATTATCTTGGAATCAAAATTAAAAGAGAAGATAGCCATGGAAGCTTCAAAACATTCGGCAACTCTATTTCCTTCAATTAGGTATGTGTTTTGTCTCGTTTTTTATAATTTCTATGTTTCCCGGATCGTTGTAACTTAATTTGGTTCTCCTGGGGACTAATTTGCGAAACTGTTAAAGTATTTGAGTTTTTCCATTGATGAAAATGTTAGGATTTTGAAGTTTAATGGTAGAAAATGAATGGTTTTTGTTAGATAAGCAACTTTAGTAAAGGAATTTTTGATGAAATTATCAATTAGGGATTAAATCAAAAAATGTAATAAATTGTATGGTAAAATTATGAATTTGTAAAATATATGGGCTGCTATAAATATGTTTGTAATTTAGATAGGCTTGGGGAGGGATAAAATTGAATGAATTTCATTTTCTAAGCCTAGGGACTAAACTACAAAGAATTAAAAGTATAGGGGCAAAATGATAATTTTTCCAAAAAATGTGTGTTGGACTAAATTGAATATGAATTATATTGAATTGAGTTAAATTCATTCATGTAGATCCAGTTAGACTTCGTACGGAGTTAGATCGGGGCAAAGGAAAAATATTGAATTAGTCGCCTTAGTATCTACGTACACTCGTCGAGGTAAGTTCGTATAATTAAAATATGTAATTATATGCTTTGATTGAATTAGATGTATGTTATTTGCATTATCATCAAATATGAATATCGATCGCATATCTGACGACGTACGATGATTACCGAGCCCCGTTTGAATCGTAGGAATTTATAGGATACAAATGACATGTCATTAGGGTTACCGATTTTAGATCGTATAAGCTTACTAATAATCAGCTCACATGAGCTTACCATTATTCAGATCAGAGGAGCTTTCCATTAATTATCTTGGAGGAGCTTATCAATTACAGCTCGTAAGAGCATACCGATTCTGAGTTCGTATGAGCATACATGTACAAGAATTGATTGATTACAGTTTAGTACACCTTGTGTGTGCTACCCACATATCCAACTATATTCTAAATGGTTCAACGAACGTTTTTTTGTTACAAGATTACATGAGTTCAATACGAACTACTACAGGTATTTACATGAGATATATGAAAATGATTTGTACATGATGTGGAAATTATATGTACATGGAAGTTTGATTATTGTTGAGCTCATATATGTTTCTTTATATTTATATGAAATACATGACTAACATGGTTGATGAGGATATGTGTTTAGGCTTTTGGCCAAATTGAGTTTGGGTATGCTTTGTATGCTTATCTTAAATGTGACTAAGTGGTAAGTTAAATTATATGTTATCGAACTTACTAAGCTTAAATGCTTACTCTATGTTAAATTCCGTGTTTTTAGTGATTCGGAAGCTCGTTCGGGTTGGAAGCTTGTCAAAGCTAAATCACACTATCCATCGGCTCTTTTGGTACATTCGATTGTTTAATTTCAGTTATAATGCATGTATAGGTTAATTTGGTCAATGTTGGCTTATATGTGTTTTGTTGAGATTAGCCACTTGTTTGGTTTGTGTTATGGAATTTTGGATATGTGCATATTTTGCTTATTATGGTTGATTTGTGGTTTGGTTTATGATTGAATGAAGAGTGGTAAAAAGGTAGCCTAATGTGCATTTCATATATGTGTTTTGGAATGTGAAGAATTGATCATGAATTGGTGTCTTGATATGTAAGGCATATAAATTAAATATGTTGGTATGTGAAATACAGTTTGGCATCAAATGATATGTTTTGGAAGATAAGTAATTTGGTAAGAAATGATGTAAATTTTCTTAATAAATTTTGGATGCAAATATGCATATAAGTGAGCTATACATTTGGATATACTGAATATCTGAATGTTCATATTATAAGTTGTCATTTGAGGTGCCTAAGGGCATATTGGTTTTCTGTGATGATATTACATGTTTTAAGCTTGATTTTGGCTGGTTTTGGATGCCTATTTGTGACTTGGTTATATGCAAATTGTTGTGTTTAGGTTGGTACCAAATTGGGTGAGAAATGTGGCTTGGAAAATGACCTATTTTTGTCCACACGGGCATGTGTCTTAGCCATGTGTGACACATGGCTAGGTGATACAGTAGTGTGTCCCCTGTATCTTTTAAAGAATGCAATTCATTATGCTCACACGGCCTAGCACATAGGCGTATGGCTTGGCTGTGTGACCCAAGTCAATAAGTTACACGGGCTGGGACACGGTCGTGTGTCCCTATTTCGAATGCCTACATGGCCTAAGACACGGGCGTGTATCTTGGCCGTGTGACCCCTACAGTTTTGAAAATTTTATAAGTTTCTAAAAATTCTCTAAATTTCTGATTTAGTCTTGATTTGTTTCTAAGGTGTATTTTGGGCTTCAAGGGCTCGTATTAGAGACAATATGCATGATTATGATTGGCTTCTGACATGAAGGCTATATGTTATGAAATGTTTGAATTTTCTATCCATTTAAATTGTGAACTTTGGTAATACTCTGTAACCCTATTCTGATGATGGATTTAAGTTAGGGGTGTTACAAAATATATACATATGATATGTGTGACACGCATTATTAATCTCATTGTTCAAAAAGGGGTTAAAGACGATTCTATATCTATGGGTCGAGTTAGAAGAACTGTGAGATATATTAAAGCATCATCATCATGGTTGTCTAAATTCAACCATTGGGTAGAAGAAGAAATGGTAGGAACTAAGACTTATTTATGTCTAGATCCTATTAGATGGAATTCAACTTATATGACGTTAAATATGGCTAAAAAATATGAATGTATGTTTGAAGCATATGTTCATGATTGTAACACCCTTAACCCGTATCCAACGCCGGAACAGGGTTACGAGGCATTACCAATCAATACACATCATTCACGTGCATTTATGCATTTATATATATAACCCATCCAATACATTCACATTGTCCCTTATAAGGCTCTACGAGGCCTTAAAACATGCTTAGAAGAGGTTCGTAGCTAAACTGATAACATTTGCAAACTTTGGGAAACTTATAAAATTTTCAATCATTCACAGGTCACACGCCCATGTGAACTGGGAAAACTGGAGAGGTTACTGACTTGGGTCACACGATCAGCTACACGCCCATGCGCCAGACCGTGCGTCTAGGCCGTGTCAAATCTATAGGGTATACTGACTTAATCCAAAAGGGTACACCAAGAGACACATGGCCGTGTAGCATAACCGTGTGTCGCACACGGCTGAGACACACGCCTATATCTCTACCCATGTGGACAAAAATAGGCTATTTGCAAAGCCAATTTGCCGCCCTTTTCTCAATCACACCTAGCAACCAATATGGTACCATTTCAATACATTTATAGGCAGCCAAAACAAGCCAATTCACACACATTTGATGCCATTTATAAACCATTCTCTTAACTACTCAAATATATAAGCAAAACATACCAAATCAATATGCCAAAATCATCAAACTTACATAATTTCTAAATGCATTTCCTCATCATCTTATCATCTATTTCATGCTTCAAATCATACCATTTCATCATCTCAAAACCAAGCCACAACATATCATCATTCAAGCATTAACTCACCAAATGACAACTAGTTAATTGAGCAACCATATAACCATAACAAACAAAATAAAACATATGACAACTTATACATCATGAATTACTTACCAAACACCTAATTCAAGCCAACTTGAATGGCCATACACACCAACATTCACATCATTTCACAAACCAATACAAATGGCTAATATCATATCTCAAAACTTATCATCAAACTACTAGCCTATACAT
Source organism: Gossypium arboreum (assembly GCF_025698485.1). Classification (NCBI taxonomy): domain Eukaryota; kingdom Viridiplantae; phylum Streptophyta; class Magnoliopsida; order Malvales; family Malvaceae; genus Gossypium; species Gossypium arboreum. The sequence continues at coordinate 125,075,353 of NC_069075.1, forward strand.
GCTATATACCATATTTACAAAGCTCCAAAAGTACCAACAAGATGATCGATAGTGTGATGACATTTCTCGACGATCCTCGAGTCCGAGCTAGCTTTGATAATCTATAAATAGGGAAAGAACACACAAAGTAAGCTTTAAAAGCTTAGTAAGCCATATACAAATAAAGTCATCATATGAATATTTGCATATCAATTCAAATATGCTAAGCATAGCTAAACATATACAAGTTCACAAACCTTTCTCATCGTACACATATTCAATATCATAATTGAATTCATCAAATTCTTCCCTTTTCAATACTCGAATGAATCTCGTACGTACCTGAGTCACTTAACTCATTCACACATTCTTTCTCGACTTGACTTTGCCTATTGAATCGTTCAGAATCCTTAAGTATACTCGGCAATCACATATAGCTCGTACAATGCCATATCCCAGATATGGTCTTACATGTTATCACATATCGATGCCACTGTCCCAAACAGGGTCTTACACGAAATTGATTAACGATGCCAATGTCCCAGACATGGTCTTACACGTAATCACAATACAATGCCAATGTCCCAAACATGGTCTTACATGTAATCACATCTCGGTAACCTAATGTCATGATATTTGTATCCTATACTATGCCTAAGGTTCGTACGAGACTTTCGGTATCGTAACTTCGTTGAATCTTGCTCGTTGATAAACTGTAATTTATACATATTTTTACCCCATGCTTAACACATTTTATGGATGATTTTTCCTTAGAATTGGTGAATTCAATGCTCCTAATGCCTTAATTTCATGTTTTATACTTAGGTGAGTATAGGAGAGCGAAAAGAACGAGAAACGGGCCAAGAACGGAGAAAATCAGCCAACGTACGAAATCAACATGGCTTGGACTTCCTTATACGAGTAGACTACACGGCCGTGTCAATTTGGCAGAATCGAAGCACGACTCACACGGCCTGAAGTAATCGCACACGGGCGTGTCACACAGGTGTGTACCTGCCGAGCCCAAGTTGAGTCCAATTTGGAAAAGGCTAATTTTGAGGGATTTTAGGCATTCTAAAGCCTATAAATACACCCTAAAGGAAGAGGAAAGGGAAAAGGGAGAAAAGGAGGCAGGGCTCAAGGGAAGCTGATTGATCTATCTCAAAAGCCAGATTCACCATCAAGACTGAAGATCTCCCCTCAATTTCCCTTCAGGAGTTTTGAGTTTCCTTTATGTTTTGTATTCATTATTCTTTTGAGATGTTTTCCTTTTTAGTTATGAACTAAATCCCCTAAATATCTAAAGGGAATGAAACCTAAGACGAATCTTGTTATTATTTTCTGAATTGTATGATAAATATTTAACTTGTTCTTAATTATGTGTTCTTAATTCTTGTTTTGATATCCTAGGATACTGATTCAAGATAAGCTCTTATTCAGAGGAGGAATAGACCCTGTCTAAGAGTACATTTGTCATAATTAAGCGGAGTTGATTGCGCACCTAAAGATAGGGTGACAAGATTTTACCGGATTAGGGTGAAACCTAATAAGGGGATCCATAGATTGAGTTAATGCAACCCTAGGGTGTTAATTAGAGAAAAGTATCAATTATTCAGTCTAGGGATTAGACGTTATTAGTCTTGAATAGGGATAATAACATAACTTAGGGATCTCTACGGAACAAGTTAAATGAATAAATCGTCCGATTTGGAGTCAAAATAACAAGTGAAGTCTAGGTGGATTCTTCTTTAGGTATTGTCTTAATTCAATCATTTTTCCACAAGTAATTCCCCAATTCTATTTTCTATGAATTCTTAGTTTAGATAATTTGTTAGTCAAAACAAAACCCCCTTATTCTTAGGCTAGAAAATAAAAAGACAATCATTACTAGTACTTTTAGTTCGTTTGGGTTTGACAATCTGGTCTTGCTAAAACTATACTACTGTTCGATAGGTACACTTGCCTACATCGTGATAATAGTTAGTTATAGGAACGATTAATTATAAATATATAAAACTTACCTGTTACGAAAATCGCGATCAAGTTTTTGGCGCCGTTGCCGGGGAACTAAGATATTAGGAACACTCAATTTTTATTACTTTAGCCATTTATTTTTCTTGCAAGTCAATTCTATTTTATTTTTATTATTATTTATTAATTTACTTTTTCTTTATCTTGGCAGGTTTTAATAGTTTATGATTAGAAGAAACCCGTCAGGACCACTACTTTTTGATAAAGAAATCGATCGCACGGTTCGCAGAAACCAAAGAGAAATAAGGCGAAGCTTAAGATACATAGAGAACGAGCAAGAGAACGATATTCAAACCCCAACCGAGGAGATGGCTGAAAACTAAGACAACCAGCTACCTCCTGCGATACCCGTTGAACTAGCAAATCAAAATTCTGCTCTTCATACTATGTATGATTATGCTAAACCTACTTTAACAGGAACTGAGTCAAGTATAGTTAGGCCTGCTATTGCTGCAAATAATTTTGAACTAAAACCTAACACTATTCAAATGATACAACAATTTTTTCAGTTTGATGGTTTGCAGGATGAGGATCCAAACACTCACTTAGCAAATTTCCTGGAATTTTGCGATAGATTTAAAATTAATGGCGTTTTTGACGATGCCATTCATCTTCGGTTATTCCCTTTTTCATTGAAGAACAAAGCTAAACAGTGGTTGAACTCAGCTAAACAGTGGTTGAACTCGTTACCACGAGGGTCAGTTACTACTTGGGAAAAAATGACTGAAAAATTTCTATTAAAATATTTCCCGCTGGCTAAAACAGCCAAATTACGTAATAATATCTCTTCGTTTGTGCAGATGGGCTTAGAAACTCTTTACGATGCATGGGAGAGATACAAGGACCTACTGTGAAGGTGTCCTCACCATGGACTACCTCTATGGTTGCAAGTTCAAACATTTTACAATAGTGTGAACCCCTCGACAAGGCAAATGATTGATGTAGCAGCCAGGGGAACCATCAACAACAAAACACCTGAAGAGGCTTATGAATTTATTGAAGAGATGTCACTGAATAACTATCAGTGGCAAGTCATGAGGACTAAGCCGACTAAAACAGTAGGCGTTTATAACGTCGAGTCGGTTACTATGCTGTCAAACCAGGTAGAACTTCTAAATAAAAAGATTGATGGTTTACTTAGTTCTACTCAAGTACATCCAGCAATGAGGTGCGAGACGAATGGAGGAGGAGCATGCACAGAGTATCAACCCTTCAACCCTAGCATCGAGGAGGAACAAGTCCAATATATGGGTAACAATAACTCTAGATCCCAAAATAACCCATATAATAACACTTATAATGCAGGTTGGAGGAAGCATCCCAATTTCTCATAGGGCGGTCAAGGAAATCAAAGACCACAACATCCTCCGGGTTTTCAACAACCACCCTATCAACAGGAAAAGAAACCGAACCTTGAAGAGATGCCGTCTAAATTTATCTCGGTGTTAGAAACTCATTTCTAGAACACTGAGACAGCACTTAAAAATCAACAAGCGTCGATCCAAGGGCTCGAAACTCAGATAGGCCAGCAATCCAAACTAATTTCGAAAAGACCACTAGGAAGTTTACCTAGTAACACCAAATCAAAAGAGCATGTAAAAGCAGTTACACTAAGGAATGAGAAAGTGTTAGCAGAATCTGAAAAGAAGCTAACGCAAGAAGCCGTGATAAGCGAAAGAGGGGAAGAAAAACCCGAAAATAGTGACAAACCAGTGCCGAAGGAATATAAACCACCAGTTCTATACCTAGCAAAATTGAAAAAAGACCGCATTGATGCACAATTCAGTAAGTTTCTTGAACTTTTTAAGCAATTGCATATCAACTTACCTTTTGCTGAGGCCATCTCGCAGATGCCTACATACTCAAAATTTTTGAAGGAGATTCTAACAAATAAAAGGAAGTTCGAGGACTTATCTACAGTAGAACTCAACGAGGAGTGCTTAGCCATACTCCAAAACAAACTTCCAACCAAACTGAAAGATCCAGGAAGTTTTACTATCCCTTGCTTAATTGGTAGTCTGAATGTTGAGAAAGCACTAGCTGATTTAGGCGCTAGCATTAATTTGATGCCAAATAAAATGTTCAAACAACTTGGTCTTAGGGAACCTAAACCCACTAAGATGAGTATTCAATTAGTCGATAGATCTGTTAAACATCTTAGGGGTATTATAGAAGACGTACTTGTGAAAATAGATAAATTCATATTTCCTGTTGACTTTGTTGTGCTTGACATGGACGAAGATGTGGAAGTGCCCTTAATTTTAGGGCTCCCATTTTTAGCCAATGCTAGGGCTGTAATCGATGTAGGTGATGGTAAATTGGTACTTAGATTAGGTGACGAGGAGATTATCTTTAAAATTTATGATGCTATGAGGTTTTCTAGGGAATAGGATGATTCATGTTATTTTATTGACTCTATTGATCATACTACTCAAGACTCTTTTCATGAAATTATACAGAAGGACACAACGAAACTGTATCTAGCTCAAGAAGAGAAGACAGATGATGAACCTAATGAGCATTCTTCAAGACAAGTAGAATATGAGGGCATTAAGATAAACGATGAACTTAAGCAAAAACCCTCTATTGAAGAGCCTCCCAAACTGGAACTTAAACAATTACCAAACCACTTGGAATACGCATTCCTTGGAAATAATTGTACTTTACCAGTTATTATTGCTTCTAACTTGCAACCCAAGGAGAAAGAGGAATTAATCCAAGTATTAAAAGAACATAAAAAGGCCATAGCTTGGAAAATTTCTGACATTAAAGGAATTAGCCCTTCTTTTTTAACCCATAAAATTTTGATCGAAGATGAATACAAACCATGTGTGCAAGCTCAAAGACGACTAGACCCCAACATGAAGGAAGTTGTTAAAGATGAGGTAATTAAACTTCTAGATACTGGAATTATTTATCCTATTTCTGACAGTTCTTGGGTAAGTCTAGTACAGGTTGTCCCTAAGAAAGGAGGCATGACGGTTGTGACTAACCAGAAGAATGAATTAATCCCAACAAGGACAGTCACATAATGGAGAGTTTGCATTGACTGTAGGAAACTAAATGATGCCACAAGAAAAGATCACTTCACTTTACCATTCATTAACTAATTGTCGGAAAGATTATCCGGGCACATGTACTACTGCTTTTTAGACGGACTCTCTGGCTACTTCCAAATCCCAATAGCTCCTGAAGATCAAGAAAAAATGACATTCACATGCCCATATGGTACGTTTGCTTATCGTAGAATGCCTTTTGGATTATGCAATGCTCCTGCCACTTTTCAGCACTGTATGATGGCCATCTTTGACGAACTCGTGGAAGATATCATGAAAGTATTTATGGATGATGTCTCGATATTCGGTAACTCTTTCCATCTCGGCCTTAAAAATTTAAAATGAGTTTTAATAAGATGTGAGGAAACAAACCCTGTGCTTAACTTGGAGAAATGTCACTTCATGGTTCAAGAAGGTATTGTATTAGGGCATAAAACTTCTAGTAAAGGGATTGAAGTGGACAAATCTAAAATAGAAACAATCAAAAAATTACCCTCTCCTAGTTTGGTTAAGGCTATTAGAAGCTTTTTAGGACATGATGGTTTTTATAGAAAATTTATTAAGGATTTTTCTAAAATAGCTAAGCCTTTGACTAAATTGCTAGAAAAAGATATACCTTTTAATTTCAATCAGGAGTGTTTAGAAGCATTTAATAATTTAAAGTATAAATTAATTAATGCTCCAATCATAATTGCACCTGATTGGAACTTACCATTTGAATTAATGTGTGATGCGAGTGATTTTGCAGTAGGTGCAGTATTGGGACAGCGAAGAGACAAGCATTTTCAACCTATCTATTATGCTAGCAAAACTTTGACAGCTGCACAAGAGAATTATACTACTATGGAAAAAGAATTGCTAGCTATGGTTTTTGCATTTGATAAATTTCGATCATATCTCATATTATCTAAAGTTGTTGTTTACACTGACCATTCCGCCCTTCGCTACCTTTTAACTAAAACTGATGCAAAACCTCGACTCATTCGATGGATTCCTCTATTGCAGGAATTTGACTTGGAATTTCAGGATAAGAAAGGAGCTGAAAATCTCGCGGCTGATCATCTGTCCAGGCTTGAGAACTCTAATACCAAAGAACTAGATGAAGTTGAAATAAATGATTCGTTTCTTGAAGAACAATTTTTCACTATATCTGACTCTGAGGTCCTTGGTTTGCAGACATCGTGAATTTTTTAGCCGCTAACATTATCCCCAAAGGGTTAACACACCAGCAAAAAAAGCGATTCTTTAATGATGTGGAAAACTACTTTTGGGACGACCCTTTTCTTTTTCGTAGATGTGCAGATCAAGTCATTAGAAGATTTGTTACAAGATCAGAAACATCAAAAATATTGGAATATTGCCACTCAGGGCCAACTGGAGGACACTATAGTGGAACTAAGACCATACATAAAATACTTGAATCAGGTTTTTATTGGCCCTCGTTATTCAAAGATTCTAACAGGTACGTTACTTCATGTGACAAATGCCAACGGATAGGTAACATATCTAAACGTGATGAAATGCTTTAAAACTATATGCTTTCATGTGAAATATTTGACGTTTGAGGTATCGATTTCATGGGCCCATTCCTTAGTTCATTTGGGAATAAATACATCTTAGTAGCAGTTGATTATATGTCCAAATGGGTGGAAGCCCAAGCTCTACCTACTAATGATGCTAGAGTGGTAGTACGTTTCCTTAAGAAACTCGTCTCGAGATTCGGAACACCTAAAGCAATTATCAGTGATAGGGGCACTCATTTTTGTAATACCCAATTTGAAAAAACTCTTAAGAAATACAAAGTTCATCATAGAACAGCCACCCCATACCATCCTCAAACTAATGGACAAGTTGAAGTGGCAAACCGAGAAATCAAAGGGATCCTTGAAAAAATAGTAGAATCAAACAGAAAAGATTGGGCAATGAAAGTAGATGATGCCTTATGGGCTTATAAAACTGCTTTTAAGACCCCTATAGGGACATCACCTTACAGACTTGTTTATGGAAAAAGTTGTCATTTACCATTCGAAATAGAGCATAAAACTTTTTGGGCTATTAATTTTCTAAACCTTGATCCCGAACTTGCAGGAAAAAAATAGGTTGATGCAGCTGAACAAACTTGATGAGTGGTGAGCCAATGCATATGAAAACTCACGCCTATACAAGGAAGCAACAAAGCGGCGCCATGACACTCGTTTAAAACAACAAAAACAAATTGAAGTTGGAGATCTTGTCCTACTATACAACTTAAGACTTATTGTTTCCTGGGAAACTTAAATCACGATAGTCAGGACCTTTCGTAATTCAATCTGTTCTTCCATATGGCACAATAGAGGTAAGTCACCCATCACACGATACTTTCAAAGTAAATGGACATCGTCTCAAACTTTATAATGGTGAGAATTTTAAAGACGATGGAGAGGAGCTACGACTCCACAAACCACCTTGAATAAACCAACAAGGTAACAGTCGAGCTTAGACTATAAACAAGCACTTATCGGGAGGCAACCCGAGTACTAACGGTTTTAAATTATTTAAATTTCAATTTTTAAACATCTAGGTCACTAACAGCGTCTTTGAGCACAGGTTCCCAACTCCACAAGGCCGATCATACGGCCGTGCTTCAGGCCGTGTGATAACGAAAGACGGAAACACGGCCGTACTATACGACCGTGCGAAAATAGGGTAAAAGTTATCTTTCCCAAAATGGGATGTGATAAGTGGCCACGGGTGTGTGACCTGGCCGTGGTCACTTTTAGGAAAGCCACCTGCTATATCAAAAAGAAGGAAAGCATATTAGGGGAGGGGCATATTACATAGAGTCTTCCTCCAAAGCAGCCTATTCTAGGAGTGCTAAAAGTAAAGCATACTAAAGTATTATTCCCTAAGCCCATTAGAGTATTCCCCCATCAGTGCTTATCTCTTTTCTTTTTCACTCACAATCGGGAGAAGCCTACTATAAATCTGCCATAATCAACTCCTTGCTAGTCAGATATGGGGATTAGCATGGGGAAAAAAAGCCCTTATTTATTACCTCCTATTGACCTCCTTCGAAAAGAACTGTAAATATGCGGAAATAGGATATTGCACTGGAAATCTCCTAATACAAAAGGAAATATGAACTTCCAATGACGCTGACAAGGGGCTTTCTCGACCACAGCATACGGTGACGATGAAAGAGATACTTATATATAGTACGGAAATCTAGTCCCTCTTCCGTTGTTGAGCTTTCTCCTCCCTCGAATACTTTTTAAACTTAGGGAGACGATGAAAGAATAATAGCCCATAATCTTATCTTTCCCTTGTCTGATCTCACTGGCTAAGTCTCTTTCCTTGTAATACGAATAAGTCCGTCCATATCAAAGTAAGTACAGTCACTTCATTCCTCTATTATATTGTTCGAGTCATTTCATCCATCTCCTTATTAAGAAGAGTTATTTCATCCCAAGAATTGCTTTCGATGTCAAGAGTTCCTCTTCATCTTCCTAAGACGAGGATAAGGTAATGGAATTAGAATGCCGATGCTTTTCACAGACGGAGATGGACGAGAGAAGTTTTGTCACCAAAGACGAGACGAGGTAAGTAAGAACGCTAGTGTTATGGACCCAATCAACACAGCCTCCATCTTAGGCCTAGCGGATGGGGACTCAGGCAGCTCACTTAAGGCTTCACGAGTTTCTTCGTTTTTCGCTCTTTCGGCTGCTTCGCCTTCTTCCAAAGCAGAAATTAGAACTTCGACAGTCTTTCTAAGCCCCTCCATAATCTCAAATCCCGTTGGTGTTGTTAGAAGCTGACTGAGACTGACCTCCGGGGGCAAAGCCCACCAAATACTAAACCCAATATATAAACAAGATAAAAGAACATTAAAAATTTCTGCTAATACTTCCGTCGAGATAGAGAAGAAGACAGGATTCTTGATGGAGAAGTAAGAATTCGGGGAGATTATCAATTCTTTCATTTTTATGCCTGGCTTTTTTGCTCCTTCTTCCATGATATAGCGCAGCTCCCTGTTACTTTAGATAGCGGTATTTTATGTATAAGATTGGCATCCCCATTTTAAGGTTACTTAGGTCGTGTCGTGTGTTCCGATCAACATCTTGACGATCTTAGTCGCCTTTATTCCCAACCCGCGTAAGAACATTGGGTTTTTTTCCCTCTTTTTCTGCTCTCCTTGCTTTAACTAAGGAACTGCCTTGAAGTAGGACTCTAAGAGCTCTACCTTAAAATGAGTTAGATTTCCTTCTTTTTCCTTCTTGCTAGCACAGGAAAGAGGGGAAGGAGAAGTAGTGTTGTTAAGTAAAGGTAATAGGCTAGGCGTTAACGTGGTGCTCTTAAAGCCGATAGCCGCTTCACAAAGTACACCTTGTTCAATCCTTTCTTGAAATAGATGCTCATCCGCCCTGGTTAGCTCGGTAGAGTGGCAGGCGAAATCCGTCTATCTTTATAGATATAGAGTAGGCGGCTAGTAAATTCTTACTCGTGTAGTGAGAAAAACCTTATTCATGGCCTCATTTCTTTAGTTCAATCACGAGTTTAAGGTTTGCGATAGATGTTGCCTTTCCGATCTCAAATCGGCTTTTTTTTTATTTTAGCAGATCTGTGCAAATAATCGGGTTTTTTAAGTCATTTGACCCTGGCATCTTATCTTCCGGTTGGAAGTGCAAGGCAGCAATCATCTGTAGCGGGCTAGCTCACTGCCTCACACCACTCTTAAGAATTGGCACCGCACCCTAAACCTCTGGTCACTTCACTTGGCTTTCATGCCTGACTTGTTGTTATTTATACCCCGGTTTCTAACGGTTCACTTCGCTAGCTTCGGTCCCCTACTTCGGTGACCCTTTCCGTGCGGCTTGGCTTGCTTGCTCGCTAATCATTGGCTGACTCAAGACTCTTTTTATATCCTCTAGCTCGGAAAGCTATAGCACCAGTCCAATCCTTCCTTCTGTCTTCCCTTTTTTCCTTCAAATTCAATATCTCCTGGGGAGTCATCAACTGGCATACTCATTGGCTGGCCCAGGGATTAGCTCTAAAAGCTTTCTAGCTCTATGAAGAATCCCCTTACTCATTAGCGTACTCAAGACTCTCGCACCTGGGTTGCCTTAAGCCTTTTGCTCTCACCTTGCTTACCTGGGACTAGCTTACTTATTTATCTACTGGGATTAAGAACCTCTAGCACCTGGGTTAGCTGATTTGCTTAATGCCTCCAGAACCTGGGACTTCCCAACTCTGACTCTATAACCGATAGCACGAGGGAGTAATCCCAATCCTTCCTCTAGAACTGGGGACTGTAAAATATAACTATACCCTCCACCCGCTTCCTTAAAATAACATGAGGCTTACTCGGGCAGGGAATTACGTAAAATAGCTCCTCTTTCTTCCTTACTTGCTTCCTCCAGCTCGGAATTACTCTATAACCTTGCTCACTCTAGAACCAGGGGGAGACTCACTGGCCGACTCCTACTCCTACTCATACAAGGCTAGCTTACAGGATAGCTTTCTCTAGCTTACTTTGAATCACCTTACCCTACTTCCGAAAAAGGGTGACCATAGAACGATGGATTAGCGGGCTAGGGATATGAGTTTGTGGCTTCCTTGCTAGCGGGATAGAAAGTAGGCTAAAGGAAGGGTTAGAGGGAATTACTTACAGCGACGAAAGGTTAGAGCGTTAGATGAGGGTTAGAGAGTGGACTGGTTCTCCTACTACAACGAGGGGATACGATAGCTCCAGGTTAGAGGGATAGACTCATATACCAGCACTAGGGGTTAGAACGTAGCCTGACTCTATACTTTTGGGTTATAGGGTTTGAGCGTGGGATTACTTAAGAACTACGCCTACAAGGCGGTTAGCTGTCTTCCCTTCCTTCAACGGTAACTGCAGCTAAGACTGCTTATTCCTTGTTCACATTCAACTTCCTTACCTTAAAACCATGAGCAGAGTGCCGCCGAGAGGAATCGGACTTATTTAATCATTCCCATTGATTGCTAGTCGTTTAGTTCCATTCGTTCGCTTTAGAAAGGGTGGTTACCCCTGGTCTTTCTCACCTTGGGCTTGAGCCAGTAGAAATGACTTAATCAAGAGAGAGAACCCCTTTTAACGGGATCAACTATATCCACTTTAAGTCGGCCTTACTCGGGTGAATTTCTACGCTTATCTCATCTGCTAGCTCGCCTTCTTCTTTAACTAGTCTTTACTTTAGCATTCTCTTTCTCTTTCTCTTTCTGGCTTAGCCTAGCCCGTGAGAACATACTTTTCTTTTTCAATTCATTTCCATCGGACTTATCCGGGTTCTAATTAATAAGTAGCTTGCCTGGGGTGAGCTCCTCCTACTGATCTTACTCCAAGAGATTCAATATCACCGGAGAGAAAGCCTAGTCACAGGAACTGAAACAATTGAATTACCCGAGGCTATCCCAGTTCCAGTTTCGCTAACACGAGGAAAGTCTGTCTTTTTGGCATAAATCTGTCTTCTTCTTTAAACCCCTAAACTATTCCTTATAGTATAGTCTACCTACGCAACTCTTTTGAAGTTAAGCAGGCTTCAAAGCTTTAAGGGCTAGGCTTGCTGCTGGGGTTTCATTTTTAATATTAAAGAGCTCGGCCTTGAGCCTTTACCTACCTAAATCAATTCCCTTTTGCCTAGGTCTGGGATCGATCCTTTCTCTTCCTCTGGTCTAGTTAGTGACTTCGCTTCCCGCCCTTAATTAGGAGTTCTGGCTTTGTTAGCCAGGCCTTTGAAACCAAGGAAAGCAGTCATCAAGCCAGAGCTAGTCTAACAACTACCGATTCTTCTGGGGCACTGAACCTACCTTAACCTAGGAAAGTGACTTCGATAGGCCTCCTTCCCCCTTTGCTGCTTGAAACTAAGGGTCTGGCAGACAAAGCTAAATGTGCGATTTTGAGCTGTCGTCCCGCTTATGAATACCTGCTTCTTTCACTCTTTAAGACTGTCGGATGGTACTTGGTTGTTCCCTAAAGCATTTCCCGTTCGCCCCTTGGCTTCGTTCAATCAAAAAGCATTTCTCGCCCCAGGTCTGGGATCGAGCCCTTCTATGGCAAATTCGGTATTAAGTCATAGATGCGCCTTTCGACTGGCATTCACTCCTCCAACACCAACTGATTCAATGTCACTTGGGATCGGATCCTTCCAAAATTCATTTCCCCTGGAGCTGGGTTCTTTCCCTCCGAAATCGATGATTCTTGGCTACTTGATTAGGCATTTCCATCTCTCAAACTAGAAAGCGCTTTAGCTTAGGAAAGCTCCTTACTTCTTTTTATACCGCGAGTGACGAACTATAGCCATTCGCGGTCACCGCTGTCCTACTTTACTTTTTTATTAAACCTCACCCAAGGCAAATCTCGCCCCATCAAGCATTTTCACTCGAGCGGAAACAGCTGACCAAGAGACAAGAGCTACCTCACCAGACTCCATTGCTCCTAAGGCTTCTAGAGAGTCTTACTAATGGCATACTTCTTCAGTCGAATGCTCCTGGGCAAAAGGAAGATGACATAGACTATGCCGTTTATTCAAAAGAGCCATCACAGCTTATGAAAGAGCAGCTTGGAAATGGCTAATTAGTTTAAGGTACTAACCAACTGAGCCGCAGAGAGCCCTTTTTTCAGTGTTGGCGGAATAGGACCTGTTGGTGGTTTAAAGGGCATTACATTAGGATATGGAATAAATACGACTTTGGTTCCAGAGATAGCGATTCGGCTTAGTGAAAATAGAACTAAAGAGAACGGGTTCAACTTATCCCAATCCTCGCTCTGGACCAAGGTGCGTAGCCTTTTAACATTCTCTTTCTCTCTTTCTGGCTTAGCCTACCAGGGAAATGGCTCCTTCTTATTGATAGCACAGGTGAGAACACCCTTAAGGGGCAAGCTTCACTAATATCCCAGGAATGGGGAATGAAAGAACTTCTGCTATCTACTCACTCTTGCCACTGAGAGGGGATGAGTGAATACCTGGAAGATAAAGTTCTCTTATTCCCGGGATCAGGGCATCGACTGCTTAATTTATAAGTTCATACCCGATAGCAGTAGCCAATGTCGGAGTCGGAAGAGGAGCCGTTGGTGCTTTAGTTCCGTAGCTCTTGCCTGAGACGGAAAGTTGGCAAAGGCTTCAGACGCGGTCTCCGGTCTCCCTTTTTGGGCACGTGCCAATCGGTCTTAAAGCCTCGATGTCCGCTAAAGAAGATAGAGATCGAGAGATGTGGCACTCTTCATAATGATTTAGAAAGACAAGCAATAGCTGTTTTAAAAGGCAAAGGTTGACTTTAATTAGCAGGCTCAAGGTCAATTTCTTTTTGAGTTCCCGGCCCAAGTCAAGGCGATGCAATAGTCGGGCGATAAGGAAGAAGCAGTCCCAGGCCTTAGGTCCAGATCTGAGAACTTTCGAGATGTGAATCATAGCCTAGTCTAGTTTCGTACCCAACAGCTAAAAGTGATGTCATATTAAAACTTTATAGAGAATCACCCATCGGCCTTAGGATCCGAGTTTGAATTGGCTAGGGGGCATGAGCGGTAGTCAGTGTCAGTGCTTTTGCTCTTACATATGCCAGTCTTTTTTCTGTTGATGCGAAATAAGTGGTCTTAGCCTTGAGGTTTGGATTGAAGCAGGTCTAATAGTCGACGAAAGGACAACAGTTTTCAGGTTAAAAATTATTTTATCCCCATGCCTTTCATCCGAGAGGATGTGGTAGTCTATCTGAAGAGGTCTCCCTATCTTTCTTCTATCTTTAAGATCTAATCTAGTTAATGTTAGAACTTTCTCGAGCATTCTCTTACGTTACGGATAGAGCAGTCTTGTCTACCTTTGTTTGGTATGGAATGAAGGTAGGTGTCTATCTAGTCAGAGTGAGGTATTGTTTTTCGATCGAATTTGCTAACTTTCCTTTGAAATGAAGTCCGGTCGATCACTCTTCCCTTGAAGTCTCCAGCATTGACCCCTCTTGGCCTCTTTCATTAGAAAAGGAAAGCGGAAACTTATACAAAAACAAATTAGTCATCACAGAAGGAAGTCTGAATCCGTCTAAACCCGATTTCCTTCGTCTTGTCTTCATTTCATGACTTCTCCCTACACTCCTCTTCTTGCCCATCTTCACTCCTAAACCTGGACTTGGACTGGCTCGCTTGAAAGAAATGTACGAATGCAGCTCGAAAGAGCGGTCTTCATCTCGTGCGAAAGACTCATCCCAGGAAAGTCAAAGAAAAGGTCCGACAGAGCAGCGCCTTCGAAGGGCCAGGGCCTAGAAATGGAACTCTTCGGGATGCTAAAGTAAAGAGTCGGTCTTTTTCCCTCTACTCCAGTCGATTTGAAGAAGAGCTGGCTTCTGACTGTAAGCTATCAACATATCTGGGAATAACCTTTATCGAGTCGCATCGAGAAAGAGTTAAAAGATCTCTCCGTCGTTACGCCCCTTTGATTCTCTTGTTTCGGGTGTGGGATCTTTACCATCTAGCCATTGAAAGCAGTCTAGTTAAGCCTTTGAAACCAAGGAAAGCATTCCAATCACATCTGATGAAACAATAGGCAGATTAAAAAAAAAAAGAAAAAGATCAAGGCTAAGAGCAAGTGCCACAGATGATTCGAGAACTGCCTACTTTGCTACTGATGGCATGGCATACTTCACTAAATCAGTCTAATTTGCGATGGTTGGAGCAGACTCAAGGCTCGTAACACTCGTAGACATCAGTTCGCGGAAACCACCCGAGGAAGAGCACTTGTTACCTTACTAACCCTATCTATAAAGCTGCTCTACCTGGCATTCACTGCTCATTGCCTTCTTTCTTGTAGACCGGTAAGATGAACGAGAGCCTGTGGCTTTTCGACTTTCTCGGCATGATCTTGCGACTTTTTGAGTCTACCTTTGAGCGCCTGAATCAATTCAACAAAAAGAGGTAAAATCCCCTAGTTGGGCTGTCTTCGAGCAAGCTCTTAGCTTTCATCGTGAGTGAGAGAGGAATTGGGGCTGATCCAGCTAAGGTGAAAGCCATTGTGAATCTATGCCGTCACCTCGTAACCTCCAAGAGTTGCGTAGTCTGCCGGGGCGGCTCCAGCCTTTGATCTCAAAAGCTAGAACTCGATGTCAATCCTTTTCCCGTCAAGACGCGAACTTTGTTTGGACGCCAAAGCAAGCACAAAGAAAGAGGTTTTTATTCCTTCTGATCTTATTCCCGAACACAAAACTATCGAAGAACAGATGCACTATACTATATATGAAAATGAAATGATCTAGTTGACTCAAGCAAGACAGGAAGTATCATCAGCTCATTAAGGAGAATCAATGAAAATAGCGGATTTTTTCTCAAAACAAGGGATGTTAAAGCGATAGACATTCAATCAATGGTTTCGGGAAGCCTGGTACTAGCGCACCGAACAAGCCGTAGCGTACCATACTGAGTGAAAGCGTGCCGAAGCAAGGGTAAAAAAAAGTATCGGATGCTAAATCATTACTGTCAGAAGTCGTTTTCCAGTCGTCGGTGCAAAACGAAACTGAAGAGCTCTTCCGCTCAGGTATAGTTAGAAGTGTCTCCCTTGTGTATGCGTCTCATTTTGTAGTACTTTCCTTTCTTTCACGTAACACTTCTTTTATATCAAGTTCTTTTCTACCCCTCGATATGAATATGGATTGGACTAACTAAAGCCAGGCGCGTAGCGGTCAGGTTTTTCCACTTCCAGGCAAGAAAGCCGGACGGACCAGTTGCAGGAAGCCCAGCCCTCCCGAACCGCATAAAAGGAAATGATTTGTGAACCAGTTCCAGATAACGAAGATTGAATAGAAGAAGTGCGATCGATCCCTCTCCTCTGCATCGTAATCAAGGATATGAATCCACTGAGGCATCCCTATCTCCTTCCTCAGAAACGGAATCTAGGGCCAAGGGGAATGTATTAGATTGAGTCTTTTCAGCTTCTATCGACTGTCCTTCTCTATGTTGACTGGGGAAGCCTCTCAATGTGCAATCTTACTTTGCTTAGCTAGCCCTATCTTTATTATTTTGGCCTTATCTCGTAAAGAAAGGAAGGCTCATGAATGACCAATCCCTGGAGGAAGACTATGATTCTGCTTCTGTCTGGTCGTACTAGGCCATTAAAGTCTCACTACTTATTTTTTATGTGAATCTTTGTATCCCCAAGGAAATCCCATGCATTGAGATAGCAGGTTGGATCATCATAAAACACAGGAATGGGTGCTCAATCAATGGAATGTTTGCTTTTAGATCTCTTCCAGTGCTTATCAAATTAAAATATCAGGTTGAGGTCGAAACAAGGGCTTTAGCGCCTGTGTACATGTTGCGCTGAACCTCTCTTCCTACCGCTAGGAGTGAAATACATTGCGTGGCTGCCCGATCATGACGTAGTCCGAGATATAAGATTGAGAAAAAAAGGGCAAGTGGGAGATGTTCCACGAGCTACTTGTTTGAAGTCTTTTTCCATTTCTAGGTAAGAGAAAGAAAGGAGAGACTTCCCAAGCATGGGTGTTTGATCGATGGAATGCTTGCTGTCAGCATCTGTTACTGGACATCTTGCTTTAAACAATGTTCCTCGCACCAAATCTTTAGCTTTCTTTGCTTTTCCTCTGTCCTTTGCCCTATCAGAATCAGTATCGGTTGATTCCTTCCGAGAGGAGGAGGCTTTTTTGTTCGCTTGCTTGCTGGCTGGCAAGCTCTATACCGACCTTGGCTATTTGAGGCAATTTCTAAAGCATTTAGTCTCGCTAGCTATGCTAGCTTCTTTGGTATGGCTAGCTTGTTTTTTGGTGAGGTATTGCCCTGCTGTCGCATTCTTCCTTTGCGCTGTGCTCTCTCTCGTAATTTCTCTGCGACCTCTCTCTTTCTACTTTGTATTAGCTTTGTTAATTGGAATTGCCCCATGCAAGCGATTATAGCTAGCCTCTCCTTCATCGTTACCAGTTTCCAAGGCTGATGTCACTGATAGCTCTGCTTTCATTCTGATTGGCTACCAGAAGGGATAAGAACTATGCTTTGACCGGAAGGCACCTCTGCCGCCGTTACGTTGGGGAACTCTATCCTTTCCCTTCGAAAATGCTGAGACGGTAAATATTGGTGAACGGGGAACGTGCTTAGTGATGATACAGAAGAGAATTCCGAAGTGCTCTATGGATTGGCTCTGGGGTAGCATTCGATGACAATTACTGGCTTCACTACCGATTCCACGTTGAAATCTCTGCCGACTTATCCTCGGCAATTAGGCTAGCCAAGTACTCTACCCGTATTGGTGCTATTAGCCGATGACAGATGGATAGTGGCCTTCTCTTGGAGCGAAGAAGATGATGCCCCAAAGGTATCGAATAAGCTAGCCCCTCATTATTTCAACAGCCGGTTTACTAATTACTACAAGGCGGTGGTAGACTCATTTTCTTACTCATACAGGGCTGTTTTAGGGTAGGCTTATCCTTATTCTAGCACACAAGCTAGAAACAAGGGATTAGATAGCACCTGGGATACATATCCTTTGAAAGTCATCTTCCTTACTCTATGGCTTTTCAAGTAAACTTCTCATCTCCCTTTAGGCTTACGGTAGCGCTTACTCGAACTCGGCTTGCTCTATAGAATATCCCGCGCTTAGCTTCCTTAAGCTAGGAAGGACAGTCTAACCATCCCTCGTCGATAGCGGTTAGAGAGTCAAGATAGACCGAGGAAATCCCGATGAAAGCTCTCTTCTCGGCCAGGAGGCTACGGCTATACATATCATCGACCTCAAGCGAGTCGTTGGGAGCATTCTTATCGCAGAAGAACGGGATGGTAATGAACAAGCAAGATATTATTTTATTTGAGTAGGGCCTGCAAGGACTAGAGAAAACGATTCCCGAAAAAGTGAGGAACCCATAAGATTCATAAGCGGACGTGTGAGTCTTGCTTTCAATTAGCGAGGAAGGAAGCGAGGCAAAGCAAGGCTTTCTTCTTTCTTTCGAGTGAGAAAGGAAACCAAGCGAATCAAGTAGCACCCTTTTTCAATTTTCCTAGAGTAGCAATCGATCCAATGTGGATTGGCAACTTATTATCCGCCCGACCAACCAAAACCTTTATGTCTATAGGGGCTCTATCTCGCACATATATCATGCGTCTCTTTGTGATCGATTGGAAGAGAGTCGAGCCTTGCTTGATAATGGGATTGCGAATTTTCTTTATCCGTGACCTACAAACGGAGGCTGAAAAACTCTGAGGACCTCGCCCATTTATTGGATTAATAAAAAGGGAGAGAAACAAAGAAAGGAAAAATGAGAAAAGATATTCGGCAAGCATTAGCCCATATTCTACCAAAGTCTTGTGATAAGTACTGTGGGAGGAAGGGAGGGCTACCTTGTTCTCTTGAAAAGCTCTCATATCATATTTAGGATAAATTTTGATTGATTTATGATTTTGATTGATACATCTTGAATTAAAACATAGGCATTTATGCATTGATTGTTTAAACTTTAAGACATTAGAGAATCAAACATGATAAGTTGATTTTTAAGAATTTAAAATTTTAGGTTGTTTCCCCAAAGTTTAGGTATTACTTTAAGTTGGAATTCACAAGTTTTAAACATCAAAAAGCCATAATTTTTGTGAGATTTTTTTGAGCCTTTTGAGCATCTATTAATTCTTTCATGCTCACTTTTATTATTGCTTTGAGTGCATCAGTATTGAACTGTTATTCTAGAACTTGCTTGATTATGCATGTCAAGACCACACCATTTGATTTGATATGTCAAAATGATTAAGGCACTTAGGATTAAACCACTCATGTCATGAAAAGCCTACCTCCACGATTAACCCTTAGTAAACCCCGTTGAGCTAACAAGCCATTTCTTATATTACCCTTAATATTAACCCTTAACCCATTATTGTTGAAATACCCTAAATTAAAATTGATCCCTATTTTTGTCGAGATTTTAATTGAAATAGTTGCTCAGCAATGTCTTGTTCTTAATAGTTAGTCTATATTATTTAACTTGTTCTTAAAAAAAAAGTGTATACACATTAGTAGTAATCTTTTGTTTTTGAGCTTAAGTAGTTAAATTCCATATTTTGAGAAGAAGCCCTGTTGTACGCGATTAATGACTAGTCATTTTTCTAGTTAGATAATTTCTCAATTCAATCTCGATTCTAACTTTTTCTTTCAGCTTGTGACCACACCTCCTAACCAAGCCTCATTACAACCCTCTAAAGACCTTTTGGTTGATGTATCATCTCAATTTATAGTGGGGGAAATTTGATTTTCATGCAAGCCTATAGTAATGACTTTTCATTATTGACTGTTGAGTGCTTCATTTATTGTCCTTAAACACCTCGAGTGATTTGAGTGAATATTTAGTGAGGATGTGACACTCTGTGACATTTTGAATCAAAGGTAATTACTTAGACAAGGGGAGACACCTATATTTTCATGATAAAGTGCTCAACTTGGAATGTTTGAAGCTCTAATGTTCTTTAAGTTGAATTCTTAATGTATGATTACCTGTGGATTATTTTAAGATATTTTCGATAGAGATTATAAGTTGAGAAGAATTTATTTTGATTATGAGTTGAGGATTTTGCTTGAGGACAAGCAAATGCTTAAGTGTGAGGGTATTTGATAATCCGTAATTTATACATATTTTTACCCCATGCTTAACACATTTTATGGATGATTTTTCCTTAGAATTGGTGAATTCGATGCTCCTAATGCCTTAATTTCATGTTTTATACTTAGGTGAGCATAGGAGAGTGAAAAGAACGAGAAATGGGCCAAAAACAGAGAAAATGGACCAACGTACGAAACCAACACGGCCTAGACTTCCTCACACGGGCAGACCACACGGCCATGTCAATTTGACAGAATCGAAGCACGACTCACACGGGTAGAACACACATCCGTGCCATTCTACAAGGCTTGAGCACGGCCTGAAGTAATCGCACACGGGCATGTCACACAGGCTTGTCCTTGTCGAGCCCAAGTTGAGTCCAATTCGGAAAAGGCTAATTTTGAGGGCTTTTAGACATCCTAAAGCCTATAAATACACCCTAAAGGAAGATGAAAGGGAAAAGAGAGAAAAAAAGGCAGGGAATTTCTCAAGGGAAGCCGATTGATCCATCTCAGAAGCCAGATTCACCATCAAGACTGAAGATCTTCCCTCAATTTCCCTTCAGGAGTTTTAGGTTTTCTTTATGTTTTGTATTCATTATTCTTCTAAGATGTTTTCCTTTTTAGTTATGAACTAAATCCCCTAAATACCTAAGGGGAATGAAACCTAAAACGAATCTTGCTATTATTTTCTAAATTGTATGATCAATATTTAACTTGTTCTTAATTATGTGTTCTTAATTCTTGTTTTGATATCCCAGGATACTGATTCAAGATAAGCTCTTATTTAGAGGAGAAATAGACCCTGTCTAAGAGTACATTTGTCATAATTAAGCGGAGTTGATTGTGTGCCTAGAGATAGGGTGACAAGATTTTGCCGGATTAGGGTGAAACCTAATAAAGGGATCCATAGATCGAGTTAATGCAACCCTAGGGTGTTAATTAGAGAAAAGTCTCAATTATTCAATCTAGGGATTAGACGTTATTAGTCTTGAATAGGGATAATAACATAACTTAGGGATCTCTATGGAACAAGTTAAATGAATAAATCATCCGATTCGGAGTCAGAATAACAAGTGAAGTCTAGGTGGATTCTTCCTTAGGTATTGTCTTAATTCAATCGTTTTTCCACAAGTAATTCCCCAACTCTATTTTCTGTGAATTCTTAGATTAGATAATTAGTTAGTTAAAACAAAACTCCCTTATTCTTAGGCTAGATAATAAAAAGATAGTCATTACTAGTACTTTTAGTTCCTTTGGGTTCGACAATCCGGTCTTGTTAAAACTATACTACTATTCGATAGGTACACTTGCCTACATCGTGATAATAGTTAGTTTCAAGAACGATTAATTATAAATATATAAAATTTACCTGTCACGAAAATCGCGATCACTCGTATTGACTCGTTCAACATTCATAGCAGTTCAAGGACAAATAAACATATATAATTTAATTTAAAGACATTTATTTGCATATTAACTTACCTCGGTCGTAGAAACAACGAAACTAGCCGATTAATTGAGTACTTTTTTCTTACCTCGATTTAAGTTCGATTTCTTTTGTCCTTGATCTATATATAATCAAAATTAATCCATTTAATCACCAACTCAATCAATTTCATCCACAAACACATATTTAAGCCAATTTGCACTTTGGCCCTAAACTTTCACATTTCTTACAATTTAGTCATTATTTCAATAAACACAAAATTATACCAATTCATTAAAAACCTATTGTGCCGAATTACCATAGTACCCCTAGTACCCATATTTCACATTTCAACCACATAATTTATACTTTTCACAATTTAATCCCTAAATAGTATTTTTTACAAAAAATCACTTTACAAAACATGTATATCAAACACCAAGCTTTATATTTCATCATCAACATCACAAAGCTAATAGATTTAACAATGGAACTTCATAAAATCATCAATAAATTCTAAAATTAAGGCACAGGCTAGCTAGTACTAGATGCAACGATCACAAAAACATAAAAATAATAAAAAAACCGAGCAAATACATACCTTAATCAGGCCACACAAGTGCCGAATGGTTTAGGCATTCAAAACCCTATTCTTTTCTTTAATTTGGGTTCAAATATATGAGAAATAATGAACCATTTTGTTATGTTTTGTTATAATTAACTTAATTATATAATTACCATTTTAACCTTAATGAAATAAATGCATAATTCACATATTATAAGGTCATTTATGACCGAAACTACTATCATTGGTCCAATAACATAATAAGCACCTCACATTTAACTTATCAAAGCAAATAAGCACTTAAACAATTAGAATGCAACTTTAGCATTTTACGCGATTTAATCCTTTCATCAAATTAAGCAGTTAAACACTAAAATTATCTCACGAAATTTTCATACATATAGATTCCCATAATATAAATGCCAAAAATAATATTAAAATATTTTTACGACCTCAGATTTGTGGTTCTGAAACTACTGTTTCGATTTAAATAAAATCGGGTTGTTACAACTGTCCCCCCTTAGGGATTTTTCTCCCCGAAAATCTTACTAGTGAATAGGTTGGATATTGTTCTCTCATAGCATCCTCGAGTTCCCTCGTAGCTTCTTCAATCCCGTGTCGATGCCATAATACTTTCACTAATACAATTTTCTTATTCCTCAACTCTTTGATCTCACGAGCTAGAATCTGAATCGGTTATTCACTATACAACATATCTGATTGAATTTCAACCTCAGTCGGGGAAATTACATGTGAAGGGTCGGATTGGTATCGTCGAAGCATCGACACATGAAATACATTATGTAACTTTTCTAACTCAGATGACAATGCTAGCCGATAAGCAACTGGTCCGACTCGCTCGATGATCTCATATGGTCTGATAAATCTCGGACTTAATTTGCCTTTACGACCAAATCGAAGTATTTTCTTCCACGGAGATACTTTCAAAAACACTCTATCCTAATCTGAAATTAAATATCTTTCCGTTTCAAGTCTGCGTATGATTTCTGACGATCTGATGCTGCTTTCAGACTATCACGAATCACTTTCACTTTCTGTTCGGTCTCTTTAATCAAAATTGACCCTATGAATCTTATTCTTGCTTAGCTCAATCCAATACAACAGTGTTCGACACTTACGATCATATAAACCTTCGTACGGTGCCATTTTAACACTCGATTGGAAATTATTGTTATACGCGAATTCAATCAATGGAAAATACTTTTCCCACGTATCTTCGAACTCAAGAATGCAACATCTCAACATATCCTCGAGTATCTATATAACTCGATCAGATTGACCATTTTTCTGCGAGTGAAATGCGATACTAAAATGTAGTTTTGGACCCAGTGCATCTTGCAATTTCTTCCAAAACCTTGAGGTGAATCTCGAATCTCTATCCAAAACAATAGAAACAGGTACTCAGTGTAATCTCACAACCTTGGAGATATACAACTCAGCTAACTTTTCAAGCGAATAGTCCATTCATACCAGAATGAAATGAGCCGATTTTGTCAATCTGTCAACTATAACCCAGATCACATCTTTCTTTCTCGGAGATAGGGGCAATCCTGACACAAAATCCATAGTCACTCTATCCCATTTCCACTCGGGAATCATAATCGGCTGCAATAAACCAGACGATACCTGATGCTCAGCTTTAACTAGCTGACAAATCAAACATTTAGAAATGAACGCTAAAATATCTCATTTCATACCATGCCATCAATAAATTTTTTTAAAGTTGTTACACATTTTTGTGCTTCTCGGATGAACAGATAAATGACTATTATGCTTCGTTCAAAATCATCTGAATCAACTCTGAATTTCTCGAAACGTCCCTGAATATTAAACAATCATCAGCATCAACTTGGAATTCTGAATCAGGTTTCGAATCACATTGGGCTCATTTTTCTAACTTTTCATTATTAACTTTCTGGCAAATCTGTTGTAAAAATAACGGTCTTGCTTTCAACTCAGCTACAACTGAGCCATCCTCAGATAGAGCCAACTGAGTATTCATTGCATGAAGAGCAAACAAAGATTTCTGGCTTAATGCATCAGCAACAACATTTGCTTTTCCCGAATGGTAGTCAATCACTAGCTCGTAATCTTTTAGCAATTCTAACCCTCTCCACTGTCGTAAATTCAAATCTTTCTGAGTAATTAGATATTTCAAACTCTTGTGATCTGAATAAACATGACATTTCTCACCAAACAGATAATGGCTCCAAATCTTCAACACAAACACAATGGATGCTAACTCTAAATCGTGCGTCGGGTAATTCTTTTCATGCGGCTTCAACTGTCTCGAGGCATAAGATATAGCTTTGCCTTCCTGCATCAAAACACAGCCTAGACCATTCAACAATGATCACTATAGATCACAAATTTTTTACCCGATTTTGGCTATACTAACACTGGAGCTTTAGTCAAAAGAGCTTTCAGCTGATCAAAACTTTTCTAACATTTCTCAGACTATTCAAACTTTACATCTTTCTGAAGCAATCTCATCAACGGGGTCACAATCATCGAAAAACCTTTCATAAATCGTCTATAATAGTTGGCGAATCCTAGGAAACTACGGACTTCAAATACATTTCTCTGAGGCTTCCAATCTATTATTGCAGAAATCTTTCTCGAATCGACTTGAATACCCGATGCTGACACAATATGTCCCAGAAAACCAACCTCGTGCAACCAGAATCGACATTTACTGAACTTTGCATATTTATCACACAGAGTCTGCAATATAATTCTCAAATGCTTGGCATGCTCAGTTTCATCTCGTGAATATATCAATATGTCATTAATAAACACAACAACAAATCGATCTAGGTAGGGTTTGAAAATCCAGTTCATTAAGTCCATAAAGACAGCAGGTGCATTTGTTAGTCCAAAAGGCATAACTAAGAATTCATAATGACCATACCTAATTCTAAATACGGTCTTTGGCACATCAAAATCTTTAACTCGCAACTGTTAATAGCCCGATCTCCAATCTATCTTTGAAAACACTGTAGCCCATTTTAATTGATCAAACAAATCATCTATTCTGGTAGAAGATATTTATTCTTAATCGTCACTTTGTTAAGCTATTGTAGTCTATACACATTCTCATCGTGCCATCTTTCTTTTCCACAATCAATACGGGAGCACCCTAGGGCGAGAAACTCGGTCTAGCAAAACCTCTATCTGTCAACTCTTGCAACTTAGCTTTCAATTCTTTCAACTTTTTCGAAGCTATTCTGTACGGAGCTATTGATATCGGCGTTGTTCCCGGCACTAACTCAATGCCAAACTTAACTTCTCAGATCGATGGTACACCCGATAATTCTTCAGGAAACACATTCAGATATTCACACAACTTCACTGATTCTATCTTCTTTTCAGTCACTTTTGTATAAAGCACATTAGTAAAGTAAGCTTTACAACCTTTTCTCACATATTTCTAAGCTAACATTGAAGAAATCACTGCTGGTAAACCATTCAAATCATCTAACTCAATTCGTTCTGACATATCAGATCAATCATCTTTCGTTTACAGTTCACAATAGCATTATGTAACGTTAGCCAATCTATACCCAGAATTATATCAAATTCATCAAATGATAACAACATCAGATCAGCAAGAAAAAAGAAATCTCGAATCATCAACGGTCAATTTTTGCACACTTTATCAACCAACACTCACTTGCCTAAGGGGTTGATCTTAGATACTAAATTCAGTAAATTCTACAGGCAAAGTCTTACTGGATACTAAATTCACACATACATATGAATGGGTTGATCTTGGATCTATCAATGCAATAACTTTAGTATCATAGAGAGTAAAAGTATGGTAATAACATCTGGAGATGACGCTTCTTTGCGAGCCCGAATAACGTAAGCTCGTGTCGGTGCTCTGGCTTCAGATCTTACAGCAGAGTCTTTGGTCATTCTCTGACTACCACTCACATTAACAGCATTTCTGGGTGGTCTACCTCTAGTTGCAGTGTTACTCGGCCTCATGTTTTATACTGTATCTTGCTTAGCCAACTCAGGACAATTACGAATAAAATGATCTAATGATCCATATTTAAAACAAGCCCAATCATTCAATCTACAATCACCGATATGTTGTTTTCCACAATGTTTACACTCATGTCAGTTTTGTCTCACACTGCCAACACTAACCATAGATGTAGCTTGAGCTTTAGAACTCACATGTTGTTTTTCACGATCCCTATTTGAATGTCCCACAGATGCATTAGAACGATTAAATGAGTCTCAAAATTTCTTCGATGCAGACTGATAAGATTTACTAGTTGATTTTTTTCACGAATCTCTCGCTTCAAAATCAGCTTTTCTCTTTTCTTTATTGAGATCCTTGGCTTTACAAGCCCTTTCAACCAAAACGATGAATTGTTCCAATTCAATAATCCCGAATAACAATTTTATATCCTCGTTCAATCCATCAATGAACCTTTTACACATGATCTCCTCAGTAGAAACATATTCCTGGGTATACTTGCTTAAACGTCTGAATTCTATTTCGTACTCAGTGACAGTCATCCAGTCTTGTTTCAATTCTAGAAACTCTTTATTCTTCTGATCGAGGAATCGTTGACTTATATACTTCTTTCGGAACTTAGATTGGAAGAACTCCCAGGTAACCCATTCACGAGGAACCACAAATGTCAACGTTTTCCACCAATGGTACGCATTATCTCTAAGTAAAGATACCACACATTTGATACATTCTTCAAGAGTACAGGACAATTCATTGAATACACAGATAGTATTCTCAAGCCAAAACTCAACTCTCTCAGCATCATCATCAACAGTAGCCCTGAACTCTTTAGCCTAATGTTTACGTATCTTATCTACTGGTGGCTTAGTCAATCGAATCAGATCTATTACTTGTGGCACAGCTGGGATTTGTTGAGGAATAGACGGGGGTAGAGGTTGTTGAGTAGCCAGATTCATTCGAACGAACTCCGTAAACCACTCACTCATCATTTGAAAGAAGGGTTGCTTAGCCTATCCTCCCTGACTACTTGAAATTGGCCTAAAATCAGTCGGCGCTGCCCCTCGAACGAGAGTGGGCGCATTACTTTCCATATTATCAGCTAAAACTCGATCGGGATCTATTACTATACGAAAAACACATTTTAAATGTCAGGAATCATCACACTATCACAGTTTATACATATGGCATGTATAGCTAGACTCTCATTTGCAACGTTAGTCCTAGAATTGACTAAACCGTAGCTCTGATACCAATAAATGTAACACTCCTAACCTGTACCTAACGCCAGAATAGGGTTATGAGGCATTATCGATCAATACACATCATTCACATATATTTAGGCATTTATATATAAAACCCATCCAACACATTCAAATTGTCCCTTATAAGGCTCTACAAGGCCTTAAAACATGCTTAGAAGAGATTCGGGACTAAATTGATAACATTTGCAAACTTTGGGAAACTTATAAAATTTTCAATCATTCACAGGTCACACGTCCGTGTCGCAGACCGTGTGAAAATAGGGCATACATATTAACTTGCACCACACGGTTGAGGACACTCCCGTGTACCATGGCCTTTGGAAAACTGGAGGGTTTACTGACTTGGGTTACACAACCAGCCACACACCCATGTGCTAGCCCATTTGTCTAGGCCGTGTCAAACCTGTAGGGTATACTGACTTAATTCGAAAGGGTACCCCAAGGGACACACGATCGTGTAACATGACCATGTGTCACACACGGCTGAGACACACGCCCATGTTTCTACCCGTGTGGACAAAAATAGGCTATTTGCAAAGCCAATTTGCCACCCTTTTCTAAAGCACACCTAGCAACCAGTATGGTACCATTTCAATCCATTTATAGGCAGACAAAACATGCCAATCCATACACATTTCATGCCATTTATAAACCATTCTCTTAACTACTCAAATCCATAACCAAAACATATCAAATCAATATGCCAAAATCATCAAACTTACATAATTTCTAAATGCATTTCCTCATCATCTTATCATCTATTTCATGCTTCAAATCATACCATTTCATCATCTCAAAACCAAGCCACAACATATTATCATTCAAGCATTAACTCACCAAATGACAACTAGTTACTTGAGCAACCATATAACCATACCAAACAAACTAAAACATATGATAACTTATACATCATGAATTACTTACCAAACACCTAATTCAAGCCAACTTAAATGGCCATACACCCCAACATTTACATCATTTCACAAACCAATACAAACGGCTAATATCATATCTCAAAACTTATCATCAAACTACTAGCCTATACATGCCATATACCATATTTACAAAGCTTCAAAAGTACCAACAAGATGATTGATAGTGTGATGACGTTTCTCGATGATCCCCAAGTCCGAGCTAGCTTTGATAATCTATAAAATAGGGAAAGAACATACAAAGTAAGCTTTAAAGGCTTAGAAAGCCATATACAAATAAAGTCATCATATGAATATTTGCATATCAATTCAAATATGATAAGCATAGCTAAACACATACAAGTTCACAAACCTTTCTCATTGTGCACATATTCAATATCATAATTGAATTCATCAAATACTTCCCTTTTCAATACTCGTATGAATCTCGTACATAGCTGAGTCACTTAACACATTCACACATTCTTTCTCGACTTGAATTTGCCCGTTGAACTGTTTAGAATCATTAAGGATACTCGACAATCACATATAGCTCGTACAATGTCATATCCCAGATATGGTCTTACATGTTATCACATATCAATGCCATTGTCCCTGACAGGGTCTTACACGAAATCGATTAATGATGCCAATGTACCAGACATGGTCTTACACATAATCACAATACAATGCCAATGTCCCATACATGTTCTTACATGTAATCACATTGTAATCACATCTCGATAACCTAACGTCATGACATTTATATCCTATACTATTCCTAAGGTTCGTACGAGACTTCAAATTGTCGTAACTTCATCGATTCTTGCTCATATTTACTCGTTCAACATTCATAGCAGCTCAAGGACAAATAAACATATATAATTTAATTTAAAGACATTTATTTTCATATGAACTTACCTCGATCATAGAAACAATAAAACTAGCCGATTAATCAAGTACTTTGTTCTTGCCTCGATCTAAGTCTGATTTCTTTCGTTCTTAATCTATATATATTCAAAATTAATCCATTTAATCACCAACTCAATCTAATTTCATCCAAAAACACATATTTAAGCCAATTTACACTTTGCCCCTAAACTTTCACATTTCTTACAACTTAGTCCTTATTTCAATAAACACAAAATTACACTAATTCATTAAAAACCCATGTTTTTCGAATTACCATAGTACCCCTAGGAGCCCATATTTCACATTTCAACCAAATAATTTGTACTTTTCACAATTTAATCCCTAAATAGTGTTTTTTTACCAAAAATCACTTTACAAAACATGTATATCAAACACCAAGCTTTCATATTTCATCATCAACATCACAAGGCTCATAGATTCAATAATGGCACTTCATAAAATCATAAAAAAATTCAAAAATTAAGGCACGGGCTAGCTAGTACTAGATGCAAAGATCATAAAAACATAAAAATCATCAAAACCGAGTAAAATACATACCTTAATCATGCCACACAAGTGCCAAATGGTTTAAGCATTCAAAACCCTATTCTTTTCTTTAATTTTGGTTTAAAAAGATGAGAAATAATAAACCATTTTGTTATGTTTTGTTATAATTAACTTAATTATATAATTGCCATTTTAACCTTGATGAAATAAATGCATAATTCACATAGTATAAGGTCATTTATGACCAACACTACTATAATTGATCCAATAACATAATAAGGACCTCACATTTAACTTATCAAAGCAAATAAGCACTTAAACAATTAGAACACAACTTTTACATTTTACGTGATTTAGTCCTTTCATCAAATTAAGTAGTCAAATACTAAAATTATTTCACAAAATTTTCACATATACATATTCCATAACATAAATGCCAAAAATAATATTAAAATATTTTTACGACCTCGAATTTTTGGTTCTAAAACTACTGTTCTGATTTAACTAAAATCGGGCTGTTACAATGATGATCATAATTTTTTTCTAAACCTTAGTGTTGGATATAGAGTCCACATATGTGATGATTTGGAAAATGTTTGAAGAGTTATGAAAGTGCTTAAGTCTTTTCATGAACTTACATTGAAGGTGTCTAGATCATTGGATGTCACCTCTAATTCATTTTTTGAAGTAGTCACCGATGCACATTGTCTTTTCGATGGGTGGAAACATTGTGGGGATTAAGACATAATGTTAATGGCTTCAAAAAAGAATGACAAGTACAAGAAGCATTGGGGGATTCAAAAGTAATGAACTTGCTTATTTTCTACTAGTTATCTTTGACCCAAGATGCAAAATGGGTTTTCTTGCATTTGGAGTCAAGTTTTTTTTCCTACTATTGTAGATGACACTATAAGGATGGTCAATAAAGAATTGCATTGTTTGTTTGGTAAATATTCTGCAATTGTTGAGGGAAACCATCACATGAATACTGAAGTTGAATCTAATTTTCCTAATAGAGCTCCAAGTTCAAGTGAAAATGAAATAGATCAAGTGAAGCCGAAGATAGGCTTAGTCATGCAATAATATATGAAGAAAAAGTAACATGTTGGCTTGGAAAGTAAATCTGGTTTGACAAATATTTGGGAGAAGATTGTGAAAATAATTCAGATACATTTTACTTCTAAGTGTGGTAGAAAGTTATAGTCCAAGATTCCCAATTTTTGTGCATATGGCTTGAGATATGTTATTCGTTCCTATCTCAACTGTTGCATCTGAAAGTGCTTTCAACACGAGTGGATGTGTTCTAGATAATTTTAGAATTTCTTTGACTCTTTCTATAGCTGAGGCTTTGGTTTACACACAAGATTGGTTTCGAAGATCAAAAGATCCTATCAACCTTGAGGGGTATGTGGAGGAACTTCAAAATATAGATGATGGTAAGAGATCTAAATTTAATCCAAAAATTTAATTGCTTATTTTATTTATTTTATGAACATTCTCATAATTTAACTAACATTTTCTCTTTTGATATTTATTAGAATTGTAACGTTTCAACCTATGAGCTTACTAAGCTCGTAAAAGTTTACTCGTGTTGATTTCTTGTTTTCTTGTAAATATCGTTTAGCGAAACCAAGTGATCAAATCTGTAACACCCCCTAACCCCAAACCGTAGCCAAAACAGGGTTACGGAGCATTACCGAACCTATCGGACAATTTACATAAAATACCTATGTTCAACCAATCTAAACACATTTAAATATGCTCAAAACTTGCTAAATTTACACATTTTATATATTATCCAATACTCAATTCTAATTACTTATCAAATATTATCAAATAAATCAAATTCATCAAGTCCTATTATATACCATTACCACAATCTAAATCTACTTATTTCACTTTTACATTCACAATTCAAAATGACACACATAAGACACCCTAGGTACATGCCATTATCAACAATTAACACGCTTTACCTCGTTGATTTCGAGATCGGCCTGGGATGCTGATTCGACATTCTCACTTTAACTTAACCTGCGCATGGAAATAAACCGTACGCTGAGTATGGGTATACTCAGTGGTATTTCTATAATCCGAACACTTAATAAAATAAAAATATAACAAACACTTGAAATCATATAACAATCATAACTATTCAATTATTTAATTCATAGATAAATTTATTGTAACTTATTCCATTCTTTTCACTTACTAACCTATATAGCTTTCCACGATTTATTCACAAGTCATTAAACAATTATAATATTCACTTTTATCCAATCCAGAGCTACATAATTCATTTGTCTCAATCATACTTTAGTTCACTGTTTAATATCAATAAACTATATTCAACTATTCACTTTTCAATCAGTGTTCTGTACATATCCATTTCAATAACAGTCATTACCATTCATATCAAATCAACTTGCTATCCCAGATAGCTTTCACTATATAATATGATTCGTGTGTTTCAATCCACATTTCAATTCTTCATTCAGTATTAATCTGATCACTGTTATATTTAATAACCCCTATTAACATGACTCGGACTTAGACGGATACACAGATCCAACCAAACACACTAGAATGGCACCCAGTGCCTCATGGATAGTTTGAAGCAATATAGTGACACCCAGTGTCTCATCGGCCTAGCATAAGTAAATTGGTACCCAGTACCTCATCGAATCTATCCGAAGAAATATAGTGACACCCAGTGTCTCATCGACTCGAGGTCGAAGTATCCTTGAACTCTTCCAATCCTATGGCATGCCAACTATATCTGACCTAGCCCGATACTGTTAATAGGGTTTCCAATTCACTTTCCAGTTTCCAATCATTATACACTTCAACAATCACTTTTATTCCCAATTTCGATATAACTCAATTCACTTTTCAATAACAAATATTCAATTTCACAATAGTCGCTTATTCATATTAATTTCATCACATACTAAATCAATTCATTTCAATTATAAAAAAAAACACAATACAAATAATTCACATCTTAATTATTTATCATAACATTTACCCAAAATTCAATTATCATAATTGCACAATATCACATTCACACACATATATATATATTTATAATATATATATATAATTCAATTCAATATTAATTCAATAAATTTATAACATACCAAATCAACCCTCTTCCATTATCAAACACAATAATTCTCACTTCAATATTCACTAAAGGCATTGAATAAAATATAACAATTAATAACTTGGTTCGGATTATATAAATACAAACCGTGATTTCCGAGCTAACCCTCGTTGACTTCATCTTTTCCTTTCTTAACTGAGGATTTTTCGGCACCCCGTTAGCTACGAAATTAATACGATTTATAATCATTAATATAGTACAATTTTCACATTGAATGTTTCAATTTTTATTCAACTTTTGTCTAAATTCCAATTTAGTCCCAAATCGAGACTAACTTTTATTTTTCACATTTAACTCAATATTTTCATTCAATTTTCACTTTAAACTAATTTCATCTCTCTAATTTAAGCATAAAACCATAATTTTTAAATTTTTTCAATTTAGTCCCTACTATTCAAAACTTATGAATTACTTTACAATTCAATCCTTATCTCACTTCTAACTTGAATTTCTATCAATTTAATCCCTAATTCATCATTTTATTCAACATAAACAATATTTAAAAATCTAATAACTTTCAATATATCAATTTAATTTCATCAAAACATTATTCCAAAGCTTCTAAAACATCAAAATTAAGTAAAAGGGCTAAATTGACTTACCTATTTAAGCTTCAAGCATCAAACCCCCAATTTTCCCTTTTCTTCTTTTTTTTTCTTTATTTCTTTCTTTTTCTCCCTTGCTGTCTGTTTCGTTTCATTCTGTTTCTTTTCTATCCTTTTCATTTCTTTTTTCATTTTTTACTTTATATATATATATAATAAGTTAACTTAACAAATATCTAATTAATATCAAATATTTATTTTACATTTGTATCCATTTATATCCACACACTTGTCATAATTTAACATATTTATTACATAAAAATCTTATAATATAATATAATAACAATAATAATATACTTATATAATAAATAATACTTTTATACATGTGTACATTGTTAATACATATGTATCCATATATCACCATGCATTTGTCATTCTTTTCTTTATTTATCATATAAATATCTTTTATAAATATCTTTTAATAATTAAATACATGTATTACAATTGTATGTATTTTTATTCATACACTTGTATCAAATCATATTCACACATTTGTCTTTATTTAATTTATTCATCACATAATATCAATTGAATAATAATAAATACATTAATATTTACTTAAATAATAAGTAAATACATACATGTATTACAAATGTATGTACAATATCTATTACACATGTATTTTATTTTTACCATACACTTGTCTTTCTTCTATTTATTTAATAATAATTAATATAATTAATTTAAAACTTTAAAAATATAAAATCCAATAAAAATCTTAGATTTTATCTAAGTTTGCCGCCTCATCTATAGTAAATTGGCTTAATTGCCATTATCATCCTTTTATTTTCTTTTAATCTACAATTAAACTTTCACACTTCATTCAATGTAATCATTTTTTCCTAATTATCCTTAATTTAAGCTAATTCACTTCATTAAAATTTTATTAACCACTCATTTAACTTCATAAATATTTTTAATAAATATTTACGAGTCCATTTTTCAGAAATAGAGACCCGAAAATACACTTTTCTGATAACCGTAAAGCTCGAGTCATTACAATTCTCTCCCCTTAATAAATTTCATCCTCGAAATTTGCCTAAAAAGATGTGGGGGTTCAGTGATCTCACTGTTTCTTTCGGTTCCCATGTGGCTTCCTCAATATTATGATTTCACTTCTCAAGTTAGTATCTCGATCGGTTCTTCTTCTTTATACAATGAATCAGTTCAAATTTCAATATCCCTTGCCAAGGTAACATGTGGAAGATCTGATCTATGTCTTTTGAAGACCAAATCCCGAAAATCTCATAAATTTTTCTGTAATTGTAGAAGTAAAACCAGTCAATTCATTACCAGTCCAACTCTTTCTATAATCTCAGATACCCAAACAGAACGAGAACTCAATTTCACTTTTTCAATCAAATCTCAAGATTTTCTTTCAACATGCAACTTAAGAAATACCTTATCACTAGCAGAATACTTGATATACATAATTTCCATATGTCAAAAGCTGCTTTCAATCTATTTCAATCTAGTCCACTCTTCTTCAGTTTCACGAATCAAAACAACTTCACATATTCTGTGGTGTGTAACGGTTGGGTGGGTCAAGTAGTCTCCCCACATGGTGTAAGGCTGGTACGGGGGTGTTATGGATGAATCTGGGTTGGGTTTCTGCATAAACATGTAATATCATTACGTTGCTCGTTATGGGCCTATGGGCTTTATTCTGAATTTTTGTTCTGGGCTAAGGCCAACTTATTCTGTTTCTGTGGGTTGAGTTGATTTAGACTATGGTTGGGTTATTTTACACACTGAGTTTCCCCAAACTCACCCCTTTTATTTTCATCCACGCGGGTAATCCCCAACCATAGCGGGCTTGGAGCTGTGAGGGAATTCGGAGTGGCCACCCGTTCTGAAAGTTTGATTTTCTTCTGGTGAACTGGACATCCTTTTAATTACGTTTGAGGTTTTGGGCTTTTAAATGTAATAAGGCCGCTTATTTATTTTTTATGGTTTTTATATGTTTTATTAAGATAGGTAATATTTATATTTAACTGTTGAAATTGGATAGCTTTAGGGCATGTTTTCAAAAACAGTAATTGATTTCAAAATAACACGAAAATAGGCAAAGCTTCCGCAATGAAGATATTTTCCAAAATTAATCACTTTTCCTAAAAAAGACTTAATCAAATCGGTTTCCTAGAAATATACATGACGTTAAGGTATGGCAATGGCGGTTTGCATGTCTAGGATTGGATCCGAAGGGAGTTTGGTACTTAAGCAGTCCAATGGACTCACCTCCTCTTTTCCGGTTTCCTACCTGGTGCACAGCTTCTATTCACTTTAACCTATAATGAAATCATCTTTTAAAACACTCAGTAAGTTTTCTTTCTGGATCGGAAATGTTTTGAATGCTTCGATGTGGCATGTCGGATTCGGCCATAACGTCTGGGCCGGGTAAGGGGTGTTACATTTAGTGGTATCAGAGCCTAGGTTGCAACAACTCGGCTGTGGAATGGGTTTACAAAAAAAACAAAGATTTTCAAAAAAAAACAAAAAAAATTATAAAGATTGCGAAAAACGCGATTTTCAAAATTTAAATCTTTAGAAGGTGGCATTCAATCTCCTACCAAGCACGTAAGTATTACTTTGAACTTTTCGAATATTCTCTCAATTATCTCGTCTGCATCAAACCCTATTAGGATACTCTAGATAGGACGATACTGAAACCATAGGAAAATTTGATAAGTGACTGAAACTGTAGCTAGACTTCGATTCTGTGAAAACAAACTCTGAATTTCTGTCTGATTCATAAAACATCTATAATAAACACTGGAATATTAATTGATGCATAAAAATTCGTAATCAAGATAAGACGATATGAGTACAAGAGGCCGTGGACGGAGCCGAGGAAGTGCTCGAGCGAGATCTTCGTCTTCGAGACATATGCCGGCGGTGGATGCACCGGTACCACCGACAATAGAGGTAGAGTCTCATGACCGCAGTGCCGAGGATGATGCCCTGTCACATGCAACGGTTCGTATTCTGGAAAGGGTTGCCAGGGTAAGTACGGGCAATAGAGTTTGGGGATCTATTTCTGAACAACTTCGGGCTAACGGAGTGGAGATCTTTAGGGGCGTGTCTGGTATAGCCCAAAATATGGCAGAATATTGGTTGGAGGCCACAGAACGGATTATGGATGACTTGGACTGCTCTGTGGAGTAGAAGCTGAAGGGAGCCGTATCGTTACTGCGGGATGAGGCCTATCAGTGGTGGCTCACTGTGAGAGAAGGAACTCCAGCTGATAGGGTAACTTGGGAACTGTTTAAGATGGCCTTTAAAGGGAAGTATGTTGGAGCAAGTTATGTGGACGCCCGCAGGAAGGAATTCCTGAATCTGGTGCAAGAAGGTAAAACAGTTGCCGAGTACGAGGCCGAGTTTCTGAGGTTGAGCCAGTATGCCGTGGGCATAGTTGCTACGGAGTATGAGCAAAGTGTGTGCTTCGAGGATGGTCTTAGAGATGACCTCAGGGTGTTGATCGATTCACAGAGGGAGCGAGACTTCGCGGTCTTGGTGGAGAAGGCAATGATCGCTGAGGAGGTTAAGCGTGCTGAAAAGCAAAATCAGGAGAAGGATCGAAACCGTTTTCGGAGGGATTCAGGACCCTCGGGTGGTGCAAATAGGATTATTAAGAGAGCAAGAGTGGAGGAACCAGTTCGAGTAGTGCCGATGAATGTGGTCAGACCATCAATCTGTGGGTAACTTGGGAACTGTTTAAGATGGCCTTTAAAGGGAAGTATGTTGGAGCAAGTTATGTGGACGCCCGCAGGAAGGAATTCCTGAATCTGGTGCAAGAAGGTAAAACAGTTTCCAAGTACGAGGCCGAGTTTCAAGGTTGAGCCAGTATGCCGTGGGCATAGTTGCTACGGAGTATGAGCAAAGTGTGTGCTTCGAGGATGGTCTTAGAGATGACCTCAGGGTGTTGATCGCTTCGCAGAAGGAGCGAGACTTCACGGTCTTGGTGGAGAAGGCAAGGATCACTGAGGAGGTTAAGCGTGCTGAAAAGCAAAATCAGGAGAAGGATCGAAACCATTTTCGAAGGGATTCAGGACCCTCGGGTGGTGCAAATAGGATTATTAAGAGAGCAAGAGTGGAGGAACTAGTTCGAGCAGTGCCGATGAATGTGGTCAAACCATCAATCTGTGAAGACTGTGGTAAGGTACATTTGGGCCAGTGTAAGAAACGCTCTGGTGCTTGTTTCTGATGTGGATCTATGGAGCATAGAGTACGGATCGCCTCGAAAGTCGATCAGTTCAAGTTGTTGAAAGCGAAGATTGTTCAACCCGTAAGGGGTAGACCCCAACCACCGAGAGGACGTGGACAAGGTAGGGGTGGAAATAGAAACGGTCGAGGTCGGGGGGCACCTGGCAGGGGTGTCAAAAATGTTGAAGCTCGACAGCCATCTTTGGTGTATGCAGCTCATCGTCGAGAGGAGGGCGACGCACCTGACGTCATAACTGGTACGTTCTTGGTTTTTAGCATGCCATATACTGCTTTGGTGGATGTTGGATCTACTCATTCCTATGTTGCATGTGCTATATTTGGGTCGTTGGGTGTGCACTCTGAGGAGATTGTGAGTGGGGTATCTGTACTAAGTCCTTTGGGTCACTCAGTTAGGGTAGACAAACTGTATAGGGATGTACCCTTAGAAACTCAAGGTAGGATTTTCCCTGAAGATCTGATGGAGTTACCGTTCGGAGAGTTTGATCTCATTTTGGGAATGGAATGGCTTGTTAAGCATAAGGCGACTCTGGATTGTGCTGCTAAACGAATGGTGTTAAGGACCATAAAGGATGAGGAGGTTATGGTGATAGGTGAGCGAAGAGATTATTTGTCCAATGTGGTGTCGACTTTAAGAGCTAAAAAGTGGATTCGGAAAGGTTGTGAGGCCTATTTGGCATTTGTAAGTCAGTCAGAAGAGGAGGGACTGACAGTGGATAAGGTTAGGACCATAAAGGAGTTCCAAGATGTTTTTCTAGAGGAGCTTCCAGGATTGCCTCCGAACCGAGAAGTTGAGTTTGGAATAGATTTGTTTCCTGGAACGGCGCCTGTGTCCATCGCATCGTATAGGATGGCACCGAAAGAGTTAGTGGAGTTAAAGGCTCAAATTCAAGAGTTGTTGGATAGGGGCTTCATTAGGCCAAGCGTGTCTCCATGGGGAGCACCGGTGCTATTCGTGAAAAAGAAGGATGGTACGATGCGGATGTGCATTGATTATCTCCAGTTGAACAAACTGACGATTAAGAATAAGTATCCACTGCCAAGGATTGATGATCTGTTCGACCAGCTTAGAGAAGCTTCTGTATTTTCCAAGATCGACCTTCGATCTGGATATCATCAGTTAATGGTCAATGAGGCAGATATCCATAAGACGGCATTCAGGACTCGGTATGGTCATTACGAGTTTTTGGTTTTGCCATTTGGACTGACGAATGCTCCTGCAGTATTTATGGATTTGATGAATCATGTGTTCCAACCATTTTTTTTGATCAGTTCGTAGTCGTCTTTATTAATGATATCCTGGTATATTCTGAAACTGAAGCGAAACATGATGAGCATCTCCGTATAGTCTTTGCAAGTGTTAAGGAGAAAGAACTCTTTGTGAAGTTCAGAAGTCGAACTTTGGTTGAGGAGCTAACCTTCTTAGGACATGCGGTCTCGCCGAGGGGATTAAGGTGGACCCTCGAAAATTGAAGCGATTTTGGAGTGGAAGCCGCCTAGGTCGGTCGTAAATACGGAGTTTCCTAGGATGGTAGGATACTCTGAAGGTTTGTGGAAGGTTTTTCTGTGATGGCAGCACCTTTGACAAAACTCATAAGGAAAGGAGTACCGTTTGTATGGACTAAGAAGCAGCAGGAAGCTTTTGAGAAGTTAAAGAAAGTTCTGACTGACACACCTGTGTTAATTCAGCCGGAGTCTGGAAAGGATTTTACTGTGTATAGTGACGTATCACACGTGGGTTTGGGCTGCGTGTTAATGCAAGAGGGTAAGGTGGTTGCATATGCATCACGATAGCTTAAGCCTCATGAGAGGAACTATCCGACTCATGATTTGGAGTTGGCAGCAGTGATATTTGCACTTAAGATTTGGAGACATTACTTGTACGGAGAAAGGTGTATTATATACACTGACCATAAGAGTCTTAAGTATTTGTTGACTCAGAAGGAGCTGAACCTTAGGCAAAGGAGATGGATTGAGTTGCTTAAGGATTATGACTATTCGATCGAGTATCACCCAGGCAAGGCTAATATGGTAGTCGATACTCTAAGTCGTAGAACTGTATCTGATCTGAGAGCAATGTTTGCTCGTCCGAGTCTGTATGACAATGGAGGTCTGTTGGCTGAGTTGCAAGTGAGGCCAACCTAGGTGGATCAGATTAAGAAAAAGTAGTTGAACGATGAGTCTTTGGTCACTCGTTTCCAACAAGTTAAGGAAGGGGAAACTTCTGAGTTTGGGTTAAATGGCGAAGGAGTTTTGTGTTTCCGAGGAAAAATTTATGTTCCAAAGGACTCTGATTTGAGGCAGACAATATTGAAGGAAGCTCATGGAGGACTTTGTGCCATGCATCCTGGAGGGAACAAGTTGTATCACGACTTGCGAGAATTGTACTGGTGGCCTGGACTTAAACAAGAAGTAACAGAGTCTGTAGGGAAATGTCTGACATGCCAGCAAGTGAAAGCTGAACATCAATTTCCTTCTGGATTACTGCAACCGGTGAAAATTCCATTGTGGAAGTGGAAGAGAGTCACTATGGACTTTGTGAGTGGGCTACCTTTGACACCCACCAAAAAAGATTTTGTGTGGGTAGTGTTGGATAGGTTAACAAAATCTGCCCACTTCATGCCAGTTCGTACTGATTACTCCCTGCAAAAGTTGGCTAGGTTGTATGTGGCAGAGATAGTGCGACTACATGGAGTGCCAGTGTCGATTATTTTCGACTGGGATCCTAGGTTTACATCTCGGTTCTGGAAGAAGTTGCAGGAGGCATTGGGTACACGTTTGATTTCAAGATCGCTTTTCACCCACGCATGATGGACAATGAGAGGGTTAGTCAGATTTTGGAGGATATGTTAAAGGGTTGTATCATCGATTTTCATGGGAGTTGGGAGGACTACTTGCCATTGGCGGAGTTTGCGTACAATAACAGTTACCAGGCGAGTATTCGAATGGCACCATATGAAGCACTGTATGGACGAAGGTGTCATACACCTAGTTGTTGGACTGAACTAGGAGAGTGACAAATTCTTGGACCAGAATTGGTAGCTGATACTGAGGATAAGGTTAGAATAATTAGGGACTGGTTAAAAGAAGCATCTGATAGGCAAAAGGCGTATGCAGATTTGAAGCGTAAGGAGATTGAGTACTTAGTAGGTGATATGGTTTTCTTAAAGGTTTCTCCTTGGAAGAAGATATTAAGGTTTGGTAAGAAGGGCAAGTTGAGTCCGCGGTTCATTAGGCCTTATCGGGTTTTGAAGCGAGTAGGCCCAGTGGCTTATTAGTTGGAATTGCCTCCAGAGTTAGACAGGATTCACAATGTTTTTCACGTCTCTATGTTAAGGCGTTATCGTTCTGACCCTGCTCATATCCTGCCAGTTACAGAAATTGAAGTTCAAACTGATTTGACCTTTGAGGAAGAGCCTGTGTAAATATTGGCTCGAGATGTTAAGGTTCTCAGAAGGAAATTTGTCCCGTTAGTGAAAGTGCTTTGGCATAATCATGGACGGGAAGAAGCTACTTGGGAATCAGAAGAGACTATGCCTCAACAATACCCTCAACTATTTGGATCAGGTAAATTTCGAGGCCAAAATTTCTTTAAAGGAGGTAGAGTTGTAACGCCCCAATTTTCGGGAATTCTGTGAATGTTGGCAAAATTTCATGCTTTGATTTGTCATTTGTGAGTGAAATTATGAAATAGGACCTATGTGAAAATGTTTGAAAATGCTATAGGCTAATTTGTAGTGGCCAAATAAATAGTAGTGCAAAATAGGAAGATTTGCATGTCAAACCTCCCATTTTACATGAAGTGGCTAGTCATCATGTTGTTGTAGACAATATGAGCACTTGATATCCATAATTCATGGTACAAATTGATAATGGGTTAGGTAAATGTTCCATGATAATGGATTAGGTAAATATTCCATGATAATGGGTTAGGTAAATGTTCCATGATAATGGTTTAGGTAAATGTTCCATGATGGGCATTTCATGTCTTTTGTATTAAAGAATTAAATGGATGAAATATGAAATTTTATTAAAAGAAAAAGGGGTGAAAAGAACAAAGTTTTGTCCATCTTTGTTCATCATAGCCGAAAGTTAGAGAAGAGAAAGGAGAGGAGAAAGCTCTTGAATGTTTGGTCACTTGAGGGAGAAAATTGAAGGTAAGTTCATGGTAGTTTGCTTCTATCTTGATGTTCATGAGTTCTTCTTGATTCTACCTTAACTCTTAAAGCATATTTTGGTTTTGAGTTGTGTTGTGAGCATTTAGTCATGAATTAAAATGAAGGAAATGGTTGTTGTTTCATGTTCTTTTGATGAAAAATGGAAGATAGGTGAAGTTGAGCCAAACAAATGAGCATGCATGTGCCTTAGATGCTAAGGGGAAAAATCGGCTAACATGTTGTGCTTTAAAATGATGAAATGGAGATTATACTTAAGTAAAATCATAGATATGTGATGATTGATTGGTGATATACATGTTTAAATAACAAGCATGCAAGTTAGGTGTGAAAGAGTGATTTGGTAATAAATCTGCTTGGGACAAAGAAGATAATGTGACTT
The DNA here is from genome assembly GCF_025698485.1 of Gossypium arboreum. Taxonomy (NCBI): domain Eukaryota; kingdom Viridiplantae; phylum Streptophyta; class Magnoliopsida; order Malvales; family Malvaceae; genus Gossypium; species Gossypium arboreum. Next base: position 125,117,133 of record NC_069075.1, read on the forward strand.
TGGAAAATCACCATAAATTGTGGGAGATGAGTTAGAAGCTGCATAAATTATGTAATTAAATCTTAATGAGTCTAGTTTCAAATGGAATAAACGATAACATATTTTGAATTCTGTACAATGAGAAATTTGATTCGTAATGAAGAGTGGTCAGATTAGTCAAACAGTGAAACATGGGAAACTTTGAGAAAAATCTGGTATTGATTGGCTAAACCAAAATTCTGAAAATTTTATGGATAGAAGATATATGAGTATATTTTCAGAGAAAATTAACTTCACTTGATTTGGAGTTTCGTAGCTCCAATTATAAATGATTTAGTGACTGTTGCTCAGGAAGACAGCCTGCAGTGAAATTTTGATTATGTGGTAAACATTGACAAAAAAATTGTTAATGAGTTGCTTATTGATTTCTTATAAGCCTACTATGATCTGTAGATGTGGTTGGCCGAATATTGCAAGGGGTTAATACGTAGTTCGTATTTGAATAGTTAGATTAACGTGTTAGTAATCCAATTGTAGGCAGTTCGTGTGTGGATCTCGTCAGCATATCGTCGCAAACAGGTGTGTAACTGACACCTCTCATAGACTAGATTGGCAAAAGCCGAAATGCCGAAAAGTCGGTAATTTGGGAATTTGTGAGTGTGCGAATGCTCGTAAGATAGTTGGGTTTGTATATTTGGTAATCTAAAGTAATAAACTGCAGTACGCGCGATTTCGTACATTTTGATAATTTAGGCTTAATGGGCCAAAGATCGGGTTCATGGGCCAACGGGCCCAATTCGGTAAGTATGCGCGGTAAGTGTTCTGGTAGTACGTAAATAGTTAGGATATGCATGAAAACCCTAAAAATAGCTAAATTACTATAATACTCCTATGTATGGAAAATAACTGTTATACCTCTAGGTGCAAAATTACCGTTATACCCCTAGGGTTAATTTTGACTAAAAAGCATGATGATTCGATTACGTATGATGTATGCCATGATTATATATCATTGCATGGGGACATGGGTTATATTATGGAGGAAGCGTCCTGGTGGCTATGCCACAATTATCGATCCGTGGCTTTGCCACATATATTCATCTGGTGGCTATGCCACAATTATTCGATCCGTGGCTCGCCACATATATTCGTTCTAGTGGCTCGCCACAATATTCAGATCTGGTGACTTCGTCACAATATCCGCGACCTCGCCGCTATTTACGTGGTGTGTAGCGGTTGGGTGGGTCGAGTAGTCTCCCACATGGTGTAAGGTGGTACGGGTTTTATGGATGAATCTGGGTTGGGTTTCGCATAAACATGTAATATATGTTCGCTACATTATGGGCCTATGGGCTTTATTCGAATTTCTTTTGGGCTAAGGCCAACTTATTCGCTTCGTGGGTTGAGCTGATTTAGACTATGGTTGGGTTATTTTACACATCGAGTTTCCCCAAACTCACCCTTTTATTTTCATCCACGCAGTAATCCCCAACCATAGTGGGCTTGAGTCGTGAGGGAATTCGGAGTGGCCACCGCTCGAAAGTTTGATTTTCTTCCGTGAACTGGACACCCTTTTAATTACGTTTGAGGTTTTGGGCTTTTAAATGTAATAAGGCCGCTTATTTATTTTTGATGGTTTTTATATGTTTTATTAAGATAGGTAATATTTATATTTAACTGTTGAAATTGGATAGCTTTAGGGCGCGTTTTCAAAAACAGTAATTGATTTCTAAATAACACGAAAACAGGCAAAGCTTCCGCAATGAAGATATTTTCTAAAATTAATCACTTTTCCTAAAAAGGACTTAATCAAATCGGTTTCCTAAAAATATACATGACGTTAAGGTATGGCAATGACGTTAAGGGAATTTGGTACTTAAGCAGTCCGATGGACTCACCTCCTCTTTTTCGGTTTCCTACCTGGTGCACAGCTTCCATTCACTTTAACCTATAATGAAATCATCTTTTAAAACACTCAGTAAGTTTTCTTTCTGGATCAGAAATGTTTTGAATGCTTCGATGTGGCATGTCGGATCCGGCCATAACGTCTGGGCCGGGTAAGGGGTGTTACAGAAATAGTTATAACTTTCAAAATTGAAACTCGATTTAAAAACTAATCTCAATTTCATCCTTCTATAGCCCACCACTATCCATAATTATAGAAATTTCATAACAATTTCAAAATATTTACACTTTAGTCCCTATGTTCAAAATTAACAATTTTTAGTTTACAAATTAAAACTTTTTTTTATATCAAAGCTTAGAATCACACCAAATAAAACCAAAAGCTTCAAGATTCGACAATGAAAATATTTATAAACTTTCACAGTTTTAAAAATTAACACACGAGTCAGCTAGACTAAGCTTCCGAGATTTCAAAAACATAAAAGCTATAAGAAAAGGACTAAATTATACTAACCAATTGAAGAGTTGAGATTTATAAACCTTGGCCGATTTTATGGCTTCTTCTCCATGCTAGAATCGATGCTAGAAGAAGTGATAAAGACAATACCTTTCTCTTTCTTTCCATTACCAAATTTTATTTCCATAAACTTTACATATTTTATTTTTTTTACTAATGTTTAAACAACGTAATATTGTAACACCCTTAACCCGTCACCATCGCCGGATTAGGGTTTACGGAGCATTACCATACAATTTAAAAACATTTAACATCTTAACATTTAAATAAACTAAACATATTAGAATTCATTCAATCACATGCATTTTGTCCCTAAATTGAGCCCTTGAGGCCTTAAAAATAACTTTGAGGCAATTCGGGACTAATTTGAAATATAATAGAAAGTTTAGGAAAAAGTTGTAAAAATTGGAAATAGAGGTCACAAGGCCAAGTGGCCAAGCCGTGTGACATCACCCTAGGCTGTGTAACTTTCAAATAAGGGACACATAACCGTGTCCCAGCCCGCGTCCTCACCCGTGTAACTCACTGAGATGTCCCACATGCTCGTGTGTTAGGCCATGTAACTCTTTGAGTTGCCACACACGCCTGTGTGCTAGGCCATGTACTAGGCTGTGTAACTCACTGATTTGAACACTAAGAAACTCACAAATGACACATGGCTGCCGTGTGAACCCAAAATTTTTCCTAAAATCAAGCCATTTCATAACCAATTCATGCATAACTACTCATCCATTTGTGCACACTTTCAAGGAACTTAAACACCTTCCAAACACACATAAAATACCATTTCAAACATCCTAAATCACCTAACCAATATGTCATTTTAAAGCACTGCAAATGCATCAAAACATCAATTACATAAACATGCCAACATTGCCATATTTTAACTATAAGAACCTAATTCAAATACCTGCCAATACATATCACAATTGACCATTCTCAAGCCATTACAAGCATAACAATATACCATGCATTTCAATTAGCTAAAAGTGGTCAAGATGACATAACTTAACAAGCATTACAAATCCATCAACCATACATAACTTCAAAGCACAAACATACTAAAATATCAATTATACACTCACTAAATACCATTCAAAATGGCCTATATATGTCATTATTAACCTTGGATAAAATGCTCAAAAACTACCAAAATGATTGTTGAATAGTGTGATAGATCTCTGATGAACTTCCAACCAAATCAAGCTTTCGATGATCTATAAAACAAATGAAAAAAACTACGTAAGCAATGAGTGCTTAGTATGCTTGTATAAACCAAAACATAACTTACCGTGTCATTTATACAATTCAAAGATTAAACATAATTCATCACCAATGTCATAAGCTTAATAAAAGCCTAAACAACATCACTAACTCACAAGTTAGTATACTTGAACATGATACAAATGAAATCAACCATGTGATATGTAAATTTCCATATGTAATAACATCATTTAATTCATAAATCCTTTTATAAGGTCATTATTTAATCCATTTGCATACTTATCATTGTGTTCCCTTTTCTTACCTGTTGAACCATCTAGAATCACATCGGATATTCGGGAAAACCTCACATATAGTGTGCCTTTACATATAACTGTAACTTTTCCTTTACATCAATGCTCACACGAGCTGTGAAGAATCTGCAACAAATGCAGGACCTCAGCTATCAGTAGGACATTCAAGACCAGCACTCAAAACATGAAATCCCTAATGACATGTCATTTGTATCCTAAAAATTCTTAAAGTTCAATTGGGACTCGTTATTCGTCAATTCATCATAGCATTGATACATTTATATATTGATTCATTTATATTAAAACAACATAATCAACATTCAATTTAGATAACACTAAAATGATTACAGTTCATACGAACTTACCTCAATAGTTAGGATGTAGTAGTTTAGTTGAGCTAATCCTAAGCTTTTGCTTTTCCTCGATTTAAGCCCGTATATGGTTTATCTTGATCTAAATAAATATTTTCTTTCAATTCAGTATTTATATAGTTCAATTTAATCCATAAATCATATTTATGAAAAATTACAAATTTGCCCCTAACACTTTAGCTTTTCACAAGTTTGTCCTTAAGCTCATAACTTAGAATCTAACCATTTCAAATTTATCCAAACTTAGCACATGTTGTAAGGGAACCTAGAGCAACTCATATTTATCAACAATTCACACTAAAACCCACAGATTTTCACTTTTAACCATTTAATCCCTAATTCTAAATTTCATGAAAAATCACTTAACAAAACATGTTTATTTTTCAAAAAAGTTTCATAATCTATCAAATAACATCAAAACTCATTCAAAAACATCCATGGAAAGCTCTCAAATTTTAAATTCTTTAACAAATTGACCCCCGGGCTAGCTAGATTAAGCTAAAATAGACTCAAAAACATAAAAATTATTAAAAACGGGTTGAAAAACACATACCATGCACTGGAATAAGTTTAGCTAAACCAAGCACTCATCCACGGAGTTTTTTTTCTCTTGAAATCGGTTAAAGATGAAAACAAAAGATGATACATGCTTTAATTTCCTTTCTTTTAAGTTTAATTTTTTAAATTACCATTTTAACCTTTAAAAACTATCATAATTTCATTAAAATCTTATCCATGCACATCCACTATCTCCTTAAATAGTCTATTTATCATAAATTTCCTTTAGTTTAAGATTTCATAGCCATTAGACCACTTTAAGTAATAGAATTCAACTTTTACATTTTTTACAATTTGGTCCTTTTCACTTAATTAACTATGTAAACTTCAAATTTTCTTAATTAAATTTTACTACGACCTTAATATAATACCATAGACATTATAATAATAAATTAATGACTCGCTCATCAAATTTGTGGTCCCGTAAGCACTGTTGCCAGCATCACTGAAATTGGGTTGTTACAGTAATCCACTAACCATCCACTCAAATCCATCCTGGTTTAATTGCCATGTTAAATTTAGTTTAAATACTAATTAAGTCCTTTAGCAATTAATAATCTATAACAATTAGTTTTTACCACTTTTACGATTTAGTCCTTGTACATTAATTAGTCCTTATTTCAACAAATTATCTAACCAAAATTTAATTCACCCATATAATAACTCTATAAATATTCAATAATATAATTTACGGGCTCGTTCTATGGAAATGAGATCCCAAAACCTCTTTTTTCCAAAACCACTGACTTTCGATACGAACCACTTGTATATTGACTAACTAACCAATTAATAAAATCTATAAAATCAAAATTCACAATAACATCATATTTAACATGTAAATATTAATAATAACATTTATGGGCTCACTCATCAAAATTGTGGTCCCGAAATCACTGTTTCGAACACCACTGCAAAACAAGTTTTTACAAGTAACCTAACATGTATATGTATAGCTCTGGCCAAGCTTTCTGATAAGCCGATATAAAGGCTTAGCTTGGATGGTTAACCTAACACAATTATATGTTTCACTTGAAAGAGCCTCTGATGTGACTCACACTTGTATATTTAAGTTTTTTTAATGAGTTTCATTGAGTAATACTAGTAATACGAAATGAGAAGTATAAATAATTCAAAAATGTATTTGATGATCAATTAAAGTGTTAATATGTGAGATGAATATTAAAATTTGGTATTCATGCTTAAGCACTTGAAATTTAAGTATTGATGTATTATGAATTGGTACATTTATGATGGATTTTGGTATTAAACTTACCTTATTGTTGTGATTTGCCATGTTAGATAATCTTTACCAAATTATTTAGTTGAAATGTTATTTTATAAATTGAGCTAAGTTTACCTTTTTAATACATTTGAACTTACTAATAATTTGAAATGCTTAGCTAGTGCTTTTCCTCTTCTGTAGATAGTCGGTTTGCGGAACTCGTCGATTGGACTTCACGAAGGTCACACTATCCTTTTATCAATTTGGTAAGCTTCTACTCATTTTAAGCTCGGTATTGTGGCATGTACTTAGGTGCCTATATTTATGTACTAATTAGTGAATGAATAGTTTGATTGAATCCTTGTCTAGTGCTTGAATTTTGAAAATTTAATGTCCATATGTATAAAGTGTGTTGTGGTAATATGATAGGCCCTATATATATGTCTAGTTGAATGGTAAAATTTGAATACATAATGGTATGATTTTGATCATGAGATGGTATGGTTATATGTGGTTTCAATGGCTTGAAATCATTAAGGATAAATTGTGTTTTTACTAAGTTGTTAGATGTGTTTAGTACTTTAAATAGACATGTTGAATTGTTCAATTGTGGTAATGGTTAAATGATGAAATGGTATATGTGTCTTGGGCATTTTATGTAGGTTTGAGATGTACTTTAAAATGTCAATTAGATGGAATTTGATTTGAGCATGAAATGGTCACCAAAATGAAAGTTTTGACATTTTTGGTACTAAGGTATCAATACCCTAGTAATGATATTGATACTTAGCATTTTTCAATCAATCTTTCAAACAAACAGAAGGTCAAAATGGTATTGATACCGTACTAAAGTATTGTACTCTATATCAAGGTATCGATGCTTTACAAGGGTATCGATACATTTTTATCTTGTTTGGTTTTTACAAAAGAAACAAAATCATAAAATGGTATCGATACTAGAACATGGTATTGATACTTGTAAGAAACTACCAGTACCATAAGTCAAGTATCAATACTTGTTGTTTTAAGATGAATTCTTCAAACATCAAAGTTAAATTTGGTATCAGTATCTTTTAGGGGTACTGATACCTATTCAATAATTTTGGAATTTTGCAAGTTGACCCTATTTCATGTTCAATTTAACAATTAAGTTTTCATACGTTAGATTAAGTCTCGGAAAAATTTATTTATCATATAATGATTGGAATTATGAAATATTTGTATGTTTAAATGATTTATTTCAATGTTTTCATTTGTAAGTGTTTCAGTAATAAATGTGTCATTCTGGAGCTCGAATCTTGTGATCAAATTGAGGGAGGGGTGTTTCATTCTTAACCTTTTTTTTGTTAATGCCCAAAATGATGGAGTTAAGAAATTCAAGTACAACCTTCAGATTCTTCTAAATTTAAGCTCTCCTTGCATAAGCCAAAAAAGATGCGGTATTTGAGGTAGTCATGTCAACATCCTCAACATTACGTTCCTCCCCAGTATATTCTATTGGTTGAGCAACAACCGGATAGTATCATCAAAATGGCTCCCAGTGTCGAACTTTAAATGTTGTACTTCAGCTCATGTGGAAGAGTACCTAGAAAATTTCTCGCTTGTTTTACATTCTTTTTCCTGATAAATCAAAGAGGAAATGGAAGTCCAGTTCGAACATCATCAGTCTCAGCATGTTTAATACTCTGGTTAAAAATCGTGTGCCCAAAATAAGCTTAGAATTACCAGCTTTATTGAAGATGAGACCAACAACCTTTCCAATTGAAGCATCATATGATGTCATCCAATTGCAAATTGCAAGCTGGTGAGGAACAACGTAAAACTTTGTTAAAGTTTGAGCTAAGTATTCCAGTAATTTTGCCCTAGGTTATTCTAACTCACTAATCAAAACAATGGAGATCTTGTCCCAATCATATTTGAACTCGTCTTCCTGTTTAATTACTCCCAAAAAGCCGCATATAATAGATGAATTGAAGTCAAAGTAACTACTTCTTATGTAGACTTTCATATAGTTCTTGAATTCTTTGTTGGTGATGTCTTTCCTCAAGTGGACATAGAATTCCAAAACAACCCTTTCACATATGAAAGTTTACATCAGAGGTAGTTATTTTGACTTCAATCCATCTATAAATATCTCTATCTTTATAGTTGTATTTTATAGTAAAGATTATAATTTTTTAAAAATAACTCATGATTAAATTATCACTTACACATATTTAAAACTATTACATCAAATTAATTAATAAAATTTTATTATAATATTCTTATTTTAAAATAATTGAAGTGTAAACTCATAAAAAATTAATATAGATTATAATTTTATTTTCCATTGATATTAAGCTTTAAATTTTGTTATATTTATTTATAATTTGAATTTAAACTTAAAATTTTATATTACTATACTATAATGAAGATTATTTTGATTATTTTTTATAAAAAATATTATATTTGATAATATCGTGTGCATAATATATTTTACCAAAGCTAATATATACATTATGATCCATAGGATTGAAGATATTTTAGAAAATATTAACTAGCATCAACACCCCGCTATCGCCGGGGTATTTCACAATTTTAATTTATTTAATTATAATTAAATTAAATATTGAATTTGTTAAATCAGTTTTATCTTATTTTTTATTAATTATCAAAATTAAATTCATTATAATTATTTACAATTAGATGCAAATTTTAAAGTAATTTTTGAATTAGCATGTAGATTTTTTAATATAATGCTTAAAATTATTTATAATCCTCCGAACTTTAAATAAAAAATAAATATACTTTAATATAATCAAATCTAAGTCTTTTTACATAAGTAATAATATTGATGTTAACCAAGTTAAAAGTCTATCAATTAAATTAACATGTAAATTAATTATGTAAAATTTTAAAAATATTTTATCTCTTGGATCGGACTCATATCCTCATTCAACCCTAAGTAAAAATATGTATAAACTCTTTTAGATGCATTTCAAAATCTATAAAAGTATTTTCTATGGGACGAATACAAAATCTTAAATCGACATGTGCACATCAACCATTTAAAAACATTATTTGAAATTAAAATAAATCATATTTAAACAAATTTCCTTTCTAAACTTCTTTTTTCGCTCTCTTGTGAATTATATAAATTGATTTAAGAATCAATGTTAAGACTAATCATTTCAAATATAAAATTAAAATATAAATAAGTAATAACATAATTTTCTCAAAATTCACTATTCTATATTATTTGTTATACAAGTTTGGCACTTTTTTTGTAAGAGATATATGTATTATTCTTTTGTCCAATTTAGTACTTGTATTTGATAAAAGTTATATATTTCGTTAACTAAAGGTAACGTTATTAACTTTTTAGTGCTTAATTTGGATTTTAAAATTGATAGGCTTAAATTTTTCATGATTTTTGTAACGCCTCAAAATTTTAATTTTTGATTTCGTGTATATATGACACACAATTGAGTATCTGCTTTAGTGATTAAGTGTTCTAGGTGCGTATAAGAGGTCCTAAGTTCAAGCCTTACTTGGGCAAATTTTGGTATTTTTATAAATAAAGCCTTAACCTTGTGCAAAGGGCTTAAGTTTAATTGTTAGTAAGTTTATATTAAAATGGGCTGTTGTTTGATGGTTAAGTGGACTGTTGGAGGTCTTGTGTTCAATTCTTTGTGATGGTGTGGAGACAGTATTTTTGCTCTAATTTCGGCTAAGAGTTGTGTTGGGGCAAAATTCTGAGTAGTTGTGTTTTAGTGGCTTAATAGGGAGTGATTTTAGGAGATAATTGGGGAGAGGTTATCAGAAAATAATCTGATTATCTTTTTGTTGCAAAATAATAATAATCGAGTTTCAGTTTTCTCTCCAATTCCCCAAACTTTTTCTGACGTTTTCTTCTTTTTCTTTTTTCTCTCCTCTGTTAATTCTTTCCCCTAATTGCTGCCAAAATTTCCATTATTTTCCCCTTCCATTTCTTTCTCTTTTTTTTTCAATTGATTCGGTTTTTCATCGTTAGTTACGCGTGTTCGGTAAGTAACGTTTTGTCTATTGTTAATCGTTCTTGGTTAATCTCTAAAAGGGAGATTCTTTTTTGGTATTTAGGAGTTAATCAAAGGGCTGGTGGTTTTGAATCGACGTTGTGACTGTGCGAAGTCGTGGTTACTCAAGCGAGGTAAGGGTTTTTTAGGTTTTCAGTCAAGTTCCTTCCGAAATTGGTTGATTAAAAATGAATTAAGTGATTAATCTGGAGATATGTTGGTCGTTTTTTAGGTTTTGGAGGTTTAGGAGTGCTTACGCATCAGAAATGATACCAGGTGTGTACCCGAAATGCAGAAAATGGGATTCAGCGAAAAGTCGAAATTGCTGCTGTTGAAAAATAAGAGAAATAAAAGAAAATGATGAGAAAAAAATTGTAGAGAAAGGAAATAAGGGTGTTATAAACTTGGAAATCAACATTTTGCACTAAAATAGTTTTTGACAGCAGCAGTAGTCAAAATTTGAAAAATCATCAAAAATAGTGGAAATTGAGTTAGAGGTTGAATAAAATATGAAATTAAATTTTATTTGGTCTAGTTTTTCATGGAAGAAACACTGTAAGCAATGGAATTTTAAATTATGAAATATAATAAATTTTGTCAGACAAGGTCAGAATGATCTCGGGTTCCCCTATTTTGACTTTGGAAAATCATCAAAAATTGTAAAAAAATTAAATATGGGCTTAAATTTATATGTTTAAATTTTTAATGAGTCTATTTTTAATAGAAATAAATGGAAACTTCATCCAAATTCCGTACCAATAGATAAATACTTTTTAGTAAGGAAAGGTTGAAGCTGTCAAACAATAGAATAGGGATAAATTTGAAGATTTTACTGTACTTATTTGATAAACTATAAATTCTAAAAATTTTATGGTAGAAAGGTATTTGAGTCTAGTTTCAAAAACATCAAGCAGATTTTAATTTGGAATTCTGTAGCTCAAGATATAAATAATTTAGTGCCAATGACTCAAGTAGATAGCTTTAAATGAACATATAAGTAAATAGTGAAAACATATATGAATATTTAGCTAGCATGGGTTACATTAAAAATGGATCACACGGTCAAGGCCAATTTAGGCCGAGTGGGCCACATGGGCAGATCACATGGGCGTGTGAGCCCATTTTTACCGAAATGTTTCTAAGGTTGTACGGGTCACCTAAGTCGACCGTGAACCTACTGTAAGGTCGGTAAGCGCTACTTAGACCCTTAAATGTGTGAAATTGACTGAATGATATCTGTACTGAGCATGTTAATATCTGAACTGAATATATGTACTGAAATTACATAATAGCATATCATCCATTGTATGTTGCATTGTATTATATTGGGTTGAGGGTTGTTATTCGGAGGAAGTGTACTGAAAGGCTTTAAACCTAATTTAATGTCAGCTCAGCTGTAAACTACTGTTTTGTGCCACATTCAGTACTACTTGGAGTGTAAGGATGGGTGGGTTGATTATATCCCCACATAGAGTGTAGGGTTGGACAGAGATGGTGTGTCGAGGCTGGATGGGTAGGATTTTACTACTGCATAACTGTTACTGCTATTGATACTGTGATAGGCTAAGGCCCTACTGCATTTTTGACACTGTATTGAGATGGGCTAAGGCCCAAACTGTTACTAATACTGAAAAGGGCTTAGGCCAAAGACTGTTCAACTGTGCATTATGAATACTGATTATTTGTTTGTTTCTATGGGATTACACACTGCGTTTATGCAAACTCACCCTTTTTGTTTAATGTGCATAGGTAATCCCCAAACTTAGATGGATCAGTGCGATGGAGGACTCAGCGATGACCATAGTAATTATTGGACTTCATGGTTTTCAATTTACAATTTATAATTTTATTATTATTGATTATTTCGGTTGTAATTTAAGAACCCTCTGGGACTTTGGTTTTAAATTTGGGTTTTTATTTATTTATTTATTTTACTTTATGGATTTATATCTACTGATCATAAGAAATTCGGTTTTCAAAAAGTTAAAGTATTTTCTAAACGCATGATCACTTAAACTGTTTTATTAAAGCTTCCGCAACAAGGGATGTTTCAAAACAAATGTTTTAAATTAAAAAAGACGACTTCCTAAGTTCTAACAAAGATTTACTAAATATAATAACATGGAATACTTTAATCGTAAGAACGAGGTTTCAAAAACACTATTGGGTGACATTGCCAGATATAGCCATAAAGTCTTGGTCGTGTTTAGGGTGTTACATTTAGTAGTATCAGAGTCAAGTTGCAAAACCCGGCTGTGGATTATGGGTTTTATAAAAAAAATAGGCTTTCGACAAATTGATTGATTTCCAAATCATTTGAAATGTTTTTACTAAGTAAGTGGTACACCGAGTCTCCGGTGTCGATCTTGTAAGTATTCTACACTGTGATTTGTTTTAAACTGAAACTGCTACGGATAGTATATTCTGAAACTACTATAGGTAGTAAATTGTACTGAAAACACTCTAGTTAGTGTATACTGAAAATTGTAGAGAAACTGAAAACTGTAGTGAGACTGTGATTTATGAAATGAACTCTGAATAATCGATACTATTTTACATAAAACATTTGTTCATAAACACTAGAACTGTAACTGATTCATAAAAATTTTAATACAGATAAACATAATTAGACAATGAGCGCACGAAGTATCTGCAGACGGGGTACTAGAGGCTGAGGTAGAGGCTGCAGAGGAGCTCGAGCTGAGTCCTCTTCACTAGGTAGCATACCGAATTTGGATATGAGTGAGACGCTAGTGTCGCTACTGAGATCGGGTCTCAAGATCGCACGGCTAGGGATGGCGCATTGTCTTAGGCTATGCTAAGGATTTTGGAGAGGGTTGCTGAGCCCAATACTAGATCTGGGGGCTGAGGGTCGGTTATGAAACAACTACGGTCCAATGGAGCTGAGCTCTTTAAGAGGTGTCACTAGAGTTGCCCCTAATGTGGCTGAGTACTAGATTGAGGTCAGGGAGAGGATCATGGATGACTTAGACTGCACCCCAGAGTAGAAATTAAAGGGTACAGTCTCACTGTTAATGGATGAGGCTTATCAATGGTGGCTTACTGTTAAGGAGGGCACTCAGCCCAAACGTCTGACCTGGGAGTTCTTTAAGATCGCTTTCCAGGGGAAATATGTGGAAGCGAGCTACGTGGATGTCTGTAGGAGGGAATTTCTGAATCTAACTCAAGGAGATCAATTAATGGCTGAGTATGAGGCCGAGTTCCTGCGACTGAGCCGCTATACGCGAGGTATGGTGGTCTCTGAGTGTGAGCGATGTATTCGTTTTGATGATGGACTCAGAGATAATTTAAGAGTCCTAATAGCTCCACAGAAGGAGAATGTGGATATTGCCAAGGACGTTAAACGTGCTGAGCACCAGAACTGTAACCGCGAGAAGGGTAAGAACAAGAAGGATTCAGAGCCCTCAAGTTCTGTACAGAGGCCTAAGAAAAAGGCCAGAGCTAATGAGTCGGTTAGAGCTGGGCCCCCTGTTACTATTACTAGACTGCAGCCATGTACTGATTATGGTAGACACTATCAAGGTGAGTGTTGGAGAAGGACTGGGGCGTGCTTGCAGTGTGGGTCATTGGAGCACCGTATTAGGGAGTTTTCATTGAGGGCCAATCAGATGCAAGCTCCGGATACTGGTACGGCACAGCTAAAGAAGGAAGTACAATAGCCACCGAGGGGTCGTGGACAGGACAGAGGCGGTAATGGTATGGGTGATGGGAAAAGAGCACCGGGCAGAGGTGCTGGACAGGCTGAGGCGAGACAACCGGTCCTAATTTATGCTGCTTGTCAACGAGAGGATGGAGATGCTCCAGACATCATCACGAGTATGTTCTTTATTCTTGATGTACCGTATATTGCCTTAATAGACATAGGGTCTACTCACTCATACATAGCTAGCAACATATCTGGAAACTTGGGGATTTCAGTTGAGAGCACTACGAGTAAGGTTACGGTACTGAGTTCGTTAGGGCAATCTACTAGAGTTAGCAAACTGTATAGGGACGTTCCTTTAGAGGTACAAGGGGCAATCTTCCTAGCTGATTAGATGGAGTTTCCATTTGGGGAGTTCGACCTAATTCTGGGGATGGGCTGGTTGATTAAGCATCCTGTTAGCTTGGACTGTGTGACTAAGAGGGTCATACTAAGAACTGAGGAGGATAAGGAGGTATTCATGATTGAAGAACACCAGAATTACTTATCTAATGTGATCTCTGCACTGGTGGTAGAGAAGATGGTTCGTAAGGGATATGAGACATTCTTGGCCTATGTCAGTGTTTTGGATTGTGGGGATTCTATAATTAAGGATATCAGAATGGTAAAGGATTTTCCGAACGTCCTACCGGAGGAGCTACAAGGGTTACCTCCGAATCGTGAGTTGGAATTTGGGATTGAGCTACTTCTAGGTACAGCTTCAGTGTTCATCACTCCCTATCGAATGGCACCAAAAGAGCTTGTAGAGATTAAGGCTCAGATTCAAGAGCTATGTTAATGATTTCTGAGGTAGTTGGGAGGATTATCTGCCACTAGCGGAGTTCGCCTATAATAACAGTCTCTAATCTAGTATCCAGATGGCACCTTACGAGGCACTGTATGGTCTTAAGTGTCGCACTTATTTATGTTGGACTGAGTTGGGCGAGCGATGTATTCTGGGTCTTGAGTTAGTATCAGAGACGAAGGATAAGGTTAGACTGATTCGAGATCATCTGAAAGCGACATCTGACAGACAGAAATCCTTTGCGGATCTAAAGCGTCAAGATATTAAGTATTCCGTGGGGGACTTCGTATTTCTCAAGGTCTCGCCATGGAAGAAGGTACTGAGGTTTGGTCGTAAAGACAAGTTGGGCCCTAGGTTTATTGGACCTTATCGTATTCTGAAGTGAATGGGACCAGTTGCTTATCAATTGGAACTACCTCCGGAGTTGGATCAGATTCATGACGTCTTCCACATCTCTATGTTGAGGCGTTATCGCTCTAATCCTACTCATATTATTCCTATTGAGGACATTGAGGTGACGCCAGACTTGACCTTTGAGGAGGAGCCGAGTCAGATTCTTGATCATGACGTTAAGGTTCTGCGAAGGAAGTCTATCCCTCTGGTAAAGGTCTTATGGTGTAATCATAGTACTGAGGAGGCGACGTGGGAGCCTTAGGATATGATGTGTCAGTAGTACATCTGTTTTGATCAGGTAAATTTTGAGGACGAAATTTTCTTTTAGGGGGTAGAGTTGTAATGCCCAAAAATTTTAATTTTTGATTTCGTGTATGTGTGACATACAATTGAGTATCTGCTTCAGTGGTTAAGTGTTCTGGGTATGTGTGTGAGGTCCCAAGTTCAAGCCTTACTTGGGAAAATTTTGGTATTTTTATAAATAAAGCCTTAACCTTGTGCAAAGGGCTTAAGTTTAATTGTTGGTAAGTTTATATCAAAATAGGCTTGTTGGTCTGGTGGTTAAGTGGAGTGTTGGTCTACTCCAATGCTAAGAGTTGTGTTGGGGCAAAATGCTGAGTAGTTTTGTTTTAGTGGCTTAATAGGGAGTGATTTTAGGAGATAATTGGGGAGAGGTTATTAGAAAATAATCTGATTATCCTTTTGTTGAAAAATAATAATAATAATAATAGAGTTTTGGTTTTCTCTCCAATTTCCCAAACTTTTTCTGACGTTTTCTTCTTCTTTTTCTATCCTCTGCAGATTCTTTCCCCTATTTGTTGCCAAAATTTCCATTATTTTTTCCCCTTCCGTTTCTTTCTTCTTTTTTGTCCAATTGATTCGGTTGTTCATCATTGGTTGTGCATGTTCGGTAAGTAACAGTTTTGTCTATTGTTAATCATTCTTGGTTAATCTCTAAAAGGGAGATTCTTTTTTGGTGTGTAGGAGTTAATCAAGGGGCTGGTGGTTTTGAATTGATGCTATGATTGTGCGAAGTCATGGTTACTCAAGCAAGGTAAGGTTTTTTAGGTTTTTAGTCGAGTTCCATCCGAAATTGGTTGATTAAAAATGAATTAAGTGATAAATTTAAAGATATGTTGGTCGGTTTTTAAGTTTTTGAGGCTTAGGAGTGCTTACGCATCAGAAATGATACCATGTGTGTACTCGAAATGCAGAAAATGAGATTCAATGAAAAGCCAAAATTGCTTGCTATCGAGAAATAAGATAAATAAGAGAAAATGATGTGAAAAAAATTGTAGAGAAAGGAAATAAGGGTGTTATAAACTTGGAAATCAACATTTTGCACTAAAATAGTTTTAGATAGCAGCAGTAGTCTAACTTTGAAAAATCATCAAAAATAGTGGAAACTGAGTTAGAGGTTGAATAAAATATGAAATTAATTATTTAGTCTAGTTTTTCATGGAAGAAACTGTGTAAGCAATGAAATTTTAAATTATGAGATATAATAAATTTTGTGAGACAAGGGCAGAATGATTTCGGGTTCCCCTGTTTTGACTTTGGAAAATCATC
Source organism: Gossypium arboreum (assembly GCF_025698485.1). Lineage (NCBI taxonomy): Eukaryota > Viridiplantae > Streptophyta > Magnoliopsida > Malvales > Malvaceae > Gossypium > Gossypium arboreum. The sequence continues at coordinate 125,133,706 of NC_069075.1, forward strand.
AAAAATTGTAAAAAAAATTATTAGGGGATTAAATTTATATTTTTAAATTTTTAATGAGTCTATTTGCAATAGAAACAAACGAAAACATCATCCAAATTCTGTACTAAGAGATAAATAATTTTTAATAAGGAAAGGTTGAAGCTGTCAAACAGTAGAATAGGGATAAATTTGAAAATTTTACTGTACTTATTTGATAAACTATAAATTCTGAAAATTTTATCGTAGAAAGGTATTTTAGTCTAGTTTCAAAAACATCAAGCGGATCTTAATTTGGAATTCTGTAGCTCAAGATATAAATAATTTAGTGCCAATGACTCAAGTAGACAGCTTTGAATGAACATATAAGTAAATAGTGAAAACATATATAAATATTTAGCTAGCATGGATTACATTAAAAACGGATCACACGGTCAAGGCCAATTTAGGCTGAGTGGGCCACACGGGTGGTGGGCCCACACTGGCAGATCACATGGGCGTGTGAGCCCATTTTTACCGAAATGTTTCTAAGGTTGCACGGATCGCCCAAGTCAACTGTGAACCTATTGTAAGGTTGGTAAGCACTACTTAGACCCCTAAATGTGTGAAATTGACTGAATGATATATGTACTAAGCATGTTACTATCTGAACTAAATATATGTACTGAAATTACATAATAGCATATCATCCATTATATGTTGCATTGCATTGGGTTGGGGGTTGTTATTCGGAGGAAGTGTACTGAAAGGCTTTAAGCCTAATTCTTGGCGGCTTCATTGCAAACCATCGCTTTATGCCGCATTCGGTACTACTTGGAGTGTAGGGATGGGTGGGTTGATAATATCCCCATATGGAGTGTAGGGTTGGACGGAGATGGTGTGTCGAGGCAGGGTGGGTAGGATTTTGCTACTGCATAACTGTTACTGCTACCGATACTGTGATGGGCTAAAACCCTACTGCATTTTTGACACTGTACTGAGATGGGTTAAAGCCCAAACTATCACTGATACTGACAAGGGCTTAGGCCCAAGACTATTCAACTGTGCACTATGAATACTGATTGTTTGTTTGTTTCTGCGGGATTACACACTGAGTTTATGTAAGCTTACCCTTTTTGTTTAATCTACACAGGTAATCTCTAGACTTAGACGGATCGGTGCGACAGAGGACTCAGCGGTGACCACAGTAATTTTTGGACTTCATGTTTTTCAATTTACGATTTATAATTTGATTATTATTGATTATTTGGGTTGTAATTTAAGGACCCTCTGGGACTTTCGTTTTAGATTTGGGTTTTTATTTATTTATTTATTTTACTTGATTTATACCTGCTGGTCGTAGGAAATTCGATTTTCAAAAAGTTAAAGTATTTTCTAAACACATGATCATTTAGATTGTTTTATTAAAGCTTTTGCAACGAGGGATGTTTCAAAACAAATGTTTTAAATTAATAAAGACAACTTCCTAAGTTCTAACAAAGGTTTACTAAAGATAATAGCATGGAATGTTTTCAGCGTAACAACGAGGTTTCAAAAACACTATCGTGTGACATTGCCAGATATGGCGATAACATCTAGGTCAGGTTTGGGGTGTTACAATTTTGTTAATAGAATATATTTAGTGTTAATTTTGAATTTGTTTACTTGTAAATTTAATATGTCAAATATAGTCTGATGGTTTCCTCAAATCAATTCTAAAACCCAAATTAAATACTAAAAAGTTGACACCCTTACTTTTAGGTACCTAAATATATATTTTTGTCAAATGCAAGTATCGTTGTAACGACCCGATTTCCAGTGATGTCGGAAATAGTGGTTTCAGAACTCTATTCTCTAATGGTCGAGTTTGTAAATATTATTTATTAATATTTATGAGATCACCACAATATTGTATTGAATTCTGGTTTATTAATTTTGGTTATTTAGAAAGTTAGTCAAGGTACAAGTGTATTGGTTCAAAAGTTAGTAGTTTTGGAAAATAAGGTACCAGGAACTCATTTCTGTAAATTGAGCTCGTAAATATTTTTCTTAAATATTTATGAAGCTGTTTTATAGGTGAATTGAATTTTGGTTCAGAGATTTTAGAAATTGAATGACTAATTGAGGTATAAAGACTAAGTCATAAAAACCATAAAAAGTTAATCACTATTAATTTTTATTAGATAAATGTGTCAAATAATATTATTGAATAGATTTAAATGGAAATCATGTCATATTCTATTATATTGGATGGCCATAGCATGGTTTTAAGTGGAAATATGTTAATTATAATATTTAATAAATAATAAAATAAGATAAAACATAAAAGAAAAACAAACAAGTGATCATCTTTTCTCATTTTTCTTCTCCCAACCGAATTCACCATGGATGAACCAAGGAAACATTTGGCAATCTTCTTCTCCTTGCATGGTAATTATTCTAAGCCTATTTTTCGTAAATTTTATGTTTTTGATATCGTTGTAGCTTAATCTAGCTAATTCAAGTACTAAATCTTAAAACTGTTAAAGTTTTGAAAAGTTTTCATTGATGGTTTTTGATGTTTTTGCTGTTAAATAGATTGTGTATAAGCTTATATTTGATTATAGACTAATTTGTAAAGTGAAATTTGTTAAATTTTGAGTATAGGGACTAAAGTGTATATAACTTAAAATTGGCATGAAATTTATGTAATTATTGATAATAGAGGGTTGTAGATGGATGAATTTGAAATGAGTTTAAAATTGGAGCTCAAACGTGAAAGTTATGCTAGTTTCAATTTGAAGGACTAAATTGAATAAAATGTAAAAATTTAAGAAAAATTTGTAAAATGAAATTAATCAGTCATATGCATGTATTTGAGTGTTGTAAAGTATTTGAATTGATAAATTGAACTTAATTATCATATAGATCAAGGATTTAATCAATCGGGGCTTAATCGCGGAAAGATGAAAAAATTGCAAAATAGTCCTTGATGTTGTATTTATTGTTGGGTTGGTTAGGTAAGTTCATATGATTTTATTAATTGATGATATATTTGTATTATATTGTTTTGCTTTATAGTTGAATTGTTATTATATAATGTTTTTTGCATAAAAAAGATTAAATTGAAAAATATAAAATAGCTATATGTGAAATAGATATTGACTAGGTAGAAATTGATTAATGGTTTGAAGTAAATAGTATGTAATTGAATGGATTATAGAAGGATGAATGTCATATAATATAGGTAAGATTTGTACAAATTGAATTGGTATAATTTAGGTACTATATTGAGGTAGATTGGTTTAGTTGAATGGAAATTAGTGGATGTCGAACTTGATTATGAAATTGATATGTATATAATGATATTACATTATTTAAATGTATATGCATAGCTTGGAGCTTATGGTTTGTAACTTCATAAATTAGTTCATTTAAATTTTTATATACTTTCATTGCTTAGCATGATCAAAGGTAAAAGCAAGTTGAAAATAATTGATGGAATCAAGTTGTGAAATGTTGATTCTTGTGATGAAGGACTAATTTGTATTAGATAGAAAATTTTTATGTTAGTAGATGACTTGTTGAATTGAGTTATGAACTTTGGTTGTTGGGATATAATTGAAAATTCTATGGAAAAATTCGTTACTTAGTGAACGTACAAGTAATGCTTTGGTTTACTCGATGAGGCATTAGGTGCCAATTAAATTAATGAGCGCTGGGCACAATTGGATTACTTTGATTTGTTTGATGAGGCACTAGGTGCAAGTTGTATCGATGAGTGTCAAGAGTTAATTATTTACTTCGAAACACTGGAATGAAATTAGGGTATGGTATGTCATTACAGTATAATTAACACATTTTGTATAATATTAAGTTTTAATGAAACCTCGAAAGTTCTCTTAAAAATCTTCCCATATTGATATTTTTTATAGTGATGTCTTTGTATGGATTACTCAACATTCAATTGTTTCCATGCAATGGTTAGATTAAGTACGTGATCTTGTATATTGACTTAAACTGTAACACCCCTTACCCGTATCTGATGCCGGGATAAGGTTCAAGGCGTTATCGGACTTGAACATACACCATTTCATAAAATCGGGCTATAAAATTTCATTTAAATTAAAAACATTCAATCACATGCATAATGTCCCTTACACGAGCTACCGAGGCTCTAAACATGCATTAAAGGCGGGTTGGGACTAAACCGAGAACTTTGGAAAGTTTTGGGAAAACTTAGAGAAATTTTCATGAAACAGGGTCACACGCCTGTGTGGACACAGGGACACGCCCGTGTGTCTTCAACACGCCTATGTCCTCAGGCCATGTAACTTTCTATTTATGACGTCAACAAAACAAATTGAACCACACCGCCAGGCCACACACCCGTATGCTAAGCCGTGTCCTCCACACGGCTGAGACACATGGCCGTGTCTCTGCCCGGGTGGTTAGCACTTAGGCTATTTTCCAAGCCTTTTTGTTGCCTTAATCTTTCACAAACTTAACCACTTTAAATACACATATCATAGCATCATTTTAATGATTCAGCATGCCTCACTATGGCACGTTTTTAACAATCAACCATAACATATTACCCAATAATTAATCTCTACTTATTCAACAAATGTCCATGTTCAATCATTATCAACTTAATGCCAATTTACGTGTTTATTCCATAGCCATGACCACCCTGAATGGTCCTAAGGCATTCTCATGCACATATGTTATACTATTAATCCATAATAAACAATTATAATCACATTAACAAATAGTAAGGATAATTAGGCTTATAAGCCAAAACATTATAACCCACATCCCATGGCAATATACAATGAATCAACATGAGCCAATACTTTTGGCTACTCATGATAACCTCTAACATAAAAACTAAGTCTTTATACATGCCACTCACTTGTAAAAGCTTAACACACACACACACACACACACACACACACACACACACATATATATATATATATATATATATATATATATCGACACTTCCAAAATGATGACTTGATAGTGTGATGTTGCCTCTGACGATCTCCAACCTCGAGCTAACCTAACAACACTAAAGAAATGAAAAGGAGGAAGTAACCTTTACGTTTAGTAAGTCCATATGAAAATAATAAGTAATATGCCAACATGGTTCTCAAGGTAATACAACCATAATTACTCTTTTACTTATATTCTGGTCATATTGTTTTCTAGAGTCATAGTCACAAAATTATGTATATCTAGAGCTACGGAACTCCAAATTAAGATCTGCTAATTTTATGTGAAACTAGACTCAAATATCTTCTTACCATAAAATTTTTAGAATTTTTGGTTCAGCCAATAAGTACAGTTTACTGTTTGATAGCTTCGACCATTCTTCACTAAAATTTACTTATCTCTTAGTACGGGATTCGGATAATGTTCCCGTCTGATTCTCCTAAAAATAGTCTCATTAGGGACTTATTCATATGAATTCTAACCAATAATTATTTTTTTTAAAATTTCTAGTGATTTTCCCAAGTCAGAACAGGGGATTCCAAACTCATTCTGAATCTGTCTCACAAAAATTCAAATATCTCATAATATAAAATTATTTTGCTTATATTGTTTCTTCTATGTGAAAACATACTCAATAAGCTTTCATTTCATATTTAATTTAACCTCTAGTTCGACTTCCACAATTTTTGGTGGATTTTCAAAGTCGGACTACTGCTTCTTTCCAAAACTATTTTAGTGCAATACAATGATAACTATCATAAGATCATTTTCAACTAATCATGAACTCACCATTTCATGGATCCCATACTCGATTGCACAATTGAGCTTAATATAAACGTCGTTAATTCTCATGCCATACTCAATCATACAAGTTAGTCACGTAACAATACATAATAATAATGGTCTTAGATGAGTTCATCATTACAAGCATTCCAATTTCATTTCTCATATTAATCCCATTGAATTCCTTGGATTCTCGATGGATATTCCATAGTAAACTTATAGCGTACTAACTCATTTATCGTTAATTCATATTAGTGACCTTTTCAACGAGCGCACTCCCGCAAACCTCAATCCTTATGGCAAGATTACTAGTCCAGGCTAAATCCCCCGTAGTATAAACTCATAGAGCAATGTCAGGATTACTAGTCCAGGCTAAATCCCTTGCAATGAAAATTACTCTAACGGATCTGAATTACCAGTCCAGGCTAAATTCATATTCTAGTTCGGATTACCCGTCCAAGCTAAATCCATTTAAAACAAATATTATTTGGGAGGCCAGATCACATAAGGAACAACTGTCTGGGCTAGATCCTTTTTACCGTCAATTCCTTTTTAGGAAAATCCATCGGACATCCTTTTCATTCAACCGGGATATTTAAATCCTCTTTTTTTTTCAATACAATCATGTTTCATGAATTATTATACATTGAGTATCAAAATTTATATCACATTAAAGAATATATATTTTAAGTATTCTAAAAGTATTACTTCGAGTTACATGAACTTACTTGTCGAATTCTCGTCGGGTACAACCATGTAGCAATTCACACAACTCATGTAATAGTAATTTAACATTCATTACATTTTCCACATCATATTCATCATCCATAAATTCTTCTAATATATTAAATCATACACTTTATACCATAATAATAGAGAATTATAATTCAAGCATGATATTACATTATTATTACCATACGAACTTATCTCGAGTTCGAGTACGACTATTTATTTCGAATTACTGATTAACCTCTTTCAACCTCATTCTAAGCCTGAATCTTGTTTTCTTGATCTAGCATTACAAATATAACTTATTTATTACTCACATTATTTAAATGGGTCCATAAATAATACTTTTAAAAATTTACATTTTGACCCCTAAACTTTCACATATTTGCACTTTGGTCCCTAGTCTCGTAAAATGAAATGTGCTCAATTTTCTTGTACTTTAAGCCTATGTTGAACCTTTATTGCTCCTATAGCAGCCCACATTTCTCTTTTATTCACATGATTACTACCCATTTTACAACTTTTACATTTTAGTCCTTTTTTGCATTTTTCATGTAAAATCACTTAATAAAAGTTGCTAAACATGCTTTAATCTTTCATATTCTTACATTAATCTTCAAAATACTAAAATTTCATGCATGGGTCAATTTTTAAACATGAACCTAGCTTAAAATATAGGTAGAAATAGGTAAATCGAGTTACTAGGACTTCAAAAATGTAAAGAATATTAAAAACGGGGCTAGGATGCACTTACTATGGAGCTTGGAAGCTTGAAAACCCTAACCATGGCTTCCTCCTTGCTACATTCGGCCAAACAAGAAGATGGACAAGGGTTTTTGGCTTTTATTTTGTCTTGTAGTCCATTTAATTATCAATTTACCAAAATGCTCTTTTTACTCATCTTAAAAATTACCCTTCCATGTCCATTTTTGTCCAAAAAATTATCCAATAGTCTAATTACCATTTAAGAACCTCTATTTTAAAATTTCATAGCAATTAGACACTTCTAACATGTAGAACTCAACTTTTACACTTTTTACAATTTAGTCCTTTTGACTAAATTGAGTGCCCAAACGTCAAAATTTCCAAACGAGATTTTCACGAAATCATTCCGTGAAATTGTAGACCATAAAAATATACTAAAAATAAACTTTCTTACGTCGGATTTGTGGTCCCGAAGCCACTGTTCCGACTAGGCCCTAATTCGGGATGTTACAATTCTCTCCCTTTAAGGATTTTCGCCCTCGAAAATCTTACCAAAAAAGTGGTTTGGTTTTCACATAAACTCCACTATCTCATAATCATTGCTAAAAAACTTTTACTCAGGCTTTGCTTAATCCTTAGCTCTTTAATTTCTCATACTAAAGTCATGAGCAATTTTTTGTTATACCACACATCAACTGAATCTTGATCTCAATCTGCTTAAAGAGAACTAGCATATTAAAAAATCTGACAATCTCGAAGATACATGATTCCATTGATCCGTTAAGAGAAAATTCAACACATACCGAAATGATTTGCAGATTTCATCAAACATTTAACAACAAGCCACAAAACATCTTTCTCTTTCAAAGATAAGAATAATTCTGATAACAATTCATGTATTTAAATACAAAGATAAAAAATGTTGAGTTCCAAACTCGAGCACCAATACATCACTCCTACGAGTTTTCTTGCAAACTCTCTCTATATAAGCTCTGGATTTTCTATCCAAGCACTTGTAATCACATTTTTCTTTTCTCAAAGATCATACAATAACTAACTCAAGTCATCTACACTATCACAACTTAGATTTGTCTTTAACATCAGATACTTTAAGCTATCATATTGCCTTATAGTCTTATAACACATCACTGAAGGTTGAGGAGTCTTTACCCAATGTAGACTAAATCAGTTTAAAGGGTTCGATTAACAATATTCTCATCTGACCAAGCCTTTCTAACAAGTAATAAACATTTCAACTTCCTTAAGAAGGAAATTTCTATCGTTTAAAACAGCCTTAAATTATATCAAAGCTTTCTAAGAACTATAAACTTTTCATTCAAACTGTTCGTCCTTTACCTATAAGGAAATGAAATCTTATTCCCAGACATAAATATCTCATTTAATCCTCCAAACAATAATCGATTATCGATTGAACAATCAAGTCAGTCTTAATCATCAATAAATGACTTTTCAAGAAATCTTCTCTTCCAGTCGATAAAATGATTCAACAAGTAATCATTCAAAATTCACTTATCATGCTAATCAAAAGACCACTTCAAATACATTAACTCAAAATAACAAGAATATCCCGACTGAAGGCATTAACTTTAATTAACTTACTCGAGAAAAGAAATCCAGATACTAGAACATCATGTTACTAAAATCAAATCGAAAACATAGTTGTAATTGACATAGTCATTAGGCTAAAGAACTCACTTTAGATATAAGTCATGATTAATAATTTACAGAATAAAAATGACAAGAAAACCAAATAAAGAGGTCCAAGTCAGAGAAATCCAAGATAAAGAAACTCCTAAGATTCAGAAATCCAAAATCCAATACCATAAAGGTAGATCATGAACAAAACTCATAAGAAAACATGAAAGATATTGATAATTCCTCAAAGACAAGAGATTCGAAAGAATACATCATTCAAACTCACTGGGAATAGATATGACAAGAACAATATACTTCCCATATATGTATATATATATATCAGACAGAGCAATAATTAGAAGAAACAGAATCATAATGTCATGTGTATTTTCTCATAAAGTCTCAATAGACGGAATGTAATAGAATACCCGAGAGAAATAGAACAACACCAATTATAAACCAATCAGGTTATCAATGCTTTCTTCAAACATCAAGATTAGAAAACATCCTCGTACCATAACAATTTATCAGAAGATAGATAGTCATAATAACACTTCCGAGAATAAATGAATCCTTAGGGTGCCTCAAGAGAAACAGTCATAATCCGCTCACTTTAAGTTGTTACACTCAAATATCATACATTTCAAATATTATTCCTTCGATTATTTCTGTCATCACTAATCCCATATTATTCCTTTCACTAAAGAAAATAAGTTCAGAAGGAATTTTGATTACCACCTTCTTTCAACCTCGTGTCTGAATAAGTCGATTTGCCACGGTTAATTTCTTCTCTCATTATGATATTTCGTAAACCGAAAAATCTTTAAATCAATTTGATACATTTCTAGTTCTGTCTTTACTTATCAATTCATTCACAAACTCTGACCATATTTATAATCGTTCCACAACTGAACTATTTGGTTTCACACTTGGGAGCTTATCCCACAGATCTTGTAAAATCCTTTATAAGCACCATTCTGGCAACAGGGTAGGGTTGTAAGATCCCTAACTCGTCTTTCATACGCATATACATATGACACCATTTCATAATTATAGTAACATTTTCACAAACATAGATGAGTGTACCATAATCTAAGCTCTCATCCAGCACATCATCATATACATATCATTATAGTCATATAACTTGATTCAATAAATTTAGCACATTTATTTAAGCTATGCGAGTTTGCCAATCATACTTATTCAAACAAGCATACGTAGACATTTATTCCATCAATATTTTTGATAAGTTACTCAAACACATGCATTGGTTCAAATAAATCAATCATATACATCATGAAATTATCGATTAAACATAGGTAAGCTCATCATAATATACTCCTTTTTCATACATTTGTTGATTTCTATTTATCACATTCACTTAATAAAGTAAGTCAAGTGCACAACATCAAATGAGCATCAAACCAGTATGGGTATTCATAGCAACATGAATTTCCATCTTACATGTTATCACGTATATCATGAACTTTTATTCATAATTTTCTGAATCCATGCTTATCATGACTATACTTCACCCGAAAACCTTAGCATCACATTTAACATGGTCGATTAGCTCGGTTGGAGAGTACATCTGTCCAAACAATATGGTTCTCATTCGCGTCGAGAGACATCACACTATCACAGGTTGGTGGTATGTATAGCTAGACTCTCATTCACGCTAGGTTAGTCCAAAAATTGACTAAACCATAGCTCTGATACCACTAAATGTAACACCTCTTACCCGTATCCAATGCCAGGACAGGGTTCGAGGCGTTACCAAACTTGAACATACACCATTTCATAAAACGGGCTATAAAATTTCATTTAAATTAAAAACATTCAATCACATGTATAATGTCCCTCACACGAGCTACCAAGGCTCTAAACATGCATTAAAGGCGGGTAGGGACTAAACCGAGAACTTTGGAAAGTTTTGAGAAAACTTAGAAAAAATTTCATGAAACAAGGTCACACGCCGTTGCGGACACAACGACACGCCCGTGTGTCTTCAACACATCCGTGTCCTTAAGCCATGTAACTCTTTATTTATGACGTCAGCAATACAAATTGAACCACACCGCCAGGCCGCACGCCCGTGTGCTAGGCCGTGTGTAATATCCTGAATTAGGGCTTAATCGGAATAGTGGTTTCGTGACCACAAATATGAGATAAAAATAATTATTTTATAATTATTTTGATGATTATGATATGATTGCATGATTGTGTGAAAATTTCGTGATGAAATTCTATGCCTAAAGTGTTTAAATTGAAAGTAGGGACTAAATCGAATAAGTTGCAAAATTTGCATTCTAGAAGTTTTTAGTATGAAATTGCATTGAAATATTAATTAGGAGGTATTAAATAGCAATTTGAAAAATTTTAAATTCATGGACAAAATTAGGACATGGAAGGAATTTTTGAAAGTTTAGTAAGGAGGGGCATTTTGGTCATTTGGATATTAAATGAAATAAAATGGGAAAAATAACACAAAATTGGTCATCATCCTCCTTAGTTGCTGCCGAATTCTCCCTCTCCCCATAGCTAGGGTTTCTTCAACTTTCAAGCTCCATAGTAAGTGATTCCAAGCCCCGTTTTTAATGTTCTTTACGTTTTTGGAATCCCAGAAGCTCGATTAAGCTTATGCTAGCAATAATTCAACCTAGGGTTTATATTTGAAAAAATACCCATAGGTGAAATTTGTGTATTTTGGTGTTTTATGATAGAATATGAGGTTTTAAATTATGTTAGACAACTTGTACTACTCGGTTTTAAGCGAAAACGAGTAAAAGGGCTTAATCGGTAAAAATACCTAATAGTCATAAGTACATGTTAGAGTGTGAATTTGATGTTGCCATAAAAGGGAAAAGTGATCATAATGTTATAAAACATAAGAATAAGGAATAAAGTTTAATTCCCGAGCCTAGGGGCAAAAGTGTAATTATGCAAAAGTTTAGGGGCAAAAGTGTAATTTTCCAAAGTTTGTATTAAATGATGTTTTGATGAATGTATGTATTAAATAAGATTAATTTGGTATTATAGATCAAGAGAAACGAGATTCAAGTCGCGATCGAGGAAAAGAAAAGATTGTGGACTAAATTGCAAAATCTTTATATTTTGGTACCAAGGTAAGTTCATGTGTAAATACTGTAGCATAATTGTTATTTTTAAGTTATTGATGTTAATTATATGATATGCTGATTTTTAATCGTGAAATATTATTCTTTGTGGTTAATGTTGAGTAATATGCAAATTATGTTTACTACTTGATAAATATGAATTGCTACCGAGTATCGGCCCGATATTCCATGGAAGACGGCAAATGTGAGATCGAGGAAAAGCCCGCTTGAACCTTAGGAGTAGATTAGGATACAAGTGACATGTCACTAGGATGGTTGAGCATCCGAACTCGTTGAGTTGAGTCCGAGTTCACTTATGGATGCAAATGTCCGAACTCGTTGAGTTGAGTCCGAGTTCGTGAGATGTAACTAGGCATCCGAACTCGTTGAGTTGAGTCCGAGTTCATTTATGGATGCGAACGCCCGAGCTCGTTGAGTTGAGTCCGAGTTCACTTAGGGGCAGGTTACATGATTTCTTGATTACATATGTGGCACTTATGTGCAAATTATCCATGTATCCGAGTTATATTCCGATGTGTTCAACGGGTGAAATTTCTAGTTAGCACTTAAGATATAAGTGACGTTTTGGGTAAGTGTTGTGAAATGGACACTTTGGACAGGTACGTTCTTAACCCTCGGGTTGGAAATAGATACAACAACGATAAGATCGTAAGATGATGAATGATATTTAGAAATGTGATAAATGTTTTGGTGATACCATGTTAAGGTTGTTTGGTATGATTGTATTGTTATGTTACTTGTTATTTGCATATGAACTTACTAAGCATTTATGCTTACTCCTTCCTTTTCATTCACTGTAGTTTTGAACAAGCCGGCTCAGGAATCGGGACAGGTCGAAAGTTCGATCACACTATCCAAAGGACTTTTATCTTGGTAAATGGCTTGTACAACTACTTAAGTATGGCATGTATAGCAATATACCTATTTTGTGTAAATAATTTTATGATATGGCCATGTTTGGTTGAGAAAATGTTTGATATTGATAAGTCATGGTGATGGCTAATTTAGATCATGTTTGATATCATGGAAGTTTAATAGGTTATCTAGTTCATAAAAATTCATGGAAAGATGAAACTTGCCTTAAAATGTAATATTGTCTGCAGCAATGACATAAATGTGAAAATCACTAAAAATAGTATAAATGAAACTAAATGATGAGTAAGTTATGAAATTTAAGCTTAATGAGTCTATTTTCATGTGGATTGAACAAAAAGGCATATAAATTATATTTTATGAGATATTTAAACTTTTGTGAAACAGGGCAGAGTGATTTATGGATCCCTATTTTGACTTTAAAATTCATAATAAATTTTAAAAAATAATTAGAAGTTTTTCTTTATATTTACAGATTCCTTATTGAGTATAGTTTTAATAGAAACAAACCTCATAGTCATTGAAATTCTGTATAGAGAGATATCTGATTCGTAATACACAGAGATCAGAGCAGTCGAACCCTGAAACATGGGAGACTTTAATTAATAAACTGTACTAATTGGCCAACCAAAAATTCTAGAAAAAAATTAGTAAATATATATATGAGTCTAGATTCAGAAAAAATTTACGGATCTTGATTTCGAGTTTCGTAACTCGAGATATGATTTTTCTTGTAACTGTGATGCGGGTAGCTAGAAAGCTGTGAATGTAGAAACAAATGATTTGAAGTTCTTAATTTGATAAATTATGTTCGGTAACCCCTCAAGCTCGACTCCGGTGATGGTCTCGGGCGTAGGGGCGTTACACCGTGTCCTCCACACGACTGAGACACATGACCATGTCTCTGCCCGTGTGGCTAGCATTAGGCTATTTTCCAAGCCTTTTTGTTGCCTTAATCTTTCACAAACTTAACCACTTTAAAGACACATATCATAGCATCATTTTAATGATTTAGCATGCCTCATTAAGGCAGGTTTTTAACAATCAACCATAACATATTACCCAATAATTAATCTCTACTTATTCAACAAATGTCCATTGTAATGGGACAATTTAGCCCGGGCCCATACCAAAAAAAAAATTAGAAATTAAAAATAAATTAAATGTCCAAACATCCTTTTACAAAGCAACGAGCCTGCATGAAAAACCCAATAACCATGACCCATTACATTGCCCATTACAACCAACCTAAAAAACCTACGCCCAATCCCATGGCCTGAAATTGGACCAATTTTTGGCAAACAGAAATCCCTAGGGCTAATTGCCACAATAGAGACCTCCACGTGTGTCGCTCCCCTCTGTATATCCACACGGCCTTTGTACTTGCGAAAAACGACAAAAACAACAATAATAACAGTAATATATAGCAATATACAGTAAGAAAATGAAAAAAAATGAAAAAAAAAGAAAAAAGGCTGGTATTTTGTATTTTATTTTCGTTCGGCTATAAAAAGCCGAATACGTTTCTGTAAAAGATTACGAACGCTTGAATAAAAAATAGAAAACAGTTTTCAAAAGGTGATTTCTATTGGTTTTATCTATTTCATCTAGTTTCTTTTATTTTTATTTTTTATATATATCCGAAAACAAAAGAAGAAAAACAAGGAAAAGGAGTTTACCTTTTGATTCACCTGAAAATAGAGGTTTTGGCTTTTCGCCACCGTGTCATGCGGTGGTCTTGTGATGTGCGGGCGCCAGGCAGATCTGACTGAGCTAGGCTGAAAATCACCTAGGTTGAGAAAAGTAGGGAGAGTTTTTGGGATTTTTTTATTTTGAAGGATAAAATGTTTTTTTTTTAAAAAAAAATTGCTTAAATAGCCTTCGTGAAACGGCGTCGTTTCACTTAGGCTTTTAAAGTGCAAAATGGCGTCGTTTAAAGGGGGATCCGTGCGAGTGACCCGACCCGAGGTCCTTCCACATGTTTTTAATAAAGGGGCAATTTGCTCCCTAGGTCCTTCCACATTTTCATTGCTATGCAATCTAGTCCCATTTATATTTTTCTTTTATTTTTATTTTAGCCTAGAAATTTAATTTTTGTTTCGATCTGGTCCTTGAGCCATTTAAATGCGTATATTGGAACGACACCGTTTTGGTGGTAGGGCATAATTTCCCAGTGGGTCCCTATGATGTGGCACATATTTTAATTTGGTCCTTATACACTGATTTCTTTGTCTTTCTTACCTCTGATTTTATTTTTGTTCTGATTGAGTCCCTATTTCATTGAACTTTAACCTTTTTATTTATTTGTTATTTATTTTACTATTTTATATTAAATTATTTCGTTTTTATTAATTATTTACATTAGGTTATTTTATTATATGCATATTTTTTAATATATATTATCTTTTATGTATTATTCAGTTTAAACCTTTTTTAATGAATTTAAAATTTGTTGTGTCCTTTATTATTTTTTAAAAAAATCATTTTATTATTTATCTACGGTTATTATTTATTTTAAATATATGATTTATTTTTACTAATATATATATGTATACATATTATCAATTTTAAAATTTTCCATAAATTGTTTTGTTAGTTATTTTTATATCATTTATTTATTTATTTATTTTTATATATATATTCTTATTTTATTTTTATATTTAATTTTTTTATATAAAGTTTTATTTGATTTCTTAGTTTTATTTTATCTATGTACATATTTTATGAATTGTCATTATTTGCTTTATGTTTTTTATTGATTTGTTCACTTCTTCAAGATTTGGATTTTGCTATTTTTATCATTATTATTATTATTATTGTCATGTTAGTCTTAGCATTGATGTATTATTTGTGCTATTAACTATATTCTATTATTATCCTTTCTTTTGATTGTCTATATTAGCTTTAAAATTGGTCCATCATGTAATTTTCGTGAATTATTTTTTTAGTATTTGTGTTTTATAATTTATTAGCGTAATGATTTTATTCACAAATCATAGTTTTAAATAAAAATACATTGTTACATGTTATTCAACAGTTCTCAAAACAAGGCAATATTTCGTGTTTAGAAATTTGAGAAATCGTGCCCTAACGTGCTGGGCTTCGATTTTCCGTTTGACCAAACAACCGAATATCATTTTTAAAATTTTAATGCATGAGTTTTGGAAATCATGAGATGATCTTAGTATCGAGGGTTTGAAATTTCGTATCCTAACGTGCTGGATATGATATTTTATTTCTTCGGAACAAGAGAATCTCAATATTCACTTCGAGTTATCCAAACATTTTTTAAAGGGATTTTATTTTAAAATCTTTTCAAATTTTCGACATTAGGACATTAATTAATCAATAAGGTACCAATTTTGGGCGTTGCGAGGGTGCTAATCCTTCCTCACACGTAACCGACTTCTGAACCAGTTTTCTTGAATTTCGTAGGCTAAAATCAATATTTTAAAAGGTTTTATAGGTGATTCGATCACACCTAAACAAAAAGGATTGGCGACGACTCCATATTTTTTTTAAAGTTGATCCCCGTTTTTCAAAATAAAAAATGGTTTCGACATCCATATTCAATCATTATCAACATAATGCCAATTTACGCATTTATTCCATAGCCATGACCACCCCGAATGGTCTTAAGGCATTCTCATGCACATATGTTATACTATTCATCCATAATAAACAATTATAATCACATTAACAAATAGTAAGGATAATTAGGCTTATAAGCCAAAACATTATAAGCCATATCCCATGGCTATATACAATGAATCAACATGAGCCAATACTTTTGGCTACTCATGATAACATCTAACATAAAAACTAAGTCTTTATACATACCACTCACTTGTAAAAGCTTAATATATATATATATATATATATATATATATATATATATATAAGTCGACACTTCCAAAATGATGACTTGATAATGTGATGCTGCCTCTGACGATCTTCAACCCCGAGCTAACCTGACAACACTAAAGAAATGAAAAGGAAGGAGTAAGCTTTATGCTTAGTAAGTCCATATGAAAATAATAAGCAATATGCCAACATGCTTCTCAAGGTAATACACCCATAATTACATTTTTACTTATATTCTAGTCATGCTATTTTCTCTAGTCATAGTCACTAAATTATTTATATCTGGAGCTACGGAAATCCAAATTAAGATCTGATAATTTTCACTAAAACTAGACTTACATATATTCCTACCATAAAATTTTTAGAATTTTTGGTCAAGCCAATAAGTACAGTTTATTCTTTAAAGTCTCCCCTATTTCGCTGTTTGACAGCTTCGACCTTTCTTCACTAAAATTTATTTATCTCTTAGTACGGGATTCGGGTAATGTTCCCGTCTAATTCTCTTGAAAATAGTCTCATTAAGGACTTAGTCATATGAATTCTAACCAATAATTATTTTTTTTACAGTTTCTAGTGATTTTCCCAAGTCAGAATAGGGGATTCCAAACTCATTCTGCATCTATCTCAAAAAAAAAAATATCTCATAATATGAAATTTTTTTGCTTGTACCGTTTCTTCTATGTGAAACTAGACTCAATAAACTTTCATTTCATATTTAATTCAACATCTAGTTCGACTTCCAAAATTTTTGGTGGATTTTCAAATTCGAACTACTGCTACTGTCCAAAACTGTTTTAGTGCAATACAATGATAACTATCATAAGATCATTTTCAACTAATCATGAACTCACCATTTCATAGATCCCATACTCGATTACACAATAGAGCTTAATATAAATGTCATTAATTCTCATGGCATACTTAATCATACAAGTTAGTCAAATAACAATACATGACAATAATAGTCTTAGATGAGTTCATCATTACAAGCATTCCAATTCCATTTCTTATATTAATCCCGTTGAATTCCTTGGATTTTCGATGGACATTCCATAGTACACTTATAGACTAACTCATTTATCGTCAATTCATATTAGTGACGTTTTCAACGAGTGCACTCCCGCGAACCTTAATCCTTACGATAGGATTACTTGTCCAGGCTAAATCCCCCGTAGTATAAACTCATAGAGCCATGTCAGGATTACCAGTCCAGGCTAAATCCCTTGCAATGACAATTACTCTAATGAGCTCGGATCTAAATTAACAGTTCAGGCTAAATTCAGATCCTAGTTCAGATTACCTGTCCGAGATAAATCCATTTAAAACACATATTCTTCGGGAGGCCAGATCACATAAGGAACACCCGTCTGGGCTAGATCCTTTTTACCGTCAATTCCTTTTTAGGAAAATCCATCGGACATCCTTTTCATTCAACCGGGATATTTAAATCCTCTTTTTTTTTTTTTCAATACAATCATGTTTCATGAATTATTATACATTGAGTATAAAAATTTATATCACATTCAAGAATATATATTTTAATTATTCTAAAAGTATTACTTCGAGTTACATGAACTTACTTGTCGAATTCTCGTCGAGTACAACCGTGTAGCAATTCACACAAATCATGTAATAGTAATTTAACATTCATTACATTTTCCACATCATATTCATCATCCATAAATTCTTCTAATATATTAAATCATACACTTTATGCCATAATAATAGAGACTTATAATTCAAGCATGATATTGTATTATTATTACCATACGAACTTACCTCGAGTTCGAGTACGACTATTTATTTCGAATTAGTGCTTAACCTCGTTCAACCTCGTTCTAAGCCTGAATCTTGTTTTCTTGATCTAACATTACAAATATAACATATTTATTACTCAAATTATTTAAATGGGTCCATAAATCATACTTTTACAAATTTACATTTTGACCCCTAAACTTTCACATATTTGCACTTTGATCCATAGTCTCGTAAAATGGAATATGCTCGATTTTCTTGTACTTTAAGACTAGACGAACCTTTATTGCTCTTATAGCAGCCCACATTTCTCTTTTATTCACATGATTACTACCCATTTTACAACTTTTACATTTTAGTCATTTTTATGCATTTTCATGTACAATCACTTAGTAAAAGTTGCTAAACATGCTTTAATCTTTCATATTCTTCCATTAATATTCAAAATACTAACATGTCATGCATGGGTCAATTTTTAAACATGAACCCTAACTTAAAATATGGGTAGAAATAGGTAAATCGAGTTACCGGGACTTCAAAAATGTAAAGAACATTAAAAACGGGGCTAGGATGCACTTACTATGGAGCTTGGAAGCTTGAAAACCCTAACCATGGCTTTCTCCTTGCTACATTCAGCCAAACAAGAAGATGGACAAGGGTTTTTGGCTTTTATTTTGTCTTTTAGTCCATTTAATTACCAATTCACTAAAATGCCCTTTTTACTCATCTTTAAAATTTTACCCTTCCATGTTCATTTTTGTCCAAAAAATTATCCAATGGTCTAATTACCATTTAAGGTCCTCCAATTTAAAATTTCATAACAATTAGACACTTTTAACATGTAGAACTCAACTTTTTCACTTTTTACAATTTAGTCCTTTTGACTAAATTGAGTGCCCAAATGTCAAAATTTCCGAACGAGATTTTCACGGAATCATTCCCTAAAATTGTAGGCCATAAAAATATAATAAAAATAAACTTTTTTATATCGAATTTGTGGTCCCGAAACCACTTTTTCGACTAGGCCCTAATTCGGGGTGTTACATCAACATTCAGTGGCAATCCCGGACTAAAAAGTTGGTGATAATTTTTGTTTAGTCATTGTATGTACCTAGGAGAGTTCTGTTGTTGGATATGTTATGTGTTGGATGAATTTAACATTTTAAATGTTATGTGAATATGTATATAAGTATAAGTTGATAATGATCTTGGTATTGGGTCATCCTTGTTGGGTATAGGTATGTATGTTATAATGCTTATGTGGTGATAAATAATATGCTATAAACAGGCTAGCAAATAAATGGTATGTGTATGCTAAGTTTGAATGGATTTGGTAAGCTTTGTGCATGTTTGAATAATTGAATGGAACTATTATTATAAGGTGCTTAAAATGGTCAAATGATGTATGCTATATTAATTGTTTTGAGGTGTATCGGATATTGGATTTGTTTGGATATAATGTTATGTTTGGACTTGAATTGTTGGATTGAAGTGTCAAATGTGGCATATTGGTTAGGCACTTAGGTTGATTATTATAAGTAATATTTTTTGCATAACATTGATGCTTTCGAACTGGTTGAAACTTGGTATAAAATGTTGTTTATGGTATAAGTGATTTAGGGTTAGAAAACTTGTTTTGGAAGATCTCAACAAATAGACACAACCTGATACACAATCGTGTGTCATACACAGGCATATGGCATGATCGTGTGATCTGCACGTTTAAGGTGATTTTAGTTCACACAGCTACAGTCTGTTACATGGGCCAACAACACGACCGTGTAACATCTTTTGAGTCTTTGGAATTTTGACCCACACAGCCTTAGCCTTTCACGCGATCAAATAACATGGTCGTGTGACCCCTGTTTGTAAAATTTTCTTATCTTTTTGTTCTTATTTCGATTTGATCCCTGATTGATACCAGATTGGTTTTAAGCTTCCATAAGCTCGATATAAACCCAAAATTGAATTGCATGTCGTATTTGATACTATATGAACAAAGTGATATTGAATTGATATTTGGACTATGAAAAGTAATCAAATGTTCCGTATTTGTTTGTAGCACCTTATAACTCGGGTCTGACGCTCAGACAGGGTATGGAGTATTACAATTTTTGTAACCATTTTTTTGAAAAAAAAACGGGAATCGGCTTGGATTTTGAAATAAAAAAAAATGAGAGTTGCCACCAATCATTTTTGACGAGGTGTGATCGGGTCACCTTAAATTAATCATTTTAATAAAAGTTAAGATTTACTAAAACGATAATTTTTGGTCTACGAAAATCAGAAAATGAGTTCGGGAGTCAGTTACGCACGAGGAAGGGTTAGCACCCTCGATACGCCCAAAAATTGGTACCTAGTTGATTAATTAACGTCTTAGTGTCGAAGATTGAAAACTTGAAATACATTGAAATACGATCCCTCTTTGTAAAGAAAATGCTCAAATATTAAAAACCTTCTCATCTCAAAATATAAAATGTCACATCCAGTGAGTTAGGACACGACATCTTGAATTTTCGAGAGCGAGCTTACCTTTTATATAAAATTTACGTATTTTAACTTATTAAAAGGGTATCCGGTTATTTTAGAGTAAACGAGAGTAATCGAAACCCAGTAAGTTAGGGCACGTTTTCTCGAATTCTCAAACACCGAATATTGCCTTTATTTCAAAACAAATTGTTATTTCGAGATGACAAAATGTCATACCCGGTAAGTTAGGGCACAACACTTCGTATCTCCGAGAATAAGCTTTTTTTCAAAACTCGTATAGCGATTTAAAAGAGTATTCCGCTATTTAGGTTAAATGAGGAAAATCGAAACCCAGTAAGTTAGGGCACGATTGTCTCGAATTACCAAATACGGAATATCACTTTTATGAAAGAATTATTATTGGGGTTGGATAAAAACCTAAATTCGTAATGAAACGAGATAATCAAGGATGCATAAATAAATTTAGATTGACAAGCATAACAGAATAAATATGAATGTGAATAATAATGATAAGAGTAAAGATAAATGAATAAAACGAATAAAAAAAATAATGAATAAGACAGAAATATTCAAATTAAAAAGAACTCGTAATAAACAATCATTATGCAAAACAAAAGAATGGTAACATAGTAATAGTAATAATAATATTAATAGTAATAATACAAGTAATAATTTAGAAATGATGTATGAAAGTGTATATATACGTGTATATATAAATAAATAATATATGATGCAGTGAGGGAAGAATAAAATAAATGTATTTAAAAGGTAATAAGCGAAAATGTAAGAAGTATAATGATATAAATAATAATAATATTAAAATAAAGTAATAAGCAAGTGAAAATGTTAAGTACAATAATATATGCTATACATAGGAAGAAAAAGAAGAAAAAATAAAAATAAATAAAATAAATAAAATAAATAAATAAATAATACTATATAAAGAGTATATATATACATGTATAAAATAGATATAACAATAATGAAATTAAAAATATATATATATATATATATATATATATATTTATATGATGTTAAAAGATGTATATATAATATTTATATTAGGAATAATAATGATAGTAAAAATAATACTACGTAGATATAGTAATACATAATATAGTTATTAAAAAATGTATTCGTAACATATAGAAAAACACAATACTAAGAGGATGTATATACGATACACATATATATATTAAAAGATAATAATGTTAGGAAACAATTATTAAAGGTATTACATAAAAGTATATATATATATATATTAAAAATAAATATATGGCGATATTACAAGTATGTGCATAATATATATTTAGATATTATACATAATATATAAAAAGAATATATATATATAGTATCGAAAAGGAGAAATAGACATAATATATATGTACAAATCTATAAAAATATAGACATAGTATGATACTATCATATATATGTATTAATAAGAATAATAATATTAAAACTATTAATAATACTTTATAATATATATATATATATATAAGTATTAAATAAAATAATAATAATGAGCTGTTAATAAAAATACAACAATAATAAAATATAATATTATAAATAATATTAAAAATTAAATTAGAATAATGAAAAGAAAAAAAGTAAAAAAAAAGGACGAAATCGAATTAAAAATGGAATTTTGAGGCGAATTTAAAATAAATGATAGAGGGGGGGCTAATTCGAATGCGCGAGCAAACAGGAGGGCCTAAAGGAGTAAATATCCCGACTTCCTAAAACGGCGTCGTTCGTATAGGTGCCAAATTGAAAACGAGACAAATTTTAAGGCCAGATTTAAAAAATAAAAACCTGATTGCAAAATATATAGAAAGCGGAAGGACCGCGCGCAATTAGACCCTTACACAAAAACGCGCGGATCTTGAGGCGGGTCGAAGCCGGGTCTCGGGTCAGGGTAGTTAA
Organism: Gossypium arboreum; assembly: GCF_025698485.1. Lineage (NCBI taxonomy): Eukaryota > Viridiplantae > Streptophyta > Magnoliopsida > Malvales > Malvaceae > Gossypium > Gossypium arboreum. The sequence goes on from NC_069075.1 coordinate 125,156,553, forward strand.
ACGACGTCGTTTTTGGGTCTTGGCCTGGACACCAAAACGGTGCCGTTTTGGTAGGCTATAAAAGCCTAAAAACTTCTAAAAATTTTCATTTTAGCTGCTAAAGGGAAAAAAAAAGGGGAGAGGGAGATTCCCGACCGAAGAGCCGGCCACCATACACGGTGGCCGGAAATCGCCCGAAGGTAAGATTTTTGTTTTTTTTTTTTTGCATTATTTTTGCTATATTTATGTAGATATATGTCCTTTTTTAATAAAATATGGTTTAGTATGTTCAAATAAATTCGAGAGAAAAAAAAAAGGGAAAATAGATAAACCTTTGGCTTCTGTTTTCGATCTTTCTTGCTGCGGTTTTATGTTGATATTTGTAATCTTCAATGGTGTTTTGATTTGCTGTTATTTTCCTCTTTTTTATTTTTCAATCTCTCTAAAAAAATTTACAAAGGTATAAGAGGCTTTATATAGCCGTGTACAAAATGTCTCTGTTCAACTACTTGTCATTCTTTTTAATTTTTTACAGGTGCCTCTTGAGGGCGATGGACTTGACGGGGCGGTGCTGCCGCAGGCAGGAGGTGGCAGATGAACAGACGGCCTTAGGTGCGGCGCACCTAGGGTTTGTAGTTTTTGTTTGGTGTTTTTGTGTTTGGGGTTTTAGGTTTGGGTTAGGTTATTTGTTTTGGGTTGGGCTATTGTTGTTTGGGCATGGGGTATTTGGGAATTATTTGGGTTTGGGGTTAGGTTAAATTTGGGCCTTCTACAGCTGCCCCTCTTTGCTCGTTGTAGTGTAACGAGAATAGAGCAAAGACTTAAAAAAAAGGGCCAAATTTACCTGGATCTACCGAGTCTTGACCTCTCTTGGCGTTTCTTTTCTTCAAGTATCTTCAATGTGCTCCACTGTAACTTCAAGGGGATAAGGTTTGTGATGATCTACTCTACCGTAACTTTAGAGAGATAAGATCTGTTTATCTATGGATTCACTCTATTCCACTGCAACTGTAGGGAAATAAGATTTGCCATCTTCAATCTACTCCGCTGAAACTTCGAGGAGATTTGTTGCGGCTTCTATCCTTTCCAGTGCTATTTCAAGGAGAACAGATTTGTAATTTCCTGCCTATGACCCTATTGCTTAGGAGTTTAAGGCCCATCACTTCTGCTATGTTTCCCTACTGTTTAGGGGGTTAAGATTCGTCAATCTTCAGCCTGTTACCCTACTGTTTAGGGGTTTAAGGCTTGTCACCTTTGATCTGTTTCCCTACTGCTTAGGGCGTTAAGATCTGTGAATTCAACCTGTTACCCTACTGTTTAGGGGGTTAAGGTTTGTCAATCTTCAATCTGCTCCACTACTGCTTAGGGAGATAAGATCTGTAATTTGGTCTGTTACCCTACTGCCTAGGGGTTTAAGACCCTTCGTCTTCGATCTGCTCCACTACTGCTTAAGGAGATAAGATCTGCAATTTGGTCTGTTACCCTACTGCTTAGGGGTTTAAGACCCTTCATCTTCGATCCGTTTCCCTACTGCTTAGGGGGTTAATATCTGTAAATTCAGCCTGTTACCCTACTGCTTAGGGATTTAAGGTCTGGTGCATTTACTGATTCTAAGAACATGACCTGTAGAATCAGTTCCATGTATTTATATTTATGCCAAAGAATTAGGATGCTATGATCAAAATGAATAAAATGCTCCTAATTAGATGCATTATGAATGATCTATGAATGTATGGGTGCAACATGTTGTGAGCGTGAATCCCTTTTGTTGCCATTGCTCTTTGTTCATCAAGGTTCTTTCACTGAAATGGTACTCTGTCTTCTTGTTCAGCTCAAATTTTGAACAGAAAACCCGAAGAGGTGGTCCCAATTTATACTCTTTCTTCTCATATGCTTCCAATCTTTAAGTTTGGTTAGTTCTAAATAATAGTCCTGTTTTAGGTTCCTGTACTATTTAGAAACTTTCAGAGTAATATACAGAACTCTTTTTTGCGAAAATGGCTTTAGCCCATTAATCATCATTTCAATGCAAAATGCTTGCGAAAGATTATAACAATGACAAACTGAAATTTGTCAGAAACAAGATTTGAAGGGAATAGATTAATCACAGTCAACAAACATTGCTGGAATAAAAAATGAATAAAAGGGAATAGGTGCCCCAGATATCGCAGTGTGAGCTTCTTTGCACGAACTTCTTGAGGACTCCCTTTTTGCCCAATATGTGCTTAGGGGATCTAGAGTACCCTTGTAGATGCCCCAAGACGTAACATCTCTCTTCCTTGTTAATTTAGGTATCATGCCCCACCTTTGATTAAAAATTTGAATCGCTCTTTACGGGTTTTCAATTCAAAATCCCTTTGGTCTCAAGGTGCTCTTTGCGAGTTTTCACCCTGGCCTCTCCTTTTTTTTTTCTTAGGCGAAGTATTTCTTAACCGAATCTGAATTCATGGGATTGGGTAAGGTCTTTCCATCCATTTCAGCCAATATCAATGCTCCGCCAGAAAAGGCTTTCTTCACCACATAAGGCCCTTCCCAATTCGGCATCCATTCCCCTGAAATCCTTTTGTATGGGCAGGATCTTTTTCAATACTAGGTCTCCCTCGTGGAATTCCCTAGGATGAACCTTTTTGTTGTAAGCTCGCATCATTCGCTTTTGGTACATTTGACCATGGCAAATAGCCCTTAACCTCTTTTCTTCAATCAGATTCAATTGATCGACGGATCGGATCCATTCGCTTCATTCAACTTTACTTCGACAAAACTCGAGGAAGGAATCTCGACTTGATAGGTAAAACCGCTCCATCCCATAGACCAATGAGAAAGGCGTTGCCTAGTAGCGATCTGACAGATGTTCGATAAGCATAGAGGGCGAATGGTAGCTTCTCATGCCAATCTTTATAAGTCTCAGTCATTTTCCCCACAATCTTCTTAATGTTTTTATTAGCTGCCTCAACTGCCCCGTTCATTTTTGGGCGATACGGCGACGAGTTGTGGTGTCTGATCTTGAACTGACTGCAGATTTCCGCTATTATGCTATTGTTCAAATTCAATGCGTTGTCAGATATGATCCTTTCCGGTATTCCATATCGACAAATGATTTCCTTTTTTAGGAACTTGCTAACTGCCGATTTTGTAACATTGGCATATGAAGTGACTTCCACCCACTTGGTGAAATAGTCAATGACCACAAAGATGAATCGATGCCCATTTAAAGCTTTAGGTGAAATTGGCCCAATCATATCCATGCCCCACATCGAGAAAGGCCATGGAGAAGTCATAACATGCAGAGGTGAAGGAGGCACATTAATCTTGTCTCCATAGATTTCGTACTTATGACATCTTTTGGCGTAGTTAATACAGTCTCCTTCCATGGTGGACCAATAATAACCGAACCTCATAATTCGCCTGGCCATTGTAAAACCATTAGCGTATGTCCCACAGACGCCCTCATGGACTTCTTCCAAGATTTTCTTAGCCTCAATTGCGTCTACACATCTTAACAGTACCTGATCCTTCCTTCTTTTGTATAAGATCTCCCCGTCCAAGACATAATCACTAGCCAGTCTTCTCGATGTCCTTTTGTCATTCTCAGTAGCTTGGTCGGGGTACTCACAATTCTTCACATATCGCAGGATATCATGGTACCAAGGGTGATCATCATTTTCTTCTTCTTCTTCGAGATTATACCAATAAGTCAGAGCTTCATAAATGCTCATTTGGATTGGTTTCACATCTTCTTGGTTATTCACCTTGATCATAGAGGCTAAAATTGCTAGGGCGTCAGCCATCTGATTTTCTTCTCGCAGAAGGTAATAGAAGACAATGTCATCAAACTCTTTAATCAATTCAAGAATCAGCCTTCGATAATTGATCAATTTGGGGTCTCTCGTCTTCCATTCACCCTTGAGTTGATAAATCACTAGGGCAGAATCTCCATATACCTCTAACACCTTGATTTTACGTTCTATGGCCGCACGTATTCCCATGATGCACGCTTCGTACTCTGCCATATTGTTCGTGCAGTCAAAACCCAATTTACTAGTGAAGGGATAATGATCTCCATTTGGGGACACTAAAACTGCCCCGATTCCGTTACCCACAGCATTTGATGCTCTGTCAAAGTTTAGCTTCCAAGGATGACCTTCTTGAGGGTCTTCTTCAGTGGTTACTATGCACATTAGATCTTCATTTGGAAAGTCAAAGTTCAGAGGCTCGTAGTCCTCTAGGGCTCTGCTGGCTAGGAAATCTGCTATCGCACTCCCTTTTACGACCTTCTGGTTCACATAGATTATATCGAACTCAGAAAGTAGAATTTTCCATCGGGTCATTCTCCCATTCAAAGTAGTCGACTCCATCAAGTATTTCAGAGGATCCATTTTAGAGATCAACCAAGTTGTATGGTACAACATGTATTGTCTCAATCTTCGGGTTGTCCAGATTAAGGCACAGCACAACTTTTCAATTAACGAGTATCTCGTCTCACACTCAGTAAACTTTTTACTAAGGAAATATATCGCTCTTTCTTTCCTTCCTGATTCATCGTGTTGGCCAAGCAAGCATCCCATAGAATGTTCAAATACCGTCAAATACAGTATCAGTGGCTTATCTAGACTAGGTGGTGTCAACACTGGGGCATTAGACAAATATTGCTTAACTTTGTCGAAAGTATGCTGGCATTCCTCGTCCCAACCACCAGGGTTGTGTTTCTTAAGGAGACGGAATATGGGGTCACATTTCTCTGTTAGTTGTGAAATAAACCGAGCGATGTAATTTAGTCTTCCTAGGAATCCCCGAACTTTCTTCTGAGTATGTGGTGGAGGTAACTCTTGTATGGCTTTCACTTTATCTGGGTCAATCTCAATCCCTTTTTGACTGACCACGAATCCTAGCAGTTTTCCTGACCTGGCTCCGAAGGTACATTTTGCGGGATTGAGTTTCAACTGGAATTTCCTCAACCTCAAAAATAATTTCCTCAAGAATTGCACATGCTCTTGTTCATTCCGAGATTTGGCGATCATGTCGTCGACATAGACTTCAATTTCTTTACGATCATATCATGGAATAGGGTTACCATGGCTCTCTGATATGTTGCTCCCGCATTTTTCAATCCGAACGGCATCACCCTATAGCAAAAGGTTCCCCACATGGTCACAAATATGGTTTTTTTCATGTCTTCAGGATGCATCTTGATCTGATTGTACCCCGAGAAACTATCCATGAAGGAGAAGAGTGAGTAACCTGCTGTGTTATCCACTAAGGTGTCAATATGAGGCAGCGGGAAATTATCCTTCGGGCTGGCTTTATTTAAGTCTCTATAGTCTACACACATCCGTACTTTTCCATCTTTTTTAGGGACGGGGACGATGTTGGCTACCCATTCTGAGTACTTAACTACTTGTAGGAAACCAGCATTAAATTGCTTCTTGACCTCCTCTTTTATTTTCATCAAAACATCGGGTCGCATCCTTCGATGCTTTTACTGAACTGGTTTGCATTCTTCTTTGATGGGGAGCCTGTGTACCACAATGTCAGTACTTAGCCCAGGCATATCTTGATATGATCATGCAAAGACATCCTTGAACTCTTGGAGTAACTCAATAAGGTCTCGCTTTGTCTCTGTGGCAATGCAAGCTCCGATTTTTACTTCTTTCTTTTCTAGTTCATCTCCCAAGTTCACGACTTCTACAGTCTCTTTGTGGGGTAGAATCTGTTTCTCCTTGTGTTCTACCATCCTTAACAAATCAGGGGATAAGTTACAGTCTTCATCATCCTCAAAGTCTTGAGATCCCTCTAGACACATATCCCGCTCAAAAGGAGACTCTGAATTAGTAGCAACGTCACTCACATCATTGATATCTGGAGACCTATTGTAGGTGCGAAGGAAGACACAAAGAACAAGAGAATTTAAGAACAATGATATGTATGGTATGATCATGAATGAAAGTATAAAAGAATATTTGCATGGAATAAGTCAAAAGGATGCATTTCATTGAAATAACGATTTCAAACATAAGCCTATTTCACAAAAGGACACTTGTTACTCCTAGGCCTAGAGCATAAGTGTGTTTTGGATATTACTCTGAGTTAGTTCTAAAGACTACAGGAATTTCTTCCACAGTCCAATTATTCAGAACGCTTCCCAGCTCATAGGGGCGAATGCCCGACAAATTCTCTACCCCAGTTCCTTCTTCATATGTGGCATTGATGTCCGAACTCTCTATCAATTCTTCCATGATTTCTTTTCCGGACATCTTCCGCTCGGAGTGAATGACCCCTCCAGACACAAAAGTCTTCGATATATGGGGGAAAATCATTGGTTCCCATTCGATTTCTCCCCCGCTCAATCGCGCTCTTCTTCTTTCTTGCTTCTTCTCAAGTTCCTTCTTTCTTTATTTCATGTCTGGCTTAAACCCTAACCCAAAACGGTCTTGTTTGCCCTTCATCATTGGTACATTAATCCTTCCCTGGAGGTATCTCCCAAGTCCTCTTCCGGGTAGAGCCCCTTTTCCAATAGTTAGCCGTAGTCTCATTCTTGTAGTCTTAGATAACCTGGGCATTGGAATCTTATTTCCTTCGGTGATGAACGTCACGTTCACAAACTCTAAAGATCGAAAAGAGCACTCGATTGCTTCATCATTTGCCTTCAGATATGGGGCGTCACTGGTTATTGTCGCGATGATGTCCTCTTCAACGTTGATCATTACTAACCGACCTTCGGTTACTAATTTCAACTTTTGATGCAGGGATGAAGGGACTGCCCCTGCCGAGTGTATCCATGGTCTCCCCAATAGGCAATTATACGAAGGCTTAATGTCCATGACCAAGAAATCTACCTCATATGTGCTCAACCCGATTAAGAGGGGTACTTCAATTCTCTCCATTACCTTCCTTTCCGTGCCATCAAATGCTCTCACTACACTTTGGCATGTCTTCATATGGGAACTATCCACTGGCAACCTACTCAACGTAGATAGGGGTAGGATATTCAGTACAGACCCATTGTCAATCAATACCCCCGGTAACGTGTACCCTTTACAGCGAGTCGTGATGTGTAAAGCTTTAGTTGATCCTCGGCCCCCTGGCGGTACCTCATCGTCATTGAAGAATATGAAGTTGTCAACACTTATATTGTTGACTAAGCGGTCCAATTTGTTTACAGAGATATCGTTAGCAACATAAGTTTCATTCAGCACCTTCATCAATGCGCTGTGATGGGTTTCGGAGCTTAAAAGTAAGGCCAGTACCGATATACGCGCTGGCTATTTGTGTAACTATTCTACGACGCTATATTCGCTGTGCTTTAGAAATTTTAAGAATTCCTTGGCTTCTTTTTCAGTCACTGATTTATTAACAGTTGGTTCAAGCCCCGCCGGCTTCTCTTTCTTTTGCTCAATTGCTAATGATTTTTCTTTAACCTGCTCGACTTTTGTATTTGGGGTATAATTCCTTCCACTACACGTATAAAAACCTTCATCTTGAACTTCTTCTGATGCATTAATCGTGTAACATCCTAATTTTCGGGTTTTTCGCGATTCTTGATATTTTAAGTAAATTTCTAAAATTTGGTAGGTGATGATGGAATTCATAATTTGGGTGTGTAAATGGGCTTATGGAAGGCCCATGAGTTGGCCAAAACCCGGTGGAATTTTTAAATTTTGGACTTAGGAGTTAGGGGTTCTGGCTAGGTGCCCTTATATTAAGTTGTGGGTAAAGTGTATCACAAAAAGATCCTCTGGCAAAGTGGCTAAGTGACGCCACTAGGGAGCTTTAAAGGTGGCGTGTAAGTGTTGGGGAAGACACAGGATCGATTCCTATGTTGGCAAATAGGAGTATTTATTTTTGTGCGGGAAGGGTAAGTGTTGGAACCCGAGTGGATTCGTAAGAGGAGAGAGTTGGATCAAGTCAAATGCATAAATTAAGGAGGGATAAGGGATAGATTTTAGGGATGTGATATGGAGATAGAGTTGGCGAATAAGGGAGTTTGGAGAGGGATTTTCGTGAGAGGGTATTAGGTTAGTAATTTCAGCATTAGGGTCTTAGTTGTGCCGATTTTGTTCCTTGGTGTGTAGTTTTTCTCTCTTTCTTTTCCAGCCGAATCTACCTCCCTTCTACTCAATTTTCTTCCTTTTTCTTTCTTTCAAAATCAGCCCACTATTTCCTTTCATTCACCATTATTTTCCCTTATCTCTATTTTTGCCGAAGTGCCGCAAAAAGCCGAATCAGTGAAGATAGGGGGTGCCGATTCTTTGTGACCAGCAACTTTTTTCTTCCTTCTCAATAGTTGCCGTTCGATTCCCTTACCTTTTAGGCATCCGGATTCAAGAGGAGAAAGACGTGGTAAGTGTTCAAACTCTAAACAATTCCTAGTGTAGCTTTGGTCAAAAGTCAAACTCCAAGTTTAGGAGATGGCGAATATGGGCATAGACTCTATGGGGTCTTCTTTTAATATTTTTGGTTTATTTATTAAAGGAGCAGCAAGGTGTAGTGTCGGTTTGGATTAGCTTGGATCGACGGAGTAGCTAGGCCTAGTCATCAATCGCGACAAAGGTAAGGTGCCTAAGGCCATTATGGATGGTGGTAGAATGTGTAAGTGTTAATATTGGAAAGTTCTTGATTTGGTTCAATTATTGCGAGCTGATCTATTTAACAATTGATTATAGGAGAAATCGCATAGGAGATCTCGTCAAGGAATATCGCAAATCGTGTGTAACGAACCCTTTCATAGCTTAAAGCGATAAAATGTCGAAAAATTTGAAATCTGAAATTCGGCATTTCGAGGACTTGTGAGCAAGCTTAACGCTCACTAGTTAGTTAGAATCGATGAGATGGTGATCGAGAATGATAGAAACAGTAAGAATGTGATTTTGGCATTCTTGGTAAGTTGGGCCTCGAGGGGTCAAGTGGGGCCCATTGGGCTTTCGGGCCCATTTGGGTAAAATTGGTAGAAAACGAAATCGTTATATGGCATGATAAGACTGTTAAAACCGTTATGGAATATAGGCTAAATGGGCCTAGATGACGAAATTGGTTAAGTAGGGCCCATTAGGGTTTTAGGCCCAATAACTCGATTTCGCTAAAAATGGGCCGAATCACTTTGTTTGCACCCATGGATTGTTAGTAATCATTAATGAACATGGAAACCCTAATTTTTAGTAAAATTATGAGATTACCCTTATACCATGAAAATGACCGTTTTGCCCCTAGGTAAAATGACCATTATACCCCTAGGGTTTATGTATGATTTTAATACATGGGATTTTGATAAATATGGTATGTATGAGATGCACATGACATGTATGATATGCACATGATATGTATGATATGCACATGAGATGTTCATAAATGCATTGGGTTGGGTTTTTATATGGATGGAGGAAGTGCAAAAGGGCTTATGCCCCAGTTATCAAAAGGGCTTATGCCCCACTTATCAAAAAGGGCTTATGCCTCAGTTATAAAAAGGCTTATGCCCCAGTTATTGAAAGGGCTTTTGCCCCAGTTATTAAAAGAGGCTAGGCCTCCAGTTATATGATAAAGCAGCTATGCTGCCAGTGGAGAGTATGGCGAGGTGGGTCGAGTTAATCCCCACATGGTGTGTTGGTTGGTACGGGTGGAGAGTAGCGGATGGTGGGTTGAGTAGTCTCCCCAAATGGGTTGCATTCTTTCATTGAAATTATATGTGATATTGAAATGGGCCTAAGGGCCATACTGCTTTCTGATAAAGGCTTCGCCCAAGAATATGAAATATGAAAAGGCTTCGCCCATATTATGAAATATGAAATATGAAAAGGCTACTGACCCGATGCATGATTGAGATTGGATTTGGGCTTAGACCCAACAGCCGTTATTGTTTTGGGCTCGAAAGGGGCTTGTTGCACTGAGTTTCCAAACTCACCCCCTTTCCTTAACCTTGCGGTGGGCCTTGATGTGGGGACTTGGTAGGAGGGATTCAGAGTGGCCACGGTGATCGTCTTGGGCTTTAAATAAAGTGTTGGTTTCGTTTAATTTCCTTTAACTATTATTTATTTTTGGGTTGTAATAAGGCCAATTTTAACTTTTCTTTTATTTCTTTTCGGATTATTTTAATTTTAATAACTTTAAAATTGGTTAATTATTATTCAAATGGGCTAGACTTAGGACGTGTTTTCAAAATGATACTTGTTTTCAAATTATCTCAACACCACGATTCATCGTTAATCAAAGACGCCCACTTAAACGAATTTAAACTCGAAATGACAAAGTGTGGCTATGGTTGTGGCCATGTCTAGATTGGATCCAATTAAAGAGCTTGGTACTTAGCGACCTTCATGGCTCACCTCCTCGCCTCGGATACCTACACGGTGCTTAGCTTCCATACACTTTGTTAACTCACCAAAACATATGGCTTTTAAAAACTCTAAAACGAAACTCGATTTTTAACTCCGATGTGGCACGTCAAATTTGGCCATAACATCCGGCCGGGTTTGGGGTGTTACATTTAGTGGTATCGAGCCTAGGTTGCAACAACTCGGTACTGTGGATCGGGTCCAAAATGTTTTGAAACTTAGGCCTAAGAAGGGTATTTTTGGAAATGGTTTACGAAAAGTTAATTTTAAAGATGTTTTATGGAAAATATATGTTAAAAAGGTACCGATCTTTCTGTTTTAATCAAGAGTTCAAAATAAAAGGAGTTTTCAAATCAAAGTTTTGAATTTCTATTTTCGATAATCAAAAACATGGTTTTTTCGGAGAAAGAAGTGGCGCCTTGAATCCCGGCACCAAGTCTGTAAGTATATTTTCCTTACAATATATGATCTTGATATGATATTATGAATAGTCTTTGAGACCTACTATGATACCTTAGCTAGGGTAAAGGCAGTAAACAGTAGGAATGAGGCTGTAGCTAGGCTATGATGATACGAAAACAATCCTTGAACTGCTATATCTACATAAGACATTTTCTTAATAAGCGGTGGAACGTTATACTAATTTCATAAAATTAAATAAATCGATAATTCGATATGAGTACTAGAGGAGCTCGTGGGACGAGGCCGCGGACGTGGTCGCGAAGGGTGCAAGCTGAATCTTCATCCTCGGGGCATAGGCCGGTGAGGAGCCAGTGTCCGCAAGCAACGGAGATTGGGTCTTATGATCGGGTCATGGGATGACGCTTTATCCCAAGCCATGTTAAGGGTTTTAGAAAGAGTGGTGGAGCTAATCTTGGGACGGTGAATAGGGGTCTATATCGGAGCGACTCAAGCCAACGGAGCGGAGGTATTTAGGGTGTATCTGGAGTGGCCCGAATGTGGCGAATATTGGTGGGCCTTCTGAGCGGATCATGGACGATCTAAAGCGCTCGAGAGAGCAAAAGTGAAAGGAGTCGTGTCATTGCTACGTGATTGAAGCATACCGATGGTGGATCCTTTGTAAGGAGAGTACCCCAATTGAGCAAGTAACACAGGAATTGTTCAAAGCGCCTTTAAAGGGAGGTATGTTGGAGCAAGCTATGTGGATGCTCGTCGAAAGGAATTCTTGAATCGACTCAAGGTGATAAGACCGTATGGCAGTATGAGGCGAATTTTGAGGTGAGTCGATATGCTAGTGGTATAGTGGTAGCGAATACGGCGCGAGGTCCGCCGAGGATGGTCTCCGCGATGAGCTTAGGATATTGATAGCTCCACGAGGGAGCGTGGTTTTTTGCTTTGGTAGAAAAGGCTAAGATAGTGAGGAGGTGAAGCCGAGTGGCGGCGAGAATCGTGAGAAGGATCAACCCAGATTCAAGAGGATTTGGACCCTCGAGTGCCACGAATCGAAGTGTTAAAGAGCAAGGATGGAGGAACCGGTTCGGCAGTTCAAAGTAAATACTTATAGACCACGTGCTTGCGGGGACTGTGGTAGGGTGCATATGGGGAGTCTTGAAACGAACTGGAGCATGTTTTCGATGTGGGTCAAAGGAGCATAAGTTGAAAGTGTCCTCGGAGGATGGCTCAGAGCTAGCGGCAGAGCAAAGGGATGTCCAACCACGGCGAGGAGGACCACCACCACAGAGGGTCGTGGGCAAGGTAGAGGTGGCAATGGTAATGGGCGAGGGCGTGGGGCACTGGCAGAGGTGTCTTGGTCATCTCAAGCTTCGACAACCGGCGTTGGTTTATCTTTGCACGACGTCGTGAGGAGGGTGGCGCTCGATGTTATAACTGCACGTTCTTCATTCATAGCATGCCTTACACTACTTTGATTGATGTGGGTTCCACCCACTCGTATGTTGCTTGTGATGTATCGAGGGCTTTGGATGTGCTTCACGAGAAGGCGTGAGTGGGGTATCGATAATAAGTCCATTGGGACATTCGGTTAAGGTAGATAAAATTTTAGGGCGATCAGTTAGTGACACAAGATAAAATCTTTGAAGGAGATTTGATGGAGCCGCCATTTCGGATTTTGATCTTATTTTGGGAATGGATTGGTTAGCTAAGCACAAGGCGACGTTGGATTGTCTTTGCAAAGAGGATGGTACTAAGGCGTCGAAGATGAGGAGATAATGGTCATAGGGGAACGAAGGATTATTTATCCAATGTTGTTTGACGTTAAGAGCCGAGAAGTTGATCCGGAAAGGTTGTAAGGCGTACTTGGCCTTTGTAAGTCAAACGGGACTTGAGGAGATAACGGTGGAGTCGGTTAGGACTATTAAGGAATTTCAGGATGTATTCCTAGATGAACTTCCTGGATTACCCCCGAACAGAGAAGTCGAGTTTGGAATCGACTTACTACCTGGAACAGCTCCTGTGTCCATTACGCCTTATCGGATGGCACCAAAGGAGTTGGTAGAATTGAAAGCTCGATTCAAGAGCTGTTGGATAGAGGGTTTATAAGACCAAGTGTTTCTCCGTGGGGTGCACCGGTACTGTTCGTAAAGAAGAAAGATGGGACTATGACTGTTCGATTGAGTACCACCTAGGTAAGGCGAATGTCGTGGCTGATGCGCTAAGTCGAAGAGCTATGGCAGAATTAAAGGCGATGTTTGCTCGTCTAAGTTTGTATGCCGACGGAGTTTGGTGGCGAGTTACTGGTGAGACCGACTTGGGTAGAACAGTTAAGCAAGCAGTTGGAGGATGAGTCGTTAGTTGCTCGGTTTGACAAGTTGAGAAGGGAGAATCGACTTTGGGTTAAATAGTGAGGGAGTTCTTTGTTTTCGAGGAAGAATTTGTATCCGAAAGACTCGACTTGAGATTGATGATTTTGAAAGAGGCACATAATGGACCTTGTGCTATGCATCCAGGAGGGAGTAAGTTGTATCGAGACTTGCGAGAGCAATATTGGTGGCCTGGCCTTAAGCGAGAAGTGACCGAATTTGTTGGGAAATGTTTGACATGTCAACAAGTGAAGGCCGAGCATCAACTACCTTCGGGATTGTTACAGCCGGTAAAGATACCACTTTGGAAGTGGGAAAGGGTAACTAAGGACTTTGTAAGTAGGTTGCCGTTGACACCTTCTAAGAAGGATTCGGTTTGGGTGATTATGGATAGACTCACGAAATTTGCTCATTTCATACCTGTCCGGACCGATTACTCACTTCAGAAGTTGGCGGATTGTATGTGGCGAAATAGTACGGTTGCATGGTGTGCGATGTCGATAATTTCGCATCGAGGCCCAAGGTTTACATCTCGATTTTGGCGAAGTTGCATGAGGCATTGGGAACGCGATTGGATTTCGAGACGGCTTTTCACCCTCGATCGGATGGGCGATCGAGAGGTTATTCAGATTTTAGAGGATATGTTGAGGGTTGTGCTATTGAGTTTAAAGGCGTTTGGGAGGACCATTTGCCCTTAGCGGAGTTCGCGTATAACAACAGATTATCAAGCAAGTATTGAGATGGCTCCATATGAGGCACTATATGGGCGAAGGTGTCGCTCGCCTACTTGTTGGGCGTAATTGGGGAAAGGCAAATACTTGGACCGAGTTGGTAGCAGACATCTGAAGACAAGATTAAGGTAATCGGAAGAGGTTAAAGAGGCGGCGGATCGACAAAAGTCTTATCCGATCTGAAGCGTAAGGATATTGAATATCGGTAGGAGACAATGTCTTTTGAAAGTTTCGCCTTGGAAGAAGATCTTGAGATTTGGTAAGAAGGGTAAGTTGAGCCCACGGTTTATTGGGCCTTACCGAATCATTAAGTGGATAGGGCGGTGGCTTATCACTAGAGTTACCTCCAGAATCGGATCGCATTCACGATGTCTTCCATGTGTCCATGCTAAGGCGATATCGTTCGACCCAACTCATATCGTGCGATTGCGAAATTGAGGTACAATCGGTTTGACCTTTGAAGAGGAACTGTGTAAATACTTGATCGTGATGTCAAGGTGTTGAGAAGGGGTCGATCCGTTGGTGAAGGTACTTTGGAGGAACCATGGCAAGGAAGAAGCTACTTGGGAGACCAAGAGGCAATGCGTCGTGATACCCTCAACTGTTTGGACGAGTAAATTTCGAGGCGAAATTTCTTTAAGGAGGTAGAGTTGTAACATCCGATTTTCGGGTTTTCGCGATTCTTGATATTTTAAGTAAATTTCTAAAATTTGGTAGTGATGATGGAATTCATAATTTGGGTGTGTAAATGGGCTTATGGAAGGCCCATGAGTTGGCCAAAACCCGGTGGAATTTTTAAATTTTGGACTTAGGAGTTAGGGGTTCTAGCTAGGTGCCCTTATATTAAGTTGTGGGTAAAGTGTATCACAAAAAGATCCTCCAGCAAAGTGGCTAAGTGGCGCCACTAGGGAGCTTTAAAGGTGGCTGTAAGTGTTGGGGAAGACACAGGATCGATTCCTGTGTTGGCAAATAGGAGTATTTATTTTTGTGCGGGAAGGGTAAGTGTTGGAACTGAGTGGATTACGTAAGAGGAGAGAGTTGGATCAAGTCAAATGCATAAATTAAGGAGGGATAAGGGAGATATTTTAGGGATGTGATATGGAGATAGAGTTGGCGAATAAGGAGTTTGGAGAGGGATTTTCGGCGAGAGGGTATTAGGTTAGTAATTTGACATTAGGGTCTTAGTTGTGCCGATTTTGTTCCTTGGTGTGTAGTTTTTCTCTTTCTTTTCCAGCCGAATCTACCTCCCTTCTACTCAATTTTCTTCCTTTTCTTTCTTTCAAAATCAGCCTACTATTTCCTTTCATTCACCATTGTTTTCCTTATCTCTATTTTTTGAAGTGCCTTAAAAGCGAATCGATGAAGATAGGGGTGCCGATTCTTTGTGACCAGCAACCTTTTCTTCCTTCTCAATAGTTGGCGTTCGATTCCCTTACCTTTTAGGCATCCAGTTCAAGAGGAGAAAGAGCGTGGTAAGTGTTCAAACTCTAAACAATTCCTAGTGTAGCTTTGGTCAAAAGCGAAACTCCAAGTTTAGGGAGATGGCGAATATGGGCATAGACTCTATGGGGTCTTCTTTTAATATTTTTGGTTTATTTATTGAAGGAGAAGCAAGGTGTAGTGTCAATTTGGAGTAGCTTGGATCACGGAGTAGCTAGGCCTAGTCATCAATCGCGACAAAGGTAAGGTGCCTAAGGCCATTATGGATGGTGGTAGAATGTGTAAGTGTTAATATTGGAAAGTTCTTGATTTGGTTCAATTATTGCGAGCTGATCTATTTAACAATTGATTATAGGAGAAATCGCATAGGAGATCTCGTCAAGGAATATCGCAAATCGTGTGTAACGAACCCTTTCATAGCTTAAAGCGATAAAATGCGAAAAGCAAAATGCCAAATTACGGCATTTCGAGGACTTGTGAGCAATGACGCTCACTAGTTAGTTAGAATCGATGAGGCGGTGATCGAGAACGATGGAAAGCGGTAAGAATGTGATTTTGGCGTTCTTGGTAAGTTGGGCCTCGAGGGTGAAGTGGGGCCCATTGGGCTTTCGGGCCCATTTGGGTAAAATTGGTAGAAAAGCGAAATCGTTATATGGCATGATAAGATTTATTAAAACCGTTATGGAATATAGGCTAAATCGGCCTAGATGACGAAATTGGCTAAGTAGGGCCCATTAGGGTTTTAGGCCCAATAACTCGATTTCGCTAAAATGGGCCGAATCCTGTTTGCACCCATGGATTGTTAGTAATCGTTAATGAACATGGAAACCCTAATTTTGGTAAAATTATGAGATTACCCTTATACCATGAAAATGACCGCTTTGCCCTAGGTAAAATGACCATTATACCCACAGGGTTTATGTATGATTTTAATACATGGGATTTTGATAAATATGGTATGTATGAGATGCACATGACATGTATGATATACACATGATATGTATGATATGCACATGAGATGTTCATAAATGCATTGGGTTGGGTTTTATATGGATGGAGGAAGTGCAAAAGGGCTTATGCCCCGCTTATCAAAAGGGCTTATGCCCCACTTATCAAAAAGGGCTTATGCCCGATTATAAAAGGGCTTATGCCCCGCTTATAAAAGGGCTTATGCCTGATTATTGAAAGGGCTTTTGCCCTAGTTATTAAAAGAGGCTAGGCCTCGGTTATATGATAAAGACTATCTTGCCGATGGAGAGTATGGCGGGGTGGGTCGAGTTAATCCCACATGGTGTGTTGGTTGGTGCGGGTGGAGAGTAGCGGATGGTGGGTTGAGTAGTCTCCCCAAATGGGTTGCATTCTTTCATTGAAATTATATGTGATATTGAAATGGGCCTAAGGGCCATACCGATTTCTGATAAAGGCTTGACCCGATAATATGAAATATGAAAAGGTTTCGCCCATGTTATGAAATATGAAATATGAAAAGGGCTACTGACCCGATGCATGATTGAGATTGGATTTGGGCTTAGACCCAACAGTAGTTATTGTTTTGGGCTCGAAAGGGCTTGTTGCACACTGAGTTTCCAAACTCACCCCTTTCCTTAACCTTGCGGTGAGCCTTGATGTGGGGACTTGGTAGGAGGGATTGAGTGGCCACGGTGATCGTCTTGGGCTTTAAATAAAGTGTTGGTTTCGTTTAATTTCCTTTAACTATTATTTATTTTTGGGTTGTAATAAGGTCAATTTTAACTTTTCTTTTATTTCTTTTTGGGATTATTTTAATTTTAATAACTTTAAAATTGGTTAATTATTATTCAAATGGGCTAGACTTAGGATGTATTTTCAAAATGATACTTGTTTTCAAATTATCTCAACACCACGATTCATCGGTTAATCAAAGACGTCCACTTAAAGCGAATTTAAACTCGAAATGACAAAGTGTGGCTATGGTTGTGGGCATGTCTAAGATTGGATCCAATTAAAGAGCTTGGTACTTAGCGACCTTCATGGCTCACCTCCTCTGCCTCGGATACCTACACGGTGCTTAGCTTCCATACACTTTGTTAACTCGGCCAAAACATATGGCTTTTAAAAACTCTAAAATGAAACTCAGATTTTTAACTCCGATGTGGCACGTCAAATTTGGCCATAACGTCTGGGCCGGGTTTGGGGTGTTACAAATCGGGGTCTCCTCTCCCGGGAATGTCACATTGCAGCTATAGTTCCATGGTACCCTTTTGCTATCTTTATAAGGGAAAACAACGGGCTTTTGGATCACGACCTTTGGCGCAACTTGTACCCCAGCTTCATTTATTCTTGGACGTGATATGATAACCACTAGGTGGTTGACTTTGTAAACATCCTTCATCGATCCCTCTTCGGAGGCACACACATCTGTTTCTTCTCAGCTCCCGACATATTCGAAGAATTCCAGCTCCTTATTATCCATCAATCCTTGTACTAAAGCCCTGAATTGGCTGCATTTCTGGATCTCGTGATCCTCTTGATCGTGGAACTCACAATAATTATTTGCTTCTCGGGGTCTGCCCTTGAATTCTGTGCTATCAACCCTCTTTCCACCATTTTCTTCCAAACTTCTTCCAACGGGGTATTCACTTCTGCAATATTCATCTTAATTTCTTTCTCCGAACTCTCGATTATTGCATTTATTCCCTTATCCCCATGGTTAGGTAATGGATTCTATGCACTGGATGTATCATCAAATTTCATAATCCCCATATTGATGAGTCTTTCAATCAATTTCTTGAAAGTGGTGCAGTTTTCTATCGAGTGTCCTGTGGCTCTCACATGGTATTCGCATTCATACCATTTGGGATATGGAGATTGCATTGGCTTTAGATAGAAGGGAGACACGACATGTGCATCAAATAAACTCTGGTATAACTCTTTGTACATCATTGGAATGGATGCAAATTGAAGTTTCTCCCTATTTTGTTTTGTGTTGGGCTCTTGTCTAGGTGGGCCCTGTTGTCTGGTAGTTGTCGACCTTGGTTGGATTACGGTGATCGATTTTGAATATGAGCTCAAATTATTCACCTCGTGCTCTTTCTTTCTCGGCGCTGACCTCTTAGCGTTTTCCCCAGCCTCTATTTTCCCACATCTTATGGCATTTTCTATCATTTCTCTAGACATTACTATGTCCGAAAAACTCTTGGTTGCACTACCCAGCATGTGGTTAATAAAAGGTGCCTTCAGGGTATTGATGAAGAGCATAGTGGTTTCCTTTTCCAACAGAGGAGGTTGGACTTGTGTGGCCACCTCTCTCCATCGCTGGGCATACTGCCTAAAGCTCTCATTATGCTTTTTCTCCATATTCTGTAAAGTGATTCTATCAGGGACTATGTCTGCCACGTGACCGTACTGCTTCATGAAGGCTTGTGCTAAATCTTTCCATGAACTGATCTGGACACGACTTAGTTGGTTGTACCATCTAGAAGCGGCCCCAACCAGACTTTCTTGGAAGCATTGAATTAATAGTTGGTCATTATTGACATGGTCTGCCATTCGTCTGCAGAAAATAGTGATGTGAGCTTCGGGATAGCTAGTCCGTTGTATTTCTCAAATTCTGGAGTTTTGAACTTGAGAGGGAGTACCAGGTCCGGAACTAAACATAATTCCTTAGCGTCGATTCCACCACGATAGTCGATGCTTTCCATTTCTTTAATTTTTTCTTCCAACCATCTACACCTTTTTTCAAGCTTTCTCGGGAGTTCTACCTTTGTCTTTTCTGCTTCTGTTACTTCATCGAGATTGAAGACCACAGGGTTGGTCGAGTTATCCCCAGGATTAGAGCCCGAGCTGGCTTGATAATTCATCGGTACCGAAACACCGACCTGAAATGGTTGGGGCCTAATTGTGACCGATGGCCTTCTTGGGTACATATCGGTTTGTGTCGAGCGTCCATTGGGCAAAACCGGAGGTAGGTAGGATCTTCATTATCATCTCCCGCATTGATCAAGGGGCTTTTCCTTTTTTCTAACCCGCCAGCCAATAAACGCGTTAGTTGGTCCATCATACTTTTCTGGGACTCCAGCATCTGGTCCCTCATATCTTGCTGGATTTTGGCAAGCTGTTCTTGCATACGTGTTTGTAATTGATCCTGCATCTCTTTTTGCATTTGTTCCAATCTCTCTAACCTTTGATCCATTGCTCTTATTTTTCCTCTTGTACCGTAACGATGTTCCAGGGTAACTGCCATGATTTTTAGGGTTTTTGTGAGTTTTAGTGCGTGTGATGCAATGCTGATGCATGAATGTAATGAATGCGATGAATGCAAAAAAGAGTTGATTCCAATTCGATTTCATTAGAGTAACTTTCTAGAAAACAAGTTTCTTTACATAAAATAGATTACATATAAGGCTTGGCCCTGATACTTAAGGCCTTGACCTGCCTAAGAAGCCAAGCTAGTTCTCAGCCTCGGTCCGATTCCGACTCGTATTTTAAACTCAGCATATCGGCTTGTACTGCTAATGTTTGCAAGTGATCAGCCACTTCTCGCACTTGAGTCAAAGCTTCGCCCATGACGTAGTCCCTGCTCTTGACTTGGTCTTGAGATTGATGAAGTTGCTCCTTCCATCGCTCGTTATTTACTTCAAGGAGTTCAATCTGAAGTTCACAATTTTGCAGTGCTGTTTTGAGTTCTTTTATATTCTCTTTTAATTCTTCGATTCTGCTCTGATTAGCTTTCAACTCGATTACAAAGTTACGTGAGTGATACTGATACAACGACCTCTCTAATTCTGATACCCGAATTTTTAAACCCTCTTTTTCATTCTGGCCTTCTACCAAACTTCTTTTCAGAGCACCTTCTCGAGCTTGAGCATCGCGGAATTTTTCTTCCCACTGGTTGGCTTTGCTTTGTTCTTCTTTAACTTCATGTCGCCTTTGTTCGGATGTTTTTCCTAACCCAGTGGTTCTCATTGATCTGTATGACTTCTTATAGTCCGTTTTCAAACCTGTCCAAGTCCTCTTGACCTTGTTTTCCCTTTTACGAGTCTTTGACTTCTAGTTTCGGGCGTGGACATCTAACCCTAATCGCATCTTTTCTTCTTCCAACCGCCGATCCTTTTTCTAGCTCCAGACTCTTTCTCTTGAAATCCTGCCTGATGATTTCTAGCTCAGACGGGATTACTTTCAAGTGTTCTTCTATTGAATGAGGATGCCCTTGATCTGATGTAGGGATGTTGTCGTTAATCCTCTGATTCCACCATCGATCGTACTCAACAGTAGTCATGGGATTGGCAGTAAATTTTTTATTCTACGAGTCTGGTTCTAGGTATTTGATATCTCACGAACTTTCTTTTTGTAATTATTCCCTGCAAACACGAACTCGTACTGGGCTAACCCGTATGTTGGTGGTGTAAACTGTCTGGATCTGTATGTCACAATGCAAGTAGAGGAGCATACCCGACGTCTCCCCATACTCCTAACAAGGGAACCCAATCGAAGTCTCCGCATCGGTATAATATTTCATCAGGAACCATCTACGGGGCTCTCCATTCAACGTCTTCTTCTTGCAAATTTTAGAGAACCGTCATCCAATTTTCTTCTGTAACATCATCTCGCCTCGGTGTAGCCACTAACTCTTTCAGTGGAGAGTAATTTTCAGAGAAGATACGATACGAGACCTTTTCCACTTTCCAAAAATGGCTGTGGAACCAAGATAGCAAGAGCTGTGCACATCCAATAAATCTCCCTTCACGCGCTCTTCTACAAACATTCAATAATCTAAAAGTTTCAGCCAAGATTGCGGGTACAGGTGTAGTTCCTTTTCCAAGCCTGTCAAAAAAGTCGGCAACAGCCTCGTCTACATACCCCAAAGCTTTGGAGAAGATGACCAGTCCATAAATGCTCAAGGCGAAGACATCTACCATTTTCTTCACATCGGGCTGCGCTAAGATTAGATCCCTTAGGTTCCTGCAAGGAATGCATTTACAATCTCCTTTTTGTTTGATCTGGGTTGTCACCCACTGTTTGCTCATCCCTATGATATTCATCAGCTTTTTCGAAAATGCTGGAACAATAGCGAGTCTGGCATAAATTCTGTCAACCTGAATCTTTGGGCAATGGAGCAAGGTCGTGTATTCTTCTATAGTAGGTACCAAATCTACTTTCCCGAAAGTGAAGCAACTGTAAGCAGAATTCTAATATTGGATAAGGGCTCGAAACAGGTGTTCATCTACCTTGACATCGAGCAGATAAGGTAAATCACCGTTATGACAATAGAATAGCTGTTTGACCTCGTCATCCCACTGACCCCAAATTTCTTTCATCTCTTGGAGATTATTCGAGTTCTGTTGATCCGAGTAAAATTCCATAACTCGACACGTACCCTCGGTAAGAGGCATCACCTTTCTCTTGTTGTGTTGTCTCAGCCCATATCCGGACAACCACGTTGTCTTCTACTTTATCAAAAAACCCCTTTTCCATGATAAGCTATCTATTTAGGAACCGAATGCGAATCAACACCTTTTATGATGAAAATGCCATGCAAATACAATCAAAATAAAACAAAGCAAGTCAGTAATTCATACACAGTTCAAAGAAAACAAAGAATAATAAATATAGCACTTGCTCAGGTAACTACTAGGGTTTCGGAGTGGCTCTACCCAGGGTGGGTTCTTAAGGCTCGCTACATGGGGTTTGGGTCTAGATTAAGGGTACCTGAACCAGCAGATTCCTCGATCTTCACCCATTATAGGTTCATACAGACCGAGTTCAGTTCAGGGGAATAAATTTCCCTGTGGCTGTACAGAGATGAAAATCTCACGAAGACATAGGTACGGATGTATCCCGAAAGCGATCCACTATCCTGCACGGAGGTGAAAACCTCACGAAGGAGTAGTTTCTCACTCCCACTTAAAGGGGTGTGACCACAACGGTCATGCAATGCAATATGCAAAACCATTTAAAGACTCAAACCAACGCAGCAGGTATTGTATCATAAATCACAAAAAATAGCTGATGAAATATAATGAAAGGATCGTATTTCAAAATCAAATTTTCAATTTTCGATAAAAAGACAAAAGTTAATCAACTTGTGGCTTGACTCTCTTATTCGTCCCCAGTGGAGTCGCCAAGCTGTCATAACCATTTTTTTTAAAAAAACGAGAATCGACTTGGATTTTGAAAACAAAAAAAAATGGGAGTCGCCACCAATCATTTTTGACGATGTGTGATCGAGTCACCTTAAATTAATCATTTTAATAAAAGTTAAGATTTACTAAAACGATAATTTTTGGTCTACAAAAATTAGAAAATGAGTTCGGGAGTCAGTTACGCACGAGGAAGGGTTAGCACCCTCAATACGCTCAAAAATTGGTACCTAGTTGATTAATTAGTGTCTTAGTGTCGAAGATTGAAAACTTGAAAGACATTGAAATACGATCCCTCTTTGTAAAGAAAATGCTCAAATATTAAAAACCTTCTCGTCTCAAAATATAAAATGTCACATCTAGTGAGTTAGGACACGACATCTTGAATTTTTGAGAGCGAGCTTACCTTTTATATAAAATTTACGTATTTTAACTTATTAAAAGGGTATCCAATTATTTTAGAGTAAACGAGAGTAATCGAAACCCAGTAAGTTAGGGCATGTTTTCTCGAATTCTCAAACACCGAATATTGCCTTTATTTCAAAACAAATTCTTATTTCGAGATGAAAAATGTCATACCCGGTAAGTTAGGGCACAACACTTCGTATATCCGAGAATAAGCTTTTTTCAAAACTCGTATAGCGATTTAAAAGAGTATTCCGCTATTTAGGTTAAATGAGGAAAATCGAAACCCAGTAAGTTAGGGCACGATTGTCTCGAATTACCAAATAAGGAATATCACTTTTATGAAAGAATTATTATTGGGGTTGGATAAAAACCTAAATTCGTAATGAAACGAGATAATCAAGGATGCATGAATAAATTCAGATTGACAAGCATAACAGAATAAATACGAATGTGAATAATAATGATAAGAGTAAAGATAAATGAATAAAACGAATAAAAAGAAAATAATGAATAAGACAGGAAATATTCGAAATTAAAAAGAACTCGTAATAAACAATCATTATGCAAAACTAAAGAATGGTAGTATAGTAATAGTAATAATAATATTAATAATAATAATACAAGTAATAATTTAGAAATGATGTATGAAAGTGTATATATATACGTGTATATATAAATAAATAATATATGATGCAGTGAAGGAAGAATAAAATAAATGTATTTAAAAGGTAATAAGTGAAAATGTAGGAAGTATAATGATATAAATAATAATAATCTTAAAATAAAGTAATAAGCAAGTGAAAATGTTAAGTACAATAATATATGCTACACATAGGAAGAAAAAAGAAGAAAAAATAAATAAATAAAATAAATAAATAATACTATATAAAGAGTATATATATACATGTATAAAATAGATATAACAATAATGAAATTAAAAATATATATTTATATGATGTTAAAAGATGTATATATAATATTTATATTAGGAATAATAATGATAGTAAAAAATAATACTACGTAGATATAGTAATACATGATATAGTTATTAAAAAATATATTAAGTAACATATAGAAAAACACAATACTAAGAGGATGTATATCGATACACATATATATATTAAAAGATAATAATGATAGGAAACAATTATTAAAGGTATTACATAAAAGTATATATATATTAAAAATAAATATATGGCGATATTAAAAGTATGTGCATAATATATATTTAGATATTATCATAATATATAAAAAATATATATATATAGTATCGAAAAGGAGAAATAGACATAATATATATATACAGATGTATAAAATATAGACATAGTATGATACTATCATACATATGTATTAATAAGAATAATAATATTAAAACTATTAATAATACTTTATAACATATATATATATATATAAGTATTAAATAAAATAATAATAATGAGTTGTTAATAAAAATACAACAATAATAAAATATAATATTATAAATAATATTAAAATTAAATTAGAATAATGAAAAGAAAAAAAAGTAAAAAAAAGGACTAAATCGAATTAAAAACGGAATTTTGAGGCGAATTTAAAATAAATGATAGAGAGGGGGCTAATTCGAATGCGCGAGCAAACAGGAGGGCCTAAAGGAGTAAATATCCCGACTTCCTAAAACGGCGTCGTTCGTATAGGTGCCAAATTGAAAACGAGACAAATTTTAGGGCCAGATTTAAAAAATAAAAACCTGATTGCAAAATATATAGAAAGCGGAAGGATCGCGCGCGCAATTAGACCCTTACACAAAAACGCGCGGATCCTGAGGTGGGTCGAAGCCGGGTCTTGGGTCAGGGTAGTTAAACGACGTCGTTTTTGGGTCTTGGCCTGGGCACCAAAACAGAGCCGTTTTGGTAGGCTATAAAAGCCTAAAAACTTCTAAAAAATTTCATTTTAGCTGCTAAAGGGAAAAAAAAAGAGAGAGAGAGGGGAGAGGGAGATTCTCGGCCGAAGAGCCGGCCACCGTTGGGTCCCCGGGCCGCCGTGCGCCGCCGTGCCGACCACCGTACACGGTGGCCGGAAATCGCCCGAAGGTAAGATTTTTTTTTTTTGCATTATTTTTGCTATATTTATCTAGATATATGTCCTTTTTTAATAAAATATGGTTTAGTATGTTCAAATAAATTCGAGAGAAAAAAAAGGGAAAATAGATAAACCTTTGGCTTCTGTTTTCGATCTTTCTTGCTGCGGTTTTATGTTGATATTTGTAATCGTCAATGGTGTTTTGATTTGCTGTTATTTTCCTCTTTTTTTATTTTTCAATCTCTCTAAAAAAATTTACAAAGGTATAAAAGGCTTTATATAGCCGTGTACAAAATGTCTCTGTTCAACTACTTGTCATTCTTTTTAATTTTCTGCAGGTGCCACTTGAGGGCGGTGAACGTGACGGGGCGGTGCTGCAGCAGGCAGGAGGTGGCAGATGAACAGACAGCCTTAAGTGCGACGCACCTAGGGTTTGTAGTTTCTGTTTGGTGTTTTTGTGTTTAGGGTTTTAGGTTTGGGTTAGGTTATTTGTTTTGGGTTGGGCTACTGTTGTTTGGGCATGGGGTATTTGGGAATTATTTGGGTTTGGGGTTAGATTAAATTTGGGCCTTCTACAACAATCACATTAAAAAAATATTAAACTTAAGTACCGAATTATATATTAAACTAATTTTTTATATTTAATGTTTTCATTAAATAAATTGGGATAAATTTATATATGATCCTTAAAATAACTCAAAATATAATTAAGCATAACACAAAATGAGACATAATATTAACCCTATCAATAATAGATTATTAATACATAAAAATTAGTATAACATAGAAAAATGTTAAATAGCTTAAAAGTGCTGAATGGAAAATATCAATTTTTTCTTAATCCCTTTATTTCTTTAGTTTTGTTTTCTTCCCATTTTTACATTCGGCTGAAATAGAAATAAAATAATAAAAGGACAGGTGTCGTTGATACAATAACACATATCTACAGTGTTTAGTATGTTTCCTCTTTTAATATAGCTATTATAGACAGGGCGGATCCATAAATTTTTGAGGAAATCAAAATTAAATTATAAATTTTATGATAATAAAATATTAATTTTAATAATTTATATTTTATAATTTTAAAAATCTTAAATATTTTTTTTTCCAAGGGCCCACATTACGCCAAGAAGATATTCTTTTTAAGATTTTCTAAAACGAAGTTGCTAAAAATTTCCCAAAATGTGCTAGTGTTTTTAGCAATGTCCCTTTTTTTTTTTTTTTTTTAAAGGGCTTCCCTTGATTAACGAGGAATATTGACCGACAAGCTTGACCTCACTGCCTATATTTGCTGAGGTCAAGTTTATTTTAAGATTTCCTGCAAGCATCTATCATAATCTAAATTTATAAATAAATACATAAATTGTATATTAGATTAGATTACTATAAAATTACGATGTAAGTAAAAATATAATGTAATATATATATATATATATAAAGAATTATTTAAAACATATAAAACTTTATTCTATTATTTGTAAGTTTTATTAATTTAATATAAAAACATAAAACAAGTTAAAAATACATTCATAATAATATAATAATATATTTTGTAAAAAAATAAATTTTGTCCAGTTAAATTAATATTTAATTGACCTATGATATCAAATTGATTAGAAATTTAACATAAAGCATATATATATAAGCAACACAAAAATAAATGAATAAAGATAAATAAATAAGTAATATATGGCATTCGTCTTTGAAACATGAAGCAAATATATCCTTTGCCCTTTTCTAAAACTGTGTTATTTTAAAAGAAATATATTATCAAAAAATGAATGAACAAAAATATAATAAAATTAACTCTAAAATAATTTGGAATTAAACTTTGGGAAGATCTTGTATAAATGTCATCGTCGGATTTTGAATATTAAATTAATGATTTATTTATTTGTATGCTATTTTTTTATTTTTTATTTTACATACAATGTTGTAGTTTTATTTTATCATAGCCTGCATCATTTGTTTAGGTTTAAAAGTTGGCTTAAAATATAGGTTCAAAAACAGGTTTAGAAAAAAATAAGGCTCGTTTTTAAATAAATTAAGTCTTGATAAGTGTTTTTTGTCCAACCCGACCCGAATTTGTCTAATTTTTTTTCACTATTGTTTGTTGTCATCTTAATGTTGTTTTGCTTCCATTTTCTTATCATATTGTTACTATTTTGTTGCTATTATTTGGATATTCTATAATTCTTATTTTATTATTATTATTTTTACTATTTTAAAGGTATTTACTTGGTAAGTTGTAATTATCTTAGTATTATTTAAGTATAATTTTTTAAAATGTATTTTAATTTATTTTAATATTTTTAGTGAATTTGATGTATTATACTTTTTAAAATTATTTTATATAAAAATAATATAATTTTTAAAATATGAGTCGAGCTAATTTAGACCGAGCTTAAACAAAATTTTAAATCTATTTTCAAACCAAATTGAATCTAAATCTAAAAATAAACCTAAAATTATGCTATCAACCCACCCAACCCATAATTAATTCTATATTTTAACATAAAAATAATACCACGGTATAATAAAATCATACATCCAAATGAAGTATAAATGCCCGCAAGAAATGGGTCTAATTGGGGTTTTACTGGTAATGGTTAGGTGAGACTTGACACGAGTGATAAAATTAAAAATAAAAATTCGATAATTTCCCATATTATAAATATTCAACATTTAATTTTTTAAGAAAAGAGTAAATTATAAAGATAGTCATTTTTATTTGTCTCAAATTATATTTTAGTCACTTATATTTGAAATGTTACGTTTTAGTTACTTATGTTATCGTTTTGTTACGAAATGGTCACTCTGTCATTAAGCTATGTTACCTCCTTGACAGCAATCCTACGTAGCAGTCCAAAAGAATTTTAAATTCCAACTTGAATATCCAACTAGGATGAGAATAAATTTTGATTAAATAAATTTAATTAATTAAAATTTTAAATTAATTATACCTTTTGAACTAGAAAAGAAAAATCGTTCGTATCTTTTTTTCTTTTAGTTTTCTTTCCATTTGACTAAAAAACAATTGTCACATTTGTTGAATTAAAACAGTAGAAATCAAATTGTGTATAGATTGGATATTTTATTTAACATGGAAAAACAAAGAATAAATTTAATAGAGGGTCTAAGTATATCTTTTTGCATCTTCCTATATTTTTTTACTCTAAAATAACATATTGTTTAATGACAACATTAAATTAAAAACCTTTGTGTTTTCTTTCTTTGCATCTATTCATCCGTCCTTTTTGATATTTTCTTCACAAAAGAAGAAACCCCGTAAAAACAACCCCAAAAGATTCAATCTTTAATAAATATCCATTTGGTTTAAATACTGCAAAACTTAGAAGGATGTGTAGCCATGTCTTAATTGACTTTGGTTCTTATCAAACCGATTCTAAAAGGAAAGAAAAAGCTCTTTTTTAAATTTATTTTTTGGTTTTGAGTTTTTCAGCTTTTTCTACAATCTCGTTCCCTTTTCCCTCTCATTCTGTTTTCAACTTTGTAGGTGTTTTTATTTCTTGAAAAATATATTGTATTAGAGGGTCACTTTGAAAATATCCCTTGCCTTTTAATGGTGTAAATAAGATTAAAAAAAACATAAGGCTCTTCAAACGCATAAAGGTAAAACTTGGACACTATTAAAGGATGGTTTAGTTTGGTCTGGTCACTGACGTGGGAAGCAAATTTATGTGGGTTAGTTTGGTCTTTAGATTTGGTATACTTTATCTAGCTTTGACAAACACCAATTCACCATTTTTTATGGGTTAAATTTTCCTACCTTGGCTCAAAGTTGATGTGTTCTTAAAAAATGTGATAATTTTTTTACGGATTTAATTTAGGTGATATCAAACATAGGGCTTTTAATTATTTAATTCTTTACGAATGATTTTTAAAAACTTGTCTTCTAGTAATATTCGATTAATCTAGTAAAGATGTAAGTAGAACCCATAAAGACTAACTAAATAAGTTAAGCTATATGAAAATAAGTCATGAAGATTAATTATATTATATTCATATAATATTGTTATGGGGGAATTCTGTAAGTTCTCTTAGACTTCTTTTGAATTTCTGAATGAATAAAATGACATCCATGGTTCGACAATCTATAGTGTAACCAAATTTATATTCAAAGACTTTATTATTTAGGTGGTGTTTAAGTGAGGTAAGGTTCAAATTAACCTGGTAAGGATTGGTTGTTCTTGGAGAAAATAAATGGTTAAAATTTTGATTAAATGCCCTAAGTTGTATCGTTTTATATGCTGCTCGTATATCCCTTATACTTGAAATTTTCCAGCTTGATTTTGTGTAATTGTGTTAACATTATATAGCTTGAAATTTTCCTGCCAATGTTGTTTGCTGCATTATTTCTACATTTATGTTGTCTTAATATAATTTATAGTGCTATCAAAATGTCTCTTAATATGCATATTTATGTTGTCCAAATGTAATTAATAGCTATTGTCATAATGTCTCTTAATGCGTATATTTATGCTATCAAAATGTGAATAATGGCTACTATTTTGATGTCCTAGATTGTGTATTTTAATGTTGTCCAAACGTGAATACCAGCTACTGTCCGAATGTCCTAAAATGTTCATGAATTCATCAACAGTGTTGTTTATAATTAAACTGGAGTTGATATAATGCTGTTTTCATGTTTGAATTCTTGTGGAATTTGTTGGTACTAATATTTGTTTTATTCTCCTTTTTTGGTTTAGGTTTGATGTTGAACAAAATACTTTAGGGGGAGATTTTGGAGAAAAAGCATCTAACTCAGATGATAGTTCATATAAAGCCTATGAGTCAGATGCTTCTTATTCTAATTCTTTTAAGTCTGACCGTGATAAGGTAGATGAACCAAAGGTGGAACTAGTAGGTGAAATGATACAAAATGAGTTAGAAAATTTACTGTGCTTAGATTTTTAGGGTTTAAAAGATGATTTTGATAGTAATAGTGATGAGGATTTGAACAATGACTTGGATTTCGATAAAGATAAGAATGAAAATTACCATTTGTCCAATCCTCAAGATGATATGAGGAACCCTATATTGATAAAGGGTTTGGTTTTCCCTGGTAAAGACATTTTAAAAGATGCAATTAAGTAGTATGGGACGATAAATGGGGTGGTAACCAAACTTACTAGGAATGACAAGGTTAAGGTAAAAACAGTCTATGTACCTGGTTGTCCATGGATGTTGTAGGCATCCAAATTATGTCCTAAGGATCCAATGGATGGGAGTTGGCAGATTAAGACCTTAGTTAACCACCATAAGTGTGGCAATGTAATGAAAAATAGGAATATTACTTCAAAGTGGATGGCTAGACACTATTTACACAAATTTCAAGTTGATCTCAACTATTCTTTAACATCTTTATAGAATTATATTAGGGTGGATTTTGGAATAATAGTGTCTCAGACTAAATGTATAAGGGCTAAGATTAGGGCTTTAGAACTAGTTCAAGAGAATAAAAAAGCCCAATATGTCAGTATATACGGTTATTTACTTGAGTTAAGGAGAAGTAACCCTGGTACAACAACCATCTGTAAATTAGAATGTAGACTATTTCAGAGGTTTTATATATGCCTTGAAGCATGCAAATCAGGTTGGTTAACTGGTTGTTGGAGAATTATAGGGTTAGATGGTTATTGGTTGAAAGGATATTATGGTGGACATTTGCTTATTACTATTGGGGTTGATGCCAACGATTGTATATATCCAATGGCCTTTACTGCAGTTGAGAGTGAAAAAAAAAACCATGGTTTTGGTTCCTTGAGCTATTACATAGGGGCTTGGAGATCAACAACTCTTATAATATATGCTTCATCTCTGACAAACGAAAGGTAGGTCAAACTATACTGTTCCCTAAACTGTTTATATAAAAATTGTTATTTATCATGTTTTTTAACTATTTTATAGGGCCTAATAGAAGCTATTTCTGTGTTGTACCCTAATGCTAAAGCAAGAAATTAAACTAGACAACTTTGCAACAATTTCAAAAACATAGAAAGATTTAGAGGTCAACTTATACGTCTTACTTACTAGAAAGCTACTAAAACAACTTTTCCAAGACAATTTGTAAAAGAAATGTCTAAAATAAGGCCACTGTCAAAATCTATTGATGCTTGGCTAAGTAATAAGGACTTGGTCAAGAGCTCACTTCTCTACCAGATGCAAATTAGATATACTACTAAACAACAACAGTGAATGTTTCAACAAGGTTAAAATTTGTTTTTTTAATCTAACTATTTCTCACTTCATGTTGTATAATTGCTATTGGAGTTATTTAAAGACTTTCTCTCCTTGTAGATCATTTTTGAAGCCAGAGATAAACCTAACTTAATGATGTTGGAAATACTTAGAAGGAAAGTTAAGACTAGGTTGGTTTCCATGAGAGAGGTTGCTGAGAAGTATCCTGGACCTTTGTTTCCAAGGATACAGAAGTTGTTTGAAATTGTTAGTTAGTCTAATAAGTAAGTTTGACTAAATCTTTTTTACTTAACTTGAATTATGTTATTTGGATTCAAAAGTTTTAACTTTAAAATGTTACTTTGTTTGTAGTATGTGGCCAGTATATGTTGGAAATGAGAAGTATGAGGTAAACTATGGATTAGGTAACAAACATGTGGTTGACTTCCTCAATTCTTCCTATTCATGCAGAAAATGGTACTTGATAGGAATCCCATGTAAGCATGCTATTTCTTGCATGCAACTACTTGCTTTGAGCCCTGAAACTTATGTCAATACTTGTTATACTGTCACTACTAGATTGAATATTTATAGCTACTTGATTAACCTTGTAAAAGGTAATAGCCTTAAAACCCTAAACCTTTATAACATATTAATTTTTTATACATTGTGTTTGACATCTTTAAATTTTCTTGTATAGGTCTTATGCAATGGGAACATGTGAGGGACATGAAACTTATTCTTCCTCCCATGATTAGAAGGCCCCCGGGAAGACCCAAACAAACAAAGAGGAAGGAAGTTGATGAAGCAAGAAAGATGGACCAAAACTAAGCAAGACATGACAACAAGCTAACTGCACCAAATGTGGCAAACTAGGCCATAATACAAGGACTAACAAATGGATTGTTAGGGGAAACCAAATGATAAACCAATCATTGAGCTTGCAAATTTTGAACCAAGCCACTTCAATAGATAACACTTCAAGCCAACCACCCTTAACCCAGAAAAGCTCAAACCATACAACAAATTTTAGGGCCAAATTACTTTACAAATGAAGGATCCACTTGGTCAATTAACAATAGTTTGATAGATGCCAACTCAACAGATTAATGACTCCACTCCAACACAACTATCATAATATGAAAAAGCCCAAGGATGGATCAATTGTTTTAACTGAATTGGATTTCATTTTGTTGTACAATTGGGAATATATTTTGTTTGGGGAAGTCTGTTTTGTGGACAAAGACTATATGTTTTTGGAAGAGTTGTTGAACTATGTCAACAATAGTCAAGATGATACATTTTGTCTTAATTTAGGGTATGCAAACAATATGTTTTTTTAAATGTTAAACTATTGAAATGATTATTTGAAATAAACTTTTATAGTCTTAGCTACTTGAGAAATGACTAAAAACATTTTCCAATTAGAGATAAAAACTTTTGAAATAAACTGATATTTCCAATTCTCTTCGCTCCATTTCCCATTTAGAGATAAAAACTTTTTCAAGGACTATCAAAGGGAAACTTCATAAAATGGTTAAATCTATCAAATGATTGTAGCAAAGGAATCAAATAGGTAAAAAAAAGAAGAAGCAAATAAGCTGGTCTCACTTTATTACAGGTACAAGTTACACAAAACTATTTTAACTGCAATGCAATCAATGCTTTCCAACTTTTAGGGATACAAAAGTTAGAATACTAGACCAATCAATATAGCTTCAAACATTGTTTTCAATTCTCACTTCACATACTTTTTCAAAAGGGAGTAAAATAGTAAATAGTATAGATCAAAAAGATCAACACTTGATGAGTAAATAAATAGTAAAATAGTATGATCTTGTGATGTATCGACAGTAGGAAGAGGTAAGAATTGCCATATGAAAACTCCAAGATAACCAACAAAAGGCATCATTTTCCTGCCACCAACTTGGCTTGGGTAGAAAATATAGTAGGAATAGTAAGGGCCTGAAAGGACTAAATTGTAAAAACTACAAAAGTTAATCAATATTAATCTAAAGGATTTAAATGATTATATAAGCATGATTAGACGATTTTATTTGGCAATTAGCCATCTTTTTTTGTGGTTTGATGATTTGGTTTGACATAATAGTAATTTTTTGTTAATTCAATGGTTAAAATGGTAATTTAGTAAATAAGGAGAAATTAAATAAAAGATGAAAACATAATATTCTTTCTTATTTTATTTTGTTCAAAATTGAATACTCCATGAATGAATAAGAGAATTTTTGAACAAGCTTTATATTGCATGCATGGTATGTATTTTTCATTCGTTTTTAGTGATTTTTATGTTTTTGAAATCATTGTAGCTTAATCTAGCTAACCTAGGGGCTAATTCATAAAATTGTTATGTAACACCCCGGAATTTGGGGGTAGAAGTTTTGAGGTTAATAGTTAGGGTCTGTAAGTAGGGTGAGCAGTTGAGTTATTATCGCATTTTAGTGTCTAAATGAGTTTGCTGGTTCGGTGGTAGTGGGTGTGTTAGTTTATCTTTGGGTCCTAGGTTTAAGTTCTCATGTGTGTTTAAAGGAGTTAATTTTGTTTTAGATTTGTTTTTCAGTTCAAATACATATTTTTTTTACTTTTTATTTAATTTTAATTTTTAATTTGGAATAGGGAGTTATCCCAAAAAAATTATTTTCACGTTCCTATTTTCTCTCCCTCTTTCTAATGTCATTTTTTTTCTTTTCTCCTAGATTTTTAAAATTTGACATTTCTTTCCATTGAATTCTATTTATCGTCACTTTTATTCTGTTTTCCTTTGAAATTTTGTTTGAAATCGTTGGGTTTCATTTGATTTCATTGATTGGTGTTCAAGTAATTCAAAGAATTGAAGCGAAAGTAGAGTAAGTAGTGTTCTCTGATTCTTTTAGAACAATTTTTGGTTGGTTCTTTTGTGCTATTTTGGTATGATAATAATATATTTTTTCAGAACTGTGTTTGTGGAGGTGAATCAGTCAATTTCTAGTGCTTGAGATCCTGATTTAAGATTTCTTTCTGAACCATTAATGATTAAGGTCTGCTTTGCTGTTGCAAATTCTTGGTTTCAAGTTGTTTCGATGTGGTTTCGTGACTACACGGGTAGCCACATGGGCGTGTTCCACACATGGGTGGTTCACACGGTCGTGTGACATTGGGAAATAGGATTTTTCTGGTGATTTTTAGTGCCACACGACCGTATGGTTACAGTTTGGAGGTTTTGTCGATTTTTCACACGGGCATGTGCTTTAGACACACGGTCGTGTGCCTTAGCGACACGGGTGTGGGAGCTTTTCATACGGCCGTGTCTCCTCTGCTACTTAACTTGGTACTTTTGGATAGTGAGTTAGCGGGCTACTCACACAATCATGTAACTCATACACACGAGCACATGTCTCCTCCACCGCCCCCTCCCAAATGGCCATGTTGAGTTGCACACAGCCTAGACCCTTCCATGGCTGGGGCACATGGTCGTGTGGCCTTGTTTCGTAAATTTTTATTTTATGCTGTAATTTGACTCGTTTTGTATTTCTGTAAGTTTTGACTCTCGGTTAGTCCTCTTTAAATATGTTAGGACTTTATTTTCCCTTTAGATTTGAGTATGTATTTACAATTATAGGATTTAAGTTAATTGTTTGTTCATGTGTTTAGGTGATGTGATAAATGAATTTGAGGTATTTTTGTTATCGGTACATAATAATTGTAATGCAAGTAACACTGGTTCTGAAATTGACCAACTGAATATGAGTTTCTATATATCTGAGACTATTAGTGTTTGGTGTGCATTCATAATTTTTATAAAATTAGGGTTTTGGTTGAGAAGAGAAGGAACACTAATTCGGCAGACCAACTACAATATTTCTGTATAGCGATTTATCGCATTATTTTATACATATGTTAGCTCCACTGCATATCTTAATTCGAGTGGCTTAGTTCCACATATGTGGCATGCAGGGTGGATTGGCCCATCAAGGTCCTATGTGGTGTGCAGGGTGGTTGGGCTTGCTATAGCTCATTTGTGGTATGCAGGGTAGTCAGAGAGGCATTTGGTTGGTTGGGCAGGATTTTATTCAAATACATTCATTTCACATTTGGGTATAAGCCTGTCTGTATGATTGTGGGATTAATTGCATAATAATTTGAATAGTTCGACTTGTTTCTGTACTGGTGTGTTTTGGAATAATAACTCTACGTTTCATTTGTTATTGGACTACTCGTAAGAATGATTATTTGATTAAGTTGTTCATTCTCTGTCTGTGTGCACATATTAGAATTATTCATTTCGTTACTTTGTCGACTACTTTTTGTTTTGATTTCGAACTCACATTGAGCTCACGTAGCTCACCACTATTAGTTTTTTTCTTTTAGGTAATTCTCATGTTTTAAAGCTGGACTCGGCTGTTGGAGGTCTCAGAGAGATATGGTTTGATTCGGTTTAAATAAAATTTTCATAAGTTTTATACAGTTGGTTTTAAGACTATTTGTAAAGCGATTATATAAATTGTGGTATAGGTTAATGTTTGAACTTTTCGTTAAACTGCATGATTTCGGTTTTGAACAACATTTCGAAAGTTTCACGCATGGGTTTTAATTGGGTTTTCTTCTATTGTTTCAAAGTTTTCACACATTTGAGAAAACAACATATTTTTGACACAGTTTCTAATCTAAAACTTTCGAGTTACATTTGGCAAAATTGATGCATTTTGAAACTGTATAAGAAACGTTAAATTTTTTTATTTCTAATTGTTTTAACACCACTTAATTACTGTTTCAAAACATAATTGTTAAATGATTTAGTTTGATTTTAGCCAATTGTATTAGAAATAAGTTTTAGAACAATTCTTTTTGTAAATTGCTTTAAGATCACTTCGGTGGTCAATGTAACCTCTGAGCTCTGGTCGAAACTTCTGGGCCAAGTTTTAGGGTGTTACATGTTAAAATGTTTTAATTTATGCCATTGATGGATTTGTGATGTTTTTGAAATTTGATGATAGACTATTAAGCTTGATAGTTAAATAGGATTATATTGTAAACTGTTAAATCAGTGTAGCTTAATCTTTCTTGTTTTCTTTGGTTAAATAGGACTAAATTGATAAAATAATAAACTTGGCATAAAATTCTCAGGATATTTTAATAAATATGGGTTGTAATTGCATAGGGGAAATTTTGGCTAGCTTGGTTTTGGGCTTAATTATGATAATTGTAAAAGCTTCGAGTTTATGGACTAAATTGAATAAAAGATAAAAGTTTAAGGTAAAAGTGTAAAATATTGATGAATGGTTATATATGTGAATTTAATTGTTTCAAAGTATTTGAATTGGTTAATTGAATGAAAATATTATATTTAGATCAAGAAACGGATAAGTTGGTTGATAATCGCGGGAAAAGAAAAGTGGTTGAGTAGGCATAGTGGAAGTGTTTGTAGCTATTGTGATTAGGTAAGTTCGTATAATAAACGAATTGATGTAGTTGTTGTTTTTTGAATTATTAAATATCTAAGTATGTTGAATTTAGGTTTGTTTGCATAGTAAATATTAAGTTCTGGAAATGGATCAAATTGAAATGAAATTATAATTGAGGGTCATGATTGAAAATGGAGAAATTATATAGTTGAATTCATGTGACAAAGAAATGCTTAAATAATTGTTTGATATGTTAATTATTATTTATATTATGAATGAATTAAATTGATTGATATATGGCAATTGGTAAATTGAACTAAATTGCATTATTAGCTAAATCAATGTTATGTCTGATAAATGAGAACTATATGGATGTGTGCTCGTAATGGTATAATGTGAAGAAAGTTAAATGATATGGATATGACATGTAACCCGTATGAACCTCGTGAATACTGATACGTGATATTCGTGACAGGTTTTAAAAATTTATAATTAATTGCTCTTGAAACTAACTACTATCATGATGAAGGCAAATGTACCTATCGAATAGTAGTATAGCTTTAGCAAAACCAGATTGTCAAACCCAAAGGAACCAAGAGTACTAGTAATTACTTTCTTTTTATTATCTAGCCTAAAAATTAAGGGATTTGTTTATCTAAACTAATTAACTAAACTAAGGGTGCACAGAGAGAAAATTGGGGAAAAGCTTTTGGGAAAACTCGATTGATGAAGACAACACCCAAGGAAAAATCCACCTAGACTTCACTTATTATTTGACTCTGAATCAGACGATTTATTCATTTGACTTGATCCGTAGAAATCCCTAAGTTATATTATTGTCTTTCTCGAGACTAATAACGTCTAACCTAGGTTGATTAATTGAAATCTCTTTCTAATTAACACCCTAGTGTTGCATTAACTCGATCTATGGACTCCCTTATTAGGTTTCACCCTAATCCGACAAAATCTTGTCACCTTATCTCTAGGCTTGCAATCAACTCCGCTTAATTATGACAAATTTACTCTTAGACAAGGACTTTTGCTCCTCTGAATAAGCGCGTAAACTTGAATCAATATCCTGGAATATTAAAAAAAGAATTAAGAACAAGTCAACTATTTATCATACAATTCAGATAATAATAACAAGGTTCGTCTTAGGTTTCATTCCCCTTAGGTATTTAGGGGGTTTAGTTCATAATTATGAAAGAAAACATCTCAAAAGAATAAAGATAACAAAACATAAAGAAAATCCAAAACTCCTTAAAGAAATTGAAGGGAGATCTTCAGTCTTGACGATGAATCCGGCTTCTGAGATGGATCAATTGGCCTTCCTTGAGTAATTCCTTGCCTCCTACTCCGTGTCCCCCTTTCTAGTGCCTCCTCAAGTGTTTAAATAGGCTTTAGAATGCCTAAGAACCCTCAAAAGTGGCCTTTTCCGAATAGGACTATACTTGGGCTCGACAAGGACACGCCCGTGTGCGATTGCTTCAGACCGTGGTCAAGGCTGTTAAATAGGCACAAGCGTGTGGTCTACCCGTGTAAATTGTGCTTCGATCCTGCCAAATGGACACGGCTGTGTGGTTTACCCGTGTGAGTAAGTCCAGGCCGTGTTGATTTCCCATGTAGGTTTATTTTCTCCATTTTTGACCCGTTTCTCACTCTTTTTACTCTCTTATGCTTACCTAAGTATAAAACATGAAATTAAAGGATTAGGAGCATTGGATTCACCAAATCTAAGGATAATTCATCCAAAAATATACTAAGCATTAGGTAAAAAATATGTATAAATTATGGTTTATCAAATACTTAAGATACAAATGACATGTCGTTAGGGTTATTTGCCGTTTTGAGTGCTGGTCTTGGATGTCCTACAGATGGTTGAGGTTCTGCATTTGTTGCGGATTCTCCACAACTCATGTGAGCAGCATCATTTAGCCTAACATCTCGACTCGTAGCTCATGTGTGTAGGCCCATTTTACAGCTTGTATGAGTATCATTCCCATGTATCCGACGTTATTTCATTTGGTTCATCGGGTGAAAAAAATGATATATGAAATGGTTATATGAAAATAAATATATGAAATGGTTATACGAATCAATTATATGAAAAATGATATATGAAATGGTTATATGAATCGATTATATGAAATATGATATATGAAATGGTTATATGAATCAGTTATATGGAAATAGATTATGAAATGGAACATTGGATATATATATTTGAAATGAAATATGAGTTGTTAAATGAATAGGTGATGGTTGAATTGAGTTTTAAATGTGTTTACTTGTAATGATTATGACATGATAAAGTTATATGTTTCGTATTTGTGAACTCAATAACCTTGTGAGATTTGTGGTGTGTAGGAAATAAATGAACTCATGACCTTGTTTATAAAGTTAATTTGTGAAATGTTTTAGTTATAACAATTACAGTAAGTTAAAGTTTTACGGACTTACTAAGCTTTACTTAACCTTACTCTATTTGGTTTTTCTTTTTTGTAGATCATCAGATATGAGCTGTCAATTGGATTGCTTTTGGAGATCACATTATCTGTCAACTCTTTCGGTAGTTATACGTTTATTTTGGCCGGTTATAAGTGGCATGTAAATTGGGCTTTGGTATATGCATGTTGTTGATCATGCGGTCATGTTTTGTTCCATTTGAATTATGAAATATGTGTATTGATGTAAACCTTTAATGGCATTTTGGTTGGTTTGATAATTGATGGTATATATATGTGCTTATGAGTAAATTGATTAATGCTTTGTGTGATTGGTTTGAAATATGGTAAGCTACAATGGTATGAATATTAAGTACATAATTGTGATTGAAGAATGTGTAATGGTTTAATACTTGAACTAGGGTGCCAATAAGGACATATTAGTTAGACACTTAGGTTGGACGTTTTTAGTATGTTTTGGCATGTTTAAATGTGTTTTGAATAGATAAAAATGGATGGAAATAGTATGGCTTGGAACCTAAGAAATGGTAGTTGAAATGGCTTGGTTTTGAAGTTATTTTAGGTGCACACGACCTAGGACACGGTTTGCCGCACAATCGTGTGCCACACACTATAACAGTTCGGTTTTGACCCTAGTCGGAATAGTAGTTTCAGAACCACAAATTCAAGTCAGATAAATGTTTTAATATTATTTTCCATGCTTAAAATATGTGAATTAGCATGTGTGAAAGTTTCGTCTAGAAATTTAATCGTTTGTGTGTTTAATTTTGAAAAAAGACTTAATCGCATAGAATGTAAAAGCTGTGTGCTAGATGTTAAAAGTGCCTATTTGACTTGGCTTTATAATTGTGAGGTCCTTAAATGGTTATTTGACTATTGGAAGTTTGAATAGACATAAAAGGGCATGTGTTAGGTGAATGAATAATTTTATAACAAAGGGCAAAATGGTCATTTAGTTAATATGTTAATATTAATAAAACAAAAACAAGAAAACATGTTAATTTATGTGTTCATCCACCAAAATTGAAAAGAAAATAAAAGAGAAAATCTCACTTAGGGTTCAACACTTTGAATTGGTGAATTAGGTATGCGTTTTGCTTGGTTTTTGATTATTTCTACGTTTTTATAATCATTGGTTCGTGTATTATCGAACCCATGCCTCAATTTCTAATTTTTTTGGTGATTTTGAAATGTGCCGTGGATGAATTCATGAGCTTTGTGATGTTATATGATGAAATAAGAAAGTCTGATGTTGGGTTTACATGTTTTGTCTTTGGATTTTTGATGAAATTGAGTAATTAGGGCTAAATTGTAAAAATTTTATTTTGAGGGACTAAAATGTGAAATAAATGAAATTTTTGGACTTGTATGAGAGCTATGAAAATTCGGCTAAGCTAGTATACAAGCAAACTTTGCGTATTTTATGATTTTGTGAATTAGGGACTAAAATGTTAAAATGTGAAAATGTGAGGGTTAAATTGTAAAATGCCCTAAATGAATGTTTATGGATTGATATGAATTATTTGGTGAATAA
This sequence comes from Gossypium arboreum, assembly GCF_025698485.1. Classification (NCBI taxonomy): domain Eukaryota; kingdom Viridiplantae; phylum Streptophyta; class Magnoliopsida; order Malvales; family Malvaceae; genus Gossypium; species Gossypium arboreum. Next base: position 125,196,988 of record NC_069075.1, read on the forward strand.
AAGGGTTAATTTTGAATACATATAGATCAAGAAAAGAGGAATTCAGATTTAGACTGAGGGAAGTCGAAGATTATAGAGTAAACTGTCCGAGTCGACAATTTCGAGTACGAGGTAAGTTCGTACGTAAAACTTGATATTGCAAGTATGTTTTGGTGTTTTGATTATACATAGATTGTATATATATTTTGTTTGGAGGAATACGATGATTAATCAATGGTATTTGGCACTAAGTGTGCGATTTAAACTAGCTTCAGCTATAGGAGGCACTAAGTGTGAGATACCGAGATAGCTTCAGTTAATTGAAATGGCACTAAGTGTGTAGAATTATTATAGCTTCAGTTAATTGAAATGGCACTAAGTGTGTAGAATTATTATAGCTTCGGCTAATCTTTAAAGCATTAAGTGTGCGGATGTTTAAAGCATTGGTAATTTCAAAAAGTCTTAAAATATCCGAATAAGAGGTGAGAATGAAAATGAATGAATTCGGGAAGGTACAGGTACGTATGATACCTATGTGGTAGATGGTATTATTCTTATAAAGTTCATTGAATTGGTAAGAACATATGGATGGTGTTGGCTTAAAATTGATAGATGAATTGAGAAGTTATAAGTACTCATGTGTTGATGTTTTATATTTTACATACTGTTGATGATTTTTTATACGAGCTTACTAAGCTTTTGAAAGCTTATTCTGTGTATGTTTCCATTGTTTTATAGATATCGAAGCTACTGTGAGTTCGGGGATTGTCTAGGATGGTCATCATACTATCGAATCTCATTTTGGTACATTTTGAAAATGTATATAGTAAAGTATGACATGTATAGGCTAGAAGTACTTTGGATAGGTTTTGTAATGTTTATATTCAGCCATGTGATATGGTTTGATATGGTTGTGGATATGTTATGGTTTTGGTAAAGGATATGTGATGCAATATGTTATATTTGATATGTTTGATTTGGATAAAAGAAATGGTAAATGATGGTAAGTTTTGACAAGCTTTAGATTGGAATTGAATGATGTATAGAAAGAAATGTTTTGACAAGCTTTTGACTTATGTTTGATATAGATTGGTAAGGCTTATGAGTATGTATTTGATTGGCAATGATATATCATGAATGGCTTATGTTTTGGTTGTGAATTGGTCATATAATGTTGTACAAATATGCTTGGTTTGGTGTTTGTAGGTTGACCCAAATTGGGGTGGCAAATTGGCTATTCAAATGGCCTATTTTTTTCCACACGGTAGAGACACGGACGTGTGTCTCAGCCGTATGTGACACACGGCTATGTGGAACGGTCGTGTGTCCCCTAGGGTACCCTACAATTGTAAGTCAAGCTCGATCACGGCCAAGGCACACGGGCATGTGGCTAGCCGTGTGGCCCAAGTCAGATTCAACCACGGCCAAAGCACACGGGCGTGTCTTGTGGTCGTGTGAACAAGTCAGTATATATGCCCTGTTTTGGCACGATCTAGACACACAGACGTGTCTAAAGCCGTGTGAGGCAGACGGCCTGTTCACACGAGCATGTGACCTGTACTTGTTTGAGAAATGTTTAAATTTTAGAGAAATTTTGTATGTGTTCGGTTTAGTCCCAACCCTTTTCTAATACATATTTAAGGTCTCGATGACCTATGTAAGGGACTCTATATATTGTTGATCGATCTTTAATGCTTCAATGTTTATGAAATGAATGTTATAGTTTTGATTTTGTCCGGTAATGCCTTTAACCCTAGTTCGACAAAGGATATGGGTTAGGGGTGTTACACACACGGTCACCCCACATAGCCATATGGCCTATTTGATTTTTGGTGCAGGATTGCCCACATAGTCTCTAAGAGTTATACGGCCTGGCAACATTGTGACCCCTTTTTTCAATTTTTGCCATATTTTTCTATTTTGTTTCATATTAGTCCATATTCATTTCTAAACTGATTTTAAGGTTCTGAATGCTCGATTTAAGTCTAATTTTTGAATGTATGTTATGAACGATGATTGTTTATTAATTTATAATGTTTAAATTAATCTTTGAATTGTGTTATTGTATTATCGGTCTTGTTAATTGTTGTAATATCACATAACCTTAATTAGACAATGGAAACAGGTTAGGGTGTTACATTTAGTGGTATCAGAGTTACAGCATGTATTGAGTCTAGAAATACATGACACTTTATAACCTATGATAGTGTGATGACTTACGATCAGTTTGACTTATTTTCTTATAAATTGAAGATGTCAACTAAATCCAATGGAGCTGATTCCGACGGAGTTTTGAGTTAAGTTCCAACCACCGATCAATGAGTTGCTCATAATGTGACCGAATTTCAAGAGCCTAAAGAAGAGGCTCACAGTACCTTTCTTAATACGATGAGTGATATGTTTAACGTGTATGTGAGAGTCAATTCCTCGGCTCAATGACCTCCATCCCCTCGTCCTTAAAGTCCTATACAAACCAGCCAGAGCCGAGTATTGGTTAGAACACACACAAAGAGTTCTAGATGAAATGTTGTGTCCTCTCGAAGATTGTTTGAGATGTGTAGTGTCACTGTTAAAAGAGGAGGCTTTTCATTGGTGATCAAATCTAGTTACGATTGTACCGAAAGAAAATACTAACTAGGAATTCTTCAAAATTGAGTTTTGAAAGAAATACATCCGCAAACAATATCTTGATAAGAAGAACAATGAATTCCTTGAATTGAAACAGAGAAATAAATCAATTTCGAATTATGAGCATGAGTTGTTCAGCTCAGTAAATATGTCCGTGAAATTGTATCAACTGAGGAAGAAATGTGTACTTGCTTTGAAGATAGTTCAAACGACAAGATCAAGTTGTTGGTTGGTGTGATGGAAATTTGAGGTTTCTTAGTTTTGTCAAATCGAGCTCAAAAAATGGAATAAGTATACAACCACAATAAATAGAAAGAAACGAAAGCTCGTGACCTCAGTAAATGTAACACACCTAGAACAATTTCTACTTCCCCACAGAATTTATTTAATTAAAAATTCATTCTCATCCCAGTTGGACATCCAAGTTGAAATTTAAAACTTATTTGAACTGCCACGTAGGATTGTCATTGAGGAGGTAACAGAGCTTAACTACAGAGTGACCACTTCATAAACAAACGATAACGTAAGTGACTAAAACATAACATTTAAAACATAAGTGACTAAAATGTAATCTGAGACAAATAAAAATGATTGTTTTTATAATTTTCATTTAAAACAAATAAAAAAATTTTAACTTTTTTTTTTTTAGAAAATCATCCATATTCCAAAAGAAAAACAAATCTAAAGTTGCATCTTAGAAAAGAGATGGGAAAGGATGTGGATATAGATAAAAAGGTTGGTTGCTTGGCAGCCAAAACAAAACAAAAGCTTCCAAAGAAGATGACACCTCATTGATATGTACAGGTAGCCAGTAATTAAAACATGTCCTTGGTTGTTGAAAGGTCACACTGTGTGTTAAAGGTGATGATCATAATTGTGATGAATCGTATGATTTTTCAATTTTGGACAAATCTAATCCATCAGACACACAGACAGACAAACAAGATTTGAGTGTGAGTGGGAGCCAGGGAAGCTACGTATATATAGAAATCCTTGTAGAATCTCAGTTGCCTTTGGATTTTCCTATGTATTATATGTATTATACTATTTATATATTATTTCTTTGCCATACAATACCGCCATGAGAGAAGTTATTATAGAGCTAGATTCCAGCATAGAGAGGTCCCCCAGCCCTTTCAATGGTTTCCCATTCGGCAACAAAATGGCAAAAATCAATGCTAATACTGTTCCAATATGGTCATTAATGTTATATACTATTCCAAATTATTATTTTTTAAGCTTGTGGACATGCTTCATTTCCTTATCTTCAAAGTTTTAGGAAGCTGAGTCAAAATTTGCTCCAGCTGCAAAAACAAAATTAAAATACAACCCATACTAAAATAATAATACAAAATTAATATGTCAATATTTATATAAGACCCCCAATTTTTTTGTCTAATGGTATTAGATGATGCAGGTTGGAAGAATAGTTATATTTATTATATATGAGTAAGTAATGAATTGTTTTTATAAAAAAAAAATTGAGTTAGTTGTAAATGTTGAGTTGTAAATGTTGGAGATCGACCCGTATAAACAATGAAATAAAAAATGTAGAGAAGATCGAATACACAAATATTATGTGGAATACTCCTCTAAATAGAATAAAAATCACGAGTAAAGGAAGCTTCGATTTTTCATTAAATGAGTAAACAAATGAGAGTGCAAAATAAAAAATAATAAACCTAAATGTGTTAAACATACAAACTCAAACCCCAAAAACATAACCCTAACTCTCACAAAGTTCTCTCAAAATGGTACAAAATTCTGTCCATAATTATCACGAAAACTCTTATCAAAATTCATTTGTGATTATATCTTATCGCCCTAAAAGAAAAATATTGTATTACTACATCTTTAATTGCCTTTTTAATTGGCCTCTCAAAGCAGGGATACAACGACCCATTTAAATAAGATAAAATTGAGGTATAATTACACTAAATATCCCTAAAGTAATCAGAACTCGACTGAGAGAAAATAGTAGAGTTCAACTAGGAGAAGAAACTGGGTTTTGTAAGAAACACGTTGTCACGTCATAATGTTCTCATTCACCTCGTCACGACATCGCCTGTCATCATGATGTCAATTTTTTCTCGTCATGACGTCGTCGACTGATTTTGGCGTTGCGATATTAAAATCCTTGTGTCGCGATATAAACTATCTAAAAGTGTCTAAAAATACAAGACACACTCCACAATAAATATGAATAATAATAATAATAATAATAACAATAATGATGATGATGATGATGATGATAATGATGATAATAATAATAGTTTTAGAAATGTGTCATGTTTCTAGTCACACAGCTTTTTGTTTTTGTTTCGTTGCTAAAACTTTTTGCACAGATTTTATTGAGTCATTTCATCTAATAATAATATCCTTATAAGACAACTCGAGGTTTTGGTCCCACCTTCAATCAAAACAAATGTTTTAATGATGTCAAAGCTCTTCAAATCTTACATTTCATTCAACTTTCAAAAAAAAAAACATTTTATATTTTAACAATGTTAAAGTCTCTTTTACTTGATTACTGGAACTGTAAAAATTTCATTAACTAGCACTATAAAAAGGGTCTGTATTATAAAATTTCGTTCTCAGGATTTGTTAATTAGCAGAGGCCACACACATAGTGACATATATGAGGATCTTTTAAGTTTTTAATTCCTTTGCTTTTAATGCGATGAAAGTTGGTTTTTTTTTTTTTTCTGTCTTGGAGATAAGGACCCAATAACAGGCTGAATTTTCGAATTTAGGGAGAAAGCCAATAGCATGGTCCCGATTTCATGGTAAGGGACAAGAAATACCTTGTCTTTTCTTATGTATTCATTCACCAACGTCATTTATCATGTACCATGAATATACCTTTCATGAAAAAGTGCAGTCTCTTCATCAACATGTGTTCATAAATTTGTAGAGATATTGAAGAGGAAGGATATGGACAAGCTGTAAAGATTAAAAAACCCCCAAAAATATTACATTACATGTAATGGAAATTAAGAAGCTAGCATAGGGCTGGCCACTAAATTAGTAATTAGTTTGATTCTGGTGTAATTCTACTGGTTTAGTATTGCTTGTTGATTAAGTTCATGTTAAGATATTTGGGGAAAAAGGATTTCTTGGTGATCAAGTTATAAAGTGGGCTCTCTCTCTTGATTTTTCTCTCTAATCTTGTGTTATTCTCTCCACCTTTTCTAGGGTTACTAAGGCCTTTTAAATAGGCTAAGATTAAAATTCTAATATGACTATAATATCTCAGATACTATCAGGGTTTAATTGAGAAAAGTAACACTACTGTTGAGATTTTAATATAACTAGTTTAAGTTTGGAATTTGTTGCGTTGCTGTGACATCCCAGGCTCCTCATCATGTCGCCTTTGCTTTGCTTCTGTTTCGAACATTGTCGCGTCATTGCGACGTCACGTGATTCCTCGTCACAACATCGTCTTTACTTTCACTCTGATTTAATAAAAAAACGAAAGACATTTTATAGTTTATAGTGAACTTTTCTCTCATACATGACTGTAGGCAGCAAAGTCAAATCATATTAAATAACATCTCGTAGAACGAGTTTAACATTACTTTTAAGAAGTACATACTTTTGAGACAAAAACATATTTGAGATAAAAATATTGTTAAACTCAACCTTAAAAGGGGTCATAGCATCACCATTAAAATAGCAAATGGTGAGATTCCATTGCCTTTTGTTTTTGTTTTTATCCTTATTCCCCTTAGCTACGCGAACTTACACATTAATATAATGTTAACTAAAAGAGAGGGAGGTAAAGGGCCTTTATCTTCAATGATCATTTCACTTTGGTTCATTTCCACAACTGTCGCTGTTAATACAGCTAGCACTAAAAAAATGGAAGTGAGAAGAAAGTTGTCACAAACTGCAAATCATCACCTTTTAGAATGAACAAAAAAGAAAGCATAAAAAGGTGGTTAGGTAATTGGGCTATGGACATTGGAAAATGATACAAAATTTCTGGCTTTTCATTGAAGGAGATGATGGAGTAAATGATGCGCTAATTTGTTATCATATCAGTAATACAATAATGTCTAAAACTCACCACTTGCTGCCATTTGTGACTTTATAATTAACTGAGTATATAATATAAGCTAATTCACATTCTCTTCAATCATGGACGATGAATGAAAGGAATATTACTAATTATGATTAACAAGGATTAATTAATTAAATAATTACTACTGATTACTGTAGTACTGTGTTCATCTTTATCAGCATGAACTGAAAAGTTGTCAAGTAACACTAATGGGTCTAATAAGGAGAGTTGTTGTTGTTGGGGATGACTTGTTTTCTTCTAAAGCCGGCCTTGGGGCGGCAAGTGTAAGCTCCAAATCAGGCGCCACATTTGTCTGCGAATCACTGCAATCAACAGGCATGGGATGACGATGATGACGACGATGATGCAAATCTAGTTGAGGGATTGTTGTAAGACTAGGTGGTCCACCCATACTATTGCTTCTAACCTGCCATGGTTTTGGAACAAGAAATGAATCTCAAACAGATGGTTTCATTTAATACCATCGTGTTGAAGAAAGAAGGTACCATGTCAAACAGGCTGGAACGTCGGTTCTTCTTGTTGAGAGTTGCCTGTCGAAGAAAATACTTTTGAGCATGGCTTGCAACTTGGGTTGGAGTCCTTGTTGTCACAAAGTTTCTAGAGATGCCTCTCCAGTCTCCTTTCCCTAGCTTCTCCAGCCCTATTAGAAAGATTCTGTGTTCTTCTTCTGTCCATGGAACTCCTGAAATTTTACATATATATATATACACAAACCATATCACCTGACTAGTAGGACAAATCTTATCAAACAGAATATAAGAAGCGTATATATGCTTTCTTTTCATCACATGTAAACAATTGATATGGAAGGTACCTTTTTTTCTGTCAGGAGATCGGCCCATGAGACCATCAGATAGATAACCCATGGAAGTTTTATCAGAATTTTCATCGATGGAAACTCTAGAAGATGACAAAGAAGAGGGAGAGGGAGAGGAAGACAAGCAATCCATGCTGAAACTCTTCTTCATCATATGATTGGAAACTACAGAAGGTGAAGATACATCCAGTTGTAGTTGAACACCGAAAAGCCTAACACCTGATCCCATTCCTGCAGCAGCAGATCTGAAAGTGGTGCAGGTCCTTGAATTATGGCCTATGTTTCCACAATGTGAGCACTTCCTGCCCATTTCCTTCCTGACAAAGCTTTCACCCAATCCTCAGACCAACAACCCTCTGATAACAAACTCAATGAGCGAAATAGAAAGAAAGAGAAAAATTATAGCCGGTATGTTGGTTTGGTGGTACATATGATGATGGATTTATGGTGGGGTTGATGAAAATGGAGGCATACCTAGAGCACATGATTGGATGGACTTTCTTTATTGTTATTATTTGTTGGATATTTCTCCAACTTGCCTTCTAAATAAAACAAAAACAAAACCATTTTCTTTATCTTCCTATTATACTATTTCATGTTTCCGTCAATGTATTATCACTGCCTCAACATTTTATCGACAAAAATATTATCATGACAACCCCTCATTCTATACATACTCATATACGTATAATAATTGCTGACATAGACAAAAATTAGTATCTACTTTATTCAATCTTGTTTATTTATAAAAACTAACAAGAACAAAATAGGATAAAATATTAATCAAGGGAGAGAGAAGATCCTCCAATAGAATGGAAGTGGCCGGTGAGGGATAAGAAATGTCAGGGAAAATCTCATCTTTCAAAGTTTTAGGTTGATCAACGACCATCATATACCAATCACCTTGAGGCTATGTTGGTAAGGTAGAAGTATTGAGATTTTGAATGTATGTTTTAATCTATTGTGCTTTATGATTCTATTTCTCATTTATTCATTCTAATTGTTTATAGAAGATTTTTTTTTTTTTTTGTTTTTAGAATTTCTATAAAAGTGAATCATGTTTGTCAATGGCAATGGAAAATAAATATGATAAGATTAAATTAAAACCTATTTTAAGATGTTTTGGACATTTTCATGTTTATTTTACATTTTATATATCTAAGGTTTATGGTTATTCCTCTCAATAATATTATCTCTAAAGTTGACTCATATGAGAGTTGTGTGACCCAAATTCCTATTAAATAAAATAACAAATTGTTTGTAAGTCAAGTTAAATAAAAATGTTTTTTTCTACCGGTTTTAGTATTTATTAGTATAATAGCTTATAAATAGGTTTTTTACAATATTAAAAAACACACCTATTTAAATATTAGAACTCATAATACTTTTAGAGAATTTTGTTGAGGATTTTGTATTTACGTTTTGAGGTTCTTTGTTTTCGAGTTTTGGAGTTTAGTTTTTATCTCCATCTTTTGTACTATTCGTTCTTTTACCATTATAGTAAAATTATCTTTATCCGTGATTTTTTATCCTCTTTAAAGATGTTTTTCCACATTAAATTTATGTGTTCAATTTCTCAATTTCTTCTATTATTTTAATTTTTCATTGCTTAATCGATTCGATCCCCAACAACTCATTTTAAAATTTTACTTTCCTTTTTATGTTTGTGTTCCTTATTTTACCAAATTAAATTTTGGGAAAACACTTTGAATTTTCATAAGTCAAAACATAGAAAAAGAATATTTGAAACTTTCATAATACAATAATTTTTTCTTTTTGAATTTTTTAAAATTATACATGAATTTCGATTCGATGTTCAATTTAATATATAAACTTTAATTGTGGTTCAAATATATACATAACACTTCCATTTTAATTTAATTATATACATTTAAAGAAATAAATCATCAAATTATTTTATAATGAATAAATATAATTATTAGTATATGTAATATATAAACATATATCAATAATTGTATTAATAATTTATGAGAATTGAATCAAATTAAAATTTTATATAAAAATTGTACAAAATCTAAATTCATATATAGAATTATACATACAAATAGTTTTGAGATTATTTTTTAAAATAGTTATTGTGGTTTATTTTGGATTGATTCAATTAATTGAGAGTTGAAAGTTGAAATTCCTTCAAATTGTCAAGCATTCCAGTCTCATGATTATTCTAAAAGAAATTAAATTAATTAATATAGTCTTATGGTTGGCTAAATTTGAAGAATGTCAAAATTTTTTTTAATTAAGCCTTTAGCCCGTTTTTAATTTTATTTAGGAAAATTAGTCATTTTTTAAAAATGTGTAAAAGCGCGTCCAGTTGAGCGCGTTTTCCTTTTAAGTTACAAACTTTGACTTTTTTAATATAATCAATTTCTTGGGTTGGATGGTTAAATGTTGGTTATTTAGTCCTTGAGTCCCAAGCTTAAATCTTCTCTTGACTCATATTTATATTTTATATTTCATGTTGTTTTAAGCTTCTTCTTCTTCTTCATCTTTTTATTGAATGTTTTTAACATATTAAATTTCTTACTTAAATGGTTAAATAATAATGATTTCATCCTTTTGACCCAAACTCAATTCCTCTTTTCTAAACACATTTATAATTTTTATTTCATATTGTTTCAATTTTTTAATTAATAAATATATTGTTTTAGATTTCTTATTTTAATTCATATTTTTAATTAATAAATATTTTATTCATAAAATCAAATAATTATTACAAATATGATTATTTTTAGTAAATATAATTTTTATATGTGTAATATTTATTTTTCAATCCATATCATGAGTGTAGTAAATATTTTTGTATGTGTATGTAATATATTTTACATATAAACTTAATGATATATCAATTAATTAATTGAAATATTTCACATATAAAAATATTTGAAATATCATACTCACAATGTAGATGAAAAACAATGATATTTGAAATATTTTACATATAAAATAATAATTATATTTGAAATAATCATTTCATTGAAATCACCATACCCACAATATATGTGGAGAAATAAATATTTGATATATAAATATTATATATAAAGAAAAATATATCAAAAAATTAGTTGATGTTTATATTATATATAAAGGAGTTATTAATTTTAAATATTTTTAACATAATGATATATGTAAAATATATATTTTATTTTATAAATACATATTTATTATTTGATTTTATGAATAAAAGAGTTATTAATTAAAAATGAATTAAAATAAAAATTGAAAATAATATATTTATTAATTAAAAACTTTAAAAATATGAAATAAAAATTACAAATGTGTTTAGATAAGAGAAATTGAATATGGGACTTAAGGATGAAATCATTATTATTTATCCATTTAACTAAGAAACTAATATGTTAAAATATTCATTAAAAAATGGAAAAGAAGCTTAAAACATGAAATAAAAAATATAAATGTAAGTGAGAAAGGAATCAAACTTGAAACTTAAGGACAAAATTATTAACATTTAACCATCCAACCAAAGAAATTAATTTTATTAAAAAAGTCAAAAATTGCAACTTGAAGGGAAAGCTGGGCGTGCTTTTCTTCCAACTGTGTAGAAAGCGCACCCAGTTAGAAGCGCTTTTACACATTTCCCCCCAAAACGGCCTATATTCCTAAATAAAATTAAAAATGATCTAAAGTCTAATTAAAAAAATTTACATATAAACCTTATTTAAACCTCATGGTCACATTTCTTTTTACTAGTACGTGGGTGAAAAGAAATATATATTTTAAAATATAATAATATTTACTATTTTTATATTTTAAAAGAAAAAATAAAAATATTTTTAACTGTAATTTTTATTATTATAGAAAAAACTAATATTATTCTGAAATCTAATAGCAAAAATATTATTATCTTAATACGAGAGCTTGATTTTAATCTTTAGTAAAAAAAATATCATAGTTGATATTAATTTCAAATTAAATAATATATTTATCCTTATTTAATAAGTAATTAGAATTTTGTTTTTATTTATAATTTCACTACTTAGTGATGTCATGATGATATAGATTATTTAATTATATTTTAATTAATTTTAAAGAAAAAAGCATCACCTACCTTAATTACTGTAAAAAAGTTAATTAATATTTTCCTAAAAAGTCTCACCTAATTATTCTTACTTAAAAAAAAAAAAACTATGGTTCAATGAAACTGGCAGCAGACAGGAAAAAAGAAAACAGGACAATCTCACAGATATATATCTGTTATATTTAAAATTTGATCAATATTTTAGTGTGCAAATTGCAGCCATATACTTTGGCAAAGATACCATTTGGCACTAATGGGATGGAAAGGGAAAGAATAGTATATTCCTTTCCCATTTAAGTAAAGCTACCTTTGTTATTAATTAATTACACTTTGATGCTTATCATTGATATCATGAATTTTATTTAAGAATGTTGATAAAATATTTTATATTAAAATGGTTTTGATTAACTTATAAATATTTGAGAAGGTAAAATATGTAATTTTTTTATTTAATTAAATGTTAAAAAACTTAAATCGAAAGGACATAGACTCCTCTTGGATAAAATTGTTTTTTAATCTCTCAGCAATCAAAATTATCTAATTTCATCTACAATGTCTATTGCTTTTAGTTAAGTTACTTTTTATAGAAATACATTTATACTATAAATCCCACATTACTAATTACTTTAATTATTTTTTAAAGTGTAACAAGTACATTGTAATTCCAAATATAAGTATAAATAATTATAAGTATTAAACAAATCGTCTAAATAATCACCAAGTAGAATTAACCTATTATAATACAAATAGATTATCACTAAGTAGAATCAAATTATTATAGAATAAACAGACTAAAATTTATACAATCAAGATTAAAACTAATTAACTAACTAGATTAAAACTCGACTTAAAAATCTATGCATATAATTATGTATTGACCCGAAATTTCACCTTTGCCAGCTAATTTTAAACATTTATAAATTTATGTAATATAAAGTTATAGGAAAAACCCATTATATAAAAGATTGGGCAGATATCTTACCCAACTATCGCATGTTTATTATGTGATGGACCAAGTTGTTTAAAGTAAATTAAGTTAATAAATGGGTAACATCAATAGGCCAAGTTGAAGAATTTATTAGCCCTCTCTGATTGACATCTCCATTTAAATAATTTCCAAATACACTTATTTGGCATTATCATAAAATGGAATCTCCTCTCCTCGTAAAAGATATGATAATATAATATTTCTAATCTAGTTTGACTACACATTAAATAACTTCTTATAGCAAGTGCATAATGTTATGATAACTGTGACTCATCAATAATTAATTTTATTTGATTGGATTGTTTTGCATTTAATTTTATTTTATTTTCGTTTATCACGAATGCTAAGTATATATTAAACTAGGTGCCGAAGTTACTCTATTTTAGAGTCGAGTTAAAAATGGTTAAAATTTTCTGTTAATCCTCTATTTATATACATCTCTTTATTTTAAAAACTTTAAAGTTCAATCTTCTTACTCTTTTTCTTTAAAAGTTTTAGTTCAATCATATCATTGTTGGTAGTTTCTCTCAAAATTTTTATATTTAACATATTTATTTTCTATCAATCATAAGTCATGTGATATGATGACAAAAAGATTTATAATTTTGATGATTGAGCTAATTTTTAAAGAAAAAGGACTTAATTCTTTAACTTCTTAAGTACATTGATTAAATCTCAAATTATGTCAATGACATTTTAACCTTAAAAGTTTGTAAATTTCAATAAGTTATTTGCAAGTTTCGTCTACAACTTACATTGAATTTATAGATCACCTACCAAAGAATGATTCTTGATAATGAGAATTAAATTTAAACTTACTTATAATGATAATTAGATTTAAACCTTATGTTTGTAAGGGATTATTTAATATAATTAGATTTAAACCTTATGTTTGTAAGGGATTATTTAATCTTTATTATTTAAATCAATCTCATTAATAATTCATTGAAAAAGATAATTAACAAAGACAATCTGTTCATGCATCAACCATTTCTAAAACATTGGAGAGCAGTTAAGTGCATCCTATAGTACTTAACAGGGATGATGTTGTAGGCATGAAAGTGATCTGCCACAATTTGTTGTGGCAAGTTAAGCTATTTTCATTACTTAAAGAGCTTGCATTTAACTAATTTTTTCGTCTTTTTAAGTCTATTTTCAGAATTATTTAGTTTTGAAGTTAAGTTAAATAAATTGAGCTTTTAGTGTTGTTCTACGACCTTTTAGATTGATCCAGGCCTAAGGAAGAATTAACAAGTTGATTAAGTGTGTAGGACAACATTCTACCTAAGAAGCCAATAGACTGCCATGGATGTCACAACATTCAAGGAGAAAGTCGTGACATTGAAGCAAGCCTCAACACTTTTCCAACTCAAATCTAAGAGGCAAGGTACTTGAGGTAATGTCGCGACATCAAGAAGACAAAGTCGCAACAGTCCATCCAGACCTGAAGGCCAAGCATTCTTTTAGAAAGTTGCGATACCAGTTCGACAAGGCCCAATGTAACGATCTAATTTCCAGTAGTGTCAGAAAATGAGATTTTAACACCTAATTTTCGTAAACCGAGCCCATAAATATTTAATAAAAATAATTTATGGAGTCATTATATAGGTGATTACATTTTGGATAAGTAATTTAGCCAAATTAGTGAATAATTAAGGTTTGAGAACTAAATTGTAAAGTTCAATGGCTATAAATTTTTAATTAGAAAATGACTTGAGGAATTAAATTGCAATTAAATAAAGGTCTAAAATATAAATTGGACCATGCCAAAATTGTGTTAGTGGACGGTTAATTAAAAGGCCATTAGCTTAATAATTTTAAGATTTGATTAATTAAAGTATGTTTAATTAATTTAATAACATTTATATATATGAGAGAGAGAAAGTGGAGGAAAAAGATGAATGTCATCATATTCTTCTTCTAAACACCGAAAATAATAAAGAAGAAAACTTAAGGATTGGCCTTAATTGGTATGTTTAAAATAGTCTTTTTTTTCTTGTAATTTTGATGTTTTTGACGTCATGGAATGTAACACCCCTCACCCGTATTCAACGACGGAATAGGGTTACGGACCATTACCGAACTTATCACACATTTAAACATACATCTTTCATACAATTAGTCAATTCAAATACTTCATTCACAACCAATCATATTGTCCCTAATACGACCCAACGAAGCCCAAAACAAGCATTCGAGGTGGCTCGGGACTAAATCGATAACTTTAGAAACATTTCAAACACTTAGAAAAATTTTCCAAAACAGAAAACACACGCCCGTGTGGCCCGACTGTGTCTCTCACACAGCCAAAGACACATCCGTGTCGTAGGCCGTGTGGACATTCGAAATGGGAGAACATGGCCGTGTCCCAGCCCGTGTCCTACCCTATGTAATTCTCTGACTTGGGTCACACGGCCAACATACACGCTCATGTGACTAGCCCGTGTGCCCTAAAAATGGCCACACATGCCCGTGTGCCAGGCCACGTGCTAGGTCGTGCCAAACCTATAGGGTATACTGACTTATGCCATACGGCCAAGTCACACGCCCGTGTGTGAGGCCGTGTAGAGCATATTGACTTGATTTTAATCTCAGCACCAGTGGACACACAGCTGTGTACATGACCGTGTATCACACACGGCTGAGACACACACCCGTGTCTCTACTTGTATGGATAAAATAAGCTATTTACCAAGCCGATTTGCCACCCAAACTTGTGCACACCTACACCAAACTCAATGGTACCAAAACATAGTATAAATGAGCATTTAAATAAACTTCAACCAAGAAAAATCCATATCATTTCATTACCAACCAATACAAAACAAGAATATCACAATGTGCCATTCAATTTCATGCTTTATTTCACTTTATCAAATCATCAATATGGTCATTTTTTGATCAAGCTTTATTTTACCTAATTTCATAAACATGCCAAATTCATTACTCAATCATTTAGTACTTCTAAATACTTAATATCATCTATCATCACATAACCATATTCAAGCACATTATAAGAGCCATATGCACAAATATGTACAATCAAACCAACCAAGTTAAGCCAACTTTCATGGCTATATACAAAACCAAACTTTAAACATATACACGCCAATTCATATGGCTAAATTCATTATCAACACTTAACCAAAATAACCCAAAATCCCTATACATGCCATATACTCAAAATACTTAAGTTTAAAAATACCAAAGTGATAGTAGGATAGTGTGACAAAGTCTCTGACAATCTCTGAATCTGAGCTAGCTTTGAAATCACTATAAAACAGGGTAAAATAAACAAAGTAAACTTTATAGCTTAGTAAGCTCGTATGAAATAAACTCAATTTAACCATAAATACACAATTCAACAAATTGAATATATCAACATGTAGCTCATAATAACTAAAAACCTTTCACATCTTTAATCATAAGATTATATGCAAACTTCACAATTTCTTTGATTTAAAGCTTATACGGTTCATGTGCATACCTGTACCATCTCGTATCAATATCATACTCAGCCACGTCTTTCATTTACTCGTTGAACCATTTGGAATAATACAGGATACTCGGGAATCTCACACCTAAAATGCCAATAAACATATTATAACCAAAGCTATCACAATATCATATCTCAATAATGCTCACTCTCGAGCTATCAACGGGCCTGCTTACACAAGCTGTGGGTCAAATCGTAGTTACACGGTGCTGCTCACACAAGTTGTCAAGTAACCGAAACACATGCCGATATACTCAGCCACCAGTAGGACGTACAGGACTAGCATCCGGATCACAATATCACAATAACCCCTAATGACATGTCATTCGTGTCCTAATCTATTCCTAAGGTTCAACTAGGATTTTCACATTTTTCGAATCATCGTCGAACATATCCGTAGTCTCGTATTCACAGTTTATGCAATATCAAAGCATTTAAATTACGTTTATAACCAAACTTATTACATACGAACTTACCTCGGATGCAAAAGTGACGACACGAGTCAACTATTTTGAAACCTTGTTCTTTCCCTAATCTAAGTTTGTATTTCATCTTGCTTGATCTAAATATAATCAAAATTAACTTATTTAATTACCTCTCTATTCAATAGTCCAAAATTCACATTAAATCACTTTTACACGTTTACCCCTAATATTTCATATTTTTACAATTTAGTCCTTATTTCATAAAATTATAAATTCATGCAATTTCACCCAAACCCATGATAGCTGAATTTTCTTAGTACTCATATCAACCCATAATTTTCATTTATTTCATATTTTGACCACAAATTTTTAACATTTCTCAATTTAATCCCTAATTGAGCATTTTACTAAAAATCACTTAACAAAACTTGTATAATTCACATCAACCATTCATAATCTATCAAGAAACCTCAAAACACATATAGATTCAACAATGGAAAAACCCTAAACCTTTAACATTTTTGCAAAATAGTCCCTGGGCTAGCTAGACCTAGTTGTAACGATATCAAAAACATAGAAAACATTAAAAATAGGATAAAAACGGACTTACAATTGAGCTAATAAAGGTGCCGAATGCTTCAAGCCCTAAAATGGTGCTCTCCCTTGTAATTTTTGGCTAAAGAAGATGAAATGGAGAAGAAATTTAACTTGTTTTTATTTAATTTACCTTAATTACTAAATTACCAAATTAACCTTACTAATAAACCATTAAAACACCTAATAATGTGTCCATAAATGTCCACTCACCATTATAATGGTCCAATTAACACTCAAGGACTCTTACTTTAAGGTTCTATAGCTATTTAATGCCTTTAGCTATTAGAACATCACTTTTGCACTTTACACGATTTAGTTATTTTTCTCAAATTAACCATTCAAACGATAAAATTCTTTAACGAAACTTTCACACAAACATATTATCATACTGTAGACATTAAATTAATAATAAAATAATTATTTTGACTTCAGATTTGTGGTCTCAAAACTACTGTTCTGATTTGACTAAAAATAGGTTGTTACAACTCTCCCCCTTAAAGATTTTCGTCCTCGAAAATCTTACCAGAAAAGAGGTTAGGGTACTGTTTTCTCATAGCTTTCTTAGGCTCCCACCTGTCTTCTTCGACACCGTGTCGTTAGCAAAATACTTTCACTAAAGCTATACTTTTATTTCTCAATTGTTTAACCTCTTGAGCTAAAATTCTGACCTGTTCTTCTTTATATGTCATGTCGGGTTGAATTTCAATCTTTGACAGGGAAATTACATGCGATGGATCTGATCTATATTAGTGCAACATCGACCCATGAAACACATTGTGAATTCTCTCTAATTCTGACGGTAATGCTAACCGATATGCTACTAACCCTATTCATTCAATAATCTCATACGATCCGATGAATCACGGGCGCAGCTTGCCTTTGCAACCAAATCGAAGAATTTTCCTCCACGGAGATACTTTTAGAAATACTTTGTCGCAATCTAAAATTCAATTTTTTTCATTTCAAATTCACGTACGATTTCTGTTGATCTGAAGCTGCTTTTAGACTGCCGCGAATTACTTTCACTTTATCTTCAGTCTCTCTATTAAAATCAACGTCGTGAATCTTTTTCTCACAAAGCTCGTTCCAGTACAATGGAGTTCGACATTTACGACCATACAATGCTTCATACGGTGCCATTTTTATGCTTGATTGAAAACTATTATTATACGCAAATTCAACCAATGGCAAATATTTCTCCCAGTTGCTTTCGAACTCTAAAACACAACAACGAAGCATATCTTCGAGAATCTGAATTACTCTCAGACTGACCGTCAGTTTGATGATGAAATGCTGTACTAAAATTCAACCTTGTACCTAGAGCTTCTTGCAATTTCTTCCAAAATACGATGTAAATCTCGGATCCTTATCCGGAATAATTGAAACTAGTACCCGTGCAATCTAACAATCTCTGAAATGTACAATCCAATTTATTAAGTGAATAGTCTGTACGTACCAAAATGAAATGTGCAGATTTCGTTAGTCGATCAATGACAACCCAAATAGCATCTTTCTTCCTCGGAGACAGAGGTAATCCCGATACGAAATCCATCGTAACTCTATCCCATTTCCATTCAGGTATCATCATCGGTTGTAGCAATCCTGAAGGCACTTGATGTTGGGCTTTTACTTGTTGACAAACTAAACACCTCGATACAAACTTTGAAATGTCTCGTTTCACACCTGATCACAAATACAACTGTTTCAAATCATTGTACATTTTAGTACTTCCCGGGTGAACAAATAAACATCCACTGTGTGCTTCATTCAAAATTTTCTGTATAAGCTTTGGATCTCTCGGTATACAAACTCTACCTCGGAACAATAAGCAATCATCGGATCTGATCTGATAGTCTGAATCACTAATCGACTCACATTATAATCTTTTAGCTTGTAACTCATTATCTAACTTCTGAGCTTCACAAATTTGCTGAAGAAAAACCGGTTTAACTTTCAACTTTGCTAAAATTGAACCATCATCAGATAAAGATAACTGTGTATTCATCGCACTCAAAACAAATAAAGATTTTCTACTCAAAGCATCCGCGACTACGTTTGCTTTACCCGAATGATAATCGACTAATTCATAATCTTTTAACAATTCTAGCCATCTTCTTTGTCGCAAATTCAAATCCTTTTGAGTCATTATATATTTGAAGCTCTTGTGATAAAAAAAGATGTGACACTTTTCACCATACAAATGATGTTGCCAAATTTTCAATGCAAAAATAATAGCGGCCAATTCTCAATCATTCGTCAGATAAATCTTTTCATGCTGCTTCAACTTTCTAGAGACATAAGCTATAACTTTTCCTTCTTGCATCAAAACACAACCCAAACAGTTTAATGACGCATCGCTGTAAATCACAAACTTTTTACCCAATTCAGGTGGAACCAAAACTTGTGCCTCTGTTAGCAATGCTTTCAACTGTTCAAAACTTTGTTGACACTTCTCAGACCACTCAAACTTTACATCTTTTTGTAGCAATATAGTCATTGGTGTAGAAAATATCGAGAATCCTTTAACAAAATGTCTATAATAACCAACTAACCCCAGAAAGCTTCTAACTTTAGATACATTTCTAGGTGGTTTCCAGTCAACAATGGCTGAAATCTTGCTCGGATCACTCGTATGCCTTCAGCTGAAACAATATGTCCTAAGAATCTGACTTCCCGGAGCCAAAACTCACATTTACTGAATTTAGCGAACAGTTTCTTATCTCTCAATATTTGCAGCTCAATCCTCAAATGCTCGGTATGCTCAGACTCATCTCGAGAATATATCAGAATGTCATCAATGAATACAACAACAAATTTGTCTAGATACGGTATAAAAATCATATTCATCAAATCCATAAAAACTACAGGAGCATTAGTCAATCTGAAAGGCATAACAAGAAATTCATAGTGCCCTTTTGAACGCAGTTTTCGGCACATCTGAATCTTTAACCCTCAACTGATAATAGCCTGATCTCAAATCAATCTTCGAGAATACTGTTGCCCCTTTCAACTGATCAAACAAGTCATATATTCCCAGCAAAGGATACTTGTTCTTTATCGTAACATTGTTGAGTTGCCAATAATCAATACACATTCTCATTGACCTGTCTTTCTTCTTTACAAAAAACACTGGCGCACCCCAGGGCAAAAAACTAGGTCGTGCAAAACCTCTATCAATTAACTCTTGCAACTGAGCTTTCAACTCTTTCAATTTTGTTAGAGTCATTCTGTACGGAGCTATAGATATCGGTGATGTTCCCGACATTAATTCAATAGCAAATTCAACCTCTCTGATCGCTGGCAACCCCGTAATTCTTCAGGAAACACATCCGAATAATAACAAACAACTGGCACAGATCCAATCTTAGATTCAGACACTTTTGTATCTAAAAAATAAGCAAGATAAGCTTCGCAACCTTTTCTTACATATCTTCGAGCTGACAAAGATAAAATCACAACAGGCAACCCACTTGACTCATCTGATTCAATTCGAAGAATTTCATTATTTTGACATTTCAATTCAGTTGCCTTTTGTCTACAATTTACAATGCATCATGTAGGGTCAACCAATCCATACCCAGAATTACATCAAATTCGTCAAAAGGTAGTAGCATCAAATCAGCTAGAAAACAGTAACCCCAAATCATTAAAGGACAATTCTTGCAAACTTTATCAACTAGAACATACTTGCCAAAAGGGTTTGATACTTTAATCATAAACTCAGTAGACTTAACAGGCAAACTCTTACTAGACATTAAATTCATACACATATTCGAATGAGTTGATCCAGGATCAATCAAAGCAATTACATTGTGTCATAAAGAGAGAGTGTATCAGTAATAACATTTGGTGATGATGCATCTTTGCGAGCGCGAATAGCGTAAGCTCTAGCAGGTGCTCTGGCCTCGGATCTCATAATAGAGTCTTTAGTCACTCCTCTACTACTAGTCACATTCCCCGCATTTCTAAGTGGCCTCCCTCTAGTAACTATGTTGCTCAGTCTTGCATTCTGGAATTTGTCTTTCTCATCTAATTCGGGACAATCTCGAATGAAATAATCTTGCGAGCCACATCTGAAACAATCCCGATCATTCATTCTACATTCACCTTAATGTCGTCTTTTATAGTATTGACATTCAAGTCTACTATTTCTAAGAACACTCGGTATTGATGTAGCTTGAGCTTTAGGACTTGAGTATTGTTTTCCACAATCTCTGCTCGAATATCTGATTGAAGCATTTGAACGAGTGTACAAATCTCTTAATTTCTTTGACGAAGATTAATATGGCTTATTCATCAATCTTTTCCTCGAATCTCTAGCCTCAAATTCAGCTTTTCTCTTTTTTTTCCAAGTTCTTCGGCTTTACAGTCTCTGTCAACAAGTACAACAAGTTCTTTCAACTCTAGAATCCTAACTAGCAATTTGATGTCTTCGTTTGACCCATCTTCAAATCTTTTACACATGATTGCCTTAGTAGAAACACACTCTCAAGTATATTTACTGAGTCTAAAAGACTCTTGCTCATATTCAGTCACAGACAGGCCTTGTTTCAATTCTAGAAACTCCTTTTGCTTTTGATCAATGAACCGTTGACTGATGTATTTCTTCTTGAACTCAGCTCGAAAGAAATCCCAGGTAACTATTTCTCTCGGCACCATTGACACTAGGGTATTCTACCATTGATATGCAGTGTCTCTCGAAAGTGAAACAGCATATTTTAAACACTCAACTAGTGTGCATGAAAGTTCATCAAACACCTGAATAGTGTTCTGAAGCCAAAATTCAGCTCTCTCAGGATCATTATCCATATTAGCTTTAAACTCTTCAGCTCCTTGTTTTCTAATCTTATCAACTAGCGGCTTATTCAGTCGTAGAAATTCCATACCTTGAGGAACTACGGGAACCGGTTGGGGATTAGGTGAAGGTAGAGATTGTTGAGAAACCGAATTTGTTCTAACATACTCAAAACCACTCATTCATCATTTGGAAGAAGGTTTCTTTAACTTCTCCTCCCTGGTTACTCGGTCTCGACTCTGACTGCGCTACTCTATGAATGGAGGCAGGTGCATTACTTTCAACATTGTCAACTACAGCTCAATTGGGATCCATTTACTATATGAAAACACAGTTTAAATTGTCAGGAGTCATCACACAATCACAGGTTATTTATGGCATGTATAGCTAGACTCTCACATACACTACATTAGTCCTAGAATCAACTAAACCATAGCTCTGATACTAATAAATGTAACACCCCTCACCTGTATTCAACGTCGGAATAGGGTTACGGAGCATTACCAAACTTACCATACATTTAAAAATACATCTTTCATAAAATTAGTCAATTCAAATAAAATTTATTCACAACCAATCATATTGTCCCTAATACGAGCCTACGAAGGCCAAAACATGTGTTCGAGGTGGTGCGAGATTAAACCGATAACTTTAGAAACTTTTCAAACACTTGGAAAATTTTTTCAAAAACAAAGGACACACGCCTATGTGGCTCAGCTGTGTCTCTCACACGGCCAAAGATACGCCTGTGTCACAAGCCGTGTGGACATTCGAAATGAGAGCACATGGTCGTGTCCCAGCCCGTATCCTACCCTGTGTTACTCTCTGACTTGGGTCACACGACCAATACACACGTCCATATGACTAGCCCGTGTGCCCTAAAAATGGTCACACACACCCGTGTGCCAGGCCGTGTACTAGGCCTTGCAAAACCTGTAGAGTGTACAGACTTATTCCACACGACCAAGTCACATGCCTGTGTGTGAGGCCGTGTGGAGCATACTAACTTAACTTTAATCTCAACACCAGGGGACACACGACCGTGTACATGATCGTGAATCACACACGGCTAAGACACACGTCCGTGTCTCTACCCGTGTGGATAAAAATAGGCTATTTACCTAGCTAATTTGCCACCTAAACTTGTGCACACCTACACCAAACTCAATGGTACCAAAACATAGCATAACTAAGAATTTAAATAAACTTCAACCAAACATAATACATACCATTTCATTACCAACCAATACAAAACACAAATACCAAAATGTGCCATTCAATGTCATGCCTTATTTCACTTTATCAAATCATCAATATGGTCAATTTTTAATCAAACATTATTTTACCTAATTTCATAAACATGCCAAGTTCATTACTCAATCATTTAGTACTTCTAAATCTTAAATACCATCTCTCATCACATAACCATATTCAAGCACATTATAAGAGCCATATGCACAAATATATATAATCAAACCAATCAAGTTAAGCTAACTTTCATGGCTATATACAAGACCAAACTTTAAACATATACAAGCAAATTCAAATGGCTAAATTCATTACCAACACTTAACCAAAATAACCCAAAATCCCTATACATGCCATACATTCAAAATGCTTAAGTTTAAAAGTACCAAAGTGATAGTAGGATAGTGTGACGAAGTCTCCGACAATCTCCGAATCTGAGCTAGCTTTGAAATCTCCATAAAACAAGGTAAAATAAACAAAGTAAGCTTTATAGCATAGTAAGCTCATATGAAATAAACTCAATTTAACCATAAATACACAATTCAATAAATTGAATATATCAACATGTAGCTCATAATAACTAACAAACCTTTCACATATTTAATCATAAGATTATATGCAAACTTCACAATTTCTTCGATTTAAAGCTTATACGTTCATGTACATACTTGTACCATCACGTATCAATCTCAGACTCAACCATGTCTTTTAGTTACCCTTTTGAACCATTTTTAATAATACAGGATACTCGAGAATCTCGCACTGAAAGTGCTAATAAACATATATAGCCGAAGCTATCACAATATCATATCTCAATAATGCTCACTCTCGACCTATTACGGGCCTGCTCACATAAGATGTGGGTCAAGTCGTAGCTACACGGTGCTGCTCACACAAGCTGTCAAGTAATTGCAACACATGCTAGTATACTAAACCACCGGTAGGACGTACAGGACCAGCACCCAGATCACAATATCACAATAACCCCCAATGGCATGTCATTCATATCCTAATCTATTCCTAAGGTTCAACAAGGATTTTCACATTTTTTGAATCATCGTTGAACATGTACGTAGCTTCGTATTCACGGTTTATGCAATATTAAAGCATCTAAATTATGTTTATAACAAAACCTGTTACATACGAACTTACCTCGGATGCAAAAGTGATGACACGAGTCAAGTATTTCGAAACCTTATTCTTTCCCCGATCTAAGTCCGTATTTTGTCTTTCTTGATCTAAATATAATTAAAATTAACTTATTTAATTACCTCTCTATTCAATTTAGTCCAAAATTCACATTAAGGCACTTCTACACATTTACCCCTAATGTTTCACATTTTTACAATTTAGTCTTTATTTCATAAAATTATAAATTCATGCAATTTCACCCAAACCCATGATAGTCGAATGTTCCTAGTACTCATATCAGCCCATAATTTTCATTTATTTCACATTTTGATCATAAATTTTCAAAATTTCTCAATTTAATTCCTAATTGAGCATTTTACTAAAAATCACTTAACAAAACTTGTATAATTCACATCAACCATTCATAATCTATCAAGGAAACTCAAAACACATATAGATTCAACAATGGAAAAACCCTAAACCTTTAATAATTTGCAAAATATACCCTAGGCTAGCTAGACCTAGCTGTAACGATCTCAAAACATAGAAAACATTAAAAACGGGACAAAAACGGACTTACAATTGAGCTAATGAAAGTGCCGAATGCTTCAAGCCCTAAAATGGTGTTCTCCCTTGCAATTTTCGACTAGAGAAGATGAAATAGAGAATAAATTTAACTTGTTTTTATTTAATTACCTTAATTACTAAATTACCAAATTAACCTTACTAATAAACCATTAAAACTCTAGTAATGTGTCCATAAATGTCCACTCACCATTATAATGGTCTAATTAC
This sequence comes from Gossypium arboreum, assembly GCF_025698485.1. Classification (NCBI taxonomy): domain Eukaryota; kingdom Viridiplantae; phylum Streptophyta; class Magnoliopsida; order Malvales; family Malvaceae; genus Gossypium; species Gossypium arboreum. Next base: position 125,222,028 of record NC_069075.1, read on the forward strand.
CACTTAAGGAATCTTAATGCTCTAATTACCACTTAAAGACTCTTACTTTAAGGTTCTATAGCTATTTAATACCTTTAGCTATTAGAACATCACTTTTGCACTTTACGCGATTTAGTCCTTTTTATCAAATTAACCCTTCAAACGATAAAATTCTTAAATGAAACTTTGACACAAACATATTATCATACTGTATACATTAAAATAATAATAAAATAATTATTTTGACTTCAGATTTATGGTCCCGAAATCATTGTTTCGATTTGACTAAAAACAGGCTATTTCATGCAAGCTTCATTTGGCTAGCCCATGTACCAATTTGTAAAACTGTTAAAGTTTTAGAAAGTTTTCATTGTTGATTTATTGAATTTTTAGGTGTTAAATTGATAGATTTTAAGCTTTGCTGTAAAAAAGAACTAAATTGTAAAGTTTAATTGATAACTCCGTACATTAAGAAAAACAAATGAGTAAAATATAAAATTGACTATGGAAATAAGAAATAGAAGGTCCCTAATGGATAATAATGAAATTGGATTTCAATTTGGAGCTTTAAATTGAAAGTTATGTTAGTCTCTGTTTTAAGGGCTAAATTGAATAAATTGTCAAATTTGTATAAATTGACAATTGATTGGGAATTGGTTGATTATTGATAGTGTGATATTTTTTTATGTTAATCCATAACTATAGTTATAATGCCCCAAACCCTACCCAACTCTTTGAGTCCAAATTTGGACACAAAATTTATCTATTAACAAAAGCAATTTACAATTACCTATTTCTTTAAACATTATTGTGGCATTTTAATTAAATAATTATTACAAGAAAATAAGGGATGAGTTTAAGATATATTTGATTACAACAAACTTGAATCAAATCCTTATAAATGGAAGTTTATTTATTACAGACTCGAATGGCATATTCTTAGACTATTAATAGCCCACTCCGCTACCATATTGGTGTAGTCCTAACGTCGTCTCTCCAAGCAAAGTTTCTTCTTAGATACTTAAAAAGAAATAATATTTCCTTGATCGATTCTTTGCAATCTTATATGAACTTTTGGGTGCCAATTATTTAGCATCATTTATTTCGGCGAATGCCACCACAAGTCACCATTCTCTTAAACTCTAGCTATCCTACTCTTGTCATACTCTATCTTCCTTATCTATCTAATTGAGAAATCCTTCCAAGTGTTTCATAAATCTCTTGTCCCATAGTAATTTCTTAACAATACATACCCTTATAAACCACTTCCAATAATCATTACCTTAACTCATACTCTTATATTAAACAATTGTCTACTGACATTTATCACAGGTGGATACATATGTTTGGTGGATACTTACACATAATATAATACCATCAATTCATACTCAATCATACCCTAGTTCAGTATCACACACATCCATACTGATAAATCACTAGATCGATCATTCTGTCGAATTCCATATATGTTTATATCAAAATCCCATAACAGAAGATAACACTGATTCAAATTCAGAACAATTCTTGAATAAGATTCAATACCCCTCACTTTCCACATTTTCAGATCATCATAATGGATACCTTTTTTAACACACAAATACACATCTTTTTTTCATTGAAACCCTTAAGACTTATTCACTCTAAACTCAGAACATATCGATACCTTAACATAGCTTTACTTATCATAGAACTAAAAGAATTTCATCATATCTTACAACGGAGATAGACATTCAGATCCATATCTTACCATGCACTCATGACAATTTATGCCACATAAGCCTAATAGAGCATGTCATACAAGCAATCATACAGAGTCTTTTGTTTATTGTCTCAACAAACTTCACAGAACACATTAGAGGCAAACAAATGATATACTAGACACATTATGAGTCCTTATTACAGAATACGCCACAAAAGCTAATCCATATAGAGTATGCCAAAAAGGCTGACAAGATGCCATATAGGCATCCTAAAACTATTTTATTTGATATATGAATTTGCCTAAACTCACATTGTTTGAGGTTTCCCCATCATCGCCCTAGGACACACAGAAAACCCCATTAGATAGAATGTCATTCAACAGATTTATTTTTAGAGTATGCCATGGCCGTGGACTTTTTCCTTCAGAGTTCCATATCAGAGTTTATGTTTACAATCCTGACAGACTTTCTTATTTACCATCATGGTGACTCGACTCGCTTTACAAATTCTACGAACCAGACACATCCCAGACCCAAGATTTCATAAATTCATGACACTGTTCATAAGTCCCATAGATCTTATTTTCAAGCAGACTGACTTATATCTTAATCTAATCATAACTTTATTCCTATAATTGTATATATATCATATTCATACTATACCACCCATGATTTCCAGATTCCAGATTACTTTCATATAGATATACTTCTGCATGAACAATATACATGCAAAAGTCAGAGTAGAGACTCATCTGATTCTCACTGACTGCAATTCAAAACTCCAGATTCAGATATCCATCTCAAACCATCAGCAACCACTGCTTAGAAATAAAATTTCACTATTACTAATTTTGTAAATACAAATTACATATCATATCAATCATTGACAATCTAATACATAAATCTTATTCTTACAGTCCAACTGTTCAATCACCACATACATATTTACTCATTCAGAACTTAACATGCAGAGCTAAAATACTCACCCTGGTGTGAAGAAACCACTGATCATAAAAGAACTATAGCTTCTAAATCATCGATGTAAAATACATTCAAGATTAAGGAAGGTACCAGTAAATACCACTTAAAGAAAAGGAAGAAGAGAGAAGAAGTCTTTCAGAGCTCATCTCTCACATATAAATATGACTCAACTTACTTAGTGGAATTTAACAAATTTTATACGTATCAGAACTTTCTTTCTTATCGGCCTACAGTTTTAGAGAAAAATATAAATAAGTTCCCTTCATCAAACTTATCAGGCTAAGCTATATAGTTGGTTTCTAACTAGATTACTTAAAGTCTAACTAGCACAGTATTCCATGGCGTACTATACCTTTGGCAAATACTCATTCCATATTTCTTTTTTATCCCTTAACATGAACTCCTTAATATAGCAGAATATCATGAAATCAATTCTTACTAACTCAAGTGGCAATTACTATACACCCATACGTATACACCAAAATGAGCATTTTGGCAGATAACACCACGCCAAATAGACTATTTATTGCTATATGCCCAAAACTTTAAATCTGCCAAAACTAGGGTGTTACAAAAGTCGACTCAGATCCATTGAGAGGGAAAGAAAAATCCAAGGCTGTTGACATATAGCTCAGAATTTTCAATTTTTATTTCTATGATTCGATACCAATTTAATTATTGCATTTTCAAGTCATTTTACATCATATAGTGTTAAGGTGAGTTATTGAGATTAATTGAACTAATTTGATGTGTTTGAGGTTGATTTTCGAGACAATGACTAAATTGAATAAAGTACAAAACTTAGAATTTACTTGATATTTGATCATTGGCATGTAATTGTGCCGAAATATGTTATGTAAGTTATGGAATTGTGATATTTGATTGATTTCTGATTTTTGAATTGTAAATTGAACTGTACATAATGAATCAAAAATGGAATACTCTATTAGTTCTTTAAATAGAGTTGGATATAGCTGGCATGCAATAGGGTCAGAAGGGGTGGTAGAAAATATGCATTAAGTCATCGCTGTGGAGTAACTCGGGGTGATAGATTGGTTAAGTTGAGAAAATCATTGTTGTTGAGCAACACGGGGTGACAGATTGGTTGAGTTGAGAAAATCATTATTGTCGAGCAACCCAGGTGACAGATTGGTTGGATTGAGAAAATCATTATTGTTGAGTAATCTGGGGTGGTATTATGCAACATTATAGCGTCATCGTTGTAGGACAACCTGGGGTGACAGCTCTATATATTCGATTGGACTTCGTGTTGGTTAATAGGTTATAAACAAATAGATTATTTAAACAACAAGTTATATGATATATGTTATGGAAATACAAAGTGCGATTTGAATCGAAAACGAGCCCCAAAAGTCGATTGTGTATTAATGAGTCAATAGGCTCAAAAATGGCATAAAATATGGCATGGGAAGAAAAGTATGTATATAGTAGTCAAGTATGGAAATTAATGTATATGTATATGCCCGATATAGATAAGTATCCGCCAAAGACTGAAAAGAAATCTAGAATCTTCAAGTTGAGGAATTCAACCATTAACATTCAAAAGTAACCTAGATTAAAAGTCATTAAGTTCGTTTCAACTTACAAGCATTTGTTTATGATGCAACTTCTGATTAATGATTTGGTGCAATAGGAGGGATCAAGCTAAGAATGCGCCAAGATGGCTGTTCAAGTTGTGATATTTTGCATTTAGAGGGCACCATAGGAATATGGAGCTTAGTATTCTACACCGTGAAGGAGTTCACTTTTAACAAAGTTTTAAGTTGAAATGTCATATGCTGTTTTTCTGAAAACATGGTGTAATTATTAAACATTTTCTTTTATTAATATTTTGTTTAAGAACAGTAAATAAAGGAATAAGAAGTATGTTTTAGAATGGCTTTACGCCCGTTCCAAAATCTTTACTAAGTGTTTAAGTTCGGTAATATTCAATATCCGAATCCGACAATTTAGGTTAGGTATAAGGTGTTACAAAAACTATCCACTGTAATAGAATATGGCATAATTTCCATTTTTCACCTAAAACATTTACTACATAAGCAATTTAGCTAATAGAAATTAATAGTGATCAAGCTTTACAATTTTAACGATTTAGTCCTCGTACCTTAATTAACCATCAAATCACTAAAATTATCGGGCCAAAATTTAATTTAACGCTATCATAGACTTGTAAATATTAATAAATAATATTTATTGACTCGATCATTAGGAAATAGGGTTTTGAAACCACCACTCGTATTACTAAAAACGGGTTATTACATGTATAAGATTTGAGACTGATGATTTATCGTATTATTTTCTTGTATTTCTTATATTTGCACGATTAATGATCTGAACTGTACTTAATTTGGTCATAGTTGCTCCAATAATGAATGTGGCACCTTGTAACTCAGATCTGACAATCGGGTCAAGTATGGGGTGTTACATCGAAAGTACTACAATAGTGTTTTTGTCCGTACAATATTACTTAACTTGTTAAACAACTTGTAAGTGACCTAAATTAGTCATACTACATAAGCACTATGTAACATCCTCAAAGTACGAAGGGTTTGGTATAGTGGCGTGTAGGGCTAGGAAAATTAGAGAATTTTCAGAAATAGATTAAATAGGAAATTTAGAGTAAAAGTATAAAAAGTAACTAGAAATAATTTTGGGATAGTAAAATTTGATTTGAGGTAATGACTAAATTGTAGGAAAATAAAAAGTAGTCGGCCTAAAGAGTGAAAATTAAAAAGTTAAGCTAAAAACATAGGATGTAACACCCCAAACCCAGCCTGGACGTTATGGTCAGATCGGGCGGTGTCATATGGTAGTGTGTTAGAAAACCATAATTTTGTTTAAAACAATTTCCATTTAGAAACTTTTTATTATTACTTGTTAATTTTAAAATCGTGTTAATCAGTTGAAAGTCTTCAAAACGTTTATTCAATGTGGAAGCTTCTAAAGCGGTTTGCGTATTTGTGAGTATTTTGTTAAAATGTTTGTTTCTTTTGAAAACTCAAGTTTTCCTAATACTAGCAATTATAAACCATAACCAATAAAAATCCCAAACTAAAATGAAAATCCATAGAGGCCATATTTACAATAAAATACCCAAATAAAATTTTAAAATCATAAATAAGTACGAGGCAGTGTTAAGGGGTCGTGTGGCCACCATCAAGTCCTCCACTGCACCGATCCGTCAAGTCTGGGGATTACCTATACAGATTAAACAGAAGGGGTGAGTTTACGTAAACTCAGTGTGTAATCCCCAAATAAAAAACAGACAGTATGCACATGATCACAGTCTAGGCCTAAGCCCTTTTTAGTAACAGTACCGGTTTTAGTTTGGCCTTAGCCCATCTCAGTACAAAATCAGTCATGCAGTTGGGCCTTAGCCCATCAATGTATTAGTAGCAGTAACAGATATGCAATCACAAAATCCTACCCAGCCAGCCTCTACACACCATCTCTGTCCAACCCTACACTCCATGTGGGGATATAATCAACCCACCCATCACTGCACTCCAAAAAGCACCGAATGCGTCACTAAACAGTTGTTTATAGCTGAGCTGCCATTAAATTTGGCCCGAGGCCTTTTAGTACACTTCCTCCGAACAATACCAACCCCCATCCCAATGCAATGCAACATACAGTAATGACATGCAAAATCATGACAACAGTGCGTACAATATCAATTCATTAAATATCATCGTGCTCGATAACATGTAATATATATATATATATATATATATATATATATATATATCAGTCAAACAATCATTTTAGTCAAGTAGGGTCTAAGTAATGCTTACCGATCCTACAGTAGTTTCACAGTCGACTTGGGCGACCAGTTCAGCCTTAGAAAACATCTCAGTAAAATGGACTCACACGCCCATATGGCTTGCCCATATGGGCCCACACGGCCCAAATAGATCGAGCCTGTGTCTCATACACGGCCTACCTAGCCATCACACAGCTGTGTTTGGTGTGCACAGCCTGGCCCCGTTCACACGCCCGTGTTATGGCACACGGCCTACCACACGGCCGTGTGGCGTCGACAGAATGGTTTTTGGATTTCTCTAAAATTTCATTTTCTGTGTTTTCAGGTACACACCTGGTATCGATTCGATCCTAATGCGACCATGAACACTCCAAAGTCTAAAAATCAGTATTCCATCGCCCAAATTTAGTGTTACTTAATGAAACATAACCGAAACTATAATAAGATACCCAACCCAAAACATTCAAGAACCTTACCTTCGATCGAGCAACTAGAATTCCACGAGCCTAAGTCTCCCAACAGCGATTAGGAGTTGCCAAATCTTTACTGATTCAATCGTAATCAAAAGTTGTACAAACGAGAGAGACGAGTTCGGAAGGTAGAAAGACAGGGAAATAAAAGAAAAAAAAGAAGAAGGGAAGTTTGTAAGGAGAATTTTCAGCAGAGTAGCAGAAAGTCACGTCAAAAATTTAGAGAGAGAGAGAGAAAACAAATTTAAAAAAAAAGAATAACTTGATAATCCTAATTTTTCAACTCCCCACTATTTTCTCCATCCAACCACCCACTACTGATAATCCCAACTTTACTGAAACACCCTCACGGAAACGAGAAAAAATTACTACCCTTACTCACGCAGGGATTCGAACTCAAGACTATTAGCAAGCCAACACACCACTTAACCACCAGACCAGCAGGCCCATTCTGATATGGTTTTCCCAATAATTAAACTGAAGCCCTATAGGCCAGGTTAAGACTTTACATAGAGAAATAAAAAAAATTTCCCCAAGACAAGGCTTGAACTCGGAACCTCCCATACACACCCAGAACACATAACCATAAAAACAGATACACATTTGTGTCATATTTTAACAGAACATAAATATAAAATTTTTTTGGGGCATTACAACTTTACCCCTTAAAAAAAATTTTGGCCTCAAAATTTACCTTATCAGAATAGATGAGGATACTGCTGACGCATCGCATCCTCAGGCTCCCATGTAGCCTCTTCAGTCCTATGATTACGCCATAGAACCTTAACTAGTGGAATGGATTTTCTCCTCAGAATCTTAATGTCGCGATCCAATATCTGAACCGGATCCACATCGAAGGTCAGGTCTAGCCTAACCTTGATCTCCTCCACAGGAACAATATGTGTGGAATCAGAGTAGTAGTGCCTCAACATTGAGACATGGAATACATTGTGAATACAGTCTAACTCTGAAGGTAGCTCTAACTGGTAAGCAACCGGTCCCACTTGTTTCAGTATGTGATAGGGTCCAATAAACCTAGGGATCAACTTGCCCTTACGACCAAATCTCAGTACCTTCTTCCATGGCAAGACCTTAAGAAAAACGGAGTCTCCCACATAACACTCGATCTCTCGTCGCTTCAAGTCCAAATAAGATTTTTATCTATCGGATGCCTCTTTCAGTCGATCTGTTATCAATCTGACTTTATCCTCTGTATCAGAAACTAGTTCAGGACCCAGAACTTGTCGCTCGCTGAACTTAGTCCAACATAAAGGAGTGCAACACTTACGATCATAAAGTGCCTCAAAAGGTGCCATCTTTATACTAGACTGGTAACTATTATTGTAAGCGAATTTTGCCAATGACAAATACTCCTCCCAACTGCCTCAGAAGTCAATCACACAACTCCTCAACATATCCTTCAGTATCTGAATCACCCTCTCGGATTGACCATCGGTCTGAGGATGGAACGCAGTACTGAAGTCTAACCTTGAACCCAACGCCTTATGAAGCTTTCTCCAGAACTGAGACGTGAAGCGAGGATCCCTATCAGAGATGATTGAAATCGGCACCCCATGCAGTCTCACTATCTCAGACACATATAGTTTAGCCAGCTTCTACAGCGAGTAGTCAGTACGAACAGGTATGAAATGGGCAGACTCGGTCAATCGATCCACGATGACCCATACAAAATCTTTTTTAGTAGGTGTGAGGGGTATCCCACTAACAAAGTCGATAGTCACTCGCTCCCACTTCCAAAGTGGAATCTTAATTAGCAGCAACAATCCCGAAGGTAATTAATGCTCAGCCTTAACCTGCTAGAAAATCAGACATTTACCCACGAAATCGGTAACATCTTGTTTAAGTCCTGGCCACCAGTATAACTCACGCAAATCTCGGTACATCTTATTTCTGCCAGGATGCATAGCATAGGGCAACTATGTGCCTCTCTTAGTATCAACTGCATTAATTCAGTGCCTTTCGATATATAAATTCTTCCACGAAAATAGATTACCCCTTCGCTATCCAGTCCAAAGTCCTCAGTAAGCCCACTCTTAACTTGTCAGAAATGAAAACCCAACGATTCGTCTTTTAAATGCTTACCCTTAATCTGTTCAATCCACGTAGCTTAACCTGAAGCTCAGCTAGCAGACTTCCATCATCAAATAAACTGAGACGAGCAAACATCACTTTCAAATAAGTCATAACCTTACGGCTCAGTGTGTCAGCCACCACATTGGCCTTACCAGGATGGTATTCAATCGTACAGTTGTAATCATTAAGCAGCTCAATCCATCTACGCTGCCAAAGATTTAGCTCTTTCTGAGTGAGAAGGTACTTGAGGCTCTTGTGATCCGTGTAGATGATACACTATTCACCATATAGGTGATGCTTCTAGATTTTCAATGCGGACACCACTGCGGCAAACTCTAGGTCATGCGCCAGATAATTAGCCTCATGAGTCTTAAGCTGACGAGATGCATACGTTAACACCTTACCCTCTTGCATCAACACACATCCCAAACCGACATGTGATGCATCGCTGTAGATAATTAACTATTTTTTAGACTCTGGTTGTCTTAAAACAGAGGCCTCAGTTAGTACAGTTTTGAGCTTCTCAAAGCTCTCTTGCTGCACATTAGTCCAGTTAAACGGCACACCCTTGCGTAATAGCTTAGTCAAAGGTACCACAATCAGTGGAAACCTTTCTACGAAATGTCGATAATACCCTGCCAGTCCCAGAAAACTTCGGATCTCAAATACAGTCTTAGGCTACTTCTAATCCAAGACAACCTCAATCTTTCGAGGATCGATTCTAATCCCCTCAGCAGAAACCACATGTCCCAGAAACGCTACTTCACGCAACCAGAACTCACATTTTCTGAACTTGACGTACAATTGTTTCTCTCGTAGAACCTGTAGAACTACTCTGAGGTGTTCATCGTGCTCATCCTCTGTCTTCAAATACACCAGTATGATTTTAATAAATACCACCACGAACCGATCCAAATAGGGCTAAAACACTCAGTTTATCAGATCCATGAAAACTGCTAGTGCATTCGCCAGTCCAAATGGCATCACTAGGAACTCGTAATAAACGTATCGGGTCCTGAATGCTGTCTTGTGTACATCAGTCTCCTTAACCCTCAACTGATGATATCCGGATCGAAGATCAATCTTAGAGAAAACCAAAGCCCCTCCAAACTGGTCAAACAGATAATCTATCCTCGATAAGGGACACTCATTCTTGATTCTCAACTTGTTCAATTGTCAATAGTCAATATACATACGCATGGATCCATCCTTCTTTTTCACAAACAGAACTGGTGCTCTCCACGGAGACATACTAGGGCAGAAGAACCCACGATCCAGTAACTCTTAAATTTGAGCCTTAAGCTCCACAAGCTCTTTCGGTGACATTCTATAGGGAGCAATAGACACCGAAACTGTACCAGGAAGGAGCTCAATCCCGAACTCTACTTCATGATTCAGAGGTAACCTCGGTAGCTCTTCAGGAAATACGCCCAGAAAGTCCTTAACCGTCTTGATATCTTAACTGAAGAATCCCTAAAATCTGAAACACTGATGTAGGCCAAATACGCCTCACATCCTTTATGAACCAACTTTTCTACCCTCAATGCAAAAATCACATTTGATAAGTAATTTCGATGTTCCTCAATTACGACTACCTCAGTATCCTTCACAGTTCTCAGTACAATCCTTTTTATGGCACAATTTAAGCTCACTCGGTGTTTAACCAACCAGTCCATTCCCAGTATCAGATCAAACTCTCCAAAATCCATCAGATCAACCGGAAAAATAGCCCCATGAACCTCTAAAGGAATGTCTCTAAACAACTTATTTACCATTACTAATTGTCCCAGTGGACTCAGTACAGTCACCTCACTTGTAGTGCTCTTAACCAAGATATCCAAGTTCTCAGACACAGTTCAAGCTATATAGGAATGAATGGAGCCTATATCTATCAGTGCAATATAATGTACACTATAAATAAAGAACGTACCCGTGATAACATCTAGAGCATCTCTATCCTCTCGATGACGTGAAGCATAAACTAGAGCCAGTTGCTTTGCCTCAATATGACCAACACCTCTGCCCGGTGCTCTCTGACCACGGCCTAACCCATTACCACCTTTGACCTGCCCACTTCCTCTCGGTGGCTGCTAAACTACTCTCGGTAATGGTGCAATACCAGTACCCGAAGCTTGCTTCTGATCGGACCTCTGCAAACACTCTCTAATACGGTACTCTAATGAAACGCATCTCAAACAAGCCCCAGTTCTTTTCCAACACTCATCCTGATGGCGTCTACCACAGTCAGTACACGGCGGCTATCTAGTAGCAGTAATAGAATCCCCAACTCTGATCGGTCCATCAACTGTGGTTTTTTTCTTTGGCCTCTGAACGGAACTCGAGGGCTCTAAATCCCTCTTGCTCCTACTTCTCTATCTGTTCTGGCACTCAGCGTGCCTCACTTCCTCGGCGATCTTCCCTTTATCAACCAGTTCAACAAAGTATCGCTCCCTCTGTGGAGCAATTAGAACCCTTAGATTATCCCTGAGGCCATCCACGAAGCAAACACATCGCTCATACTCAGTCGCCACCACACCTCGCGTATAGCTGCTCAGTCTAAAAAATTCAGCCTCATACTCGGCCACCGATCTATCCCTAAGTCAGATTTAGGAACTCTCTCCTACCCTACATACTTTTCCTGGAAAGCAGTCTTAAAGAACTCCCAGGTCAGTCGATCGGGCTGAGGGCCCTCCTTAACAATGAGCCACCACTGATATGCCTCATCACGTAGCAGTGAATCAACACCCTTTAATTTCTGCTCGAGGGTGCAGTCCAGATCGTTCATAATCCTCTCTGTGGCCTCTATTCAGTACTCAGCCACATTAGGGGCAACTCTAGCAATACCCCTAAAAAGCTCACCTCCGTTAGACCAGTGTCGTTTCGTAACCGACCTACGGCTTCCAACTCTAGTATTGGGTCCAGCGACCCTCTCTAAAATCCTCAACATGGCCTGAGACAGTGTGTCATCCCAGCCGCTAGATCATGAGACCCAGTCTCAGTCACAGGTGAAGCCAGTGTCTCACTAGTATCCAAATTAGGCAGATTTTCAGACAACGAAGACCCAGCTCCAGCACCTTAATGGCCTCTACCATGGCCTCTTGTACCCCATCTACGAGTACCTTTGGTGCTCATTTTCTATTTGTGTTTTATCTGTATTAACATTTTTATGCATCAGTTTACAGTTCTAATATTTATTAACAGATATTTTATGAAAGCAGTATCAGAAGTTTGTTTCGTACGTCACAGTGTCAATCAATGTCCATCAATTTTACTACAGTCTCGGTATACCCTATTTTGAGTGTTTTCAGTACAGACTATCTATAGTAGTCGCAGTATATACTACCTATAGCAGTGTCAGGATATACTATCAAAAAAAATTTCAGAACAACTAACAGTTTTAGAAAACTTATTGGATCGGCGCTGGAGACTCGGTGTACCACACTTTCAGTAAAAACATTTAGAAATCAGTTCTAGGAAAATCACGTCTTAAAAACACGTATTCACAGTCGAGTTTTACAACCTGGCTCTGATACACCTCAAACCCGACCTGAACACCATGGCCGGACCGGACGATGTCACATGGTAGTGTGTTAGAAAACCGTAACTTTGCTTAAAACAATTTCCATTTAGAAACTTTTTATTATTACTTGTTAATTTTAAAATCGTTTTATTTAATCATTTGAAAGTCTTCAAAATGTTTATTCAATGCGGAAGCTTTTAAAATGGTTTGCGTATTTGTGTGTATTTTGTTAAAATGTTTATTTCTTTTGAAAACCCGAGTTTTCCTAATACTAGCAGTTATAAACCATAACCAATAAAAATCCCAAACTAAAATAAAAATCCATAGAGGCCATATTTACAATAAAATACCCAAATAAAATTTTAAAATCATAAATAAATACGAAACAGTGTTAAAGGGGTTGTGTAGCCACCATCGAGTCCTCTACTTCACTGATCCGTCAAGTCTGGGGATTACCTGTACAGATTAAACTGAAGGGGGTCAATTTACGTAAACTCAGCGTGTAATCCCTATATAAACAAACAGACAGTATGCACATGACTACAGTCTGGGCCTAAGCCCTTTTTAGTAACAATATCGATTTCAATTTGGCCTTAGCCCATCTCAATACAGAATCAGTCATGCAGTTGGGCCTTAGCCCATCAACGTATTAGTAGCAGTGATAGATATGCAATCACAAAATCCTACCTAGCCAGCCTCTACACACCATTTCCTTACAACCCTACACTCCATGTGGGGATATAATCAACCCACCCATCCCTACACTCCAAAAAGTACCGAATGCAGATTAGGCCCAAGGCCTTTCAGTACACTTCCTCCAAACAATACCAACCCCAATCCCAATGCAATGCAACATACAGTAATGACATGCTAAATCATGGCAACAGTGCATACAATATCAATTCATTAAATATGATCGTGCTCGAAAACATGTAAATATATATATCTAACAGTCGTTTCAATCAATTAGGGTCTAAGTAGTGCTTACCGACCCTACAGTAGGTTCACAGCCAACTTGGACGACCCGTGCAACCTTAGAAAATATCTTAGTAAAATGGACTCACACGCCCACATGGCCTAAATTGGCCTTGACCGTGTTGATCACATGGGCCCAGAATCTCACATGGCCCAAACCGATCAAGCCTATATGTCACACACGGCCAATCTGGCCATCACATGGCGGTGTCTGGTGCACACGGCCTGGCCCCATTGATCACACGCCCGTGTTTTGCCACATGGCCTACCACACGGTCGTGTGACATTGACAGACTAGTTTTTAGCTTTCGCCAAAAACTCGTTTTCAGTGTTTCTGGGTACACACCTGGTATCGATCTGATGCTAATGCGACCACAACACTTTAGAGCCTAAAAATCGGTATTTTATCTCCAAAACTTAGTGTTACTTAAAGAAACATAACCGAAACTATAATGAGATACCCAACCCAAAACCATCAAGAACCTTACCTTCGATCGAGCAACCAGAATTCCACAAGCCTAAGTCTCCTAACAGCGATTAGGAGTCCCGGAATCTTTATCGATTCAATTGTAATCAAAAGTTGTACAAACTAGAGAGACGAGTTCGGAAGGCAGACGGACATGGAAAAAATAAGGAAAAAAGAAGAAGGGATGTTTGCAATGAGAATTTTCGGCAAAATAGTAAAAAGTCACGTTAGAAATTTTGAGAGGGAGAGAGAAAATGAAATTTGAAAAAAAAACAAAAGAATAACCTGATAATCCAAATATATCAAATCCGCACTATTTTCTCCACCCAACCATCAAAAATTATTACCCTTACTCACGCAGGGATTCGAACTTAGGACCATCAAAAATTACGAAATAAAATGTGATTCATGCATGGGAATTGTAAAGATGATAAAGGTCAAAATGGTAATTAGTAAAACAGGATATTAATGTATAATGATTGGGCCAAGGTGCAAAGATGAGAGGATAATGGACTAGGTCGCAAATTAACCATTTTTAAGTTAAAAATCATGACATATTTTTAATGAAGTGTGTAGAAATTGGAAGAAAAGATGAAAGCTCTCTTCCTTCTCAAACAAGCCAATGTCTCCCACCTACTCTTTCCATCTTCATCTTTTGTTCTAATTCCATCTAAGTTATTTTCACCATTTTTGAGTTCTTCAAGCTTGTTTCTTCATTCTTCTTTCTTGATTTCTTAACCAAATCAAGAGTAGAGCAAGTTAGTTACTTTAGCTTCATGAAAAAGGAGTTCAACGTTACTTGAAAGGAGAGAGAATGTTAGGGTTAGTTTGTATTAACAAGGATTCAAGGTAAGAGATGAAAAGTTTTCATCATGTTCATGTTATTTTCTATTATTTGAGCATAAATATGTTATATGTTTATGGTAAGTATGAACAAGTAAATATTATATGTTTATCATGGAAATCAAGAAAAAAAAAAAGAAAGAAGAGGACCAAGTTATAGACAAAGGAAAAGGTGTAGCCAATGAGTGAAGAAAGAAGGAAACTCTACAATCAAGCCTTGTTTGTAAGTAATACAAGAATTTAATCATATTTTTTTAGGTATCTATAGTAAGTTACAATCAACCCTATCATTGATATTGGATAATTAATGACTTGATAAGTTACAAATGAAACTTTGCTTATTAAATTTTGATTGGTCAATACTCTAATATTTAATGTAGCATTCTTATATTTGATCCGATAGCCAAGTTAGGTATAGGGGTGTTACACACTATATATATCAGCTCATGAGAACTAATTAGGGAGTTCTGAATTTGTTTCTTAAGTTTTTTGCATAAAATTATTTAGGGTTTTAGGTAGATTTAAAATTTTTCTTTCGACTTTTAATTACTTGGTGATTTTTAATATAATTTTCTTTTTAGTTTTATTTCAATTAGTGTTTTTTTTATAACGCTCCTCGTCGTTTCAAAGATCAAACAACATTTCTGGGTTCAGCATTCCAACCATCGATTCAAGATTTTTAGATTTTAGAGCATTCTTTCCTTTTTATTTTACTTTTACATTTAATCAAATGTTTGATAACTCGGTAGCAACGATTACATCTAGAATGGCCATAAACTGCAACCTGAGGAAGGTTGACGAAATGATGTGGGAGTGATTGGCTTAGGTTTAAGGTTTCAAAGCTAATTAGTTAGATTAGATTGAGTGAAATTAAACCCTCAGATTGATGACTCTAGGACGTAACTTAGGTAGAGGAGGCCGAAAGGATAGTCTACTTAACACCAATTCAAGCTACCTCGGGTTAATTTTTTAGGTCGAAAGATAAGTAACTTTAGTCGATCAATTAATCTAGTTATAGGCTGAAAGGTACTAATTAGTTTAACTGTTAGCTAATTAGTAAAAACTCTGGAATCTAAGTTAATCATGAACACAAAAGTTAGTCACCCTTATTCCTGCTTAAATTGATTGAGATTTTGGTATTTAGCTTTTATGCACTTTAGTTTTATTTTTCAATTCATCCATTTAGTTTTGTCGTAATATGATTAGTACATGAGTATCTATTTAGACCTAGTTAGTGTGTTCTTTGTTGATGATAAGTTAGTTAAAACAACCCTCCCTTAGGTATGATCCTTGGAATACTTTTCAGTGTTTTGTTGTAAACATAACTATATTACAATTTGACATGTTTGCTTGCAAATACCTCACTTCATTCATATATTTAATTGCATATTCCTAAGCCTTGGTGCACGCACGCTGGGACACAGTCAAAAAGCCTGGGTTCGATCCCAAGCAACCTCATACCCTCCTCCAATTATCACAAAGTAATAATAATCAACTACTCCAATTCTGTTTGGGGTTGTTACTTTTGAGCAAGCACTCCACTACTAGTCAATGCTAGTTCCTTGGAGGAAACCATATTTCTTGGGGTTTGAAAAGGCTGAATGTAATCCAATCCTATGCAAAGGCAAAATACAAGAGTTTGGCCAATGGCATGTGTGATGTGGTATGATGAAGTCCTTTCTACTAGGAGTTTTCTTATCTGTTGTTCTAATTATGGTGTTATCACACAAGTGTCGTGGCCCACTTCGCAAACCTAGTTCAACATGCTTGAATAAATCTTCTAGAGCATGATCTCTATTTTGTTAGAAAAAAGGTTATGGAATGAGAAATGTATTTCAACTACATTCCAACTACTGATTAAGTGGCAGCTGTCCTCACAAAGCCACTTATTGTTGATTTCTTTATTAGTTGCTTATATCGTCATGTGAATAAGGATAAATATGCTAGTTATTAAAAAAAATCAACTCGATACAATGTGAGATCACTCCTTTAACCAACAACCAATAAGAAGCAAGGTAGGGGACAAAATACAAGGATAATAAATATTACCCCCTACAAAAGATTATTTTTATGTTACCATCTTTTCATATCTCTATTATCTTTAACCTCATTTTTACCTTACTTTCTCCATTACCAAGATCCATCACTAACTTAAGCATCAGATAGCATCCTAGAGCACAAGCTCTAATGCCCTAGTAGTTCACCTTTATCTTGTAGGAACTCAAGAGCATTTAAATCTATCTCCAAACCCAATATGTCTAAAAGTGACTAAATCAATTAGCATCACTTGTAGGACAAGTGTTATACTAGGATACTAATTATATTACCTGTCAAGTAGTAACGATGCGAGCCAAACATGATAAAAAAACCAGGCTACAACTTATCTTTCATATTGTACTCCAAGAATAACTCAAGTCTTTAAATAATGGCTATTCTATTCTTGTAGAACATCCTACATATACTTTGAGAATGTCTGTAACGCTTATTATGGCGCCTAACTGCCCTATCTCATTAATATTTTATTGTGGCCATCATCTTATGGTCCAATCTAGATTCATGATTATGCTCGGCCCTTATGCAATAACACAATCACCCAAAGTTGAAGCATTAGTAACTTTGCCTTTTCTTTTGCCCTTAGCCTTGGCCTCTCAATAAGCCCCGCACCCTCTAAGGTAGAAAAAGGGTAAATAATCAATCTATTGATAGGGGTTATCCATTCACCTTGATTAAAAACAATATTTGAGTCTTCCTTAATAGTCTCTTTCACATTTTTACAAACCAAGGGGGTAACTAAAAAGGCATTAGCAATCCTTCTCTCTACATGATCAGAGAATGTTACTTAATAACAATATGCACCTTGCAAGTGCATCTCTTTCTCTCTACAATTTTCTCATCAATGCATGGCACCTTCATTAGAACCTTTGTTATAAGTACCTGACAATATGAAATTTATCTCCATGCAAAAATAAGATCCTAGAATGAGGATTTTTTCAAAACAAATATAACATGTCCTCTAATTCACGAGAACAAATCTGCTGCAAACTACAAAAATACATTATTTAATCCACTATATAGTCATTAATATCAGGGGTACATTTTCACATTCTTATACCCTTGGAGGATTTGTTCCTAATCCCTCAAGAGATTCATTCTCATATCCTCATGGAATATGTTCTCACATTCTCGTTCCCTTAAAGAGTCATTTTTTAATCTCTTAGAGGATACATCAACATTCTCTTATGGGATACAATCTTATTCCCTTAAGGGATACATTCTCATGTTCTCATTATTTTAGGGGATTTGTTCCTAACCTTTTGTGAGATGTGTCACCATTCCCTTGGGGGATACATTCTCAATCATTTAAGGGGTCCATTCTCACTTCCTTAAGGTATAAATTCTGACTCTCTCAGGGGATACATTATCATTCCCTAATAGGATATATTCACATAAAAAACATTGAGTTCATATGTTCACTTCTATTTAACAAGCAAAACTTGAGCCCTATAAGAGATATGATTTTAGCCCCTTAAATCCCCCTTAAGGAATTATGTTAAGCCTATTACTTTAGTTTCTATGGAATAACTCCTAAATAATTAAAAGGAAATAATGCTTCAAGGGATATAATCTCAACAATAAACTTTGCCTTTTCTACAAGCTCTCCTAAAGTTAAGAAATCGCATAGTATAATCTCAATACCATTAATCCAATTTCGTCAACACAACTCAGATGCTTGACGAGTTCTCCTCAACTTCTCAACAAATGCAATATTACTATTATTACTATTTAATTAACATGATAAAACCAATGATCCTTAGATCAACAATCACTAATATATTATATCTATCAAGCAGAACCTTATTCATAAAAACCATGTGTGAAAACAACAAACTTGAACGATAACGCTACACATCCTCGCCAACATAGAAAAGACCTTAAGCAACAAAAAATTTCTTATAGCTAATACCTCAGAGGATGCAACCAAGTTAAACGGTTTGACATTCACATACTTATCCTCATATGATCAATAAATCTGAATCTCTCAATACCAAAGTATCACATCTTACAAAAACCTTAACACAGGTCTTTACTAGGACTTTATAATCAAACTTAAACCAAAGGGAAGACATAATGTTCTACTATAATACAAATAAGGACAAATGTGTTATTTGTCAAACTTTAGCAACTCAACTCAGTATAATGTGGGATCACTCCTTATGCCAACAATCAATAAGAAACAAGCTTGGGGACCAGGCATAATGAAAATAGGTATTATCCCTTACAGGGGGATCATCTTTTTCCTATCATCTTTTCATATCTCCATTATCTTTACCCTAATTTTTACCTTTCTTTATCACAAGCTCCCCTTACTAACTTAAACATCGGAAAGCATCCTAAAGCATAAGCTCTAGGTCCCCTATAATTTACCTTCATATTGCAGGAAGCCGAGAGCATTCGAGTCCATCTCCAAACTCAATTCATTTTAGAGTGACTAAAACATTAGTTTTCAACAAAAATTGAGAATCCACTCCCCTCAAGAGCCATTCGATAGTAATTCAATGATGACTGAATATGTGTTTAGAATAAGGAAAGAGCAAAGAGAATATCGTAGCATAGTCAAATCAATCAACAACTTGTTGATTAATTTATTCTAAAGAGTTAGAGAGTTTGAAGTTAGTTTGTTAAATTAGCTATTGTCTATTTTTAAATAGTAACAAAGGTCACAACTTTAATTATAAGAACTAATAATGTAATCACACTTGGATTAGTTTTTTTCTGGAGTAATCAATACAAATTTTCTCTGTTCTTCGTCTACTTCCCTGAAGAATTTTTCTTCGTCTACTTCCCTGAAGAATTTTTCTTCGTCTACTTCCCTGAAGAATTTTTCTTATTCTTGAATAACATCAATTAATTTTTCGTATTTTTCCTTTTAGACATCCTTAACTCTACAAATATTTCTACTGCTCAATTAAACATTACCAAAAAGCAAATTGAATAAAGAACTATTTTAGAATATTGATAAGCTATAAAAGTAACATATTTTAATCTCATTTTTAATGCGTTTGTGGATGACTGATTATGCAAATTAGTGAATTTGATGCTCTTAATCCTTTAAATTTATGTTTCTATACTTAGGAGAGCATTTGGGAGAGAAAAAAGAAAAAAATGAGCCAAAATCAAACAAATAGAGTTGTTTTCAGGAGCCACATGGCTAGGCATTTCCACACAAGCTGGACAAACGCCCATGTGTGCCACATGGGCTGGAAACATGCCTATATGCCAGCCCATGTCGATTTTGCAGCCTGCTTCCCAAATACACAGAAAAACATAATTTTTAGGCTTTCTGAGCATTCTAAAGTCTATAAATACCAATTAGAAGAAGACATAAAGGAGCCATCAGAGAAGATTAAAGAAAACACTTAAGGAACACCATCACAGCCAACTCGGAAGCGGATCTTCATCAAGATCGAATATGTCCTTTTAATTTCTTTTGAAGTTTTTATGAGTTTATTTATGTCTTGTGGTTATTCTTACTTTGAGATATTTCTATTTATGATTATGAACTAATTCCCTAGATAGCTAGGGAAGATGAAACATGTAACGAATTCTATTATTTAATTTATGATTTACATGATAAATACTTGATTCTTGTTCTCAATTATGTGTGCTTATTTCTTGTTTTAATATCTCTGGGATATTAATTCATGTTTAATGTGCTTAATTCAGTGGAGGAAAAGTCCCTGTTTAATAGTAAATCTAGCATAATTGAGTAGAGTTGCATGCAATCCTAGAAATAAGACGACATAAATCTACTAGATTAGAATCAAATCTAATAGGGGAATCCATAGATCGAGTTAATGCGACAATAGGGGTTCTAACTGGAAAGAGATTTTAATTAATCAACCTAGAGTCAGTTGTTCTTACTTTTGAAAGAGATATTAACATAATTTAGGGATTTTTACAGATCAAGAAATCGAGTGAATAAATCATTTAAATCATATTAATAATAATATAATGAGTCTAGTTGGATTATTTCTTAGGTATTGTCTCTCTCATTGGTTATCTTTCAATTATTTTCCTAATTTGTTCTTTATTACGTTCTAAGTTAAATTAGTTTAGTAATTTTAGATTAAAACTCATCACTCCAAATTGTCGGCTAAATAATAAGAAAATAGTAATTACTAATACTTTGAGTCCTCATGGATACGATATCTCTACTCACTGTAGCTATAATATTGTTCAATAGGTGTGCTTGCCTTTGTCATATTTATAGTTAGTTCTATGACATTAAGTTTTTGGCGCCGTTGTCGGAGACTAAAATATTAGGAATACTTTATTTTTATTAATTAAGTCATTTTTTATTTTATTATTATTTTTAGTTTAATTTTTACATTCTAATTTTTTCTTTTATTTGCTTTTAGTGGGTTCTTTTAGTTTATGACTAAAAGAAACCTGTCGATACCACTACTGTTTGATAACGAAATTGAAAGTACATCTCGTAGAAATAGTAGAGACGTAAGGCAGAGTCGAAAAAATTTAGTAGACGAACAAGAGGACATTATTATTACTGGGGAAATGGATGATAATCAGAATATTCAGCTTCCTCCTATAGTTGCAATAGCTCCTGTTCCTCGTACTATGTACGATTATGCTAAGCCCACTCTGACTGAGACTAAATCGCGAATTGTGCGACCCACCATTACTGCAAATAATTTTGAATTGAAGCCAAACACTATTCAAATGGTACAACGGTTTGTTCAGTTTAATGGTTTGCAAGACGAATATCCAAATACTCATTTGGCCAATTTTTCGGAAATATGCAATACTTTTAAGATTAATGGCGCCACTGACGACACCATTTGCTTACGGTTATTCCCTTTCTCGTTGAAGAACAAAACTAAATAATGGTTGAACTCTTTACCACGAGGTTCAATCACTACATGGGCTCAAATGACAAAGAAGATGACCAAGAAGTTTATTCTGAAGTACTTCTCATCGGCTAAAACAGCCAAGTTGAGGAATGATATCTTCTTTTTTTTTTTTCAGATCAATTTAGAGACTCTATATGATGCATGGAGAGGTATAAAGACTTATTAAGACGATGCCATCACCATATGTTACCTTTATGGTTACAAGTTCAAACCTTCTACAATGGTTTGAACACTTCAACAAGGCAGTTGATTGATACAGTAGTCAGTGGTACACTAAACAATAAGACACCTGAAGCGGCTTATGAGTTTATAGAGGAGATAGCACTGAATAATTATCAGTGGTAAGTTATGAGGACAAAGTCGATGAAAGCAGCCAGTGTTTATAATTTAGATGCAGTCACCATGTTATCAAACCAAGTAGATTTGCTTAATAAGAAAATTGATGGTTTATATCTGTCTACGCAGATACATCCGGTGATGCAATGCAATACAAATGGAGGTGGAATGAATAATCGAGAAAGTTTACCCTTCGATCCTAGCATAGAGAACAAGCAAGTCAATTATATTGGTAATAATTCTAGGCCTCAAAATAACCCTTATAGTAACAACTATAATGCAAGTTGGTTCCCAATTTCTCATGGGGTGGTCAAGGAAATCAGAAAGCACAACCCCTTCTAGGCTTCCAACAAACACCTTATAGCAGAGAAGAAGTCGAACCTTGAGGAGATATTGACGAAGTTTGTCTTAGTGTTAGAAACCTGTTTTCAAAACACTGAGGCAGTACTGAAAAATCATCAAGCATTGATTCAAGGACTTGAGAATCAAATCGGTCAACTTGGTAAATTAATCTCAGAAAGACCACAAGGTAGTTTAACTAGCAATACTGAAACTAACCCAATAGAGCAACTTCATGCAATTATTGTTCGAGATGAAGAAGGGTTAGTTGAATCTGATCAAGATTCGAGGCAAGAAATTGTGGTGAATAATGATAAGGTTGAGGTAATCTAGAAAGAGCAAAAGTCAATTGCCAAAGATTATAAACCTCGAGTTCCATATTCTAATGCGACGAAGAGAAACCACACGAACAAACAATTTGGTAAATTTCTTAAACTCTTTAAAAAAATTACATATTAACTTACCTTTTTTGAAGTTCTTTCGAAGATGTCTAATTATGTCAAATTTTTAAAGGAGCTATTGTGCAAACAAACGAAAGTTAGATGATTCGTTGACTGTGGAACTCAATGCAGTTTGCTCGGCCATCTTACAAAATAAACTACCTAACAAACTGAAATATATAGAGAGTTTTACTATTCATTGTTTAATAGGTTGTTTAAATATTGATAATGCTTTGGCTGATTTAGTGGCTAGTATTAATATCATGCCCTATAAAATGTTTAAACAACTAGGTCTTGGGAAACTCAAACAAACTAAGATGAGTATTTAATTAGCAGATAGAACCATTAGATATCTTAGGGGTGTTAATGAGGATGTGCTTGTTAAAATCGATGAATTCATATTTCCCGTTGACTTTTTTGTGTTGGACATGGATGACGGTAGTGAGATACCTTTAATTTTAGGACAACCCTTTTTAGCCACTATCAGGGCTATAATAGATGTTGGTACAAATGAATTAGTACTTCATATAGGTGATGAAATGAATGAATTAGTACTTCGTATAGGTGATGAAATGATTACTCTCCAAGCTCGTGATTTTGTAAAAACATCTAGTGATTGAGATGATTTTAAATCTCCTTTTAATGTTAGTGACCATGCGACTCAACTTTCTTTGCAAGAAATCCCTCGAAAAACATAATAGAGCCATGTTTCAGTCAATATGACAGAAACAGAACAACCTATGAAGAGCGACTGGTTCAAATCGATGAACTAGATGAATGGCGAATACATGTCAAGGAGAAACCAAAAAGCACGATGAAGAACCAAAACGATGCCATGTGAGCATGTGAAAGGAATGAACCAATTTAAGGATGGGGAAAAAGTACTACTAGACAAAATGGATCCACGAATTGCCCTGTTGTAGCTTGATGCAAGCGGATCAAACCCATTCACGGTACTGAACATCTTCCCCTACGGTACAATCAAGGTAACTCATTCTAAATTCGACACATTTAATATAAACAATACTCGACTTAAACCTTATCTTGGTATTAATTTTGATAGCAAGAAAGAGGAGCATCAACTCCGTGAACCACCATAATCGTGCGCACAAGGTAAGTCGAGCTTAGACTCTAAATAAGCACTTCTCAAGAGACAACCCGAGTGTCTAACATTTTGCTAATTCTTTTAACTTTATCTCATGATTATTTTCAAATTAATTAAATTAAATTTTAAAAAAATGACCCACACGGCCTAGACACATGGCATGTCCTAGGCCGCGTGCACAATGTGGTATTCGACAGTGAGTTACATGGTTGTGTAATACACACGGCCTAGACACACAGGCACACAGGCGTGACCTTGGCCGTGTAAGTCTTGGGACTTAATTTTTCAAAAACTTAAAGGTTACACGGCCCGGAGACACAGCTGTGTGGCACACATGACCTGGACACATGGGCGTGTCCCAGGCCGTGTGAGTCATAGAGATAATTTTTTCAATTTTTTTCAAGTCAGAGAGTTACACTGGAAAATGACACGACCGTGTAGGAGAATTGAAGGAAATCACACACGACCTGGACACATGAGCGTGTCCGAGGCCGTGTGAAGACTGGGCTTGATTTTTAAATCGCATACGAGCTGGTAAAGCCCCACACTGGCATGTGACACGACCGTGTGGCCCAAAACGATCCCTTAAACGATTGTGTCACCCTTTTAACCCCTAAACCCTAATTTCTTTTTTTCTTCACTTTATCTTTTTCCTTTCCTTTTCAACCTAGCCTCCACTCCACCCTTTATTGTCGACTAACCCCAACGCCCTCTGACCACCGGCCATATGACCAGCCCCTCCTTCGCACCCTGCACCACTGCGCAACCTCCCTTCTCCCCCCGCGACCAACCCTCACCCTATCTTCCCATCTCCTCTTCCGCATCGCACTACCATGAGCCTCATCTTTCTCACCCGTCGACCGTTGCGCGAACCTCCGACCACTGTCTCACCATTGGTCCTCCCTATTTCCCCTATTTTTAATTTTTTATTATTTTATCATTTTATTATTTTATTATTTTCTTTAATTTCTTTAATTATTTTATTATTTTATTATTCTACTTATTTTTTTATTTTATTTATTCCATTTAGTAATTTTATTATTATTGTTTGATTATATTTTTGCCTGCTACCTTAGCAGACCTCTCCGAGCGATTCACTCGCTTGGCAAAGACTTGCTTCGGAGGTTCGACAATATTAACAAGACATTGCAGCAGATTTGTTAGCATCTCCATATATCCTCTTCAGCACCGGCGACTCACGATACTGATGCCTTTGATGATGATGACCATTGATTTTATTTGTTTTCTTTTTCTTTTTCTTTTTCTTTTTATTTTATGTTTATGTTTATTTTTATTTTTAGTTGTTTAATTCTTATTTTCTTTGGCTTCTTTCATTTATTATCTTTTAAACTATATTTTTATTTTTTATGGTTGTTTCTAATTAAGTTGTAACTCCTTAATCTTCTTCACTGTTTGTGTTTATTTTCTTATTAGTTTGCTCGGACTCGTGCACTACATTAGAATTAGCTACAATTCCGCTTTTCACCATCTTGGCGATTTCATCCAATATTCAGAGCAGTTTCAGTTTTCTCCTTCTCTTATAATATTCTGCTTATACTGTAATTATACCTATTTGTACATTGAGGACAATGTACATCTTAAGTGTGGGGAGGTTTTTCATATAATTATTAGAAAATCCCTGAATTATATCTTGTATTTAAGTAATCTTCTCATACTTCCATTAGAGTTGATTAATTTCGAGTTGGAATTTTTGTTGATGCTTTTTGGATTAATTTGTAGATATTTGGGCATTGGTTGATTTAAACTTTAAGACATGAGAGAATCAAGCATGATAAGTTATTTTTTAGAAATTTAAAATCTTAAGTTATTTCTCTACATTGAAGTTTTATCTTGAAGTTTGAGATTTGCAAGTTTGACATCAAAACCATAATTTTTGTGAGATTTTGAGCCTTTAGATCATACATTTTTTTCATGCTCATTTTATTATTGGTTATGAGTGTGTCAACTTGATTTGTTATTTTAGAATTTGCTTCGATTATGCACGTCAAGGCCACATCTTTGATTTGATATACTAAGATGATAAAGGCACTTAGGTTTTAACCCACTTATCCTATAAAAAGCCTACCTTTTTAATTAACCGTTAGTGAACCCCATTGAGCCTAACACATTGTTTCTTGATTTACCCATTAATGTTAACCCATAACTCATTTTTTGTTTGTTGAGACTTTTCCCGTTTTACTAACTCCCTTTTTTTCGAGATTTGATCTGGTTAGTTACTTAACTATGCTCTTCTTTTTGATTTACTAAATTATTTCTGATAGTTCTAGATAAAAAAAGAGAGAGAAAAAAAAATTGAAAAATAATATTGATTATTATTTATTTCTATGTTATTGAGCTTGAACAGCTAAATTCATTTTGAGAAGAAGCTCGTTTTTTTTTTCTTGAATAGTTCTTGATTTATGCACTTGTTTTAAATTCAGCATTTGTTTATTTTTTTTCTAGTTTGGTAAGTTATCAATTCGATCTCGATTATAACCAACTTTTTTGGTCTTTCTCCATACCCTTAACATAAGCCCCATTACAACCTCTTAAAGACCTTTTGATTTGTGTATCATATCATTTTATTATGGTAAAGATTTGATTTTCATGCAAGCCTATGGTAATGACATTCTTTGTTCAACTATTGAGTGCATATTATTGAGCCTTAAACACTTTTAGTGCTTGAGTAAATCTTTAGTAATGAGGTCAATTCTTGTTGATTTTGAATAAAAGGTAACTACTTAAATAAAGGGAGACACTTATGTTTTCATGCTTACAAATGTTAGCTTGGATTGTTTAAAACTTTAGTGCTCTTTTAGTTAAATTTCCAATGCATGATTATTTGTGAATTACTTTGAGACATTATTGATGGGAATTACAAGTTGAGAAATATTAACTTAAATGTCAGTTGAGGATTTTGCTTGAGGGCAAGCAAACACTTAAGTGTGGGGATATTTGATAAGCTATAAAAGTAACATATTTTAATCCCATTCTTAATGTGTTTTTGGATGATTAATTATGTAAATTAGTGAATTTGATGCTTCTAATCCTTTAAATTTATGTTTCTATACTTAGGAGAGCATTTGGGAGTGAAATGAGCAAAAATCATACAAATAGAGTTTTTTTCAGGAGCCACACGGTCTGGGCATTTCCACACGGGATGGATACATGCCCATGTGTTCCATACAGGCTGGACACATACCCATGTGCCAGCCCATGTCGATTTAGCACCCTGCTTCCCAAATACTCAGAAAAACATAATTTTTAGGCTTTCTGAGCATTCTAAAGTCTATAAATACCAAGAAGAAGACTTAAATGAGCCATCAGAGAAGATCGAAGAAAACACTCCAAGAACACTATAGAGCCAACTTGGAAGCGGATCTCCATCAAGATCGAATATCTCCTTTTAATTTCTTTCAAAGTTTTTATGAGTTTATTTTTGTCTTGTGGTTATTCTGACTTTGAGATGTTTCTATTTACTATTATGAACTAATTTCCTAGATACCTAGGGAATATGAAACCTATGACGAATTCTATTATTTAATTTCTGATTTACATGATAAATACTTAATTCTTGTTCTCAATCATGTGTGCTTATTTCTTGTTTTAATATTTTTAGGATATTAATTCATGTTCAATATGCTTTAATTCAGTGGAGGAAAAGTTCCTGTCTAAGAGTAGATCTAGTATAATTGAGTGGAGTTGCATGCAATCCTAGAAATAAGACGACATAAATCTACTAGATTAGAGTCAAATCTAATATGGGAATCCATAGATCAAGTTAATGCGATAATGAGGGTTTTAATTGGAAAGAGATTTTAATTAATCAACCTAGAGTCAGTTGTTCTTACTCTCAAAAGAGATATTAACATAATTTAGGAATTTCTACAGGTCAAGACATCGAGTGAATATATCATTTAGATCAGATTAATAATAATAGGAGTCTAGGTGGATTCTTTTCTGGGTTTTGTCTCTCTCATTGGTTATCTTTTGATTATTGTCCTGATTCGTTCTCTGTTGTGTTCTTAGTTAAATTAGTTTAGTAATTTTAGATTAAAACTCATCACTTCAAATTGTCGGCTAAATAATAAGAAAACGGTAATTACTAATACTTTTAGTCCTCATGGATACGATATCTCTACTCACCGTAGCTATACTATTGTTTGATAGATGTGCTTGCCTTTGTCGTATTTATAGTTAGTTCTGTGACCATCAAATATATCACAAAATGCGATCCATCCGAGTGACTCGGAATCTGACCCGATCAAAGAAGGGACGGCATCTCCTTATTGGCTCACCACTCTGCTAACTCCCCACTCTGCTAGCGCACCATTCTATTAGCTCGTCACCCTGCTAGCTCACCTCCTCGCTAGCTCACCTCCTCGCTAGCTCGCAGGATCTCAACAGGGGTAACTCTAAGGATACATGTTGAGCCTAAGGAGGTAACTCTAAGAACACGTGTTGAGACTGGGGGGTTAATGTGTCGTTATGCAAGGAATCGTGTCTAATAAATATGAAAAAAACGCTCAACAAAAACGATTACATTTCTTATATTATAATCCTAAATTTTATAAAGGTTTTGGATTTCATGAGGTGCCCTCAATAATCCAATTACTAACAAAGGGTACATGCCAAAATTCCATGAACCAATTTGACTGCTTTACAAAAAAAATATATAATCCTAACTTAATTTTCAATAAAAAATTGGAACACATGAAAATAATCAATCAACTTGCAAGGCGAATCTCCAAATATGCTCCCTTTTTATAAAATAAAAAAATAAAAAAAGGAAAAATTGTACTAAAGCATGTATTAGCTAAGGATTTGTACTGAGATTTGATGGTACGTATGGTTTGCTATGAGATTCTTATCTTATACTTTGCTTCTTTCCTTACAAAATCCAGAAACCTGTTGGATATTTCTCAGCTGTAATAAAGAAGTTATAGAAAACAAATTAAGGACGAGCTAAGGGCACTGGGAAAATTTAATGAATGTACTTAAGAAAAAAAATTAAAAAAGCAAAGGACTTGCTTTAAATATCTTCGTTCTGATTTCTTTGTTTAATTAGATTTGTTTCATGTAATCACTTTAAATAGTAGCATTCAATCAACTCAGATACTTGCACCTTCTTCTTCATCTCAAATTGCAACCTTTATTTTGTATATATATATATATATATAAAAACCTCTACCTCCATTTGTCTTATGATATGATTCCTGGCTAGTTTTCGCAACGATTATTAATATAGAAAGAGAAATCAAATTCAATTTTTATTTGACTATGTGGGATAATAATAAAATCTGTAAGAGGAAAAAAAAAAAAAGCAATCAATGGGGACGTGAGAATCATAAAATGTCACATACAAGCACTAGCTATAGCTAATAACACTGGAATGGATGCAACGCATGCACCTTGTTTCTTTATCTCACATTGAGACCAAAAAAATCATTAAACATGTACATATATCTATAGTACAAGAAAGAAAAGACATGAAAAGGACTTCCATCACAATCCAAGTCAGAGCTACAGCTGTTGTGGCATGTTTAATGTGCAAAGCCCCTTCATAGCTTTGTTTCTTTGAAGCATAGCGTGATTCATTTACATTTAAAATAATATATATATACACACAGCTCTTGCATGGTTGTTTGTAGTTTATTTGGGAACATATATACTTCATAAAAGATTGACTATAATTATGACAGACACAATCATACTAAATAATCACCCCAAATCAGGGTAACTTTAGTGTGAGTGGGTGAAAGAAGAGCAGTATGAAAAAGAGTTCATTAAAGGGGAAAAAAAGAAAAATAAAGAAAAAGTGGGTTGTTTCCTTGAAAAAAAAAACAGGGAAACCTGTTATGCTACAGAGCTGAATCGCTCTTTACCAAGCCTTGCATTAACAATGAAAATGGCATGTAATGCTGGAAACCATAAACAAAAAGGGCCACGTTTGCAAAGTTATTCTCTCAAACTACAATTTCGTCATCAATCATCAATCTAAGCATTTTAACGAGTTGCTTTGAATAATTTATCCACAAACCAAATTGCATAGAATACATGAATATAACAGTGTCAGAATATGCTGAAGCCTCTTCGTCCATTTACACAAAACCATACATTTATGTTCAAAATAACAAATAAATAAAGGTGACATGAAACGAGCAAATTTATCGAGCATAAACCAGGCAACTTTGGCCATATAGTACATAAACTACAAACTGAGAAAATTTCCAAAATCTACGTAGTACGGTTTCTCAAATCTCTGCTTGATAAGAATGATTGTATCAGCCAATAGACAGACAAATGTGTTGTTGAATGCGATTAAACCTTATCTCACCCGGAATCTTCATTTCCCTTGTAATACTCATGTCCAACACATTCAGGCATGAGTAAGAGGTGATGATCCTCTAAATATATGAAAATACTTAATAAAGAGTTGGAGTATACATGTGTTGGACACATTTGTATATGCCACTCGCTCCCTAGTCCGGGTAACATAGGTTAAATCAATAGCAGCCTCAATCAATATTTGTATACATATTTTATATATCATATAACTACAAATCGAACCTTTATGAAACAAGCTAAAGCTTCTTGGATTGGCTCACGCTGGTACATGCCACAGATAGAGTACAAAGCTTAAAAATGCTACAGTTGTCATATAAAAAATCTGCATAAGCACACCAAAAAATAAGTCCAACTGAATCCATTTAAACACTAACCAAATGTCCAAAACAATTGTAAACTAAATATAGTGAATAAAAAACACATACAAACAGACAAAGGGCAAAGCTAAACTGAAACTCACTCTAGCAATGCTTTCAAGAACTGCTCCATTGTCTGAATTTGCATATTCCACGACGATTTTCAGTAAAAGAATCACGAATGGACCGGAGCATGGAACATACAGCAGGAACGCTTCCCAAATCTTCATTATGTTCCTATAAAGATAATACATATAGCTTGAGTATTTTGCTAGACATGAATTTGAGTTTGTTTTTATTTGTGTGCATGTCTGTCACAGGAAGAGAGAGGTAATACCACTTCAGAAAGACGTTCATCAAAACCCATAGAATTTGTGTTGCTGGGCATGAAAATTTTTCTATAAGCTGTTCTCAAACTCTTAATCTAGAACCTTGCACAAAAGGGGAAAAAAAAAAGTATAGCACTTTAAACAGGTCAGCAAATTAAATGGAATTCATATCCATGTATGATCATCAAGGGCATGGAATATAAATGATGAACAATCTAAAACAGATATAGAAAAATGACTACCCAATAGCATTAATAAAATTGTGCTAAAATATAATTCCAAAAGGCTGCCACTGACATCCCCGAAGCAATAAGAGGTCAAAAGACGTACGATGTTTAAAAACTAAAACACGTTGATTTTAACAGCAAAGGAAGCAAGTGTAAAGTAGAAACTAGCATCTTCTAATCTTGAAAACTTGTAGCATTACTCCAAATTTAATGAGTTCCCTCTTAATATCATTCATCAATTTATGGATAAGTTATCTTACAATTTCTGTCATTTCTAAATGTTTGCCTTGGAGTGTCAACTCCATAAGATACGCTTTGGAGAAAGGCATACCATAATATTGCCTTCCGGCCTACAGCAGTCAGTCTTGTGGCAAATATCAAACATCTTCATAGGACGGTGAAAACATACACAACTCAAGAAATGAAGGCAGGAATACAAACCGAAGTAAATGCAACTTAGAATAGTTTTCAGAAAATCAGGCTGCACAAAATGCAGGTAGCTAAAAACCTCAAGCAAAATCCAGATGACAATGATATGAGATTTTAATTGGTGGAAGACTACATCAACAAATAAAGGAACCTTTTCAACTAATGTCTTATCTATCTTACACTAGTATTATGATAGAACTAAACTATAAGCCATCATAATAAAAGTTGAATTTTTCCAACAACCTCTGTGACTTGGAATCCACAACGCCGAAGACCCTCGAAATTCAAACCACGAAGCTCAGCTCTATCTCCAGAAACCATCATGTACTTTGGGACATCTTGCGAAACCTTCATGCATAGAAATGAATAGGAAACATGGTTCAATTCTTTTTGTAAATGCAAAAAAAAAAAAAGTGTAAAAGTCTTCGGCACAATGATTGAACTGTCCTATAGGTGGACTATGCTACTAGTTGGCTTAATTAGCATCTTTTTGCAGTGTAGGTCATTTATGCAATCATACCACAGATCCACCACCAATGAAAGAAAATGAGCCAATATGACAAAATTGATGAACAACAGTTGCTCCTCCAGTGTGCACATAGTCCTACATTGTAGCACTTGAATCAAGTTCTAAGCAGAGACTGCTGTCTACAAGAGAAGCACGCAGAATGACTCCAACAAACATTAAGAAGACTCACCTCCACGATGACATGTCCTGCCAGGAGACTGGAATTAGCACATATATTATTGTTACCAATTTTGCAGTCATGCGCGATATGACAAGACCCCATGATGAGATTGTTATCACCAATAACCTGATAAGACAGCTAGTTAAGAAAGGGAAGAAAAGGACTAGAGAATATACACATGTTTCTTACTATGATATAAGAAAACAAATATGTGGTTATTTTATATTCTTATTTACCGTTCTATCACATGACTTTGAAGATCGGTGGATTGAAGTAAATTCTCTGATCTCATTGTTGTCCCCAATATCAAGAAAACATTCATCCCCTAACTAATACCACAGAAATACAAGGACAAGATCATATTTTTTGCAAAAGTTTAACATTTGAAGCATAGTGCATCAATGCTGTCAATATGTACATTTGAGATACTTCTAGTCATTAGCAGCATGCAATTGATTATGCACCAAAAGCATAATAAGATAAGTTACCTTGTACTTCATGTCTTGGCATTTAATACCAACCACGGCATGATGCCCGATGATGTTATTGCATCCTATTACAGTACGCCCAGGAAGATCATCACCGACCACCGCACCACTGCCTGATAAAGTTTAGTACTTACATAAATTACAACATAGAATATATATTTCTAACAGAACCTTATAAAGAAGATGAAAAAGCAGCCAAATAAAACTCACGTCATCAAAACGCAGTGGCTCCCCAATTTTGTATTCCCAAAAATATGGCTGGAAGGATGCATTTGACACCCATTTCCTAGTTTTGCCGAAGGACCAATTGTACATAAAGGACCTACTGAAACACCCTGTGCCATCAATTTCGAAATTTTAGTGAATCTATAGACTATAGCTAAATGAAAAGGCAATTAGAGAACTATATCTCTTTATTACACCAATAAATTAAGCTGCTTTGAAGTAAAAAAAAAAAAAGCTTTGTAAGTTTTACCCTTATTTATTCTTCTGGGTTGATTTAATCTTGGTATCAAAAGACAATTCAACAAGAACCATTGGTAAAGGAGCAAATTGATTGACAGGGAAAAGCCAACAAAGAACTTAGCTTTAACAGTCAAAACAAATCACAGATTTCTGATACATGAACACCAGTGCCTCTTAAGAGAAAAGAAAGCGGCAGCTATTAAACAAAGAAGAGAGAGTAGAAAACAAAGCACCTGGCCAATCACAGCATTGGGATGAACAATTGCAGTTGGGTGTATAAAGCTCGTCCCCTCCTTTTTCTCTTCGAAAACATCTGTTTCACAATCACATAGAGAGAAGAAGCCCACTTAACAAGTCGTTCAATCTTCATATTATGATATATTAAAGAGAGAGGAAGGGTTTACAGTGGAGAGTTGTAGAGAGGCGTTGCAAAGATAGTGAAGTAAGAGAAGGACTTAAAGGCCTTCGAAACTTGAGCAGCGAATTCATAGATTGTCGCTCTCAGTCTTTGGCAATAGCTGATATTTTTCCGACCTTTTCTGTTTTTTGAACTTCTAACAGAGCTGAAAGTTCGAAGGTTTAGGCTTCAGCCGCTATGTTGTTGCCTGCTTTGTGAAAGAGGTTTGACCTGTCTTGTCTTCTTCATCCCAGATTTTATCCGTTTGTAGCGTACTATTTTACTCGCATTAAAACTACACGGTTCGTTTGTCCGACTGGACGCTTGATGTATGAAGGAGATCCACATTTGACCTCAAAGAACTCGGTTATTGAGGCCCAGGAATTCTCTAACTAAGGCCCACACGAGGCCCAGTAATTGATAAAATTCAATTCATTAAATTCTACCAAAAATATGATTTTATTATGTTCTGTATTTATTTATGATATAAAATGGTGAATTTGCATCAATGATCTTCGAAATCGACCGAAGATTAGGAATTAGTTGGGTGTCTATCCGAAGAATGACATTGAACCGTTTGGATCGAGAATCAATATGTCGTTTGAACTGACAATTGAACTGAGTTTTATTTTTTTAAAATATTTTTTATTGTTTTTATTTTTTTTATAATTTTTTTTATCAAATTAGTTAGACCGATCGAACTAACGAACCAATAGTCTGACCAATTTAACTATTGCTTTAGTTCTAGAAACATTAGTTTGCATTTAAGATTCTAAGTCAAATAATATACTTTATGAAATATTAAAGGTGTGGTAAGATGTGTTGGGTCCATAAATTTTATGAAAGAAATTTATTTGTAAAGTGATTTTCATAATTTTGAGGTGAATTTTCATTTGGAAAAATAAATATTAGAATTTTTTAATTTTCATTTAAAAGAAGTATTTTTTTATTATTTAAATTCTCTTTTCAAATTTTAAGGTGGAATTTGTGCTTTGTTGATAGAGAGTTTCAATAAGGAATGAGATAAGGAAAAAGTAGTGGTGACAAGAGGGTTAGTTCACCTGTGACATGTCATGAATTGTCGGTCAAACCTCGTGACCAATACGTATAGAACACCCCATAGAATTCAACTTATTAAATGAGGCTTATTTAACCCATATGAATTGTCCCGATTTATGGAACTCATGGAGAAACCCATCTTGAAACACTCTAGTAAAACTAGAGTTATCAGGGTAAATAGTGTAAATCCTAAAAGGATAAGATTGTATAGAGTTTAAATCCCTTAGGTATCTTAATTGTAGATAGGAAGTAATCTTAGCCGTTGATGTAAATCGATTTGTACCGTTAAAGTCAGGGGAGTTCAACTATAAATAAAGATCTCCCCCTTCATTTGTAATCATTTTATTCTTTCTTAGTTAAAGAATATTGAGAGCATTTACTCAACCACTTGGTGTGCATTATTTTTTTATGTGGCTATTCTGCTCTTTCAAATTTCTTTTGTCTTTGAGATTGCTTCCACTATATTTTTAGTGCCTCAGAGGAATTCTGCAAGAATCCTTACTTTGCGAGAGTTAGTTGACTTATGTGCATTTGAAGCGAATGGATCACTTAAGGTTGTGCGGATTACGAGACAAAATGTCTAGCCCTGTGACAGTTAGTACCAAAGCTAATATCCCAAAGGCATTGTTTGAGATGTCAAAAGAAGTTGTTGATCAGAATGAGTCAATGGAGACCCGTGGAAGGGTCAGGAAAATAAGTCGATCGAGGGATATGTTGTCGGCTTTAGATGGTAGAGTGGCCAAACTTGACGGCTCTATCGGTGATATGAAGGAGACCCTCAAGGAAGTTGCTGGGTGTACTACAAAATTGGAAACGAGGCATGATTAGTTCAATGACCAAGTAGCAGAAGCCTTCAGTGACAATATGGATGCGATGCAAAAGATCCTAAATACTGTCGTAGGTGAGGTAACTAAGAAAAATGATGCTCTCGAGGCTATGGTGTCAACCTTGAAAGAACAAATTAAGGAGCTCAAGAGGGAGCTCAAATTTGCAAAGCTGCTTTGGGTAATAGGGTATTGGTTGCGACACTTATGCCTAAGATAGATATCTCAAAGCCGAAAAAGTTCAATGGGACGAGGTCCAAAAAGGATGTAGACAATTTCTTGTGGGGGATGGTATAACACCCCTTACCCATAGTCGACGCTGGAACAGGGTACGAGACATTACCGGACTTACCACACAAACAAGCATACAATTCCAAGTCATAAATTTGCGTCCAAATTAAAATCATTCACATTCAATCATAAAGTCCCTAGCACGAGCCTACGAGGCCCGAAACATGCTTTGGAAGTGGTCCGAGACCAAACCGAGTATTTAGGGAATTTTTACAAAACTTAAAAAAAATTTACCCTAAATAGGGGTCACATGCCCGTGTGGTTTGGGACACAGGCAGGCCGTGTGGCTGCACACGCCCATGTCCCAACCCCGTGTAACTCACTGACTTGTAACCCATGAACAAATTGAAGTCACACGGTCAAGTCACATGGTCAAGTTACACGCCCGTGTGCTAGGCCGTGTGGAAAATTAATTTTCATAAAATAGGTGCAGACTTCACACGACCAGGGCACACGCCCGTGTTCAAGGCCGTGTCGTCTATACGACTAAGACATATGCCCTTGTCTCTACCCGTGTGCTCAATTCTGAGCATTCTGTTTCTCAAAATTAAGGTGCAGGGGACACACGGCCAGAACTCATGCCCATGGGTCAGACCGTGTGTCACACACGGCCTAGACACACGCCCGTGTGTCTACCCGTGTGGACAAAATAAGGGCTGTTTACCAAGCCATTAACCACCCTTTTTCACACATGCACTTACACCAATTTAAAGGCACAAAACATGGCATACTTAGGCAACCAAACATCCACAATCATGGCTAAATCATATCAATACAATACTATCCACTATCGTACTCACAACATTTATCATGTCCCAAATTAACCATACTAATTTTACATAGACAAGGTATCATTAAACTACTTACATACCACCTATTTGTGCATAAGATTATCATCTTACCAATAAAACACATTTCCAAAAATTTCACATTCATGCTAAAAATCACACTCCATCATACACCAAGCATGCTATGACCATAACACTAAAGACATTGGCATATATACATAAATAAATGGGCTTACAACCATTTTAGCCAAAATAAGCCAATTACATTGCTAAATACCAAATCAACTTAAACAAATATGAGGCAATACATTTCGCCAAATCAAATGACACACATAACAAAATGACAAGTCCCTATACATGCCATACTTTCAAAATACTAAGATCATCAAATGCCCAAAATAATAGTTCTGATAGTGTGAGGCGAATCTCCAACGATCTCCTATTCCGAGCTAGCTTGGTGACACTATAAAAACATAGAAAATAAACGGAGTAAGCTACATACCTTGGTAAGCTCGCATACAAGAAATAAGCAATCGTTACCATGCACATAACATTCTAATAATATAACATAATTAATGTAAACCTACCATAATTTCATGATCATAATCTATTCTATCACAAAACTTACCTCATATTCACCATGTCACACATTTAATAAGCATGAGCTTTATGTACAGACCTGAGCCATCTCGAAATGAATTTACACATAGTATCATCTTTGACATACCCGTGAACCACTCGGAATAATAATGTTGGATACTCGAGATTCTTGCACACTAAGTGCCACATATGTAATACCCTCTAACCCTTATCCATCCCTAGAATAGTATTACAGAGCATTACCGGTCTGTTCAGTTCAATTATACTCATTTATTAAAATAAATGTTTCTAACCCTGGAAATAAAAACTTCAACCAATACAATTTGCCAACATTCAGATAATCCAAATATACTTAAATATACTCAAACCTTACCAATCTAAAACATTTTATAACATATCCAATGAATCTTTTTAAGTATATCACTTACTTTATCAATTATTTGAACTTCATACTATATCCCATTGCCAACCATAATTTACTTATTTCATCAATACTTTCACAACCTAGATGACTCTCATAAGACATCTTAGGTACATGCCATTACCAATACTCAACATACTTTACCTCATAGAATTCGGGATCGGCCTAGGATGCTGATTCAACAATCTAGCCTTAACTTAACCTGCACACGGAAACAAACCGTACGCTGAGTATACACTCAGTGGTATTTCTATAATCTGAACACTTAAACAATTATAAAACATATGAATTTATATATATTGAACTATTCAAATTCACTGAGTATTCAAACATTCACTTTCCAACCAATGTTTTGGTCTACTTTAAATTTAAAATCATTTATTATTTTCAATAGCAATTAATCAATCAGTAATATTCATTAACAATCAGTCAATCAGAACAATTATTTATTCAAGAATGATCGGTTATTGGTAACAATCAATTATTCAATAATAATCAGTTATTCAGTATCAATCAATTGATCGGTTATCCAGTAACAGTCAATTATTTAGTAAAAATCAGATACATAGTAACAATTAAATTATTCAGTAACAGTCGATCTTTCCAGTTCCTTTATTTATCCCTATTAAGATGACTTGGACCTAGACGGATACACGGATCCAACGAACACACCAGTACGGCACATAGTGCCTCATCGGTCGAAGCTGGAATAGTAACAGTAACAATACGGTACACAGAGTACCTCATCGGAACAAATCCAAAACAATATCAATAACGATAACAGTAACAACATCTGACACACAAAGTGCCGAATCGATAACAGTAACGGTAACAGTAACAATAGTCAGCACATAAGTGTTTGATCAGTAAGCCAGCAAAACCCGTACTCTTCCATATCCTATGGCATGCTAACTATATCCGACTAGCCTGACTAGTTAATATTGTATTTAATTCACTTTTCAGTTTTCAATTAATTCATATTTTAATTAATTAACTATATATTTTCAATTCAATATAATTCCATTCACTCTTCACTAATAAATATTCAATTTCACAATAATCACAGTTTTCTATCAATTTCATCACACTTCCAACTACATATATTTTCCAACATAAGAAATATTTATTATTCAATTTCCACATCAATATTCATTTCAATTCAAACTTTCACATATATTCATAAATCAATTCAATATAATCAATATTCAATCCAATTCAAATAATCATCTCAAAACACCTACTACATCTATATATTAAATAATAAATCCAACAATTTAAGAATTAAGTTCGGATTATAGAAATACAAACCGTAATTTTCGAGCTAACTCCCGTTGTCTTTGTCTTTTTCTTTGCTTAGCCGAGATTTCCCGAGACAACATTAGCTACGGGAATTAAAATAATTATACCATTAATTTTCAGCACTCATTATAACAAATAATTAAATTTCTATTCAATTTACACCTTATTTTCAATTAGGTCCTAACTAATTCATTCACTTTACTAACTTAATTCATAGTCTATTTCTATTCAAGTTCCATCCAAACTCAAATTTAACTACTAAATTTTCAGCTTATTTCACTAGTTTCAAAATTTCCTCAAATTAGCCCTTCAACATAAAACTTATGAATTACTTTACAATTCAATCCTTATTTCATTTCTAACTTGAATTTCTATCAATTTAACCCTTATTCCATCATTTTACTCAACATGAACATTATCTAGAAATCTAATAACTTTCAAAATATCAACTTAATTTCATCAAAATCTTGTTCCAAAGCTTCTAAAAATATCAAAATTAAGTAAAAAGGACTAAATTAACTTACCTATTAAACTTTAAAGCTTCAAACCTTAAATTTTCCCCTTTTTTTTCTTTCTTTTCTCCTTTCTTTCTTTCTTTCTTTCCTTCCCTGCTTCACGTTTGCCTATTCTATTTCTTTTCTTTCTTTTTGTTTTGTTTTATATCTATATATAATATAACATTATTTATACCTAAATAATAAGTAATATTTATTTATTAATTACACATGTGTATATTATTAGCACATATGTATTCACTTATCACCATACATTTGTCATACCTTTATTTATTTATTTCATAAAAATATTATAATATAATTATTTAATTAACAAATATCTTTTATAAATAATAAATATCTACTAATAATTAAATATACATATTACAAATGTATTCAAATTATTACACATGTATTTTATAATTACCACACATTTGTCACTATTTTAATTTATTTCATAATAAATATAATATTAATAATAATTAATAATTATAACAATAATTTAATATTTAAATAAATACTATTTATTATCAAATACTTGTATTACAAATGTGTATATTTTATTTATACACTTATATCAAATCATTTTCATACACTTGTCTTTCTTTTATTTATTTCATTTATTTTATTTACCATGCAATTGTCAAAATAATATTATAACATAATTAACATAATTTACAATAAAATAATAATATAATCTTTAAAAAAAATCTAGGATTTTATCATGCTATGCGCCTCATCTAATGAGATAGGCATAATTGCCTATTTGATCTTTTTATTTTCTATTAATCTATAATTCAACTTTTACCCTTATTCAATTTAGTCATTTTTCTTAGTTACTTTTAATTAAGCTAAATTCACTCAATTAAACTCTAATTAACCACTCGATTAACTTCATAAATATTTTTAATAATTATTTACTAATTCATTTTTCAGAAACGGAGACCCGAAAATATATTTTTCTGATAACCTTAAAATTCGGGTCGTTACAACATATGTAACCAATGCTACCTCAATCTCATATCACATAGTTGCTCGCTTTCAAGCTATCATCGGGCCTGCTCACACAAGCTGCCAGTCAAGACATAACTACGCGGTGCTGCTCACACAAGCCGTCAAGTATACGCAACATATGTCGGTATACTCAGCAACCGATAGGACGTACAAGATCAGCACCTGGATCTCATGATCACATAACATATTAAATTACCCTAGTGACATGTCACTTTTATCCTACCCTATTCCTAAGGTTCAAATGAGATTTCTTACTTATCGATTCGTCTTCAGACTCGTTCATAGGATTAAGCTCATTCATATTTATCAAACATACAATTCGTGCAATATTAAAGCAACAAAATTAAATCATATTAAAGCTTATTTTTAACATACAAACTTACCTTGGTACGAAATCGCTAATTGTTCAATTTAGTCCACGACTTTGTTCTTTCCCCGGTCTAGGCTAGAACCTTGTCTTTCTTGATCTATAGTATCAAATTTAATTCATTCAATTATCACATTATTCATTTTAATCCCAAAAACACCTTATGGTAAAATTTACATTTTTGCCCCTAACTTTTCAACTTTTTACATTTTAGTTTCTAGGCTTGTAAAATGATTTTCATTCGATTTCTTTATTATCCGAGCCTAGTCGAATATTAATGGTACTTATAACATCCCACATTTTTCATTTATTCATATTTTAACACACATTTTATAACTTTTACAAATAGGTCCCTATTTGACATTTTCATCAAAAATCACTTGGTAAATGTTGTTTACCTAATATCAAACATACATTTTCCACTATTAGACATCAAAATACACAAATATTCTACATGGTTAAAATTTTAGACTTTGATTTTCTTTCAAATTAGTCCTTGAAATAGCTAGATTAGGTTACACCGATATCAAAAACATAAAAAATCATTAAAATGGGACAAGAATGGACTTACAATCAAGCTTGGAAGCTTGGCCAAAAACCCTAGCTATGGCTTCTCCTAAATTTCAGCTATGAAGGAAGAAAATGGACAAAAATTTTGTCTTTCTTTACTTATTAGTCCATTTTACAACCAATTTACTAAAATACCCTTAAGGAAAAACATTAAAAACATACTTAACCATGTCCATATTTGTCCACCAAGAAGTATAATGGTCTAATTACCATTTAAGGATCTCTAATTTAAATTTTCATTTCAATTAGACACCTCTAGCATCTAGAACACACATTTTGCACTTATTGCAATTTA
Source organism: Gossypium arboreum (assembly GCF_025698485.1). NCBI lineage: Eukaryota > Viridiplantae > Streptophyta > Magnoliopsida > Malvales > Malvaceae > Gossypium > Gossypium arboreum. The sequence continues at coordinate 125,263,739 of NC_069075.1, forward strand.
GTCCTATTAGTCAAAGTGGACACTCTATCGATAAAATTTCTTAACAAAATTTTCACACAATCATTCAATCATATTGTAGACCTTAAAGAAATAATAAAATCAACATTTCTACTTTGAATTTGTGGTCTCGAAACCACTATTCTGACTTGACCCTAAAAAGAGCTGTTACAGATAGGGCAATACTTTCGTGCCAAAGGAATCATGAATGATGCTACTAAAGTAAATATTTATGCCATGTATTATATTGATGTTGCTTTGTTATGGTGGCGTCATAGGTCCACAAAAGAGAGACGAAGTGGTACCACTATTGGGACTTGAGATGAGTTCCATAGAGAATTCAATGCACAACTTTACCCAGAGAATGCCAAGGATGAGACTCGGGCTAAATTGCATTAGCTTATGCAATAACTTACAGTAAGGGAGTATGTGCGGGAGTTTAGTGAACTCATGCTCTAGATTTCTGATTTGGGTGAAAAAGAGACATCTCAATTATGGATGGGTTAAAGTTGTGGGCATGTAACACTTAAGTTTGTGCAAGCATACACAGTCATTATCAAGTAATAAAGTAATTAAAAGAGTTATCGTCTCCATAGGGACTATGTATGATAATCAAGTAACTATAAAATTAAAGTTAACAATTTGGTGTTAAAAATATTTTGAGTGATGATGGTTAAGCTAACTTGAATTATCTATATGCAAGGTGATCCCTAATGCAATTTAATATAAATGAAAAGCTTGAGATGAGATGTATGAAATGAGTTTAGCAGTAAAAACACAAAATTCAACAATCAAGAATGTGAATATGCTAGGATAATTGCACTATTCAACTTAGTTTTTTTTTCTCATGCTTAATAGTGTTCGGAAAACATTCCATGGCAACTTGATCTTTCATGAGTTTGGAAACAAAATTAAGTCCTTTCGAAATCTTTTACTTACTGAAATATGCATTTTATTGACCATATTAAACTAAGGGTTTCTTAGAATTCATGTGAAGTAACAATAAGGGATCAGGTTTGAAACAATTTAATCACGTAAATCTAAAAACTATACAAGATAATAGAGCTCGTCAAAGTTATTATGAACCATTAATTTAGTCAGATCAGGATCTAAATTAAGCATGTACTTTTCAATTATTGTGTCCATTAGCTATCGTCTAGTCAAGATCGCTTAGATAATTCAAATGCATCCAATCATGTATGAATGAAATACATACTTGAATTTAACTGAAAACATGATTGACTGAGGCACAAACACTATAAACATGATTTAACAAAATTCATTGAGTAAATGCAATCATCCTAGCTCAACAGATTTAAGCTACCATTATTGATGTCAAGATCATAAAACACATTGCAAACATATTTAACTCAAAATAACAAAATAAAGGAATAATAAACTCTGTTCAAATTGGTAGTCTCGTGAACTCCAAATGAAGATGTTTTTCTCTGATCTTCATGTTGCTCCTTTGCTAATGGATCTTCAGGTGGCCAGCCAAGAGAAAACCTTATCACAGTTTTGATGGCTAAAGTGATATGCATAGAAAGAAAGAAGAAAATGAGAGAATGAAAAAAATGAATGGATGATTAATGAATAAAGGAATGATGGATGTTTTTTGGGATTAAGAGATTAATAAAAATATGAGAGGAGTGGCGTATTTATACTTGAGGTTGGTGGCTGAATTTACTAAAAATGGCGTCAAAGATCCCTTGGTTCTCTTCCATTAATGGCCAGTCATAACAAGTGGAAATGAGGGTGAGTTGGTTGTTTGATTTAAGCATAGAATCATGCTAAATTTAGCCATAGAGTGGACGGTTTCTTGAGCAATATTCACGTGCTAATTTTTAATGATTTTCAAAGTGTACGAACCTCCAAATAATTATCCCAATGCTGATTTTTACGCAGCCACAGGCTTGTGCTGAATTTGGGCTTGACTTCCTCTTGTTGGACAGTTTCATAACCCAATAAATAACCAGACATGTCCACCATGTATTATCACTTAAATTGGATTAAATTAACATCCTTATAACCCAATTTTGCATGGTTTTACTATCCAAGTAGGGTGGATTTATTCATGTCCATGCAAGAATTGTATTGAGCTCTATATTATATCATCTTATGGTCCCACTGTATTATTAAAACATAACACATTAATAAATAACATGAAAATAATTTAATTTATGCACAAAATTCACATAATAAAACACAGATTTGCATATTTTATAAATTCATGTCCAAGATTGAGATTTAAGTAAAATTCACTAAATTCATTAACAAATGCTCGAGATAAGCATTATTTTTAAGTAAAAATGTGGTAAAAATGACTAGGAAAACCCTATACAATTTAGAGTTTACACACCCCCAAACTTAATCCATTGCTCGTCCCGAGTAATGTTTCATGTAAAGCACAACTTTTTCTAAATCAATTTTGCAGTAAAATTAAGTAGCATCAATATTTACATATAACCATGCATTAAAAAAATCATGATCACAAACTCTTATCATTGATAAGTCACTCATATGCAAACATTATTTCAAAATTTTTATTCTATATGTTAGAAAATGCTAAAATAAGTTATACAGTGCATGTTTTTTAAGATCATACATAACATTCACCATTCGATCAAAGTTTCCTTATCAATCAAACAAAACGATCATAAGGTCTAATTAATGGTCCTCATATGTTGAACTTAGCACTTACTCTCCACTAATGTAGTTGGCATAATAATCCAAATCAATAGGCCTTTTATAAGGTTGTAATAAGGGATAGGCTTAAGGTAAGGATAAAGAGAAGTGAATTTTAGGTTCAGTAATCTTAACCCTATCTTTGCCTTGGATCAATTCGAGGTACATCCTTCCTGCTAATGAGTTTTTACCCTTCCAAACTTAATTTTGAAACATATGCCCAATATTTCTCAATATGTTGAGTATCTATTTTGCTCTTTTTGCTTGACATTTGAATAGAGCTTCTTTTTTGAAACATATGAAGAACATGTACATCTTTTTGTATTTTTCTTCGATCTTTGCTCACCAAGACAAGTATAGTTAAGATAGGTGTAAAAATAAGATAAAATTTAAAAAGATGATAGCATGGCTTATGATGTAGGTAAATAATAATAAAATAGTCTTTGAGGCTCAAATTAAGGTTTCAAGGGTTAAATTTATATAAGGCAGGCTTGAAAGGCTCAAACGATCCAAAGAAAATGTGCCTAAATCATGTTTAGTTTCTTATGCCTCCTAGGATTTCGCCTCAAGAAAGTTACTAAGTCAATTAGAAGAACTTAAATATTCATGCATGTTTATTTCAAAAGAAATTAAATTTTCATGGTAAAAGGCTACATAAGACCTAAGAATACACAACTATTCTATAACTTAAGATAACATAAAAAAAACTCAGATAAAATCATAAATCCTGTTGATGGTCGTTAAACAAACTATAAATTCGACTAAGGCAAGTGCACCTATCAAATAGTAGTATAGTTCTGGTGACACCAGAAATATCGTATCCACGAGGACTAAAAGTACTAGCAATTACTATCTTTTTATTATCTAGCCTAAGAATTAAAGTGTGTTTTTAAACTAAAACTAATTATCTAATTAACTAAGCTTACGAAAAAGATGAAGTTTGGAAAATACTTGAGTAAAAACCGATGGAGAAGACAATACCCAAGGAAGAATCCACCTAGCCTTCACTTATTACTTCTGAATTAGACAATTTATTCACTTAACTTAATCCGTAGAAATTCCTAATTTATGTTAATATCTCTTTCGAGACTAAGAACAACTGACTTTAGGTTGATCAATTGAAATCTCTTTCTAATTAAAACCCCTATTGTCGTATTAACTCGATCTATGGATTCCTTTATTAGATTTGACTTTAATCCGGCAGATTTATGTCGTCCTATCTCTAGGATTGCATTCAACTCCACTTAATTTTTAATGATCTACTCTTAAACAGGGACTTTTGCTCCACTGAATAAGCACATCAAAACCTGAATTAATACCCTGGAATATTAAAACAAGAATTTAGAACTCACAATTAAGAATAAGAATAAGTCTTTATCATGTAATTCAAATAGTAATAAGATTCGTCATAGGGTTCATCTCCCTTAAGTATTTAGGGAGTTTAGTTCATAATAATAATGGAAAACATCTCAAAGTTTGGAAAACAACAAAACATAAAGAAACCCAAAGAACTTCTAGGAAATTGGATGGAAATCTTCAGTCTTGATGTAGATCCTGGCTCCGAGGTGATTCCGATGGCTGTCCTTCAATATTTTTCTGCCTCCAACTCTGTGGCTCCCCCCTAATCCTCTTCTAGGGTGTTTATATAGGCTTTAGAATGCTTCAAAACCCTCAAAAATGCCCTTTTTCAGAATAGAACTAGGCTTGGGCTCAGTAGGAACAGGGCCATGTGCCATACTGAGTTGGTTCTTAGTCGACACGGCCATGACACACAGGCATGTGGTTTACCCGTGTGGAAGTGTCTGGGCCGTGTGAAACACTGTTTTAAGCCCAATATGTCCGTTTTTGGCCCGTTTCTCACTCCTTTTGCTATCCTAAGCTCTCCTAAGTATAAAATATGAAATTAAAGGATTAGGAGCATCAAAATCACTAAAACCAAGAAAAAATCATTCATAAATATGCCAAGCATAGGGTAAAAATATGTATAAATTACGGTTTATCAAATATCCCCACACTTAAGTGTTTGCTTATCCTCAAGCAAAATCCTCAACTCACAATCAAAATAAATTCTTCTCAACTTATAATTTTCATCAATAATGTTTCAAAATAATCCACAAGCAGTCACACATTAAAAATTTAACGAAAAGAACATTAAAGTTTCAAATAGTCAAAGTTGAGCATTTCAATTATAAAATTATAGGCATCCCCCTTTATCTAAGTAATTATCTTTAATTCCAAATTGACATTGAATGACATCCTCATTAAAGGTTCACTCAAATCACTCAATGTGTTTAAGGTTCAATGATTAAGCACTCATTAGTCAAACATGAAAAGTTATTACCATAGGCTTACATGAAAATCAGATCTCCACCACTATAAATGAGATGATACACAAATCAAAAGGTCTTTGAAAGGTTGTAATGGGGCTTTGCGTTAAGGTGTGGATAAAGGCTAAAAAAGAAACGGTTAGAATCGACATTAACTTGATAAATTACCTAACTGGAAAAATAACTAACATCAATAAACATGAGTTTCTTCTCAGAATATGGAATTAAAAACTTAAGCTTAAAAACAAGGAATTACTACCAATATGCATGTATTTATGTATGTTTTTTTAAAGAATAAAAACAAATATTTATATAAGAGAGAATTATATGATTCGAATGAAAGAACATAGTTAGGCAATTAACCAATTCAAATCTCAACAAAAAAGGAGTCAATAAAATGGGAAAATTTCTCAACGAATCAAAAAGTATGATAAAAGGGTTAAATTTTAGGGTAAATTAAAAAAAATAGTTTGTTAAGCTCAAGGGGGTTCACTAAGGGTCAATTGTGTAGGTAGGCTTTTTATGGGGGAAAATTGAGTTAAAACTTAAGTGCCTTTATCATTTTAGTATATCAAATCAATGGTGTGGTCTCGACATGTGTAATTGATGCAAGTTCTAAAATAACAAATCAATGTTCACACACTCATAATTAATAAAATAGTGAGCACGAAGGATATATGCTTTAAAAGGCTCAAAATCTCACAGAAATTATGGGTATTTGATGTCAACCCTGTAAATTCAAAACTTCAAGATAATACCTCAATTCAGGGAAACAACCTAGCAATTTTAATTCTCAAAAGTTTCAACTTATCGTACTTGATTCTCTAATGTCTTAAAGTTTAAACAATCAATGCATAGCTACTTATGATTTAATTCAAAACATATCAATAAAAATCATAAATCAATCAAAATTTACTCTAATAATAATATGAAAAAATTATTTGAGAACAAGCTTAAAAATTCAGAGATTTTCTGATAATCACATAGATAATCTCCCCACACTTAAGATGTACATTGTCCTCAATGTACAAAAATAGTTAATAAAAATATAAGCATAATATCACAAGAGAGGGGGCGAAGCGAAGTTGCCCTGAAAATTTGGATGAGATCCTTGAAGTAGCAAGAGCAAGAATTGTAAAGGAAGCCGAATAAGAGGCATGATTCTGAGGTACGAAAAAAAACACCATTGTGGAAGAGAATTAGGGGATAATGCGATAATAATCATAAAGATAAGCAGAGTTTAAAATATAAAACCATAAGTTTTCAAAAAATACATAAGACACAATAAAGTTTAAATAAAAATAAAAGTAAAAATAAAAATAATAGTAAAATAAAGGGACTCAAAAGTCCTCATCATCAGAGTCGTGAGCCGGTGGCATAGGAGAAGAACTATGGAGGTGGTGACAAATCTGTTGGAGAGTGGCATTGATGCTGTCGAATTGCTCGAAACACTGCTGATCAAAACGAGTGAATCGTTCGGATAAGTCTGCCAAAGTGGCAGCAGGAAGTCGGTGACGCGGTGGTGGTGGTGAAGGTGGGTCCTCGTGAGAGGGAGGGACATCGTTAGTAATGTCCTTTGGCTTATCTTAGTCAACTGACTAGACGAGTCTGTACTGAGGGGGGTCAACTCCACGGTGTCACTCTATCATCCGCATGTGGATCATACTAGAAATTCCCTACGGAGACATCTGGCCAACTAATCTGAGTGTCGATGACATCTCTAGAGTTTCGAAAAGGCCGAAGTGTCGAGAGAGGCGAGTCACGTAAGGGCCAAGGTAGATAGGGCCCCTCCTATGGCGATCCGTCTGGTGACAAAAGGTGAGGGCGATAAAATATGCCAAGTCAAATACTTGGCCAGTCACCATGCTCCATAGGAAGTACGCGTCAATGGTGCTAACTACTCCGGTGCTCTCTCTCCTCCCAGTCAAAGTGTGGGCCATTATGGCGTGAATTTAGTGTAGTGCTGGAGGGAGAGAAGTCGCTTTCGAGTGACTCGCGTCATAGGGAACCGTGCTCACCGTAAGGTCAGTCTAACAGCAAGATGACGAATAGTGTATGTGACGATGAAGTTGTAGGAAATTTTCTGAAGCCATGAACTCCTCCTGTAGAGGCCCAAAGCAGCTCTAAATTCATGTACACTCATATGCCTAAAAAGTCCACCAAGTCGGAAAACGATAGTACCAACCTCGCCATGTGTGTTCATCACGTGCTATAGGTGAAAAGTAGTGTAGAACTCCAATTTTAGCTCTGAATATGTGGGCTCGATGATTGCAAAGAAATGATCCCATCGCGCGGTATCAAGATGGAAGCGAACAAGGTAAGCAAGTTGGACCTGCTCCAAAGTAGCCCAGTCAATAAATCGGCCCACTCCCAATGGTCGTACTCGTAGAACCTGAAATAGGTCGTCCTGTAGGCTTGACGAGAACCGAATTAGAGGGTGGCGAGCTTCGGTCGAAGCGTTCGAGGAGGTTGCGCAAGGACCCTTCCGCTTTTTCGAAGCGGGAACTGCAGTCTTTTTACCTCGTGAGTTTGTCATTATATGCCTCCAAGAGTAACAAAATCTAAATAAGAACACAAATAGGCAATAAAACAGCAAGTGAATAGCGATCTAGACAAATTGTAGATCTAACTATATTAAAAGAATTAAGTAGCTACTAATTAAATTTTCAACTTATATTGACTAATATGATAAACTAAATATGGGGCTTCTAAGAAAATAGCAAACTTAATAGAATGATCCTAAACTAACCAGCTAAATAAACTTGAACTCAATGGCATAAAAAAGTAAGGCTAAAGTAAGAACAAAAGATGAATAAAAGGCATGGCATAATACTTCTAATAATAATAATAAAAATGATAACAAAAGAAAAAACAAGTATAAAAATAAAAATAAATAATGAAAATGATGGAGGATTTTGTAAAGAGAGCGTGACCGATGGTGGTGGTGACAGGTCGTTGGAGGACCATGGTCGTAGCTAGTGGTGCTGACGGTAGAAAACAGGGGCGAGACACGGGCGTGAGAGGTCAGGCCGTGCGGCATGCTGTGGAAGTCGGTAGAAAGGAAAAAGAAAAGAAAGGAAAAAGAAGAAAGGAAGGGGGAAAGAAAGAAAGAAAAATGGGGAGATAGGGCAGGAGGGGGTTCGACCAGTGGTGCTGAAGGCCGAAAAAGGGCGTCGGCGTGAGGGAAGTGCTGCGGCAGATAAGGGGGAAAGGGTTGGTGACGAAGAAGAAGAAAAAAGTTAAGATTTAGGGGGTTTAAAAAAGGGCGCGACCGTGTGAGACCCGTATTGGGCCACACGGCCATGTCACACATCCGTGTGGATCTCGTCCAACCCGTGTTTATCATGAAATTCCAATATGTAATCATCACACGGCCTGGGGACACCCCTGTGTGGCTGTTCTGTGTGGTTCACAAGGCCGTATCGTACGATTGTGTGCGGTGTTATTCACTTCTCTCACGCCCGTGCGGCACCCCACACGCCAGTGTTCCAAACACATAGCCGTGTGCCTTGCCCGTATAGCTCCATGACTTATTTAAAATTTAAAAACTTAGCTCCAGTTTTCACACGGCCTTGGACACGCCCATGTGTCTAGGCTGTGTACTTCACACAGTCGTGTCGCACGACCTTGTGGATTGAATTTATGGCCGTGTGACTCGATACTTGGGGAATTTTTTAACCCTGTTTCCACACGGCCAAGGACATGCCCATGTGTCTAGGCCATGTGGGCCACTGTACCTACATAAAAACACTAAAAATAGCTAAAATAAATGAGTTAGTGGTGTTAGTGCTCAGGTTGCCTCTTGAGAGGCGCTTATTTAGAGTCTAAGCTCGACTTACCTCTCATTCGCATGATTACAGTGGATTGAAGAGTTGAAACTCCTCACTTCTGCTATCAATTTTATTATCCTCATAAAGTTTAAGTCCAGTAATATTCACCTTGAAAATGCCAAATTGAGAATGATTTACCTCGACTGTACCGTATAAGAAAATATTCAGTACCGTGAAGGGAGTCGCTCTATTTGTATTAAGCTCTGAGGTAGCAATTCGGGGGTCCTTTTCATCTAACAATACTTTATCCTCAGCCTTAAATTTCGTTGTTTCATTCCTACGCTTATCGAGATGTCGCTTTGATTTATCGTGTGTTTTTGGTTTCTCAATGACATGTGTTCGCCATTCGTCTAGTTCATCGATCTGAAGCCTTCGTTCTTCATGAATCGATCAGTTTTTTATTGTATAGATTAGACTGGAGCTCTATCACGTTCTTCCTAGGGGAGTCCTGCAAAGGAGGTTTAGTTGTAATATTATTTAGGTTAATAGAACTTAAACAATCGTCTCGATTACTAGATATTTTAGCAGAATCACGAGCTTGAAGTTTAATTGTCTCATCACCTACACGAAGTATCAATTCACTTGTGCCAACATCAATGATAGTTCTAGCAGTTGCTAAAAAGGGACTTCCTAAAATTAAAGGCACGTCATTGTCCTCTTCCATGTCTAGAACAACAAAATCAATGGGGAATATAAATTTATCAATTTTAACGAGTACGTCTTCAATAATACCCCTAGGAAATCTGATTGTTTTATCTGCTAATTGAATGCTCATCTTAGTTTGTTTGGGTTTCCCAAGACCTAATTGTTTAAACATTTTATAGGGCATGACATTAATACTTGCCCCTAAATCAGCCAAAGCATTGTTAACATTTAAACTACCAATTAAACAAGGGATCGTAAAACTCCTTGAATCTTTCAATTTGTTGGGTAGCTTATTCTGTAGAATGGCTGAGCAAACTGCGTTCAACTTCACATGCGACGCCTCATCCAACTTCCACTTATTTGCTAAAAGCTCCTTTAAAAATTTAACTGCATTTGGCATTTGTGAAAGAGCTTCAATAAATGGTAAGTTAATATGTAATTTCTTTAATAATTTAAGGAATTTACCAAATTGTTCATCCGAGTGGCCTTTCCTTGTCGCGGTGGGGTATGGCACACGAGGTTTATATTCTCTACTTACCTATTTTTTCTCACTGTGGTCCACCTCATCCTTACCTTTACTTACCACAAGTCCTTACTTCGGTTCTGGTTCAAGTTCAACTAACCCTTCTTCATCTCGAACAGTAATCGCATTAAGTTGCTCCATTGGGTTAGTTTTAGTATTATTCAGCAAGCTATCTTATGCTCGCTCAGAAATTAACTTAGCAAGTTGTCCTATTTGAGTTTCGAGCCCTTGAATCGATACTTGCTGATTTTTAAGGACTGTCTTGGTATTCTGAAAATGAGTTCCTGACACCAAGATGAATTTTGTTAGCATCTTCTCAAGGTTCGACTTCTTTTCCTGCTTGTAAGGTGGTTGTTGAAAACCTGAGGGATGTTGTAGCCTTTGATTTCCTTGCCCACCCTACGAGAAATTGGGATGGTTCCTCCAACTTGTATTATAAGTGTTGCTGTATGGGTTATTTTGAGGTCTAAAATTATTATTACCCATGCATTGAACTTGTTCCTCCTCGGTGCTAGGGTTGAAAGTTGGATAATCTGTGTGTACTCCACCTCCACTTAATCACACCTCATCACTAGATGTACCTGAGTAGAACTATACAAACCGTCAATCTTTTTATTTAAAAGTTCTGCCTAGTTAGATAGTATAGTAACCGCGTCGAGGTTGAAAACACCAGTAGCTTTTGTCGGCTTCGTTCTCATGACTTGCCACTGATAGTTATTCAGTAACATATCTTCAATAAATTCATAAGCCTCTTCAGGTGTTTTGTTGTTCAATGTTCCACCAGCGGCTGCGTCAATAAGTTGCCTTGTTGAGGGGTTCACACCGTTGTAAAAAGTCTAAACCTGCAGCCATAGAGGTAACCCATGGTGAGGGCACCTTCTTAATAAGTCATTGTATCTTTCCCATGCATCATTCAGAGTTTCTAGATCCATCTGCACAAAAAAAGATATATCATTCCTCAATTTCGCCGTTTTAGCAGGTGAAAAGTATTTTTGTAAAAAAATTTCAGTCATTTGTTCCCAAGTTGCGATTGACCCTTAAGGTAACGAGTTCAACCACTGTTTAGCTTTGTTCTTCAATGAGAATGGAAACAACCGAAGGCGAATGGCATCCTCAGAAACGCCATTGATCTTAAAAGTGTTGTAGAGTTCCAGAAAACTTGCCAAATGAGTGTTTGGATCCTCATCCTGCAAACCACTAAACTGAACAAACTGTTGTATCATTTGAATCGTGTTAGGTTTCAGTTCAAAATTATTTGCAGCAATAGCAGGTCTAACTATACTCGATTCAACTCCTGTTAAAGTAAGTTTAGCATAATCATACATAATACGAGGAGTAGGATTCTGATTTACTAGGTCTGCAATAGCCACAGGAGGTAATTGATTATTTTGATTATCAGTCATCTCCTCGATTGTGGTTTGAATATCATCCTCTTGTCCTTCCTCTATGTATTGTAGGCTTCGCCTTATTTCTCTTCTATTTCTGCGAGCTGTGCTTTCGATCTCACTATCAAAAAGTAGAGGTCCTGACGAGTTCCTTCTAGTCATAAACTATAAAAACCTGCCCGAAGTAAATAAAAAAATTAGTAATTTAAGCAAAAATTAAATTAAATTGCAATAAAAATAAAAAAATGGCAAAAGTAATAAAAATTAAACGTTCCTAATATCTTAGTCCCTAGCAACGACACCAGAAACTTGATGGTTGTTAAACTAACTATAAATTCGACTAAGGCAAGCGTACCTATCAAATAGTAGTATAGTTCTGGTGAGACCGAAAATATCGTATCCACGAGGACTAAAAGTACTAGTAATTACTGTCTTTTTATTATCTAGCCTAAGAATTAAAGTGTGTTTTTAAACTAAAACTAATTATCTAATTAACTAAGATTACGACAAAGATGAAGTTTGGAAAATACTTTAGGAAAAACCGATGGAGAAGACAAAACCCAAGGAAGAATCCACTTAGACTTCACTTATTACTTCTGAATTAGACAATTTATTCACTTAACTAAATCTGTAGAAATCCCTAATTTATGTTAATATCTCTTTCGAGACTAAGAACAACTGACTTTAGGTTGATTAATTGAAATCTCTTTCTAATTAAAACCCCTATTATCGTATTAACTCGATCTATGGATTCCCTTATTAGATTTGACTCTAATCCGATAGATTTATGTCGTCCTATCTCTAGGATTGCATTCAACTCTGCTTAATTATGAATGATCTACTCTTAAACAAGGATTTTTTCTCTACTGAATAAGCACATCAAAACCTGAATTAATACCCTGAAATATTAAAACAAGAATTTAGAACTCACAATTAAGAATAAGAATAAGTCTTTATCATATAATTCAAATAGTAATAAGATTCATCATAGGGTTCATCTCCCTTAGGTATTTAGGGAGTTTAGTTCATAATAATAATGGAAATCATTTCAAAGTTTGGAAGACAACAAAACATAAAGAAACCCAAAAAACTTCTAGGAAATTGGATGGAAATCTTCAGTCTTGGTGTAGATCCTGGCTCCGAGGTGATTCCGATGGCTGTCCTTCAGTATTTTTCTGCCTCCAACTCTGTGGCTCCCCCCTAATCCTTTTTTAGGGTGTTTATATAGGCTTTAGAATGCTTCAAAACCCTCAAAAGTGCCCTTTTTCCGAATAAAACTAGGCTTGGGCTCGGTAGGGACACGTCTATGTGCCATACTGAGTTGGTTCTTAGTCGACACGGCCATGACACACGGGCATGTGGTTTGCCCATGTGCCTCACACGGGCGTGTGGTTTACCCGTGTGGAAGTGTCTGGGTCGTGTGAAACACTATTTTAAGCCCAATTTGACCGTTTTTGGCCCATTTCTCGCTCCTTTTGCTATCCTAAGCTCTTTTGAGTATAAAATATGAAATTAAAGGATTAGGAGCATCGAATTCACTAAAACCAAGAAAAAATCATTCATAAATATGCTAAGCATGTGGTAAAAATATGTATAAATTATGGTTTATCACCTGCTTGCATTTAGACTAACTTATAGACAAAAACTTTTTCTGAACATTCATTTATTTCAACATACTTATATGGAAAAGATTGAAACATACTTGGAAATTTAAAAATTTACGCAAATATTACCTTACCCCCTTTAAAAAGAAGCAATGAATGAAAACTGAACACCAGGTAGAATAGCAAGAAAGAGAGGTGAGTCATGAAGACTGCTTAAATACCAAGTCTTTCTCAAGAATCCAATCCTAGACATGTTCATTCCCATTACAACATCAATTCATTTTTTTCTAATGAAGAGACATTAAGTTTATTTTATTCATGCTGATGAATTAATTCTGAATCCATTTGTAAATTAATTCACTTTTGATGTTCATGGTGTGATTTACCTAAATCCTAAAGTAGTCATTGACCATGCATATGCAACTCATATGCTTTGATATAAGTAGAAGTTTATGCTCTAACGATGATCGAGCTCATAGCTGATATGTTGGGTACATGACTTGTGTATGGTATTGCTTTACTAACACAGCAAAATTCATAGCTCAATTAAAGAGTTAATGATATCCTCTCATTGGCATTATATGGATTGATAAATATGGAACGTGACCACATGTTGCTTGTTCTCGAATGAGCAATTTATCACAGTCAGTTGTTGACAGTGATTATAATAATCATTAAGAAAACACAATGGTGACAATGAGATAAAATAGGATTGCATTGAATGAATGGATTTAACTTAAAAGGAATCAAAGATATCATATGAGGGTAACACACACATGACGAGTTCATTGGACAAAGTAGTTGGATGAATTGATTTCGTAAAAAGTATACAATAAGGAGTTTTTAATCGTGGTACTTCTTGTGGACTGACTCCATGATTAAGTAATTGCAAATTATCAGAACGATGCTTCTCAGCATAATTGCAATCATTAGAGCCTAATTGTATATGTTCGATTGGCCCCTCTGTTAGCTCAACAAAAGCTCAATCGTACTGCATTTCAATTAGAAGAATATTTTACGACTTTGGGAATAATTTAATTAAGTCGATTTATTCGATGTGGAATTAAATTAGGTGGTCATGAGAATTGTTTAACTAAAGAATTTGATTAAAGAAATTTCTTGAAAAAATAATTTGGAAAATCTAAGTGATTTTTAGAAAAATTAATTTTTATCAAGTAAAATTAAATTAATCAAATAAGATAAAATTAGTATGATATTTTTGGAAGTTAATTTTCAAGTCAGACAATTGGCCCAATTGGTAATTAAACTTGAAAATTAGACATAAGATCATCAATTGGTCTCAAGAGCACAAAACCAAGACTAAGACCCAAAAACTGGTCGAACCGAGCCCGGTATGTGAACCGATTCGACGGTCCAACCAGTGGCTAGACCGAACCAATTGGCTCGTCATTGACCCGAATTAAATCGGCAGCAGCCGAACCGGTTCAAGGTGTCGTAAGGGTGTTGCACCTACATCACTGAACACAGCGGTGCCGGTGACTGTAACAACGACATCCCAGTAGCCGGCGGCAGTTGGTTGTCGGTGTTTGAGTAGTGGAAGAGTTATACTCCTACTGGAACTCTACCAGAGAATTTGATTTCAAATTAATTATTCCAAAAATAATATTATTTTAATGGTTTAATATTAAATTAAATTTAATACTTATCTTAATATTATTTTATTAATTTAATATTGAAGTGATTATCTTAATATTAAATTTAATTTAATATTTATCTTGTAGATAAACATTCTATTATTTTAATAAAGTTTAATATTAAAGTGATTAAGTTTAATCATAGTTGAACTCACTAAACTCTCCTTATATCATATTTATCTCATTTAAAACTTGACCCAAAAGTTTAGAGAAATTAGAAAACTACCTCACTGGTAATTTTTGTGAAAAATTTTCTAATTCAAAGCGAGCCCACGCTCGACAGACGTGAGCTTGAGGATAGTAGAGAAGACTACTCGATCAAAGCGCTCATTCTAGACTAATCGAAAAGGTACAATTCTGATTAAGTGTTTATTACTTTAGACATCATAACCAAGATCTTGTTTTGGAAAAATTTTTAGAACTCTAGTTTTTCCCTAAATTTATTTTCTGTTGCACTTTTCAAACCCACTTTTTCCAACATGTACATCACAAAGCAAATTTATTAACCATTCTGCTTCTTTAGATGCAACAGCTAATGCAATCAATTTGGTTGCCATGGTGGAATCAGTAATACATATTTGTTTCTTGGTACCTCAAGAAATGGCGCCTCTACCAAGAATGAAGATCCTTCCACTAGTAGAAGCATGATCTTCCAAACTTGTAATCCAACTAGCATCTGAATACCCTTTTGAAACTGAAGGATATCCATTATAACACAACCCATAGTTAATAGTTTTTTTAAGTACCTAAGTACTCTATTCAAAGCTTGTCAATGCAAACTACTTAGATTACTTTTGTACCTACTCTATTTCCCAACAGTATATACAATATTTGGTTTTGTACAAGTCACTATATACATAAAACAACAAATTAGACTTTCATATTTCAATTGATTATTTTTCCTACCAGCATTAGATACTAATTTTATTTGAGGGTCCATAGGTGTAGATGCTGGTATACAATTGAAAAGATCAATTTTTTTAAGCACATTTTCAATATAATGTGATTGTGATAAAGCTATGTGCTTTCCTTTCGGGTTTTTTAATCTCAAGAATAACATCTGCTACATCTATATCCTTTATAGCAAATTTGTTTAATAAGAATTTCTTTGTTTTTTCTGTTTGTTCCAAATTTGTGCCAAATATGAACATGTCATCTACATATAAGCAAATTATGAAACCTTTTTCATTTTCAGATTTGCTATATATGCACTTATCGGATTCATTTATTCTATAGCCATTAGTTAGAACAACCTTGTAAAACTTCTGGTGTCATTTCTTGGGTGCTTGTTTAAGTCCATATAGAGATTTAACAAGTTTACATATCTTATGCTCCTGTCCTAGAACAACAAGCCCTTCCAGTTGTTCCATGTATGCTTCCTCTTCTAATTCATCATTTAAAAATGCAGTTTTAACATCTATTTGGTGAACAACCAAATTATACATTGAGGTAAGTGATATTAAGAAACTAATCGTAGAAATTCCTGCTAATGGAGCATAAATATCAAAGTAATCAATACCTTGTTTTTGTATAAAACCTTTGGCTACCAACTTTGTTTTAAATTTATCAATGGTTCCATTGACCTTGTTTTTATTTTTGAAGATCCATTTACAACCTATTGGTTTGGAACCCGGTGGAAGATCAACTAACATCCAAGTTTGATTTCCCATTATTGAATCTATCTAATTATTTATTGCTTCTTTCCAAAAAGCAAAGTCTTGAGGTTTCATTGTCTCTTCAAATGTAATAGGATCATATTCCGTATTATAACAATAAGGTATCTTATTGCCTATACTTTAACATTTTCCTTCTATAAGGAACATAATAAAATCTGGTCTAAAATCTTTGACTTGTTTAATCCTTTTACTTCTTCTTAATTCTTGACAAAATTCATCATTATTATCAATTTGTTCCAATAGAGTCTCATTCTCATTTGAAGAATGAATTAATTGTTGTGGCTACAATTGTCTTGAAATAAAATTAAATATATTTTCATCAAAAATAGCATCTCTTAATTCAATAACAGTATTAATTGAAATTGAATCATTTGGTTCGATTACCATGAACCTATATGCCTTGCTATTATGTGCACATCCTATAAATATGAATTCAATTCCTCTTTCACCTAACTTTTTACGTTTAGGTGTTGGAACTTTGACAATAGCTTTACAGCCTCAAATCTTCAAATAATTAAGGTTTGGTTTCCTTTTATCCCATTGTTCATAGGGGGTTATTTTAGTTTTCCTATTAGGAACTCTATTCAATATATGACAAGCTGTTAGAATAACTTATCCCCAAAAACCTTATCCAAAACCTAAATATGATATTATTCAATTTACCATTTCAATTAAGACTCTATTTTTCCTTTCAGCTACTTCATTTTGTTGTGATGTGTAAGGGACTAAAACTTGATGGATAATTTCAGTGGATTCAAAATAACTTGGATTATAGTATTCTCCACATTTATCCGATTTTAAGCACTTGATAAATGATTCACATTGAAGTTCAACCTAAGATTTATAAACTTTAAATTTATCAAGTGTTTCATCTTTTGAATGCAATAAATATACATAGCAATATTTAGAATAATCATCATAGCAATATTTAGAATAACCATCAATAAAAGTAACAAAATATTTCTTTCCACCTAATGTAGGAATACTATACATGTTACATAAATCACTATGTATCAAATCAAGCAACTTTGTTTTCCTTTTAACCTTAGAGAAAGGGTTTCTCGTAATTTTAGTCAACATACATGTATTGCATTTTTCAATATTATTATTAAAAACATGAATTAAATCTAACTTATGCATATCATTCAATTTTCTATAATTCAAATTACCTAATCTATAATGTTGTAAACAAGAAGATTCAACCATATAAACAGAAATAATATTTTTATTCTTATTAATAATTTTGAGTTTGAACATGCCCTTATACTTATACTTATACCCTTCCCCTACAAAAATTCCTCCCTTAGATAGAATAAACTTATTTGTCTCAAAAACAAGTTTGAAACCAAACTTATTTCACAAACTTTCAAACAATAATTTATTCCTAACTTCTAGTATATAATATACATCATTCAAGGTTAAAACCTTTACAGAAGTGAATGGTAGTCCAACAGATCCGTTGCCTTTGATTGCTGCAGTGGAAGAATTTCTCATGTACAAGATATTGTCATATTCACATTGTGTGAACTTTGTGAACATGCTTTTGTCTTTGCATACATGTTTGGTTACTCCAGTATCAATCCACCATGCATTATCATCTTGTGCCATATTAATTTCAGAAATCATGGCAACAAACTTTTTGTAATTATCAGCCTTAGAAGATGATTTCTTCTTTAAAAATCGACATTCATTCTTGAAACGTCTGACTTACCATAATGATAGCATGAGCCCTTTTGTTTTTTTTTTGAACTTAGGTGCTTTATTAATTTGTTTGAACTTTCTCTTGGATGGTTTAGTAGTTTGTACTTCCTTCGTAACATGCATTTTGGCATTTTTTAAAATCTAAGTGCTGATCTTGCTTTCGATATTCTTCTTCAATACAAAGATGGTTTGCTAAAGCCTCAAGAGATTTTCTTTTTTTATGTTTTGGACTTCTTTTAAAGTCTTTCTAGAATGGAGGAAGTTTGTCTATAATGGAGGATATAACAATCATTTCATCCATTTTCATATCGTATTGCGTAAATTGATTCAACATTTTTTCAATGTCACGAAATTGTTCCATAATAGAACAACCATCAATCATTTGATAATTATTGAAACGACTAATAAGAAAGTTCTTACTTGTAACATCTTCGGTCATGTATCTTGTCACCAATTTGTCCCATAATTCCTTAGTTGTGACTTCATTTTGGTAGGTGTCAAACAAAACATTGGATAAACCATTCAATATGTGGTCTATGCACAAGTAATCAGCATTGTCCCATTTTTGTCTTTCTCAAGTTGCAACAACAGGTTCATTTTCATTCTCTTTTGGTCTTGGAGTATCCAAAACAGAGGCAATCTTTAAAGTTGATAATAAGAAGTGCATCTTTTTCTACCATCGTTGGAAATTGCCACCACCAAATTGATCAAGTTTGACAAAGTTGGAAGCCAACTCCCTTAGTGTTTCACTTTCATGTGTTGTAGTATTCATCATGATAATAAAACCTTAAAATTGTTAGTACAAATCTTCAGTGAGGAAAAT
Organism: Gossypium arboreum; assembly: GCF_025698485.1. Taxonomy (NCBI): domain Eukaryota; kingdom Viridiplantae; phylum Streptophyta; class Magnoliopsida; order Malvales; family Malvaceae; genus Gossypium; species Gossypium arboreum. Next base: position 125,282,590 of record NC_069075.1, read on the forward strand.
CTTGAACATACGAATGGAACACGAACAACAACTCGAACAGAAAATGAAGAAATAGGACAAGGATCCAAAGCGTATATCAAGCCACTATCTTTAAAGTTCTATTCACCCTCACCTATACTTGGTGTGCAAATGAGATTTAAGCAAATGAACATTGATGATATAATAAAGTCCGATGACTATTTGCATTTTGCACTGACAAAAAAAAAGTCCACTACGCACTGGGCAATGTATAATAAGAAAATCGATTTCTATAAAAAAAAAATTTGCAGTAACTCTTTATAGAACAATCTAGTAATATTATAAAATGGAGGAAAGATAGAAAGAATTTTTAGAACTTGTTGGTATATTTCCAAATGAAATCCCATTCCTATTTATAGGAATTTCATGTCTTTTCTAAAGACATCTTTCAATAGGTGTCTTTTCTAAATAATAATATCTTTAAAAGAGACATAATTATTCATCTAATATCTCTTGATTAAACATAATTATTCAAATAATATTGTTTGAATAGTCATAATTCTTTGTCAATAACCAAAAGATATATTTTGATTAATTACACCCTTTCATTTATAGTTATTGGAACACTATAAATATTGTTGAAAATGTTCCAACAGTGCAGCCATCCCCATGACAATATGTGATATGTTATTATGAAGATCGAATATAGTCTTAGTGGATCTACTCAGGGACGAAGTCAAGAAATTTTTCTTGATGGCAGAATTAAGTTGTATATTCTTATAAGAGCTAAAATGTAATTTTACAATTTTAATAGTTTATATATTTATAACTTTTAAAAGATTAAATCAAAATTTTATCATTTTGAGGGAGGCCAAACTGTAATTTTACCTTTTACTAAATTAAAGGGTCAAAATAAAATTTTTCATTTTTAAGGGGTCAAGTCTCCTACCCGCCCGTCTTCACCTTTAGATCTACTGCGTAATACCAAGTAGGAGATTCACATAGTGATCAAGTTACACTCTTGTAATTTATTTTTGTTATTTACTTTTGTTTAAGCTAGATTTAGGTTTAGTTAAAGTTAAATATTATTAAAAAAAATCTTTAGACCATGCCTAGTAAACATAATTACTATTTGATTTTAGTTGATGATTTTAATGATTTTCTTTCTTAAGAAGATAAAGAGAAGGGGACTTCTGTCTCCTACTTTGAGATTTCAATGAATGTCTAAACTTTTGTAAAATGATAAGTAGTATATGTAACGACCCGAATTTTACGGTTATCGAAAAAGTTTATTTTCAGGTCTCTGTTTCTGAAAATTAGATTCGTAAATATTTATTAAAAATATTTACGAAGTTAATTGAGTGATTAATTAGAGTTTAATAAGGTGAATTAACTTAAATTGAGGCTAAATAGGTATAAGGATTAAACTGAATTAAGTGTGAAAGTTAAATTATAGATTAAAAGAAAATGTAAAGGACCAAAATAGCAATTATGCCATTAGTCCTAATTTAGGCGACAAAAGATGGAAAAATCTAATATTTTTCTTAGAATAATTAATTTATTATTATTATGGTTATTATTATTTAATTGATATTAAATTATTATATTATTAAATAAATTAAAATAGTGACAAATGTGTAGTAATAAAATATACATGTGTAATAAATATTATACATACATTTGTAATACATGTATGTATTTACTTATTATTTAAGTAAATGTTATTATATTAAAATTATTATTGTATATTAATTAAATAGAGTAAATAAATAAATGAATTAAAGAAAGACAAATGTGTGATGATGATTAGATACAAGTGTATTAATAAAAGTACATACATTTGTAATACTTGTATTTAGTTATTAAATAGATAATTATTAAGTAAAAGATATTTATTAATTAAATAATTATATTATAAGATTTTTATGTAATAAATAAATTAAATTATGACAAATGTATGGTTATAAATAGATACATATGTACTAATAATATATACATATATAAATAATAAATAAGTATTACTAATTTAAGTATAAATAATATATATATATATATATAATAGTTTAATGAAAATAAAAGAAAGAAAAAGGAGGAAAGAAACAGAATAGAAGAAACGAAATAGAGAAGGAAGGAAAAAAAAGAAAGAAAGGAATGAAGAAAAGGGAAAATTGAGGGTTTGAAGCTTGAAGTCTAAATAGGTAAGTCAATTTAGCCCTTTTTACTTAATTTTGATGTTTTAAAAGTCTTGGAATAAGGTTTTGATGGAACTAAGTTGATATTTTGGAAGATATTAGATTTCTAAATATGGATCATGTTGAATAAAATGATGAATTAGGGATTAAAATTGATAGAAATTCAAGTTAGAAGTGAAATAAGGATTGAATTGTAAAGTAATTCATAAGTTTTATGCTTTAATGACTAAATTGAAAGAAATTCGAAATTATAGATTTATGGAGGAATTAGAGGGTTGAAATTTGGTTTTAAGTGATAGTTGAGTGAAAAATAGAGAATAAATTGTAAAGAAAACAAGTTAGTTTGAATTGGGATTAAATTAGAAGTTATGTAAATATTGAGTTGAGATTGGAATAAATAAAATGAAATTGTATATTGCTGAATTTTAAATTGTTTTAATTTTCGTAGTTAACATTGTACCGGATAGCTCGGCTAAGTAAGAAAAAGGCAAAGTCGACGAGGGTTAGCTCGGAAATTACGGTTTGTATTTCTATAATCCGAACCTAGTTATTAATTGTTATTTTTTTATTCAATGCATTTATTAAATGTTGAAGTGAGAATTAGTTTATAATGGAAATGGATTAATTTGGTATCTGATGAATTTATATTGATTGAATTAAATTGAATTATATATATATATATATATATATATGTGTGTGTGTGTGTGAGAGAGAGAGAGAGAGAGAATGTGATATTATGCAATTATGATAATTGAATTTTGGGTAAATGTTATGATAAATAATTAAGATGAGAATTATTTGTATTGTGTCTTTATAATTGAAATGAATTGATTTAGTATGTGATAAATTTATTGAATTTATATGAATATATGTGATTGATGTGGAAATTGAATATTGAATGTACGTTATATTGAAAAATATATTGGTTAGAAATGTGATGAAATTAGTATGAATAAGTGATTATTGTGAAATCGAATATTTGTTATTGAAAAGTGAATTGAATTATATTGAATTGAGTTGTAATTAAATTGAGAATGAAATTGAAATTGAAAAGTAATATGGAATACTCTATTAACTAGTCGGGCTGAGTCGGATATAATTGGCATGCCACAGGATTTGGAAGGGTACGGGATTTATCGGCTTTGCCGATCAGGCACTTTATGTGTCGTATATCAGACATTTTATGTGTCGTATCAGGCACCTCGTGTGTCGTTTCAAGCACTTATGTGTCATATATTGATCAGGTACTACGTACCGTTTAGGCACAATGTGCCGTACTAGTGTGTTTGGGTTGGAATCCGTGTATCCGTCAATGTTTGAGTCATGTTAATAGGAGTAAATGAAAATACTGAATGACTGATTTCTTTAATGATTGATTGTTACTGAATAATAAAGATCAATTGACCGTTATTGAAATGGAATAAGTTATAAATAATTTATATATGAATTAAATAATTGAATAATTGTAATTGTATATGATTTTAAGTGTTTGTTATATATTTTCATTTCATTAAGTGTTCGGATTATAGAAATACGACTGAGTTCATACTCAGCGTACGGTTTGTTTCCGTGCGTAGGTTAAGTTAAAGCTAGAACGTGGAATCAGCATCCCAAGCCGATCCCGAATTCAATGAGATAAAGCGTGTTAATAGTTGGTAATGGCATGTACCTAGGATATTTTATGTGTGCGTATTTTGAATTGTCAATGTATTGATGAAATATTTAGAATTAGGTAATGGTATATAATAGGATTTGGCTTAATTGTTATAAATTTGAATTATTTGATAATTTGTTAAATTTGTGATAAGTGTAAATAATTATTTTACTTAATAACCGTAAATAAACTGTACTGACTGATAATGCCTCGTAATCCTGTTCCAGGGACGATAAAGATTAGGAGGCGTTACATTTAGTACACATGGTCAAACTTACATGACCCTGTAAACCTCGTTCAAGAAAGATTATATTATGTTTTATCAAATACACAATGATGACTAATTTCATACAAAGATGCATATGTCGCTTATCCTCCTAGCACTAAGATCCTATCATTGCCCCTACTTTTAACCCGTTCACCCTCAAGACCAAGGCCTACAACAGGCCTTTTGCTTTCAGAAAAATGTGGATGCAACATTCAACTTCCCAACCAATCCTCAATCACTTTTAGTCAAACCCTAATAGGTTTAGGAGGAAGATGCTTTTGGATTGCCACCACCATTGAAGCTTTCATGGCTCCCTTGAAGGATTGGAACCAGGAAAATGCTTTTGGAAATATATTTAGGGGGAAGAAGCAAGTTCTTTCTTGACTTAGTGGCATTGAAAGGGCAATAGAAAACATCCTAAATATGTTTCTATTCAAACTCGAAAATGGCAGTATCCCAAATTTTTAAAAGTGCAAAGTGGCACATGATCTCAACTGCAAAAAGTAGGGTTGTGAAAGAACAAAGTGTTTGTTGAACAATTCATATAAACAGTTAAGTTTTTGTTCATTTATCAAACTAAATAAATAAATATGAACAAAATTTGAACACTCGTTAAATAAATGAAGCCAATCTGAATAAAGCTTATTCGTTTCAGTTTAAAACTTGCTTATCGTTTGATTATTATATAATTAATAATATTATGATTGCTTGTGATGCTTATTTTATTTATTCATTGTACAATTATTGATATTTATATTTGATTATTTTATATCTAAAATATAAGATAAATAGTATTTAGTCTTTTTTGTTTATTATTCATGAACATATTCAATTATATGTTCATAAACAAGTTTGTTTAACTTAAATAAATGAACATAAATCTAAATAATATTAAATAAACAAATACAAACACAATATTAAAATTATTAATAAACATGAACGAATTCAAAAATAAAGAAAAATACATTTATTCAAATTTAATTCATTTAAACACTAAAAAAAATATCATGAGTTATCTTATTTAAACTTTGCAGCTGATATGTTTTTTTCCACAAAGACAGATGAGTAGAGTCAAAGGGAAGGGGTGCATCGCAAAATTGGAATCAGACCTGCTGAAGAGCTTGGGAAATACTTGGGATCTTCTCTTTCCCTTATATTTCTTTATTAATATTATTTTTCCTTTTTGTTCCTTTGTTTTTGTTAGTTCTATAAATAAACAACATTGCATTGTGTACATAATAATTCTTGTGTCTGTCAGCAATCGGAGGAAAATATATGAGTATGCATACAATAAAGGATCGTCACGTAGCATGTATCACATAAAAATATAATATTTTTGTCGATAAAATGTTGAGGCAATGATAATACATTGATGGAACATGAAATAGTATAATAGGATGATAAGAAATTGTTTTGTTTTTCTATTGTTTATATAATTTTGGGTGAGAGATGATGATAACACGATTTGAACGGTGAAATTTGTCTGCTTTGGTTGGCATAAACTTTTCTGCTTTGGTTTGAAATCAACCTCCGGATATTGTTACTTTCATTTAATTTTTGAATGCACCTATTTCTAATTAAAAATAAAACAATATAACTATTGCTCTAAGTGCCAAACAGGAAAAACTATGTAATTTACAAAATACACCCAGTTTTTTTTTACAGTTATATGAGTATGAAAATAAAATAAAATTCTATACTATAGTTAAAATTAAAGGGTGACATTATTTCCAAATAATATTTGCCTCAGGCCATCTTCAGTCTTCAAGACTGAGCTGTCTATCAACTCTTTGTATGGTGTAGGTACCTCTGCTTTCTGTCTTGATCATGCAATGGTAGGCCATTGCTGATGATGCTGATATTCATTCTAACTGCTTCAGCAGATCGGCGAATGCACTTCCAGGATCCCTAGAATTCATGCATCGAAAGTCGAATTTGTGATGACATTGCCCTCCAACATCCGAAGTACCTTCACAGTGTAAACATCACTGAGTTAACTGTAAACTGAGGAAGGGTTACATATAAAGTTCTATAAGAATCATAGAGGTGACAGGCTGCTGTTTCAAGAAGCTAGTGAAGTTTGATAGGCTTGTAATTTTGGAATATGGATCGCTTTTGTTGCAAAGTGGAAACACTGCAGAAAGAACCAACAGTGTCTCGCAGAAGATAAACTTCACATGCATATACAGCAGACCTAGAAGTTCTCTTTTAGCTATTGTTCACATTTATTTGCTATGATCATTGAAACAATGATGAGCAGGGATTTTTGTTATGTAAATTCCATTTTCCCAACCTGAGACATGCGAGGCCTTGTATGAGGATCCCGCCTGATGCAAAAGGAAGCACATTGCAGCATGCCATAAACCTCTTGCTCCACATAGCTGTTCCCCAAGCGGGGGTCAACAAGTTCCCGTATGGCATGACTTTCTAGTAAAGGGCGTGCCTAATCCATATTCGAACCAGTGAGAAAATCCATTTAGATAATTTCTAAAGTAACAGAAGGTGATCTGTTGATGTTCTTATGACGAAAAGTAAATCTAAATTATTAAAGATTTTCAGCAAACACCGATGTATAAGTTCATAACCTAAAATAAGTCAAGATTAATACCCATTCTGTGAGGCACTGCTGTCCCTTTGGCCGACTGATGTCCATAGCTTTTCGTCCAGTGATGAGCTCTACCATTACCACCCCAAAGGAATAGACATCAGCTTTTTCTGTGATTTGGCCGCTTTGGGCATATTCTGGAGCTAAATACCTACCAAGAAGAGTGTTTTCCTGAATAAATTTGTCCTTGCTAGATAATATAAGTAACAAGGAATAAACAAGTCAGTATGTACCCGAATCGTCCAATCACTCTAGTTTCCACTCCCCTGTCTCCATCCGGCTGCCACCTTGCCAACCCAAAATCCCCAACCTAAAGAGTCCAGAAGTAGTCAGTTTACAGTCTCTGTCTTATGCTATATGTGCCCAAGGTTTGATACAAAAAGAAGACTATTCACACTTGAATGAGACGAGCATTAAGAAGAACAAACAGCTGGTTTGAGAAATTTGAAATTTTGTTCAGATTGAGCTTAGAAGATGTGACATACTAATGGTTCAAAATCGTGGGTGAGAAGGATATTATTAGGCCGCATATCACGGTGTACAATACAACCAACTCTGCACTCTTCATGAAGGTATCTCAATCCTCTGGCAGCTCCAACGGCAATCTTTTGTCGTGCTGACCATTGCAATGTATCATGATTATGCCCTGAAAATTTCCCATATTATGATTAAGTTACCAACTTAGAGAAATTATCAATGATTATGAAGGAAAAGGGACAATATTAGACTTGTAGACAGCTTGCTCCAGTACAACTACCAAGCAGCATTTTCCATTAAAGTCAGTTAAAACCCGTGATCGTGAACAATTACATACACTTCAACCATATTTGTCTACCAATTAAATGTTGTTTCAATGTCATGACTTAAGGACATTCCTGTGAACTCATGTTAGTTAGTCAATGGAACTATGGTTCCAAAGTTGGTCAAACTGAAAAACTGAGATAAACATTTCGATTTCAATACATAAGTGGAGAGGAAAATCTCCCTGGATGTTCTGGCTACTTGCTTTCTAGCAGTTTCACGATCATGTTCAGCAAGTGATAACATGAATTAGGGTAGAAGTGAACTTACCATAAAGATGAGAATCCAAAGAGCCATTGCAAACGTACTCATAAACTAGCAATCTTTTTCCACCCTCAATGCAGAAGCCAATCAGCATTACAACATTCCGATGCTGTGCACAACTTAAAACCTCAACTTCTGAGCAAAATTCTCGGTCACCTTGAGAACTAGCCAACTTATGTAGCTTCACAGCTATCACCTGACCATCTGGTAAGATCCCTCTATGAACAGAACCAAATCCACCTTCAGCCAAGAAATTCGATTGTGAAAAGCCATTTGTAGCATGTTCTAGTTCAGCATAAGTGAACCACCTTGGAGGGTGCCCAAACACAGGAGCTTTGTGCTGACATATTGAACATAATGGAGGAGGTCCAGGAGGAGCATTTCTTGACAGTGAGATAGCTTCCCTCACACTTTTGCTGACCTTCAGATCAAGCCTATAATTAAGGACCCCAACATCAGGTTCTCTGTTCAATGTAGATAATTTCTCCAACAAAATGTTATATGTTGAAGTAAGCGATGAATCATTCAGTCTCTGTAAATCCTTCCCAAGATGCTTAGAGTCAGCGCTAGAATTACAAATGTCAGATATCCATGGAGGGAAATAAGATCTTGTTTTAGGAGGATCTAGCTCACAGTCAGTGTCTGAATCAGATTCGAACAGATTTTGGCTTTCCTCAGTAATAAATGAATACTCTTTCTTCAAACTCTCATATAACGCAGGGAGGATCAATGGTGAGGCCCCTGGATCAGAGCCTGATATTGATGAAGTTCCAATATCAGTAGCAGTCAGGGATGATTCACGCTCAGGACTACTGACTGGAGTCACAAATGGCCCTTTTGTTTCCTCTAACAAGTCATGCTTGCTTTTCTTACGTTTAGGATATGTTTCGGATTCAAATGATAATGGCCAAGCCAATTGAGGTGCCATGTTTGGTGATCCAACCAAATTCAATCGAAGAACCTTTGGCTGAGATCGCTTCATGACCACAAGATTGCATTGCAGCTCGTCCAGGCAGTGTTTCTTCTCATGTTTTAAGTGTCTGTGCAAGGATTCAAAAGCAATAATAACCATAATTAATTGAACAAAATAGAAGAGTTAAAAGGAAACTGAAGTAAACGAAGAACTTATTGAAATGAGAATGCTGTCCACTACACAAATGAGTTAACTAAGACCTTGTGTAATTTGCACAGTCACCCTAGCTACAAGCATGCCTTAAGCTAACAAAATGTGATACATCATGCAAGAGAACAAAGTTTACATTGTATATATTACTTGTCCAATATGACCCAGTTGGATTGGGCTTTCTTGGCTTCAGTTGCGACTATTCCATATGGTGATCCAGGAACAATTTTTATCCTCACTTTTACCTGCAAGCATAACTTCAAAATTCAATTCCAGGAACAAAAAATGTACTAACTAAAGAAACATCAGAAAATAATAAATCCACAAACCTTGTCGGGGTCATAAACATCTTTTAACTGGAAAATCATTTGGGAGCATGAATCTGCAATATCTTGTTTTGCATCTGAATTAGCTCCTGAGGCTGAGAGAGACTTCCAATGACCAGTGGCACAATCACTGGTAAATCTTGAAATACCCCATATCCTTCTACCTGAGAATCAGTGAAGTTATAAACAGCAAATAGTTTGAAGTGAATAAAGCAGCAGAATGCTTAAAACCTCATTTGATATATAACTGAACCTGATAATTGCATATTAGGATGATAAGAAATTGCAATGAACATTATCTTAGCCTAGGCTTTGAGCATTTCGACCTGATAATAGATCAATTAGTTTCGATAACGTTCTTTGTTAGTCACCATTTATAATCTGTAAAGCGACTGTATCAAACATAGAATGAAGAAGCTGAGATTAGCAGTTATGAACCAACCAACAGCCAATGTTCAACAAAGGATTAAAGGAACATTCTGCAATTTCACCACAAGCTCACAATCATTTACTCATACTAAGTGACGTTAAAAAGCATCATTAACTTCAGAAACATAAAGAATTTCATTTTCCACTTCAACATGTACATAGGTAAAGAACAAGGACAAAATAAGTTCCTCCAAAACTTTTCTTCCTATTGGATAAAAAGGCAACAAATTTTGTTGCAATGACTGCATCTTGCCACTTGTAAGACTTCAAGGTTTCAAGATCCAAACCTGCCAACCAGGCAAAATCTCTATACGCCGACTAATTACATTTTATGCTTTAGATCATCTAGTGATAATTCTTTCCTTAAACATAAGCAAGTGGTGTAGAAGTAGAACATATTAGTTATCAAACATATGAAAAGCAGAACCCAATGTGCTCAATGATTTTATCATCATACAAAAAGTAAAGAGAAAACAAATAAAAGTGAAAAATGTGTTTAAGAGGGAAAAGTTAAGTTACTTGAGGAGTGGACAGGAATAACCACGAGCAGCTTAATGCAATCCCCAGGCTGGGCAACATGAGTCAAAGCCCAGACCAGAGCAGTCCTTGGGATCTCCCTTGCTGCTTTAACAGCCACCACCACTACTTTACTAGCCAAATCTGAGCTACCCTTCTGTTTCATCTCCAAAGCCAAGCTAGAAACTAAACCCCTAAACACCTTCCACACACCCCATAATCAAAATCCACCCACCCCCCTTTCTCCATCATAAACAAAACTCTCGATCAAAAAAGACTGTATTTTTCCCTGATTCACAATACCCGAGATGCCCTTTTTTTTTTTTTTTACCCCCTCTTTGAAGTGCTCGGCAGAAAAGCTTGATTTGAAAAAAGAGGGAGTAGCAGACAGGGACGTGCACTTCAAGGAAACTTTATCAAATCAAGTAATAAGCTCTTTCTCATAAAAAGGACGTGTCAAAAACTCTAGTTACCAAGCTGCAAAACCCCTCTTTCTCTCTTTCTCTCTCTGTATTAAAAGACAGCTTTGCCTGGTTTGGATGCAATAAAGGAACTTGTATCCGTTATTGTAACTTGTGAGAACAAGGTCAGCTTTCTTTCACAGAAACTGAGGCTGCCTTTTCTTTAAGATCATGTAAACTGCGTGAGCTTTCTTTACAAAAAGAAAAACGATTCTTGTGCTACAAAAGCGGTTGGCCTAATTTTAGAAGCTTTTCTTTTGTTTGTCTTGTCAACTTTGTTAATGTTCATACATATATATCCTCCAGCTTTCTACAAAATTACAACAAAGCTTAATAGGCAATTATATATTAATATATTATCATATAATTAACAGGCGACAAAAAGAAAACAGGGCATGGTTAAAGATAAGACGACAATTTAGTACCAAACCACATGTAATTATGTAAGTAATCAGTTGCATGATTGGAGGAAAGCTTTTTCTTACCCCCTTTTTTTATCTCCCTTAATCTGGACTTTTATAAGCTATGAAAGTTGAGAGTTGGTAATGGAGGGAAGCTAATTGTGTACAGTTTTCAATCTGTTTACTAGTGTTTGGTCATGTGGCTTACCTTCCATTTTGTTTTAACACTAAAATATTTCTTATGAAAAGCAACAAAAATGTACTTTAAGATCTTGGGGTTTCCTATTTCTTGCACATTGAAGTTATCATTATTTGATCTACAGTTTTTTTTAAGGCAACTGTCTCTTGGGACTTGAGACAGTAATCAATTATTTTCTGTCTTAAAAATATACACAGATAAAGTAATGCTTCTTTTTTTTAAAATGTGGCACTTAAATTAGTGCAGGAACATCAATTAAATTTTCTTTTGTTTTCTGTAGTTCTAATACGACACAGCATGGCAGATTAGTAGTGTGGTAGGACATAATATATGAACCCTACATACTGACAAATGAAGACAAAGAGCTTGTGGTAGGTCGTGGCAACATCAATTAGCAACTTGATGCCATTTGAATTCAAAGGAATTGTCAATTTGTAGACAGCAAAACTTCAGCTTATAGTTTTATCTCTCTTCTAGAAATGAATGTTGATGATTTGTAATAATTGAATAATCGAATTAGTGATTAAATCGAAATAATTATTAAATAATTAATTAAATTTCATAATAAAAAAAATTAAAATTATAGAACCACTTGTAAGAGAACATATTCAAAAGGTCTATGATCCCAACATTTTTAATTTTTCGTATGTCCTCCTTTGCACCGAAAAATTGAAGGACAAATAGTCAACCAGAGATCTACAATTGAAAAGAAAAAATGCAACACAGCTAAATTCAATGGGATATTACATGCCAGTTTACAGCAGATAGGGTGTACTTAATGGTGAAGATAATTTATATCAAGGACTGTAATTTCACATGCAAACATTGAAATCTGGTAGTATAAACTATGAAGAAATGAAGCAAATAAATTGAGAGGTAGGTTAGAATTTGGCATCCAAAAAGCTCCCAATTATATCATTCTTTTTGAAAAGTGGGACCTAAAGTTAGATAGCTAGACGCAATGGATGACTACCTTTACTAAAGATAAATAATAATGAAAGAGAAACTTTAAGATATTCCCTCATCTTTTTTTATACAAAGCTTTGCTCCAAATCTATTCTTCTACAAACAGGAAAAGAATCAAAATTTAAAGACAAATATATATATATATATATATATATATATATATTCTAATTCACTCAATGAAACTTTTTGAGATCATCAACTTAAACAACTTTGGTGCTAAATGATTTAGCTTTTGACAATGAATGCAGGAAATAAAAGACAATCTTAATTTCACAATCACATAACAAGGTTACAAACGTATATGGATTGTTGGCTGCAACAGTTAAAACAATGATGAAGATGCTTTCTTTTTATCTTTTGCTTGCTAAGCTAGATTCTGTTTTGGCAGGAAGCATATTTGTATGTTAAATAGTTTTGTTACTTTGGATAAACATTCACACAAATCCCCCAAATGTTAATGCATTTATGAACAACAACAGTGATTATGCACCAACATATTGTTGAACTTGTAAGTTGATATTTCCATTTGCCAAGCTAAGATTTAGCCCTAAATGGTTAAGGTTCTTGAGCTTGAGTTTGGCAAAGCCAAGGAGAAAACTTTTTTATACTAGCGGTTGTGGTAAAGGTAAAGTCAGTCACCACTTATTACTGTGTCCAAACTACAATCAACTTTCATCGTAATATTTGATTTTTTGCATACAGAAAAACCAGGGCGTGTTTAAGAAATTCTAAATTAAGAAACCATTGCTGTGGTAATTAAGACTTATAAAGGGAAATAAGGCAGATAACTATAGGGATAAATACTAAAATTATACATCAATTTTAATATAATTTGGAATGTTATATATTAACTTTAATTTAGTGCATTTGTATACATCACACTTTAATTTTGATTCAATTTTCACATTTACTAACCCGTTATCCATGTAATACAATTTTCCATTAAGCCATGTGAAAATTGTTGATATAGTATTTTATTAGGTTAAAAATAAACAAATAACTTTAATTTCTTTCCACTTAGATTAAAAGAAAAAAATCTTAAGAAAAGGGTTTTTTTTCTCCAAAGAAATCTATTTTTTAATGTAGGTAAAAATAATTTAAATTTATTTTTTAATCTAATAAAATGTTATGTCAATAATTTACAAATGATTAAACTAAAAATGTGCCACATAGATAACAGTTATTTTGATGTATACAAATATACAAAATTAAAATTGATAAATAACATTGCAAATTCTATCAAAATTAATGTACAATTTTGATATTATATCCATACCCAAAAATAGGTATTGTGAAACGAGAAGGTTGGATTAAGGCTTTTCCTTTTAAGAAAATTGGGCTTAAGGTTTTAGACAAATTCTTAAATTGGAATGGACTTCAAGGATTTCAAATGCATTATAGTGCTGTGAATATTTACACAAGCAGCTCTGAATTCTTAGAACTGTCATAAGCCTTTATATTCATTCATTGAATTATTGATTGTCATGGAAAAGGAGTCTTATTAGTGCTCATTGAAGGGTTTCTTCTGAACTCTGAACAGGTCAAGAAATATCTCATAGCATAATTAATGCATGTTGAACCAAAAGTAAATGTACGCATTCATACACATGTGAATTCTGACTAAACATCTCATAACAAGGATTGAATTGGTTCATCCCATCCCATGTGGAACAAACACCCTTCCCCCCACTAAATGGAAGTGTATCAGATCCTGAAATGTGGTATTACAATATTCAGCGGAGTTTTTCTCCATTATTGATTGCTCGTCCTCATCATCATAAATAAATACAAATCCTCTTTATATTACATACAGAATTGGACTCCTTAGTTACTGAGTACAAAAGAATAGATTATGAGAAAACCATTGCGCACTAGCCTCTTGTTTGTATAGGAATTCCAAACCTGTGCACCCTTAAAACTACAAGCTTTGAGGGCATCATGTATGTTACCCTTCCCTACATTCCTTCATTTTCTTCCCTTATATCTACAACCCCCACCTCCGCATCTGCTTCTACCCTCGTACATTTTCTTTTTTCCAAAGACAAAAAATAGAACCAAAAAGTCTAAAAAAATTAACTAAATAAGTCCATCTTTCTCAGCCCCCCAACTTTATCAAGTATAATGTGAAACACGGGTTTTTATAGGTTTTAAATTCAAACCCGAGCTTTCAGGAGAGAGAAGCTCGGGTGAGATGCAAGATGGACTTAAGGGGCTCCTTGGGCTGTCACTCAAATGGCAAAGTCTATACAATCCATATCCCATGAAGAAGTACTCCATAGGTATCAACATTGCATGTGGTTGTTCTTCGGTCACCATGGATCCACAAGCCTGAACCTGCACAAACAAGCATCCTACCCCAATTAGGCATAATTTTGAATTTTAATTGCACAAAGCATTAACTACTAAAGAAAAAGGGACAAAAATCATCCAATAGGCAGGCTGGCCCACCTTTAATAGTAATTTTAGAGCAGGTGATAGACCACTAGATACTCCAGGTTTGCAAATTATTAGGAAAGTAGCGTACTAGATAAGAGTAGCAGACTAGACAAGAATCATTCAACATCATACTAGCAATCAAACACAGCAATCCCTGTTACATAGGTAATTGAAAACTCCGCTACTTACCTCAACTAAGGCACTAAATCTTCTATCCAACTTGGATGTCATATGTAGGGCCTCAGAATGAAACGGTGAGCTGTTGCCAACAAATATTAAGGTTCGACATCTGAGCCTCTTTAGCCCACTGGTAAGGTCAGGTCTCCTGCATGTTAGTGAAACAAAGTTTTGAGCACTTGAAATATCTTAATGTATAAAGAGAAGTAACATGCAAAACATGAAATGACAATCCAATCTAGTTCCATTATTTTGTAATGTACCCATTAATTGCTTGAAGAAATTGCATCACATTTGATCCATGCCTCTCATCTAGCAACTAAGGAAACAAACATACCAAAGGAATAGGTCATGTTGACTTCAAAAGAAATTCACTGGTTTAAGAAAAGAAACAGAAACAGAATGCAAATCTAGTATAATGTATTAATGTTATTCAGGAAAGAAGAAAAAGAAATGCTTAAGCACTAACTCTTCTGCATGCTTGAACTATGTCCGACTCAGGAACTTCTGTATTACCGCAAGCTTCCTGCTACGATTTAAAGAAACCTCATCACACAACCTCCTCAATAAGTGAGGATATAACCCAAAAAAAGAACTTCAAAGATATATTACTAGGATGGAAATGCTAGGTACCTTGCTAAAGTAACGTTGAAGCAAAAGCTCTTTAAGAAGTCCACACATTCCATAAAAATATAACAAATTTGACATCACCTACAGATTATATCATTTTAGCCATATAAATGAAATTTATGCATAAAACCCAACAGTCTTAGGAAGGAACCTTGTTATAAAACCATTCAGTCCAAGAGGGTGCTCTGAAAAGAGGGGATATAAGTATCAATCCAATAACACGTTTTTTGTATTTCATCTGAAATGGAAAAGCTTGGTCAAAAGAACCAACATAAAAAGCATTTAAATAATACTACTCTCAAGATTCATAAGGAAACCTACAGCAAATAGAGTAAGAATGTAAGCACCCGCTGTCACTCCCATGCACATCACTGCACCAAGCCTGATGCAATCAGAAACAAAGTCATCCTAACTATAAAACTTTTAATAAATACAATCTAGTGCTCTTAATGGGAAAAGAAACCCCTTTTCAACCAAACCACTAATACTGGCTATATCTAATAGCTTTTACTAAGATGCCAACTAATGTAAAATTACCCAAAAAAGTTGAGAACCTCAAGGATCTGATCAGCTAAGTCGTCAACACAACGTGCAGAAGCACTTGGACAAATTGGAGCAGCTCCCAACTGCAAGAACTCTTGTGAAAGTGCCAGAAAGGAAACTATGTGAATATAGAAACCAATAATTGATTAGCATGCTACCAGAAGATAAAATAGACCATAGACAACAGAAATAAGGCAAATAGGCATATGCCAACTAATTTACAGACCTCGTGTCCAGGAGGACTAATATGGTAAATGCAGAAATTGTGGAGCAGCAAGGAGGCCGCTTCGGGACAAAAGAACAATCCTTGGAAACAAGATACATCTGAAGGAAATTATAAAAGAACACTAAACTTGTTAGAAAGCAGATTTGGAGATATACTCCAACTAAGAGTACCCTGTAGATGTGCATGAATAGAAAATTTGATCAGGTTAACAAAATAAACCATGACTGAAATAGCATGTATATTGCAGAATTAGCAAAAGGAGGTTTCTCCCAAATTTAGTATGACAAATACAAAAGAGGTTATGATATGAACAGCATTATACATACGATTCAAAGCCAGATCAGGATATGTAATTAATGCTGGCTTGTGTTGGTCCCCATAAACTATAACAGACACAGAACCACAGCGCGTTCGTACATGATGTTCCTGGAAGTTATTTACATCAGCACAGATTAAGATTTATACCAATCAAAATAGAAATAGTTAAACTTATTATAAAACAATCATAGAAATAGATATATTTGGAACTTAGATACCATATGTCTTCTAGATACGGAAATAGTTATTTAACAAGAATAGCTTTTCAGTTAAGTAATTTATTTTAGATGACCCTTAAAAAAGAAAAGAAACACCTAAATTATTCATCAAAAGCAATTCCCATGTGCACAGTCACCTTTTTTTAGGGAAATCCAAAAAAGAGAGAAAAATCAAATGAGTGGTTCCTGATATCAATCATTAAATTCTTCAAAAAGGAGATGACAGTCTAAAAGGAGAGCAAGAATCTCTCAAATTAAAAACGACCATGACATTAAACACACACATATATATATAAAAGAAAAGGTAAATTTGCAGGCAGCCAATTTTAATATAATAAAAACAAAATAAAATAAGAAATAGAGCCAATGTTTCTTCAATGAACTGCAAAGACAGGTGAATAATCCCGAGGAATCCATCATCCAACTTCTTTAGCCATTAGAAGTAACAAACTAAGAATGAAAAAATCTCCAACTAATCGAAAATGAAAAGTTAAAGCAGATATAACCCCAAAGGCAGTAGCAACATGAAATAACGTAACAGAATTACACGATATTAGCAAAACAATCAAACACATGAATAAATACACGAACAAAATGGAGTCTAACTTTGTAATTTTTAACAGTTAAAATAAACACAAATTATATACAAACCAAGATAACTCATTTACCGTAAAATGACAAAGAAGGTTGAGAAAAATCCAAAAAATTGACTGTTATGTATATTTTTAAAAAAGAAAGTGGATAAAAGAGCATATTTGACCAAATAGGAAATGTATAGATATGTTGATACCAAATAATTTCTGGATATCGCAGAATTAAATTTAATATAAATTGGAATAAAAATAACCAGAAAAATGGGTTCTCTTCCCATAAAACTAAAAAACCAATGCAGTAATGAAAATGCAAAATAATAAACTGATAACAAAAACTAAAGAATGAAAAACAATTAAAAATGGAGATGTAGAAAAACGATAAGAAAAAAGAAACCTTTCCACCAAAATAGATCTTTTCAGTATGAAGAGGAATGGAATCGTTTGAGTCAGCCATGGCTGTGGCTCTTTCTCTGTTATCTACAGAACAAAGAAAGAAAGACAAAAAAAGCTTATTTTCTTTTTTTTTTTATCCAAACAAAACGGCTTTTCTCTGTCCCTTGTTTCTCCCTTGGATAAATATAAGTCTCCGGCTTTTTTGGCTTGCAAAATATAAATCAAGCCATTTTCGTTCTTCGAAACCTCGCTCGCTCCTTCCTTCCCTCTCTTGTTTATTTATTTATTTTATTTTCCCCCTTTTTTAGCTTAAATAACTTTTATTTGTTTGTCTGTTTAAATTTCAAGCTCAACGCTTTTTTTGACTCCCTGACTTATGATCAAATCATAACCCTCCTCTAATAATCAGAAAAATGGCACTGCTTTTAAACGACACCGTTAGAACCGACGATTATTTTCAGCTTTAAAAGCATGGCCCGTGAGCCATGGCGGGTTGATTTAAAATAGAGTGACTGGTTGGCTCCCTACTAATTTGTTATGATTTAAACTGTGAATTTGATTTTTATTTTTTTAATTAAATTTAGTTATTAATATAGAAGAGTTAAATCAGTTTTTTTAACGAAAATTATGACTAAAATATTAATTTTTAATATTGTTGCCATGGTAATCTGTATGACATCCATGCAGACGCTTCATGCAAAGTATCGTATTTAAAATTTAACATTTTAATTAATATTTTCGTTAAAAAAATCATTCCAAGTCTTTTTAAAAATTAAATTCTTTTTGGAAGATTGAGGTTAAACTTAACTCAAAAAATAAACAAAAGCTAAATTGACAATATATATATATATATAAACTTTAAAAGCTAATTTTGATATTATACTTATCTCAAATAGATAAAGGTGTTAAAAAATATAGTTTTCTACTTTCTTTTTTGTAAATAATAAACAGCCTCATCAGGCTCTAAGTAGCACAACATTAGGAGGCCGTGTAAAAACATGTAGTCCAACTTCAAGTGCAAGACCCAACTTTGCCACTCTGTCTGCACAAAGACGCAATTCAATCAAAAAGGCACTTGGAACCAAGATGTGAATTTGTATAACCCTTCTAAAATAATGTGATTATGGAGCAATTGGTGGACTTAACAACCAATTTTTATTTACCTTAAATAGGTAGAATGTTGAGATTTTCTTTTCCTTTATTCATTATTAAAGGCTAATGCAGTAATTTTCCACGTGTTACTATAAAAAAATACACACAAAACACATTTATTTTAAAATTGAAAATAATATTATTTAATACATTAATAACAATTTCTTTTATTTGCATAAATTTTACAAAAATCACAACAATAAAATTGAAGAATAACCAAAATTGTTCACTTCCCTCCCAAATTTGGAGAGAAATATCCTCAAATTTTACTCATCGAAATTAAAAAGATTTCGTGCCAAAATTTTTATTTACCAAGATAACCAAAACATCATTGATAGGTGGTTGGATGCCTTCTTCCAATCAGTTGAGTCTTCAAGCTTGAGACACACCAATCAAATTCCTCAAACTTTCGAACTTGATCAAATCCAGTGCCTTGGTAAACAGTCAGTCAACTGATTGTGAGTAGCCACAAACTTCAACTCTACTGAACCATTTTCAACAAGCTCTTGAATGAAATGATGATTGATTTTAATGTGTTTAGTCCTTAAGTGCACAATTAGATTCTTGCATATGTTGATAGCTCTTGTGTTATAATAGTACATAGTAGCCACTAACAATGTCACTTCAAAATCCTCCATCATTTGCTTCATCCATAGCAACTAAGCATAGTAGCTCCTAGTAGCTATGTACTCTTCTTCTATTGGTGAGAATGGCATTGACGCTTGCTTCTTGTTGTACCATGACACTAGGTTTGATCCTAGGTAGAAGCATTCTCCTGATGTGTCTTCTAATCATTATTGTTTCTAGCCCGGTCAACATCACGGTAACCAATAAAACTCATTAAACTATCTTTGGAAAACCAAATTCCCAAGTCTGATGTTCCATGGACATATCTAAAGCTTCTTTTGACAACCTTAACATGTGATTCTTTAGGATTTACTTGATATCTAGCGCATACCCCAACACTGAAACACAAATCTAGTCGACTAGCAATAAGGTACAACAAACTTTCAATCATGCTCTTATAAATGGTCTCGAAAGTGGGCACTTCCGTTGCATCTTCAAAAATTTTCTCACCTGTAACATAGGTGTTCTAGCAGGCTTGGAATTCTTTAATCCAAACTTCTTTACAAGGTTTCTAGCATACTTCTCTTATGAAAGGAATGTACCATCCTATATTTTCTTAATTTGGAACCTAAGAAAATATGGCAATTCACCAATCATACTCATCCAAAATTCATCATCTTCACAAAGTTGTCTTTTATAGCTATTGAAGTTGCACAAAAAAAAAATCATGTCATCCATATATACTTGAGCTAGTGTAGTTATGCCCTTGTGTCTTCTAATAAAAAAAGTTTTGTCAACTGACCCTCTTTGGGAACTTTGACTAACCAAGAGTTGTGATAGCCTCACTATATAAGGCTTTACTCAATTTAGACACATGGTTAAAGCTTGTAAGGTCTTCGAAGTCTTTTGGTTGGTCCACATACACCTCTTCCTTCAAGAAGTTATTAAGAAAGACACTATTGGCATCCATTTGGACAATTTTATGTTGAGGTAGGCCACCGCAATGTTGAAACATCTTCAAATATTTATAGTGTTCCAATAACTTTAAATGAATGGGTGTAATTAATTAAAAGATAAATCTTTTGTTTATTGGTCAAGAGTTATATCACTTGATTTTTGAAAAGAATTATAACTATTCAAACAATATTACTTGAATAGTTATAATATTAGATGAATAAATATATGTCTTTTAAAAGATATTATTGTTCAAAAAAGACACATATTGTGTAACAGCCCAATTTTAGTTAAATCAGAACACTGGTTTTGAAACCACAAATCTGATGTTGAAAAATTATTTTAATATTATTTTATGTGTTTACAGCATGATAGTATGTAAGTGTGAAAGTTTCGTGAAGAAATTTTATCGTTTGAATAGTCAATTTGAGAAAAATGACTTAATCGCGTAAAATGCAAAAGTTGCATGCTATTTGTTTAAAGTGCTTAATTTCTATGATTTAATAAATTAAAGGTCCTTATGTTGTAACTATACCATTAATAGCACGAGTGGACAATTTTGGACAATAATATGTGAATTTAATGGTTTAATATTATGGTTACAATGGTAAATGATAATTAAAAGGTTAATTAAATAAAATAAAAACCATAATTTTAGCCATCTTCTTTGTTCTAGACGAAAATAAGTGAAGAAAAACATCCATGAAAAGTTTTTAGGGTTCGGTCACTTGGTAGCTCAATTGATTAAGAAAAGAGGAATCCAGAATTAGATCAGAGGAAAGGCAAGACTATCAAGTAATTGATTCATTTCGCCATTTTCATACTCGAGGTAAGTTCGTATGTGACGATTTCATTATAAATATATGTTAAATGCTTTGATATTTCCTAAACTGTGATTATGAGATTTTCATTAATGTATAAATTGTAAATACTACTCTACGAAATTATTTCAAAGATGGAATTGTCGAACTAGAAATCCCGGTTGAACCTTAGGAATAGATTTGGATACTTGTGACATGTTATAAGATGATATACTGATTTGGCTTCGGGCCATGCATATCAAATGAGTTGGCTTCGGGCCATGATATTAGCACTTCAGGTGTGAGTTATACCAATTTGGCTTCAGGCCATGCATATCAAATGTTTTGGCTTCGGGCCATAAAAATAGTTCTTCAAATAAGTTACCTTGATTTGGCTACGGGCCATGGTATAAGTACTTATCGTACGAGACTCATGAGTATCTAATTTTTATTTCGAATGGTTCAACAGGTAAACAAATGATGTGGTTTTGAAAGAGGTTAGTATAAGGCAACAAAGGTATGTACAGAACCTATTCGAGTATTAAATAGAGAAAGTTCGATGAGTTGGTATTTAATCATGTTTTAAGACATGAGAAAGGTCTGTAGATAATGTGAAATTGGCTTATTTACATTTATTTGATGAATTAAGTTAATTACATACGAGCTTACTAAGTTATGAAGTTTACTTCGTGTTATTTTTCTATGTTTTATAGTGAATCTAGGCTATCCGTGAGTCGTCGGGAACATCATTGCACTATCGGATATCTAATTGGTACTTTTGAGTTGTATAAATAAGGTATATGGCATGTATAGGCTACTTGTGGTATTTTGGTTGTGATTATAGCTATGAGAGTTGGCTTGTAAATGATGTTAAAGTTGATGTGTGTTTGGCCATTAGAAATGGCTTGTAAATGTATATGTTTTGGTTTGTATATATAGCCATGAATGATGAATTATTTTGGCTTGTTTGGTATGAATATGGTTAGGTTTTATAGTTGCAAATGCTCAATTGATTTATGGTGTATAATGCTTAAGAAATGCTTTGATGAAGTAAGATTTTGAAAATTGAGTTAATAAGTATTTGAATAGGTAATTGGTATTGAATTTGGTTGAAATGGATATGGTATGAATTGTGCATTTGGTTGATGATTTTGGCTGCCTAATTGAATGATGAAATGGTACCATTTTGATTGTTTAGGTGTGTATGAATAAGGGTGGCTAATTCGCCTTGCAAATAGCCTATTTTTGTCCACACGGGTAAAGACACGGGCGTGTGTCTGAGCCGTGTGTGACACGCAGTCCTGTTACACGGCCGTGTGTCCCCTGGTGATGTTTTTAAAATGAAGTCAGTATGCTCCACACGGTCTCACACACGGGTGTATGACTGGCCGTGTTGTATAAGTCAGTATACCCTATAGTTTTGGCACGGGCTAGTATATGGCCTAGCACACGGGCGTGTGTGGCTACTTCGGAGGGCACACGGGCTAGACACACGGACGTGTGGTTGGCCGTGTGACCCAAGTCAGTATGTATGCCCTGTTTCCACACGACCTGAGGCACGGGCGTGTCTGGAGCCGTGTGGGGCATATGGCCTATTCACAAAGACGTGTGACCCCTGTATGATTGAAATTTTTCTAAGTTTCCAAAATCTTCGTATGATATCAGTTTATTCCCAAACCACTTCTAAAGCATGTTTAAGGCATCGTAGGCCTTGTAAAGGACAATTTGATTGTATTGAATAATTTATGAGAATGAATGCTTTATGGTTGATAAATGTATGCTATACGTTGTGTATCGATTGGTAATACCTCGTAACCCTACTCCGGCGACGGATACAACTTAGAGGCGTAACATATTGGAAGATGTCTCTAAGAAGAAATGTGAAAATTCATATAAATAGGAATGAGATTTCATTTGGAAATCACACCAAGAAGTTCTAAAGTTCTTTCTATCATTCCTAATTTTCTAAAATTATTAGATTGTTCTATAAAGAGTTTCTACAGTAATTCTTTTTAGAAATTAAATTTCTTGTGATAATTTGCTCAGTGCTTAGTGGACTATTCTCGTCAATGCAAAAAAAAAATAGTCATTGGCTTCATTGTATCGTCGAGGTTAATTTGCTTGAAACTCTTTTGTACACCAAATATAAGTGGGGGCGAATAGAACCTTAAAGATAGTGGCTTGATACACGCCTTGGAGCGTTGTCTTATTTCTTCATTTTCTATTCAAGTTGTTCTTCATGTTTCTTCAAGATTTTCCTCACTTAAGATTTGTACTAACAATTTTAATGTTCTATTATCATGATGACTACTACAACACATGAAAGTGGAACACTAAGGGAGTTCGCTTCCAACTTTGTCAAACTTGATCGGTTTGATGGTGGCAATTTTCGACGATAGTAGAAAAAGATGCACTTATTATTACCAACTTTGAATATTGCCTATGTTTTGGATACTCGAAGACCGAAAGAGAATGAAAACGAATCTGTTGCTTCAACCCGAAAAAGACAAAAATAGGACAATTCTGATTATTTGTGCATAAGCCACATTTTGAATGGTTTATTCAATGGTTTGTTCCACCCCTACCAAAATGAGGTCACCTCTAAGGAATTATAGGACAAATTAGAGACAAGATTCATGACCAAAGATGCTACAAGTAAGAAATTTCTTGTTAGACATTTCAATAACCATCAAATGATTGATGGTCGTTTTGTTATAGAACAATTTCGTGATATTAAAAAAATGTTGAATCAATTTAAGCAATATGATATGAAAATGGATGAAATGATTGTTATATCCTCCATTATAGACAAACTTTCTCTATCTTAGAAAGACTTTAAAAAAAATCTAAAACACAAGAAAGAGGAAATATCTCTTGAGGCTTTGGCAAACCATCTTCGTATTGAAGAAGAATATTGAAAGCAAGATCAAAATATAGATTCTGGAAATGCTAAAGTGTATGTTACAAAAGAAGTACAGACTACTAAACCGTCTAAGAGAAAGTTCATACAGACTGATAGAGCACCTAAATTCAAAAAGAAACAAAAAGGCTCATGCTATCATTGTGGTAAGCCGGGACATTTCAAGAATGAATGTTGATTTTTAAAAAAGAAATCATCTTCTAAGACTGATAATAACGAAAAGTTTGTTGCCATGATTTCTAAAATTAATATGGCACAAGATGATAATAAATAGTTAATCGATACTAGAGCAACCAAATATGTGTGTAAAGACAAAAGCATGTTCACAAAGTTCAGACAATGTAAATATGACAATGTCTTGTACATGGAAAATTATTCCACCACAACAATTAAAGGCAAAGAGTTTGTTGAATTGAAATTCACTTGTGAAAAGGTTTTAACCTTGAATGATGGATATTACATACTGGAAGTTAGGAAGAATCTAGTGTCTAGAAGTCTGTTGAATAGGTTTGGTTTCAAACTTGTTTTTGAGGTAGATAAATTTGTTCTATTTAAGGGAAAAATTTTATAGGGAAAAGGTATAGGTATAAGAGCACCTTTAAACTCAATATTATTAATAAGAATAAAAATATTATTTCTACTTATATGGTTGAATCTTCTTGTTTATGGCATTATAGAATAAAAATTATAGAAAATTGAATGACATGCATAAGTTAGATTTAATTCATGTTTTAATAATAACATTAAAAATGTAATACATGTATGTTTACTAAAATTACAAGAAACTCTATCCCTAATGTTAAAAGTAAAACAAAGTTGCTTGATTTGATACATAATGATTTATGTGACATGCATAATACTCCTACATTAGGTGGAAAGAAATATTTTGTTTCTTTTATTGATGATTGTTCTAGATATTACTATGTATATTTATTGCATTCAAAAGACGAAGCAATTGATAAATTTAAAGTTTATAAGTCTAAAGTTGAACTTCAGTGAATCATTTATAAAGTGTTTAAGATCTTATAGAGGTGGAGAACACTATAATCCAAGTTATTTTGAATCCACTGGGGTTATCCATCAAGTTTTAGCCCCTTACACACGACAACAAAATGTTGTAGATGAAAGGAAAAATAGAGTCTTGACGAAAATGGTAAATTCAATGTTATCATATTCAAGTCTTGGACAAGGTTTTTAGGAGAAACTGTTTTAGCAGCTTGTCATATATTGAATAGAGTTATTAATAATGAAACTAAAATAACCCCCTATGAACAAGGAAATAAAAGGAAACCAAACCTTAATTATGAAGGTTTGGGGTTATAAAGTTATTATCAAAGTTCCAACACCTAAACTTAAAAAGTTAGTTGAAAGAGGAATTGAATGCATATTTATATTATATGCACATAATTGCAAGGCATAAAGGTTTACGGTAATTGAACCAAATGATTCAATTTCAATTAATACTATTATTGAATCAAGAGATGCTAGTTTTGATGAAAACAAATTTAATTATATTTCAAAACAATTACGGTCACAACAATTGATTCATTCTTCAAATGAGAATGAGATTCCATTGGAACAAGTTGATAATAATGATGAATCTTGTCAAGAATTAAAAAGGTCAAAGATTTTGGACCAGATTTCATTATGTTCTTTGTAGAAGGAAAATGTGAAAGTATATGCAATAATATACCTTATTATTATAATATGGAATTTGATCCTATTACATTTGAAGAGACAATAAAATCTCAATACTCTACTTTTTGGAAAGAAGTAATAAATGATTAGATGGATTAAATAATAGGAAATCAAACTTGGATCGTAGTTGATCTTCCATCGGGTTCTAAACTAATAGGTTGTAAATGGATCTTCAAAAAGAAAATAAAGGTCGATGGAAACATTGATAAATTTAAAGCAATGTTGGTAGCGAAAGGTTTTACACAAAATAAGGTATTGATTACTTTGATACCTATGCTCTAATAGCAAGAATTGTTATGATTAGACTCTTAATATCACTTACCTTAATGTATAATTTGGTTGTTCACCAAATGGTTGTTAGAACTGCATTTTTAAATGATAAATTGGAAGAGAAAGTGTACGTGGAATAACCGGAAGGATTTGTTGTTTCCAGACAAGAGCATAAGATATGTAAGTTTGTTAAATCTCTATATGGGCTTAGCAAGCACCAAGACAATGGCACCAAAAGTTTGACAAGGTTGTTTTAGCTAATGGTTATAAAATAAATGAATCTGATAAGTGCATATATAGCAAATTTGAAAATGAAAAATGTGTCATAATTTACTTATATATAGATGACATGCTCATATTTGGCAAGATTTGGAACAAAAAGAAAACACAAAGAAATTCTTGTCAAACAACTTTGCTATGAAGGATATAGGTACAGTAGATATTATTCATAGGATTAAAATAACCCGAGAGGAAAGAACTATAACTTTACCACAATCACATTACATTGAAAAGGTACTTAAAAAGGTTGATCTTTTCAATTGTATACCAGCATCTACACCCATGGATCCTCAAATAAAACTAGTATCTAATGCTGGTAGAATACTTGATCAATTGAAATATGCAAGTCTAATTGGTTGTCTTATGTACATAATGACTTGTATAAAACTAGATATTGCATATGCTGTTAGGAAATTAAGTAGGTACACAACTAATCCAAGTAGCTTGCATTAGCAAGCTTTGAATATAGTACTTAGGTACTTAAAGAACCCTATTAACTATGGATTGTGTTATAATGGATATCTTTCAGTTTTAGAAGGGTATTTGGATGCTAGTTGGATTACAAGTTTGGAAGATCATGCATCTACTAATGGATGGATCTTCATTCTTGGTGGTTGAGTCATTTCTTGGGGTTCCAAGAAACAAACATATATTATTGATTCTACCATGGCAGTAGAATTTATTGCATTAGCCATTGCATCTAAAGAAGTGGAATGATTAAGAAATTTGTTTTATTATGTACCTCTATGGCCTTAGCCAATTTCACCTATTTCTATTCCTTGTGATAGTGAGGTTATTCTAGCAAAGACATATAGCTAAGTATATAGTGGAAAGTCTAGACACATTGGGTTAAGACATATCTATGTCTGACAATTAATCTTTGATGAAGTAATCACTATTAATTATGTGAGGTCAATTGAAAATTTGGCAGATCATTTGACAAAAAGCCTTGCTAGAAATGTAGTCAACAAGAGCTCAAAAAGGATGGGACACAAGCCCATTAATTAGAGTCACCCATGATAGAAACTTGATCAATTGAAATATGCAAGTCTAATTGGTTGTCTTATGTACATAATGTGTAACACCTCTTAACCCGTATCTGTCACCGAAACAGGATTAGGAGCATTACCGAAACTTCTAGAATATTTTTCAGATAATTCACTTAAATTTCTATTCATTAACTGTGATTATTCATATCATCCCTTAAATGGACTCTCGAGGCCCAAAACGAGCATTAGAATCAAGTCGGGACTTAATCATAAACTCTAAGAATTTTTCGTGACATTTCAAAAAGTTTCTAAGTTACAGGGCTCACACGTCCGTGTGGTTCAAGGGACATGCCCGTGTGACCCTGGGACACGCCCGTGCCTCAAGTCGTGTCTTACCCCGTGTAAATCTCTGACTTATACACATGGATATGTCATGCGCCCATGTGCTAGGTCGTATGGTTAATTAAATCTTTTCAAAATTAGGTGCAGGTTTCATACAGCCAAGAT
Source organism: Gossypium arboreum (assembly GCF_025698485.1). Classification (NCBI taxonomy): domain Eukaryota; kingdom Viridiplantae; phylum Streptophyta; class Magnoliopsida; order Malvales; family Malvaceae; genus Gossypium; species Gossypium arboreum. Next base: position 125,310,423 of record NC_069075.1, read on the forward strand.
ACACGTCCGTATTCTAGGCCGTATAGCACACACGGCTGAGAGACATGCCTGTGTAGCACACATGGCTGAGACACACGCCCATGTCTCTACCGGTGTGCTCAATGTTGAGCATTCTTTTTTCTCGAATTCAAGGTGCAGGGGACACACGGCCTAACTACACGCCCATGTATCTGACCGTGTGTCACACACGGACTAGACACACACCCGTGTGCTTGCCCATGTGGATAAAATAAAGCTATTTCTAGCTTCATTTCTCACCCAAATTCACATCAATGACCTGCATTTAAACTCACATCTATAAACCAACCAATTCAAGCATTCAAATTTAAGAAATTCTGCCATTCATATGGCACATCATTACATACATACATGTTCACAATCTTACTTAGTTTAGTCCACATGTTGACATAATTTGATCAACTACTTAACATTTTGAAACTACCATAGTATGACATTACAAGTACATCAAAACATGCCATTCCTAGCCCTACACATATCCTCATTGCCCTTCTTAGTCGTATATTCCATAATAATGTCAAAACATAAATGGGCTCAACAACAATCAAGTTTCCAAGCACATATGCTTTCCACAACATGTATTCGTTCAACATGCATAATTCAACTCATTATTACAAGTATAATTTCATACTAGTTCATTTCACGTTCAGATCATTTCATATCAAAACTTTACTCATATTACTCGAAATATTAAGGTCACGATTAGTACACTCAAGGTGTACAAGTCCATAATCAAGAATGAACATATATTCATCAAATAAAGTCCATGTACAAATATCATTATCTCATGTTTTCATATATCATTTGTCATGTATCATCATTTTCTTATATTTCGGACGGATACGTGTAATAACTAATTTTATCATTCATATATTCTCATGTCTGGAATTGTCGCCCGTTGAATTTATTCAGAATATCAATGGATACGCAAGTAATACACTCGAGGTGTACAAATCAAGACCCGTCAAATCATGTCCAATGGTACCCATAAGGTCAAATCAAGATCCGCCAAATCATGTCCAATGGTACCCATAAGGTACTATATCAGAGAGTACACTCTCAAGCCACACATGTATACAACAGGATTACCAGTTTAGGCTAAATCTTTTTTATGACATATGCTCTAAGGAGCTTGATCTGGATTACTCGTCCGGGCTAAATCCAAACTATAACATATGCTTGAGAGGACTTATATTAGGATTACCCGTCCAGACTAAATCTTTTCTGTAATGAGTTTAATAGGATTACTCGTCCGAGCTAAATCTCGTCAGCAACAAATCAGGACCTCATTCATTTCGGGAAATCACATATCCATCGATTTTCCATTTTATTCAACCGAGATTTAAACATTTTTCTCAAGCATTATCGGGCATGTGATTATTTCATACATCCCCGACATTCATATAATTCAAATAAACACATTCCATATTCATTTCAAGCATATAAGTAATATTTTCATCGTTTATCGTTTATCCTTTATCATCTACCGAGCATTATCATTTAATTTAAAATTTTTTATTTATCGAGCTTGATCGGATATGTAATCATTTCACATATTTATGACATTTATACAATTTACATAAACACAATCAATGCAAGCATGTAATTAAACACAATAGTTACACAAACTTAACTCGACAATGTTCTTGTACGTAAAATATACTAATCCTACATTTTCCTCTTTTCCTCGTTCTAGCTCTGAATTTGGTCTATCTAGATCTATACGAGTAAATTTAACATCAATTTATCACATTTAAAATTCAAGTGGACTTAATTTACATCCTAGGAAAAATTACCACTTTGCCCCTAACTTTTTCATAAATTCTCATTTCGTCCCTAGGCTCGAAAAATAAAATTTGTGCAATTTACTCCCTATTCCAAGCCTAACGAAAATCCCATTACAAAATTTACAACACATGTATTCTTAAAAATTTAGCATTTTTCATCAAATTTAACAACTTTACATTTTAGCCCCAAAATCATGTTTTCATCAAAAATCACTTTGTAAAAATTGTTTATTTATCAAAAACCTTTCATTTTCTACCATAAATTTATAATTTTTAGCATATTCATCCATGACCCAAATTTCATACCTTGATAACTTTTCAAATTGATTCCCCAAATAGATAGATTAAGCTATCTCGATTTCAAAAATATCAAAATTACTAAAAACGGGCCAAGAAAACTTACCCAATTTGGCCATGAAAGTTTATTCTCTCTCTCCTGGTGTTTCTATGTATTTTTGGGGAAGAAGATGAGAGAATAAGATGATATTTCTTTTTAACATCTTTTAATTAATTAAATTATTTCACTTTCCAATTTAGTCCTTGCCCTTTTTCTAAATTTCCATGGATGAGTCACCAAAATATCTACAAACTTTCTTTAATGGTCTAATTACCATATAAGGACCTCAATTTTTGAATTCCATAGCTATTTAATCCTTATAGCTACTAGAATTCAACTTTTGTATTTTATACGATTTGGTCCTTCTCGTAATTAAGCACATAATCGATAAAATTTTCTTATCAAAATTTTCACATGCCATTTCTATCATATTATGGATCATATAACAAAATAAAAATATATTATATTTTCAACTCGGATTTGTGGTCCCAAACAACTGTTCCGATTTCATCGAAATTGGGCTATTACATAATAACTTGTATAAAACTAGATATTGCATATGGTGTTGGGAAATCAAGCAGGTACACAATTAATCCAAGTAGTTTGCATTTGAATATAGTACTTAGGTACTTAAAGAAACCTATTAACTATGGATTGTGTAATAATGGATATCTTTCAGTTTTAGAAGGGTATTCGGATGCTAATTAGATTACAAGTTTGGAAGATCATGCATCAACTAGTGGATGGATCTTCATTCTTGATGGATTAGTCATTTCTTGGGGTTCCAAGAAACAAACATGTATTACTGATTCCACCATGGCAGTAGAATTTATTGCATTAGCCGCTGCATCTAAAGAAGTAGAATGGTTAAGAAATTTGCTTTATGATGTACCTCTATGGCCTTAGCCAGTTTCACCTATTTCTATTCGTTGTGATAGTGAGGCTACTCTAGCAAAGACATATAGCTAAGTATATAATGAAAAGTCTAAACACATTGGGTTAAGACATATCTATGTCTGACAATTAATCTCTGATGAAGTGATCACTATTAATTATGTGAGGTCAAGTGAAAATTTGGCGTATCATTTGACAAAAAGCCTTGCTAGAGATGTAGTCAAAAAAGATGGGACACAAGCCCATTAATTAGAGTCACCTATGATAAAAACTTGATCAATTGAAATATGCAAGTCTAATTGGTTATCTTATGTACATAATGACTTGTATAAAACTAGATATTGCATATGCTGTTGGGAAATTAAGTAGGTACACAATTAATCCAAGTAGTTTGCATTTGAATATAGTACTTAGGTATTTAAAGAAACCTATTAACTATGGATTGTGTTATAATGGATACCTTTCAGTTTTAGAAGGGTATCGGATGCTAGTTGGATTACAAGTTTGGAAGATCATGCATCTATTAGTGGATGGATCTTCATTCTTGGTGGATGAGTCATTTCTTAGGGTTCCAAGAAACAAACATGTATTACTGATTCCACCATGGCAGTAGAATTTATTGCATTAATCGTTGCATCTAAAGAAGCAGAATGGTTAAGAAATTTTCTTTTTGATGTCCCTCTATGGCCTTAGCCAATTTAACCTGTTTCTTAGGCTACTCTTTCAAAGACATATAGCTAAGTATATAATGGAAAGTCTAGACACATTGGGTTAAGACATATCTATGTCTGACAATTAATCTCTGATGAAGTGATCCCTATTAATTATGTGAGGTCAAATAAAAATTTGGTGAATCATTTGACAAAAAAGCCTTGCTAGAGACGTAGTCAACAAGACCTCAAAAAGGATGGGACACAAGCCCATTAAATAGAGTCACCCATGATAGAAACTTTATCAATTGAAATATGTAAGTCGAATTGGTTGTCTTATGTACATAATGACTTGTATAAAACTAGATATTGCATATGCTGTTGGGAAATTAAGTAGGTACACAATTAATCCAAGCTGTTTGCATTGGCAAGCTTTGGAAGATCATGCATCTACTAGTGGATGGATCTTCATTCTTGGTGGATGAGTCATTTCTTGGGGTTCCAAGAAACAAACATGTATTACTGATTCCACCATGGCAGTAGAATTTATTGCATTAGCCGTTGTATCTAAAGAAGAAGCAGAATGGTTAAGAAATTTGTTTTATGATGTACCTCAAAATTAAACTTCCATAAGTAATAAGTGATTCAAGGACTCATTTTTAACATGAAAAAGATCACCTGTATCAAAACCCTCATCTCTCTTATCAATTTCATCATTGTATGGGAGACTATTATCTGTCTTTAATTTCCAAAGAAAAGTAATAACAAACATCAATAGATTAAGGATGTGATTAAAATATTTTAAATTTTAAGGACTAATTTAAAATGAGTATCATAGTTCTAAGATATCTGATGTACTTAACTCTCAAATAAAACAAGATTATTAATAATTTTCAACTTTATGCATTGAACTCTGCATTGATTAAGATTTGCAGTTTAAAGTTCCCTTTGGATTCAAAAGAACTTAATATTCTTTTCTCATAGCACTAGTGTTTTCTTTGGATAGAAAATGGTGCACATTTAATTTTCTAAAGTCATTGCACCTCTTCTTTTAACTGAAAGATAACATGCCAATGAAAAAAAAAAGCTACATTAGTTAGAAACGTTTGTTACCACTTCAACATTGATTTGTTTTTCATTTAGGCTTTGTTTGTTTACATGAAAAAGGTTTTACGAAAAATATTTTTTATATTTTCCTATGTTTGTTTCACAGAAAATAATTTGGTCAATGAAAAATGACTTAGAGATTAACGTAAAATAAGCCATTTTGCTGTAAAATGACTTATCCTTTTGAAGAGCGTAAGTTATTTTCTGAAAAAGAGCTTCTCTATAGGTAATTTTATTTTCATATAAAAATTAACTTAAATCAATCTTAATATTATTATTAATAAATTTTCTTTTTTCTTTTTAAAAATATTAAAATATTGTTGTAACACCCTCTAACCCTTATCTTTCGTCGAAATAGGATTACGAGGCATTACCGGAAAGTTTAGAACATTATGAGCAATCACATAATTATTCTACATACATATCACAATTTATTTATAACGTCCCTTTAATAAGCTGTCGAGGTCCAAAACATATATTAGAAACAAATCGGGACTTAATTGGAAGCTCAAAGAATTTTTTGTGAAATTTCAAAATTTTTCCTAAGTGCAAGGCTTACACGCCCGTGTGCCAGCCCGTGTGAACTCAAAATGAGCCTTTTACATCAAGTAATCGAACCCTGCAATTCTTAAACCACAAGTAACTCATAAACGAATCTTTCAACCAATCCAATATAAGTTCAAATACACCTAAATTATGTCAAAAACCACAACCTAAGGACCTAATCAATGTTTATTTATAAACATTATCATATGTATTATCCAAATCAATTCAATTGATTTTATTTAATCCAATTCAAATACTATATTAAAATAACCCAAACATGCCATTTCATAATCTTAGTATTTCATTTATATTGTATATAACCTTCCAAAGTCAATTTATAACACTGTTTACAATCATATTACAAAATGACCTATACAATCAACCTAGGTACATGCCATTTTATAAAAGAGAATATACATCACCACTTTGCTGAGTTCGGGATTTGCTTGGATGCTGAACCGGAACTTTTGACTTCAACTAACCTGCGCCATGAAAATAAACTGTACGCTGAGTATATACACTCAGTGGTATTACTATAATTCAAATATATAAATAATATAGTAAATTATGCATATTCAATTTACATAGTTAACCTTTCAATAAGCATTTCATAAGATGTATTCAATTAAACTCATATACTATTTCATTAATTTCAATTCATTTCATTCTCACTTCTCATTCTGATATCCCGATCCATTTCATATACATAATCATTCAGTTTATCAATTCATTCAATGCCAATTCTAATTTCCAATTCGTTCATTTACCCCTATTAACTTGACTCAGACTTTGACAGATACACGGATCCAACTAAACACACTAGTACGGCACCTTGTGCCTCATTGGCCTTGCCAAGTGAATCAGTACCTACTACCTCATCGAATTTAATCCGAAGCAATAATATGACACATAGTGCCTCATCGGAATTATCCGAAGCAATATTACAACACATATAGTGCCTCATAGACTCGAGGTCGAAATATCCCTGAACAATTCCAATCCTATAGCATGCCAACCATATCCGACTTAGCCCAACTAGTTAATAGGGTTTCCAATTCACTTTCTCAATTCAATTTCAATCAAATTCACACCAATCTTAAGTTCTCATATTTTCAATTCAATATCACAATAACTTATTTAATTCAATTCAAATCACTTTCAATTTCCAATCAATATACATTCAACTATTCACATAATTCATAATTCAATATCATTTCTTACCTCAATTTCACTTACCACACACATTAATTAAAATTCAAAAATAAATAATAATTAAATCTGAATTATAGTAATACAAACCATGATTTCTCGATTTACTCCTCGTCAATCTTTTCCTTTCCTTTCTTGGCCGATGTCTCCGGCACAATATTAGCTACGAAAATTTAAAATAATTTACAATCATCAATTCAATATCAATTCACATCAAATATTTAAACTTTCTATTCAATTTTACCTTAATTTTAATTTAATACCTAACTAAAATTATTTTTAATTTCTATCACAATTTATACTTTTTTTCACTTAATTTCTACTTATAACTTAACATAACCCTCAAATTTTCATCACAAAGCCCTAATTTTAAATTTCTTACAATTTAATCCCTATTACACAAAACTTATAACTTATTCTACAATTTAATCCTTTTCCCAATTCTAATTTGAATTTCTATCAACTCAATCCCTAATTCATCAATTAATTCAACATAAACTATATCCAAAAATCTACTAACTTTCAAATTTTCAACATATACCTAATAGTATTTTGTTCTAAGATCATAAAAACTCAAAAATTACAAGAAAATGAATTAAATAGACTTACCAATTTGAATTTGAATCCTTAGAACCCTAATTTTCCTTTTTTTCTTTCTTTTCCTTTCTTTCCTTCTTTTCTTCTCTCTTTTCGTTTCAATTTCTATTCTGTTTCATTTCTTTTATTTGTTTATTTTATATAATAATATAATATATAATTTTAGAAATAGGCATAATTTCCTATTTATCCCTTTAATTTTTCTTTAACCTATAATTAAACTTTCACACTTTATTCAATTTAATCCTTATACCTAATTAACCTTAATTTAAACAAATTCTCCTAACCAAAACCTAATTTATCGGACAAAAATATTTATGAATCCGTTTTACTAAAAGCAGAGACCCGACAATACACTTTTCCGGCCCGTAAATTTTTGGGTCATTACAATTGTATTTTTCAATATTATTAAACATAAATATTTAATTATTTATATTTAGTCATATAATAATTTATTAATATAATTTATTATTTTAATAATAAATTTTAAAAATAATAATTTTAAATAATATTCTTCACATATTATTGAACATATTAAATATTAAATGTTAAAATATGTCATAAGCCTATCTACTCTTTACAAATTTGCAATTTTAGTCTTTGTAATTTTATTTTCAAGAATTTAGTCTCTCTACTTTTCAGATTTAAAAATTAAGTCCAATTATTGACATTGTTTTTTTGTCAATTTTATTGATGTCGATCTTTAAATAATAAATACTCATCATGTAATTAAAAATGACATTGTAATGAATCTTAATTTAACAATATTTTTAATATATGCAAAAACAATGTAAAATATAAATTTATAGATATAAAATAAACTCAATTAAATAATGAAAAGATAAGAAAGCATCAAATGTATGTTTGTTTTATTGAAAACAACTTTTATAAAATATTTTTAAAAATCATCAAACAAAAAAATTATTTTATACAAATTTATCTAAACACCGAAAATATTCACTTTTTTAGGGAGGTAAGTCATTTTCCATAAATTATTTTCCGGAAGCCATGTTCAACGAAACAAATAGACCCTTAATTTTATTTTTTTATGCATTCTAATTTACGAGTTCTTTTTGGGTTTATATATATAATGAAAGTTGGCTTTATAAAATTTAAATATATTATATATAATATAAGCTTAAATTTAATAATTATAGAAACTAGGGCCATAGAAATTGTATACCCTTGTTGATAAGTTTTGTTGAGGGGGAATCGATTCTTTTGGGAGAAATCTTCGAAGTGTTATATCCTTGGGGATGCTGATCCGGTCCCTCAACAACGGAAGGTATTGTCCCCCGAGCCAAAGTGGTACTATATACCCCAACATTTTACCTATATTTAATAGGCCAAGGGTTTGGATCCCACAAAGGGTAAGCTGCTCACGTTGCATTTTGGTGGGTAGTCATATGTACATGTACGGTTGACGCATTCCCCTCCGTGAATCGTGCACGGTTCCCCGTGAAATGGGAGACAAAACTCTCCTCCAAGGGACAATATCTTCCATTGTTAAGGGGCCAGGTTGACATCTCCGAGGACGACACTTTGAAGACTTCTTTCGGAGGAGCCGACCCCCCAATAATAAAAGGGGTACCACTTTGACTAAGTGGTACCATATACCCCAACAATTGACCTATATTCGATAGGTTAAGTGTAATACCCTGAAAATCTTTACAGTAATATATTATCCTTGATATAATAAAATAAGGAAATAAAGTGATAAAAAGGGAAGTTTTGAGTTATGGCAACATTGGGAAGTAAATTATGATATCTTGATTCAGGAAAGGACTAAATTGTAAAAGTTAGAAAAGTTTTGTTGCCTAAGAGTAAATACTCAAGACTTAAAGGGTTAAAGTGTAAATATGAAAAGTTGAAGGACCAATAGTGTAAATATTTTAAGGGTAGAATGATCTAGAAACTAAGGAAAATGGATGAATTAGGACCAAATTGAATAAGTGAAGAACTATGAGGACTAAATTGTAATTTTACCAAATTAAATGATGACTCAAGGATGGAATTCTAAAAGATCATGAAGGGCAAAATGGTCAATTAGTAAGAGAGAATTCTAGAATGTAATGATTATGTTAATGATATTTTAAATTAATTAATTAGATAAATATTATTTTATTAATATTTTATGAGATATTTAATATTATTTTATTATTATTTATTTAGTATATAAGGAAAGAAAGATGAAGAATTTTCATCATCTTTCCTTTCCATGCAAACTAACGTGAGAGAAAGAGAGGAAGAAAGAAAGTTTTACTTTCTTTACAATTTGGTCCTTTACCAAAAATTCACCATTTTCACCCAAAAATCAAATGAATTTCCATAGCTACCAAGAGAGAAAATGTTAAGGAGAACATGGGGAGTTAGAATATCAAGTTGGATTCAAGAAATAGAAGCTGGAGGAGAGAAAATCAAGTTAAAGATTGGTATCAAGAGAATAAGGTAAGTACATCAAGATTTCAATATGTTTTTAAGTTTGTTATTGTTGATAAATCATGGAAATAATGTTATAGTAGAGTTTTATTACATAAGGTCCTATGTTCTTGATATGTTAGTGAAGAGAAAATAAGAGAAAGTGATGAGAAATGGTGTAGAAAAAGAAAATAAGGGTGTTATAACATGGTAATTAATATCTTGCACTAAAACAGTTATGGACAGCAGCAGTAGTCTAACTTTGAAAAATCACCATAAATTTTATAAATTGAATTAGAAGATGAAAAAAATATGGAATTAAATCTTAATGAGTCTAGTTTCTCATAGAAGAAACAGTGTAAGCAATGAATTTGTAAATTTTGATATATAATGAATTCTGTGAGACAAGGTCAGAATAAATTCGGGTTCCCCTGTTCAGACTTTGAAAAATAATAAAAAAATGAAGAAAAATAATTAGAGGCTTAAATTTATATTTATAGAATCCTGAATGAGTCTAGTTTTATTAGAAACAAACTAGAACATCATTTGAATTCTGTAAAAGGAGATAACTAATTTTTAGTGAAGAAGGGTCAGAACTGTCAGACAGCAGAATAGGGGTGACTTTAATGAATAAACTGTACTAATTGGATAAACCAAAAATTCTGAAAATTTTATGATAAGAATACATGTTAGTCTAGTTTCAGGAAAAATTAACGGATCTTAATTTCGAGTTCTGTAGCTTAATATATAAACAATTTAGTGACTATGATGCAAATGGACAGTTTTGAATGTACATATAAGTAAATAGTGAAATTATTGATAATGTTACTTGTTGTATGTTATATACATTAAGGATGTGGAATGGAGAGGAGGAGGAGGAAAATATGTATGAATATTCATCTAGCATGGCTAATTTGCATGTTTTAGGCTCAGGGACTAAATTGAATAAAAGTAAAATTTTATGGGCAATTTTGTAAAAATGTAGAAATGACTAAATTGCATGAAATAGATTATTTTATTATTTAAATTACAAAATTTAACGAAATTATCAATTTAGTTCAAGATCGGGGAAAACATGTTTTAGGGATTAAATTGAAAAGTGTTGAAATTATGGAAAATTTTGATATTTTATAGAATTCATGGACTGTTATCATTATATATGAGAATAATAGTTGGAAATAAGGATTAAATTGCAAGAATTTTACTTTCCGTCCCTAAGGATGAAATCGTCATTAATTAAAGTTTAGGGGCAAAATGGTAATTTTGCCTAGAGCATTAATTAAATGTATTAGAATATGAAATGAATGAAAACGATGATCAAATTTATTTATAAAGATCCGGACGACACAAATACGAGACTTGATCATGGAAAGAAAATATATCGAATAATGAAATAATAAACACGAGCAATCAATGAGGTAAGTTCGTGTAACTTGAATTATATTCGAAATGCTTGAGATTGTATGTTATTGATGTGAATATGATTTGAATGTTCATTGTATGAAAATTTATAAAACATTGATATATTTGATAAAATGGGAAGAAATCCGGTTGAATGAAAGGAAAATTCGATGGATCTCGAAAAGGAATTGACGGTAAAATGGATCTAGCCGGACGGGTGATCCTATCTGATATAGCCCTCCCAAGAATATGTGTAAAATGGATTTAGCCGGACGGGTAATCCGAATTAGGTCTCAATTTAGCTTTGGGTGGTAATTGGATCCAAGCTCATTAGAGTAATTGTCGTTGCGAGGATTTAGCACGACCGGTAATCCGACAATACTCTATGAGTTTATATTGCAGGATTTAGCTTGGACCGGTAATCCCGCTGCAAGGATGAGGTTCATGGAGTGTGCTCTCGATATGAAATGTGTAAGACCATGGTTGAAAGATACCATGGCAACTTTGAGTGTAAGACCATGGTTGAAAGATACCATGACAACTCGATATAAAATGTGTAAGACCATGGTTGAAAGATACCATGGCAACTGATATGAAATGTGTAAGACCATGGTTGAAAGATACCATGGCAACGTGATATGAAATGAACAAGACCATGGTTGAAAGATACCATGGCAACATGACGAAAATGAGTAAGACCATAGTTGAAAGACACTATGGCATCATGTCAAAGATAAATAAGACCGTGGATGGGAGACGCTCTAGCATCATTGAACAATTGATATTCGGTAATATGTATCGGATGACGAATGGTTATATGAAATAATTATGAAGATAGATAAACGAAATAAGTACAAGTACATGAAATATAATTTATGTTAAGTTTGATATAAGCTATTACCGGAATAAATATACATAAAATATATGGAAATGATGGAGCATGAAATATTGATATAATGAAATGAATGATATATGCTTATGAAGAAAGCGGTAAGAGCATGATATGTTTCATGACATGTACATATATGATTATCTTTGATATGTTGATACAAGGAAATTATGTAATTGAGACTATTATTAAACTCAAGTGCGATATGTCGAGAAAATAGATATATCGATGTTGAATTTATATGAGATATGTGCAAGTATACTAACAATGTTCTTTGTTTGATGCTTATACAAGCTGTCAAACTGTTGATTGAATGGTAATATATTTATTTATATGATGCATTGAATCGGTAAGTATTTAAATTTTTTTTAGTGATCTGTAAATGGTAGTAATGCTCCGAAACACTGTTCTGGCAGTGGATACGGGTTAGGGGTGTTACATTAAGGGTTAGAATCCCAGCAAAAGGTGAGACGTTCACGTTGCCTCTTAGTGGTGGTTGTACATCCATGTACAGTTGAGGCACTCCCCTCTATGAACCGTACACAGCTTTTCACGAAGTGGGAGACAAGATCCTCTCGAGGGGGACAATTCCTTCCATCGTTGAGGAACCAGATCAACATACTCAAGGGCAACACTTCAAAGAATTCTTCTAGAGGAGCCGATCTCCCTCAACAAGTTTAGATTGGTGATTAGGTTTGATTGAACTTTATTTTTTGGATTATTTAAACTTCGGATAAAATTAATTTGTATAACTTTTGGATAGTTTATTTGATCAAGTTACAAAAAGAATTCATTAAATATTTTAAAATAAATTAATTTTTCAAGTAAATAAAAATTACCAATACTCCATATAGTATATAGTGTTTTTATAATAATTTTTATACAAACATTTTAAGTCTTAAATATAAAATATTTATTTTTACATCATAGAAAATTAAAAACAATTATACATTAAATAAAAATAAAATTCAATTTGATTTGATTCAATTAATGTGATTTTTTAACTTATGAACTGAAACTATCTAAATACTACTAGTTTGATTTTTATTTTTCTCAATTCATTTAAGTTTGACTAAAAACATGAATTAAATTCAATCATTATCAAGTTAAACTCAAGCTATCAATTGAGTCAAATTTGAGCACCTTAATACTCAATTAGAACTACTCATAAGCCAAATCAAACTTTCCATTTTTATATGTTGTTATTTCATAAAATTAGTATTACATTTAAACCACTTTAAAAAAAAAACTTATTTAAACTCGAGCATGAAAATTGATAGACAAATCTAATCAAACTCTAGTAACTCAATCAAATCTTGAGTTGAGCTCAAATATAAAAATGATGTTCGATTACGCGGGAAGCCCACTACTATTTGAGTTTGGGTGGGTCAGTCGATACACAATCTGTTGATACATCTATTTTGTCCACTTGCCTCACACTTTCTATTGTAGATCGGCCTGGATCTATAAGAGTCATCATAACCACCATCTTCATTTCTCAATCGGAAGATGATTCAAACAAAAAACGGCAATATTGAGGTTTCAGAACTTCCAAGTTAAAAATCTAAAAACACGAGACAAAAACTTATAATCCTAATTTACTCATGCAAACATGGTAAAGAATCAATCAAAATTAAAGGGCAACAAATGTTACATTCCATATGAAAGAACCAATATTCTCAAGCAGTTGAGGAATGTTGGAATACAAATGCATTAAAATAGGAGCAGCATCTTCATGCTTTAGCCTAGGCCATAAATTTATGCTGGTGGTTGATAAAAATAGTTGTGAGAAACATCAGCGCATCTTGTAGAATTGAACCCTTGAAACCACACAACGTCGACCACTCAATGAATATTTTACCATTATATCAACATCTCGGGGATTCTTCTTGTTTGGTGCAACAGTCATGCTACCAACTATTGCCTCCCCTTCACATATGGTTAGCACATCCTCTAGGTACAACACCGTTTGCTTCCAATGTGTAGCTCGCGATTTTGGCCCTATATTTTGTTTTTTATTTGAAAAAGTCAGAAACATCAATTCTTTCTTCTTTTTTTTATAAAACTCAGAAACATGGATTAATTGTATGAAGCATAAGACTTGAGCAGAGATGCATTATTGTATTGCTAGGGCAAAATAATTATAGACAAAGCTTGCTGCTTTAAACATAGATACGATGGGAAGGACATAGGATATATAAAATTTCGTAATCTATTGGCTGGAGTGAAATGGAAACAAGGAAACAAGGAAGAAAGAAGAGATAAACCTGTAGAGAAGCCCATCAATTTGTGGCACTTGGTAAATGATACATCAAAGTACGCAACAAAAGCATGGATGTAATCATCACGTTGTGCAACAAGCTTAAAAGATGCAGTGAAAGAAGCATCACCCGGAGCCATCTTGGATATATCCATTGTCTGAATAAAGAAAAGCAAAATAAATATAGCAGATAAATCCCAAGGACAATAAATCAAGAATTTTCAGCGAGCATATGGCTTAAATAGATACACAATGATATATGCATATACATAAGTTACGCTTGTGCTATTTATTCTCACCTTGAGAAGGTGGCTATTCGTCACAATTTGATTCTGGTCAACTGTGTCCACAAGAGGTTCCATCATAGCTTGCTTTTTGATGCAACTCATGTCAAACCCGTAAACATTATTCCAAACTGTAGCAAGATGATGCAATGGAGAAAAGATGTGAAATATAAGAATACAAGAACTTAATTGCAAAGAACCACAATAGAAAAACTGATTGAAAGCCCGTAACTCCAGATGAACTCAAATACAAAGAACAGTATCAAAGTATCAGTCTACTACGCTCACATTCGATCTTGTCATCTTTGTACTCTGCATCCTCAATTGCTGTCAAGTAAAGAGAAGCCTTATCTGGTAGCACAACACCATCATTGACCTGGCACGGGCAACCATATAAGAAATTTGATTGAAAAAATACAGCATATAAGGAACCAACAAAAATTTGCATTCAAGAGCAAAACAATAAATTTAAAAGGCCACTTAGCCGCCACATAAAAGAACAAGCAAAATATTGCTCAAAGAGAAGTTTAAACAAAGATGTAGTTAAAGTCTCAACCATAAACAGTTAATATTTAGACCTCACTTACAGCCCACCTTGTGCACATCATACCATCCAGCAGAGGATGTAAGCAATCATGTTACATATTGTAATCCACAGAGAGAAGTAAAAAAAAGGCCAAGTGGAATATAGGAAATGTCGATAACATGACCATGCAACATCACTGTTTGTTATAGTAAATTTTCAGATCAGTAGCATGAGAGTGCACTGGATATAAATATCGTAGGAAACAACCGATAGAAGGCAACCTGCTTTCACAGTCAGTTGACAACAACCCAACCTAACCCAAAGCAAACCTAACACATTATGCTGACTTACCGACCTGTATATGCAAAGCATGTATCCCAGGTTGAATATCAGTTTAACACAGCATACACATAATGAATCATGAAGGAACTTCTGAGTACATAATATATACACACAAGCATATTCCTATACCAGCAACCATGAAAATATATCAACCAGAAGACGTTGGAAGTATCAGTAGAAGCAACTTACCAGCCATTTATCACGCGCATATAACACTGTATTCAACATATTCTCAAACAACAAAAAGTAACCCATCCACTCTGATATAATGATGTCTACTTTGGCAACAGGAAGCTCAATTTCTTCAATTTTTCCCTTCAAAACTGTAATCACTGTAACAAAAAATAATTCTAGTGTAAACTATCGAATGAAATAGAGAATCAATACAATAAGACACAACAAACTTTAGTAAACCCCACCATCAGACAATCCATTAGTTTCAACAATTTGTTTAGCCATATCAGCCATGTGAGAGCACTCGACCTAGGAATGGGAAAATATTAACCACATTAAGCAAACTTGGGATGGGCACTAAGAATGAAATAAATATACTGGTCAGAGAAATATAACCAACAGATAAAACAGAAATAAAAAGCAAAAAGGAACAGGACCACATACTGCATAAACATGTGCAGCCCCTGCCTTCGCACAAAACAAGGACAAGATTCCAGTTCCAGCTCCCACATCAAGAACTACTTTGTTCTGGAATAGAAACTTATTCTGATAAATAACGTTTTGATATGTCTTAGTTCGCACTACATCCTTGAGCATTTCCTGAAATGCAGTGACTAGCAGGTTAGCATAGAAACAAGTTTAAGTAAAAAATTATTCAATTCTCCGAAGCTTTTCCACTACAACCAACATGCTTAAGTGAAAATGATAATTGTTTCCGGAAAGCAAGCACAACACATTAAGTCGTGGGTCAGCTTAAATAAATTGAACGATTACAGCTGAGCCTTCATTCACAAATATTCAGTAACCAATATTCAGAAAGTAATGGTACCAAAGCAAAACTATTCTGTAAAGAACTCAAAAATATCCAAACAGGAAAATGCCCTGCATTCAATAGTCCAAGTCCAGCACACTTACTTCGTGAATTCCTGCATACCAAAAAAGAAAATTCAAAATAAGCTTCAAAAGAATGTGCTATCTGCACATAAATGATACTATTTAAAGGACAAATATTAGTCAACCAAATGCAGCGCCAAATGTATACTGCTAAATTGCCATTTATTAAACGTATAAGATATAACCAGAAATTGCTAGAGCTTCATTAAATTAGACATAAGCAAACTATAGAACTGAAAGAGCTCTAAATTTTGCAAAGATTGAAAGTTTCGTCTCTCATTCAAAGCTTCCTCATAAGCAAAGTTAAAGCCAACACTAAAAAATCTCAAAGTTTCCCCCAGTTTTCTAATCGACAAGAAAAATAACAATAAAAAATCAAAGCTACAAAATAAGAGGAATAAGAAAATATACCAAAGTGAGAGTAAGAATCGAAGTAATAATCAGCACTGGTTTTATCATCACCGGCATCGCTATCTACAAAGGAGACGTCAGGTTCTCCCATGGAAACATCTTCAGTAGCTTTATCAACGGCAAGGATTGATTCGTCAAGATTGGAATTGTCAGTAGCGACTCCATCGTCGTCGGCGTCTTGGAAGCGAATCTTCGTTCCTTCGAATTGGTTCGAAGAGTTCGTCGAGGTTTGGGCCGTGTTGCTTCCTTTGCGGCGACCCATTTTCTTAATGACAGTGATTAGGGTTTAGCGGAGGAAAGTGGGCGAAGGTTAGGGTTTTTGTTAGGGCTTTTTCGCTTTGTATTGGTGAGAAAGGTTAGGTCCAATTGCGAGCTACATTGCAATTTGCTTGCGTTTAAATATTGGTTGGTGTACTGTCACGTCCCGGTAGATTTTTAGAGGGACGAATGTCGAAAGTTTTTTCAAAAGAAAATATTCTAAAATAAATGTGTAATATTTAAAATGACGTCGTTTTACCAGGGACTGATCTCAGATAAAGCCATTGATTTTTTTTATTTTTTATGTGGGTGTATTATTCCCGTTAGACTATCCATATATTATGCATATGACACTAAAACATCCAGTGCATAAACAAATGTTTAATTATTTAATTTGGTAAGATTGATAAGATATAAATATCAATAATACAAACAAGTCAACTTTTATTGGCTGATAGGGTGAGATCTTCCGGTCCCCACATTCTCAGGTACATAACAATGTTGAAAAAACTTGACTAAAGCTTCCCCATCACTTTGGGATTAACCAGAGGCCCTGTTGAGTGGCCATGGTCCCCCTGCCATGACAGCTTCAATCTCCCATGTTTCTCGAGGAACTTTTGTCATGTTCTTGCTACCGTTGGCCGTTACAAGCTACAATCGAAGAAAGGAACTGTATGATTAAGAACAATGACACAAACAGATAAAAACGCAGAGCCTATCCTAAATGTATTTTACACAAATGTAGCACAATACACGAAAGTCCCAATGACTAAATTCTTTGCACATGAGCTAGCTGTAAAGTATTCATGGGTTTTATAAGTATTGCATGTATTCAGCAAGAGTTAGCATCCCACAGATCTTGCAGTACTTTATCCATACTCCTAGACACTCGAACACCAAGAAGCAAATTCATAAACTGACTTGTTAGAACTTAGAACACTGAAGATTCTCAACCAAAACTACTCTTCAGTTCTTTTATAGCCAATACCTAGTTTTGTCGCTGTGACCCATTTTATTAACAGCATAGGGAAATGTAATACCTATTTCTACATGCACGTAGACGTTAATAAGTGATAGAATTGATTTATTTTTAAACTATGATTGACACACAGACCGACTAGTTATATATGTAATATAATTGAGGCAGGAAATTTTGGACTTCAATAACTGTAAGATTAAGTGAATATATACCACATCACTTTCTATTCGAACTCCACCAAAATTTTTAAATTTGTCCACTATTTCACAATTGAAGAACTTTGAAGTGTTTGCGCTTTCCATAGCTGGAACCAACAATGCATCAATGAAATAGCATCCAGGCTCCACTGTTATCACCTACAACAAGAAGACGCAAGCTGTAATACATCTCTAGAGCACTACTTGAATTCCATGTGTAGTAACTTTTATAAGAAAGAACAGAAGATCACTTATTTGCACCTTCATAGTGATATAATTAATGCAAACTGATTCCTTTTTAAAACAATTTAAGGGCTTCATGCACTACCATGATGTCATAGACTTAAACTAGGAATAACTAATTGAAAATTAAAGGGATGTTACCAAAGGTTTCTTAAGAAAAATAGTTGATATGTCATACGTTATGTTATACCAAAGCACATCAAGAGGTTCAGCTGACTAAGCTTAACTATGAGCAGAGAAACAATAATCAACAAGAACAATTGGTATTAGGACCTTGAATTGTAGTCCTTGGAAGGAGGCAGCCATTAATTTTACAAAAATGGTTTATGTTGTAATTTGAATAAAACATATCATACAAACATAGTTTTCAAATTTAAACATAAGTGATGGTTTTGCAAATGAAACAAATATAAACTTAAAACATACTTGATCAACATTCTGACAACATTCTGATTTCATTTGACTACAAAAATAATGAAATGTTTAACCAGTGTATTGTACAACATATTAGAACCCTCCTCTGACAAGAAAAAAAAAGGGAAAGAAATAACACTTACCATTCCCTCCAGGAGTTGTCTAGCAGTACGCAAAGACTTCAAACCAGGTTCTTTTGGTCTTTCTATGCCCTGCAAGAGTTTAACCCTTCCAAACCCATAAGTGAAATGAAAATTTGAAATTTGTAGCTACCAACAAACTGAGTGAAGTAAGACTAACATAGAGAAAAAAATCTATAAGCAGATAAAATAGTTACAAAGACCTTTGGATAACCACCAGGATCATGAGTATCAATACCCAATAAATGGCCAAGACCATGAGGCATAAAAACAGCACCCACTCGTTCAACCATCATATCATCAAGGTTTCTACAATAAAAAAAAATGAAGCCAGCTACTAAAAAGATTTACTTCTAATGGTACTAACAAGAAGTGAATCAAAGAAACAAGTACATCATTAAGAAGATAGAATTTACCCAACAAGGATGTTGCCCTTTTCCAGCGACTCTAGAATGATTTTCTCGGCTAATCTGCAACAGAGAAAAAGGAAACAAGAAAATACATATTAAAGATAAAAGAAAAATATTGTAAGAAAAATAATCTCATAAGTATTACTTTTCTTTTCCCTTACTTGTGCATATCCACCCAGCTTACACCAGGCTTCATTGCAGCTATAACAGCATTGTGAGCATCAAGGACAGCCTGCAGAACATAGCATGTACGAAAAGGAAGATAAAATAATGACAACTTAATTGAAAGGATTATTTTTTCTTTTCTTTTTTTTATTCAATAGTCAACTCAATATTGATTCTTATAGGAGGAAACTTGATATACCCATCACTCATTGATCAAAGAATAAATACTTACGTTATATATAAGGCTCTGGTCACTTGTAAACTTCCCATTCACCTGCATACATAGTAGGATTTACTTTAGAGAGGAAACTTATATCACCATATACTAGAGAACAAACAAGCCTCTTACTCAGAGTCCTTGTAGTGTGGTAGATTTTTTTATTTTCTGAAGATATATAAGCATTCTCTACAAGGTTTAGAAATATTAGTTATCCTAATAGTCTGCTGCTAAGGAAAGACTCAGCCCCAAAGGTCACAAAGATACTTATTCGTAAACCCATACAAGTGACACAAGATTTGGACATGCAAAACCCTACAATTTCTGCTTCAAATCTTAGGACAAATGCCAACGGTAAATGCTAGTTTTTGGGGGGAACCAATCTCAATGGCTTTGAAAAATTAGACCAGAGAACTGAGAGAACTAGGAAAGGAGTCAAACATGTCAGAATATTGAGTTTCTTTTGTGCAGCTGCATTAAATGCTTCGATTGAAAAGTGAGCAGCCCATATCTAGCATTGAGCACATAAGAAAAGACATTGATTGCAACATAAATAGACATACTCACAGGGAATGTGCATGTAATATCAGATCCATAGAAACTGTACTCAGCTCCCATGTCAAGCAAGGCCATATCTCCATCTTCTAAGATCTGCAGGAAAGACATATACAATGTTGAAACCTTACGAACTACTTCCATTTTATCAGATTAATTTAAATGGATCAATTTGAAACTCTTATTGCTATTCACATCATTAACAACTCAATGGGATTGTGTTTTTGGTGCAGATGAAACTATCATATATTTCAAACATTATAGGACAAATATTGAAAATTATACCCTGTCATTAGGAGCTGCAGCATGTCCATAATGTAGAACAGCACTGCACCATAGAAACATAAGGATTATTATTTTGATCCAATATCAACATCTCATATGCAAATATTAATCATAGAACAAGTAAAACGTTCCAAAAGAATAGCAGAATTCACAAATTATACAGAATGACAAGCAAAGTACCAGCTGTGACATTGAAAATTTTTCATAATAAAGAGGTATTGTAGTGGAATTTATAACAACTGTAGCCATCCTGGGTTTTATTCTATTGATGCTTTACTTAAAAGGTAAATGCTCAGAAAATAGGCATGGAACATTATTAATGTGCAGTTATTACTGCATGGAACGTACTAAACAAGAAACAATCAGGACCTGAGATAATCCTAACCTGCTTTCACCAGTAGCACAAATACACGTATATGAACAGTGCCTACAGCCACCATATATGTAGGTATGATGAAGAAACATGCTTTCCAACTGATATTCTTTCATACCTGCTTTAGTTTTTCTCATAACCTAGTTAAATAGAAAAGCAAGTACATGTTAAATTATCATTCTCAACATTACACTAAGAAAAACGAATCTGCAAAGAAATTAATGATGCAGGTAAAGTAAACAATGAAGAAAGGAAAGAAGAAGAACCAAGTAACTGGCTATAAACTAAATGCTATATCATGAAGAATGACAGATTATATCTGATAATCATTTACTTAAATATGCAAAAAAAAAAAAATACAGTTGTTGTCCAAGCTATGAAATAAAGTGATTACCTCAACATGAGCTTCAGAACTTATTTTGTTTGCAAATTGGATAAGAGCAAGCTCCAAATCTGACTTGCAAACTCGGCACTCGGTCAATACAGGATGCAGAGTTGTCAAATCTCTCTCAAATTTTTCTATTCCCTAAAATCAAGATAAGGAGAAAAAACTACATAACCCTATAACAAACAAAATGATGCATTTACATAACATCATAACTTTGAGTCAAAGGTATGCATTAATTCAGTAACTCTGGCATAAGAAAAGTACACTAGAACTCGAGATATAATATCACACTGTTCTAAAAGTAACAGGAAAAAGGCAAATGAAAGTAGAATAGAGGACATAATGCAAAACCTCAAACTCGGCAGGTTTTGAGAAATTATTGCTATCAGTGTTAAGCCCAAATAGGAGGAACAATAAAGGTTTTCCAGATCCCTTGTATTGGTCAACCAAGAGTTGAACAATCTCATCAGTGTAGTAGACCATGCTAACCATATACCTTTCCTGCCAACAGGAATGTAAAAATAAAATATACTAAACAAACACAATCGCTGGCATAACAAAACAGAGAACATAGATACAATAGTCACCTGAAAGTAGGAAACTGGCTTTATTTCCCCCAACCAAACAGCATAATCAGCTGGTAACCTAGGCGCAAAAAGAATGGATTTCCCAGTTGCAATGTCCTTTAATGGGTAAAAAAGGAGAATTTATCAACTTCAAGTCTTCAACAGTTTATAAATTCTTTAAACTCTACCATTTAAGAAAGGATTCTGAAGTTAAAAAATTTGAAATTTAAAAAAAGAAGGTCATACAAAGAACTTACAATAGCACCATAGAAACCAGGCTCCCTCACACCAAACAGGTAAGCGAAGTAACTCTCTTGCCTGAAAACCGATCAATTGTCATTAATGTCAATTATTTTATTCAAATTGAACTGAATTGTATTTGTAATGTAATTGGAAGTTTAAAAGAGAAAGGCAAAATCGAGGTACCTGAAGAGCTCGATGTGATCGGTGCAATAGCGCGTTTGCTCTTCGCCACCCTGTTTGATCGATTAATCCAATAAAAATTAACTTCGATGAAGGCGTTTGTGGATGGAAGTTATTGAAATATTACTTAAATAAGAGTACCTGGAGGAGAACGAAGCCATGATGGGGGCGAGAGGAGTTGGAGAGGTGTTGGCGAAGAGATTTGAGGAGCTTTTGACGGTTGGATACGTGGAGCTCCATGGGTACCGTCGGAGGAGAGAGAGACGACGGCGAGGTTGAAGCCATGGAAATGGCTTCTCTCGATGGTTTCGCCATTTTCAAGCAACTAAGCTGGAGACTGAAGAGTAGCAGTACTACAAATTATTTGGGATTTTCCCATTTTAGAACTACGGACAAGTGCCAACATGACAGCTTAGGTATGCTTGGCCTGACCCGATTGGTGCCTTTTTGTCAAACTTCAATTTATTTTATTTAAAATCAAAATAATATGATTTAAATAAAGTAATTTAGTATGATAATTATTTTAATTTTTATTTAATAAAAATTTGAATAAGATAAATAGTTAGGTTGTTATTAATGTAAAAAATTATTTATTTTATTTTATTAAACTTTAAAATAAAATATTTTTAAAGAAATATATTCAAATTATCATGTTTATCTTTCATCCAAAACTATCTAAAAAATATCAAATATTATATTAATAAAATTAAAATTAAAAATAAACAATCTTTTAAAATTCAGTATTTAATTTACTTAAACAACATAATTATATTATTTATTACTAGTCTATCAAATAATTTTTAATATAAATTTAGCACAATTAAAATAAATTTCCGTGACTATTTAATTAGCACTCGTTTTCTTATTAAACAAACAAAAGAGATTTTATAAAATAAGAGAACCAAAATCAAGACAAAACAAATTATGATAGAGAAAATAAAACTAATCCATACTAATATGATTACTTTATACATTCGATTCCGCATTTTACCATTACAAAATAAAAATGATATTAATAGAAGAAATGTCTCACTCATTGTGGTTTGCCTGTAATAAAACCACCTAAGCAAGCGAGACAATTGTTTAACATCTCTACGTGTACAACAAAAAAATATGTGTCCAAAAAAAATTAACACCGAACAAGATATCAGCATCACAAATTCAGATATAGAAGTACAATTACCCAACAGTGCACTCACCAGCAATAAACAGTTGGGTTCAACACTTATATCCACAAAAAAGCCTTCAACCATCCATGGATCAAGCAAGACCGTTGTCGAACCTGTGAAGCATTTAACCACATGACCCTGTCATCTTGAAGTATTGTTGCATATCCAACCGATCCGCATTCAATGGACCTATAAGCATCAACATTACAATTAGTCCACCCAAGCGGTGCCTTCATGACGCAGCAGCAAGAGGAACCTCGTTAACACTTATTTTAAGAGATTACAAAATGTGCATCTTCCATCAATCATAATGAAAATTAATTCAACACACACCTTAATGAATTGAAAATCTAACCTATATTAAAATAAATTTAGATATAATCCACACATAATATTAAAATTTAAACTAACTGAAAATTTATAAAACATTTACGCACAATAAAATTCAAATTGAAATACTTGAATTCTTAAAACCATAATTTTACCAACACTAAAAATATTTTATTCCCGCTTAAAATTTTAAATTATAAATATTGGTTGAACTACTTCTCAAAAATAAATATTTGTTCATTACAAACCATATATGAAAATATTACAAAAGTGGCTCTTGTATGCATATTATGTATTGGATTTGATAAAAGAATATAACAATAGATCTATCAAATATTTATGTGTATGTGACAATAGAATTTATAATTATTATCCATGTCTATACCAATAAATAAAAGTTGTCTTGTTGCTCGATTTTGAGTTCCCAAGGCTTGATTTTAAGATTACCATACAAAGAAAGTAATTTTAATGTCATGAAGCTAAATTAAAAGAGGTTGTTGTCTAATTATTTAAAATGAAATAAAATTAATTAAATAAAGTTACACATCTATTTTAATAGGTAAAATTGTCATAATTTTAATAAAATTAAAATAAGACTTGTATAAATATTTATTGAACAATTAATTTTGGTTCAAAATTAATTAAGAGTCCAAAATATATATGTGAACTTAAAAAGTGACCGAACAAGGGTTAATAGGCGGTTGGCCATAGAAAGAAACATTGTTGTCCAAGCAAGTAAGAATGTGGCATTAGAAGTCCTTTTGGGACTCAGTTTGCGACCCAATTTGTTATACTCAACCTAGGACTCTTTATTTTATTTGTAATTCTAAATAATTAGAACTTTAATCAGCTCTTTATAAATGTCTCAAATTGGCTGAAGAGAGAAGATTGATGAAAATCCTCGAGTTAATGAGAATTAAAATTCCTTAGTTGTTAATTCACTCATTAGGCTAAAAGAGAGAGTTTGCTTAGGAATCGTTTTTCTTTAAAGAGTTACGATTCGATACTTATGTTTATGTTTAGAACGATTCCCACACATCGTGTGATATGTGAGTTAGAATGTTATGACCCAAAATTCATGGGCATAAAAAAAGTACATTGTCGGGCCTCCGTCTTAGTGAAACGGGTTTGTAAATAATTATTAGGAATAATTATAAGTCTAGTAGTGTGTTTAATTAGGTTTTAATTAAGTGAAATTAGTTCAATTTAGAGTAATTAGTAAAAAGGACTAAATTGAATAAGAGATAAAAGTTGAATTATAGAGTAATCGAAAATAAAAAGGACTAAAATGAAATTAAGCCATTTATATGAAATGAGGCGGCATATATGCATTAAAATCTAAGATTTTTGTTTTAATTATATATATATATATATATATATATTATTTTATGTTAATTTATAGTATTATAAATTTATAACTTAAATAAGTAAATAAATCAAAACATGCCAATTGTATGATTATAATTAAATATATGTGTAAAATACAAAAAAATATACTTGTAATATATTTGTATATTTTCTTAAGTAATAAGTAAAAGATATCTATTGATTATTATTATTTAATTGATATTATATTAGTGAATAAATTAATAAGTTGACAAATGTAGGATAATGAGATGATACATGTGTAATAATATGTATAATACAATTATAATAAAAGTATTATTTATTAAGTAGA
This sequence comes from Gossypium arboreum, assembly GCF_025698485.1. Classification (NCBI taxonomy): domain Eukaryota; kingdom Viridiplantae; phylum Streptophyta; class Magnoliopsida; order Malvales; family Malvaceae; genus Gossypium; species Gossypium arboreum. The sequence continues at coordinate 125,335,957 of NC_069075.1, forward strand.
TATTTATTATTTATTATTAATAAGTTAAAGATATTTATTAGATAAATAATTAAAATTATAAGATTTTTGGTATGAAAAATAAATTAGATAATGACATTTGTAATTATATGAATATACACATTTGTATTATAATTATTTATTTACTTAAATTTTAAGTTAAAGATATTTATTAATTAAATATTGATATTATAAGATTTTTATTTGTTAAATGAATAAAAAAAGACAAATGGATGATAATGATAGTGTACAAATGTACAAAGATACATGTATACAATTTATTAAATTAACTTAAATATAAATATAAAATAAAGCACGAAAGCATAAATAAATAAATAAACAAAACAAAAAAAAAAAACAGAAAGAAACAGAGAAAGCCATTCGAAAGTGGGAAATGAAAGAAAGAAAGAACAAGAAAAGGAGAAATTGAGGTTTAAAAGCTTGAAGCTTAATTTGGTAAGCCAATTAAGCTATTTTCTCTTAAATTTGATGTTTTAGAAGCTTTAGAATAAAGTTTTGATGAAATTAAATTGAGGTTTTGGAAGTTTTTAGGTTTTTGAATATACTTCATGTTGAATAAAATAATGAATTAGGGATTTAATTGAATGAATTTTAAGTTAGAATTTATTAAAGGATTAAATTATAAATTAGGCTATAAGTTTTGTGTTGTAGGGATTAAATTGAAAGAAGTTTTAAATGAGGGTTTTATTATGAACATTAGATAATTAAGTAGGATATGGAAGAAAATTGAATAGAAATAAAGTATGAATTGAGTTAGAAAAGTAAATGAATTAATTAGGATTAAATTGGAATTAGGGTATAAATTGAATAGAAATTCAATTATTATTGTAAAATTAGTGCTGTAATTAATAGTATAATTATTAAATTTTTGTAGCTAATAAAGAATTCGAGGTATCGGCACAAAAAAGAAAAGAGAAGGTCGTCGAAGAGTAACTGCGAAATTCGGGTTTGTATTACAATAATTCAAATTATTTATTTATTCATTAAATGTTAAATTAATTTATGTATATGGTAAGTAAATTATAAGGTAAGTGTTATTATTGAATTGAATGAAAATTGAGTTGAATGATGAATATGTATTGAAATTGAATTGTATGTGGATTGAAATGGAAAAGTATACTGAATTGAGTTGTAATTAAATTGAGAATGAAATTGAAATTGAAAAGTAATATGGATTACCGTATTAACTAGTTGGGCTGAGTCGGATATAATTGGCATGCCATAGGATTTGGAAGAGTACGGGATTTATCGGCTTTGCCGATCAGGCACTTTATATATCGTATATCAGGCACTTTATGTGTCGTATCAGGCACCTCGTGTGTCGTTTCAGGCACTTATGTGTCGTATATTAATCAGGTACTATGTACCGTTTAGGCACAATGTGCCGTACTGGTATGTTTGAGTTGGAATCCATGTATCCGTCAAAGTCCGGGTTTGTCAATAGGGTGAACAACTGAAATGAGAAATTTAAAATAAATTGATTGATTATATTATTGAAAATATTGAAAGAAATAAGAAAGTTGATTTATGTATTGAAATTGAGTTTGAATATGAAAGGCATGAACTTAATGTTCATGCAGTGATTGAAATTGTACATGTGATATGTGATGGAAATTGAAGAATAACTAAAAATTGTATTGTTATTGTTAATTAATGAAAGTTTAAGAATGAATTGATATTTGAGAAATTAGATAGTTACATGCATGGTAATTATAATTCTTTATTGCTATTATAAATTGAATTATGGTAATACTACTGAGTAAGGAATACTCAGCGTACGATTGTTTCTGTGCGCAGGTTGATAGTAGCCCAGTGTCTCGGTCCAGCATCCGAAAGATCCCAACTCCAGCATCAAGATTTTGGTGATGTTTTTCTTCCTTTAAGTGAAAGTGGCATGTACATAGGTATTATAATGGTTATTTTGGTATGTTATATAATTAGGTTGTAAATAAAAGTATCTGGTGTTTTGATGTTTTAAACTAGTGAAATGGTAGAAACTTGTTTATGGTATTAGTATGAATTAAAATGGTTTGAATGATTTTATGAATTAATTAGAAATGGTAATTAAGTTATCAAGTCAATATGTTAAGTATAATTTAGGTATATTTGAGTATGTAAATGCATTGGTTGAATTACTGGAATTGGTATTGGTTCTTTGTTTGAAAATTTCTGAGGAATGTTAAATATTTATAAAGTGGGTTATATTGATTTTTTTAAAAAAAATTATTATGAACTTATGATTATATTATAATATGTTTGTTATTTATTTAAGAATTATTTGTAAATTATCTGATATGTCCGGTAATGCCTCGTAACCCTGTTTCGATAACAGTTTAAGGTTAAGGGGTGTTACATAAATAATAGTAGAGAAGATCTAATTGGTTGAAAGCAAAGATTGAAGTTACGTGAGAATCTCAAAACAATCTCGTAGGATTTTGTAAGGTCAATTTTGACTAAACTTTTTGAGATTCTTTGACTAGCTTTTCTGGTGATTATGTCCTGAATTGTAGATATTTGAGCTCTCTTTGAAATGATTTTTAAATTATCTAATTTCGAGGTTTGTAGCTCGAGATATGTTCATTTTCGTAAAGTAGTATAATTCATAATGGAAAGTTCAAAATTAATCATTAGGTTTTACAAAGATAGCTTATACTTGACTTTTTAAGACCTTCTAACCACCTTTTTGGGCAATTATTGTTCTAAAATCATATATCTTCGAGTTCTCCTCGAAACGGTTTTTAAATCACTTGATTTTGAGCTTTGTATCTTGAAATATGATCATTTCTGTAAAGGAGTGCAATTCCTTACAAGTAGTTTGAGTTAAATTGCAAATAAACTTATCCAACTTGTTAAAGCGGATCATAACACAACTAAGTATTAGGTTATTGATGTTCTATTATTCTTAACTATTTGAGTTGATACTCACAAGACAAGCCTCACTATAGATACTCACAAGACAAGCCTATATCAATCTCACAAAGGTGATAATATTATAAGTCAGACCCATATCAGGCTCAATGCAAGGCTCATCCATGAAAAGACCTAATAGGCCATCGAGCTTCCCTTAATTACCTAAATCCAAAAAAAACTCCCAAATTTATGGCATATGAAAAAGGAAGAACTCTTTGACCCGTTACCGAAAATTTTTACATCGAACAAGTGACCAATAAAAACCAATGACTTTTTAGCTCTTGACAACCCTACCAAATTGTTAGAAAATTTTGATTAAGAAAATGATTTTATGCTACAACGGAAGTCCAAAAATTTTGAAAACCGAGTTGATTTATGATATTTATAGTAATAAGTCTTCTCTCAAAAAGTACTTATGCTTTGTGTTAGATGGATCTATATTGTTCTTGGCTTTCAACCAAATGACTTTCTCCGCTACCCTCGTATCCCGAATTGCATCGAGTGTGGGCTCGAGCAACATGAACCAAACATAGAACAAAAAATGACTTAATCACTTTTAGGAAAGTGACTTTCTCAATAGAAAGTGATAGAAATTGGAATTCCCATAAATTAAAAGTTTATTCTTAGAAAATAAGTTCTCACCAATGTTAATAGTTTTACCAGTGCCATCTATTTAGAGTAAAAGATAAGAGAATCCTGGTTGAATAAATATAACACAAATAATATTTATTTAATAGAAAATCACTCTCCTAGTCTAACTAGATGAGGGGGAAGGGGTGACACACCATAGATAAAAACACTAGTGTTACCGCCCCTCACATGTAAAGTGAAGGGAAATAAGTCTCTCATATATTAGGCCTAATGATATGTGCTTCTTTGGACATTTAACCCAAACATTTTATAATTTAATCCAACCCAAATTGATTTATATTCTCAAAATAAATCTTATTTATTTAATTTAATTAACTAAATTAATTTCTCAATTAAATAATTTTCTTAACTCAATTTTAATTCCATTAAAGTTTTGACGACTTTCTTGTAAAAAAATCTCTATAAAGAAATATGTTTAATTTCCATATTCAATTGATTTATAATGATTAATTAATTTAATTCTATTTTGAACTACAATTAATTCAATAATAATTTGAAAGTTTTAAATTAATTCTTAAGTCATTTCTATACTCGGTGAGAAAACACATTCATTTGTGAATGCGACCCATTTATCTAACTTCATTTCTATTCATTTAAGTTCATTTGGTTCTACATGTAGTTTATTTCTGGTTTTAACAAGCTAGCGGATGGGCCAATTGGATATATATAATTAACGAGCAAATAATTTATAATTAAGTTTCAACTTTTTCCTTATTATTTATAAACTTATTTAGTCACAAAGTCATTCCACTATAATATCATGATTGAGCTCTCCCTAATTAGATACCATTACGAAAACTACTTAATCAATATGCATCCAATGACATTATCATTAATGTGTTACCCTCATAGGATATCTTTAATCTCTTAGGGATAAATTCTTTCTAATATGATCCTATTTTATCTCATGGTAATCAGTATATCTTTCTTTATGAAAAGTCAATTACTGAAAAAATAGTAATAAGTCATTACCCCAAAGACAAATGACCGGTGACCACGTTTGTTTTTCATCTATCATGTAATGTTGACGAGAGGATGTCATTTACTCATTAGTTGGGTTATGAATTCAACTATTGTGAATGATGCTACATACTGCGAAAGTCGTATATCCAATGCATCCGCTTTCGTTTCCTTATCTATTTAAACTTGGGCTTTTATTTACATTAAAGTATATGAGTCACACATATATAGTTCATCATCCACTCAGGATTAATATATGTCATGAATGTCACAAGTGAATAAATCTATAAACGACTATAGGATCTATTCTACTTGAGTCATATCCGGTGTTTTATCAGTCCAGTTAGTTACATTTATGTCTCTATCTTTTAGGAGTCATCCGCTCCGATGCTTAAGATAAAACATCTCCCCAATTGGACTTTATAGATAACATATTAGTCTTTCAACTGGTTTGCTCATTTCTGATTAGATTAAGGACATGTTTAAGTTCATCTGTTAATACAAGATGGCATTCCGTATTACAATCCAACCACATAATACTGCTTAGTATTAGTTAAACATTATATAACTAGTGAGCCAATATGTGCTTCCATTTCGATTTTGCTTTATATGCAAAAATATTAAGGACAACATACAAAGAGTATTGATGTAATTAATAAATGTTATTATTAAATCAATTTGTTTTAAAAATACTAAGTATACAAAATGAGTATACTACACTTCAGACATCAGATCCAACACAAATCTATTATCAATTACCATTACATAGAAAAATAAGATTAAAGGAAAAGCAGAGGGATCAAACAACTTACTAAAGATCAAGCATACCGCCCGTTTCAACGCAAGGAATGGAGGCAAAAGGGTTGATCATATCAGAAGGCTCATTAGAAAGAAAGGCAGTTTTATTAATCTATTAAACGAAGTGGCCTTCTTAACCTTTAATATGTAACCTTATCAGGATCCTCTATTAGTGTTAGAACCTACGATAGGATATTGTGATGGCTTGAAAGACTATTCAGTAAGCTCTGACCAAAAGGATTACATATTTTCAAATTGCATGTATCCTTGTTTTTTTCTCATTTCCCTACCCAAACACTCACCATTCTCCTTTTGAATGATTAACTTGCAATGCAAAGAAGATTTTGATTTGCACCACTGCATGATGCCCTGGCTCAGGGCTTAAACCATTAGGTAGTGACTCAACTCCATATCATCCATATCAATGTCTTTTGTTTTTTTGCTCCTTCTAGAGGTTGTTCGAGCATGCCATGGAAATGTTTTTATTAGAGGATGCACTTTCTACTTTAATGATGGATTGGGATATTTCATGTTCTTACACGCAACACATATGATATTAAACACATATGTCATGGAAATGTCTTCATCAGAGGATGCACTTTCTACTTCAATGATGGATTGGGACGTTTTATGTTCTTACATGTAACATATATGACATTAAAAACTAATATATATATAAAAGTACAAGTTGGAAGAAACTTTTGAATTACTAATATAATTTTTGTTGTTCATTATATTATTGAATTTTTCATTTTAAATATTTTTTTATTTATAAAAGTTATAATATTAATAAATAAAAATTTAATTTTACTAAAATAATTTATTAAAAGCCTATTACTTATAAATTTAAAATTTTATTAAATTAATTTATATTTATATTATTATGTTTCAGTTAGCGAAAAGGTAAAAAGAAAAGAAATATATATTACAATTTCGATAGCAAATTTTAATTATTTATCTACTAAGTAATTTTATATTTCATATATAAGATTTTATAAATAATATATTATATTTACATTATTTATATATTATCTACAATTCATTACTGTCAGTTTATTGAACATTAAAAAAATTGAACAGTGGATAATTTATCAATTTTTTATAATTTTTACAAATGTTTTAATAGTGATTAGAAATTTGTTATTAGCATTATATTTGAATTATCAAAATAATTAGTATATATTAATTATGTTTTTAGTTATTATTTTAGATAATATTTCTTTTCATTAATTAGATAATGTGAAATTATATTGTATATTGAATTAATTTTCTTAGTGAGTATATAAATTATTTAGAATTATATATGGTTTGTAATATTCTAAAAGCATTACTTGCATAAATATGTACAATAGACTAAATAATTAAAATATGCGCATTTAAAATAATGATAAATAATCTTAAATTTAGAGTGACATATTCATAAATCATAAAGAAAGTTTTAAATTAATTGATATTATTTTTTATTATTAACTAGATGAAGTGAAACGATATTTGTATATTGTATTGATAAAAATATTTATGGTTTAAAATTTTATTATTATAATAATATTAAATATTGTTTTACACTAATATGATAGTAATTAAAATAATATTTGAAAAATATACAGTTTATTTAAATTTTTTATCTTAAATTATAATATAACTATAATATTTAATCTCACGTGATCGCTGTTTTTATACCGAACAAAAATTAAAATTAATTCAGTGAAATTGCAAAATGATCCCTATAAATTACATGAAATAAAAAATAGGCCCTAAATTAAAACCCTAAAAGGGGTCATTAGCAAACGAGTCCACCGATCCCAAAAGCGTGGGTCTTCTTTCTAAGGTAAAGCGGCGTTAGAAGCCAAGAGCAGTCCTCCACCCACCTATCTATCATCTTTGCCTTCAATCGATAACGCGCTCTCTTTTTCTCTCATCGAAGGTAAAATTCACTTCCTTCTCTTAGATCTGCAATTTATTTTATTTCAAACTTTCTCCTAGAGTCCAGTATTCTCTCTTTATTATTGTTATTATTATTATCAGATCTATTGATTTTAAAGTTCAATCACTGTCCACAGTTATTTTATTTTTGCCATTTTGATTGCTTTTTTTATATGTTATTTTAATTAGCTAATTTCATGTTCTTTTCAATTTCACCATTTATGTTGTTAACTTAGGCTTTGCCTGCCATTTCAGAAAAAAAGAAAAGGAATGTGTATGTTTTTAATTATTTTATTTTTATACGGTGCAGGTTTTGATGGCGTCAAAATTGCAGCAGTTGCAATCTAAGGCGTGTCAAGCGTCGAAGTTTGTGGCAAAAAACGGAACTGCTTACTACAAGCAATTGTTGGAACAGAATAAGCAATATATTCAGGAGCCACCAACAGTGGAGAAGTGCAATGAGCTGTCTAAGCAGCTGTTTTATACTCGACTTGCCAGGTAACTGTTACTTGCCTTTGGTTATGAAGACTTTCAATTTTTGAGAAACTGATAGCAATTTGTTGTTTTAGTATCTTTTCCTCTGATGTTGCTATGTGTCCATATATTTTGCTTTCCGAGTTACTGGATCTGCCTGCATCGGAATTACTACTAAATGCTAGTATTTTGTCTATGTATTGCACCTACATTATCATATAAACTAGAATTAATGTGTGTCAGCGCTTGACTATCTATGTTAACCGGACTTGAGGATGAGTATTAGATACAGGTATGCTTAAACTTGTGTAATTTTTTTGGGAGGATCATACGCTCGATCTATATGCAAATACTAGTCTCTCACAAATAGAGTACGGAGAGTAAGTTTATGAGTTTATGTTTTTCAATTCCAGTGCCAAAAGTTTTGAGCAATGAAGAAAGTGAAAGTGAGACATGACTTATATTGTGTTGACATATCAAAGTTTTGTTGTAGAGCTCTAAGATTTGAGGTCTGAAATAACAAAATGCTTTTAATTCAGTTATTAAAAACTGCAGTGAAGGAAATATGTTATAACTAGTCCATTTATCAATCAAGTTGAATCTAGCAGTACTTCTTAGGCATAAATCAAGTCTAGAAGTTGTCTTTGATAGAGGTGACAATGTCTCAGGTTGTTTTATATGGAATTTCAGCTGTAAAGTGAAATCATGCAGTGTTGACAACTTTGTCATGTAGTTGTATCTGTCCACCACTCCACACTATTGCTAAGCTAATGATTATGGTGCTTTTTATCAGTATCTGCTAAAACTATATGTGATTTGAATTTATTGGCTTGTTAGACTAAAATCAAAGACCTTGGATTTTCTTCTACTAGTAGCAGAATTCATTTCTTTGGGGAAGAATGGGGAAACCATTGTTTAGAGAATTCCCTGGAAAAATGTCATTTTGTTACTCCTCTCTCCGTTTGTGGCTTGTGGTTTGCAGTTGAAAGCTGCCTTGCAGCTTACTAATAAATATGTCAACTATTGAGTTGACGAGAACCTCCTAATGCGATTGTGCATTCTCTTCAACATCATGTGAATTTCTGGGACTTTGCTAGTGACATCCTATGAACTTCTGAACAGAAAAGAATTAAGGAACAAAACAACTTGGCTGGTTTGTTTATGATTGGCCATGTTACAAAGAGTTAATCATACGGCTCCTTGTACCTTCTTGCTGTGTATATACTGTCTAAAAATCAGAAACCCGAGGACGTATCAGAATAACTCTTATTGGTGTAAATTTTGCAGTATCCCTGGCCGTAACGAGGCATTCTGGAAGGAGCTTGATTATGTCAAGAATCTGTGGAAGAATAGGCAAGAACTGAAGGTTGAAGATGCTGGTATTGCTGCATTGTTTGGACTGGAATGCTTTGCATGGTTTTGTGCTGGTGAGATAGTGGGAAGGGGTTTTACTTTTACTGGTTACTATCCCTAAGGAAAATCAGCTAGTAGAAGGCAGGGAGTCTGATGGATGTGTATGCCTTTTATCATCGTTTGCATGATTGAATTGCGGCCACTTTAGATGCACATTTTTCTTGTTTTGGTGAAATTTTTGAAGCTGAGAAATCAGTGGTTAACTTGCTAGCCTGAATAATTTTTATAGTCGAAATGGCTTAAGCTTGGTAAGCCTTACTGTTGTGTTTCTGGATATGTCAGCATAATGTACTGCACCCCATTCTTCTTTCTTTGATTATTCCAATTATTTCATGCCACTGATTTGTGGTATAGCAGGGTGTTAGCTGAACTGCCAATTGGTCTATCCGCAGCCATGAAATTTGGATTATGGGTCAAATTTTAAGATATTTGCATTAATATTCAATAAATCAATGTATAATATAATTAAATGTAGGATTATTACAAAATTATTAAAAACTAAAAGAAAAGGTTTCAATAGTTGGTATCTTTTTTACAATTGTTAGAAGGCAAAATTGGTCCGGATGGTGACGCGTTTCCTACTCAGTAATGCACAACTAAAAGTGAATTCCAAGTCTTTCAAGCAGGATGAACAAAGCCAAAGTATTTTTCATCACAGCTTATGGTTTAACTCATCGGTGTTCTTTCAACAGTTTCAGTTAGCTTTGTTGTTTCTTCTAGTAAGTAAGGAGTTTGCGGCTGTCGAACATGTCGTTAATAGAATTTTTGGAGTCTATTTTCTAGTGTACTTTTGATGATGATGAAGTGAATATCTTGGAAGCAATGGGTGGGACGACAGGTGGTTGGAAAATAAGAAAAGATAAGAGGGATTGGAAAAAGATATATTTTTATTTAATAATAAATTTATTATTTTATTTTAATTATAATCTGTCAATAGACATTTTTAACGGAGTTAATGGTTGGACTAAAAGTGTTGCCGGAATCAAAATTTGAGTGTTATTTTTATCAAAAAAAAATAATTTATAGTTAATTTTTTATTTACATCTTTTGAAATTTGAATTTTATTACTTGAAGAGAATTTTTTTTCATATAAATTAATTTGTTTTAAAATAATTATGGGTATTATTATTCAAAATTTTCTTGATTCTTCAATTAAATCTTTTTGTAACTCAAAAAATTTTGTGGGTCAATTGGATCCACCACTGCCTAAAGTTGACCTATCTATCATTAAGCAATGTACATGGTGGAACCTTAGATGTTACACTCGTGCTGGTCTTGCATGGCGCTGAACCCTGATCTACCTTTAACGTAATACTAAAATGGCATTTGGAAGAAAAAAGAAGACACACACCGCAATGGGTAAGCAAATGTATGGAAATAATTTCCAACCCCTAAATCGTTTATTTGACGCCACAACTCTACGTCTTCCTTATATTGCGCATTCCCTAATTTGAGCGAGTGTTGTAATGGAATTCGTTTACAGACTTAACACTCAGGATAAAATTTAAAGATAGAAAAAAAGGTTGGGAAAAAAAAATGAAGAAAGAAAAACCTACATTTTCAATTTCCTATTAACATTTTTTTTATTCAGCTCTAACATCTTAATTTCCTTAAATCAAAATCAAAACTCAGTTTGTTTTCATGGTGTCTTCGAAAAAGATTTAAAACGAAAACCATTCTCTCCTTATCACGCTCCCTAAATAATCAAAAATGCTTCGCAGGCGCTTCAAGCCAGAAAAATGGTAAATTATTTTCTTAATTCTATTTTAGTAATTGTTTCCTTAAAGTGGTTTTTGGATTGAAGAGGATGTGATCATATGGTTTTTCCCCTTGAATTTATGCAGCAAGATAGCTTTAAAGCTAGCCATACCGCGAATAAAGGTAACGAGGAACAAGAGGGAAGCACAGTTTAAGCAGTTCAAGAGGGAATTGGCTCAATTACTGGAGTCAGGGCAGGATCAAACTGCCCGAATTCGGGTATTGAATTTTATTTTATTTTTTTTAAGTTGATAAACATGAATTTTTTTTTTTTTTTTTTTTGGTAATGCGGTGGTGGTGGTGGTGTTTATTTTGTTTTTCAGGTGGAGCATGTGGTTAGGGAAGAAAAAACCATGGTAGCATATAATCTTCTTGAGATATATTGTGAACTCATTGTGGCACGTATGCCGAGCATTGAGTCTCAAAAGTGTGTAAAAGTACTTCCTTTAGTATTTCATATTTTGATTTTATTGACTTTTAACTTGAGATTTATATTGAATTATGCTATGTTATCCTCTTATTTAAGGGTTGAGAAGGGGCTGCGGATTGTTCTAGACTTTGTATAAAAAAACAGATATAATACAAACTTATAAAGAGATTAATGTTAAAAAAGCTTTAGCATACTTTTGTCTAGTATTTACTTCAAGCTTGGGTAATATGAAATTAGGAAGTTAAATGCGGGGATTAAACCTTTACCCTTGGTCTTTAAAACTCTTTACAGGACATCTGATTGAGCTGCCAAAAACTAGTTTGATATCTATCCTCCTGCAAGAGTTTTAAATGCCTGTTTATTTAATTGGCTGGATATGTGTGCTTAAATGCATAGAAAGCTAATCATGGATAAATGCATTATGGCTAGTTAATAGAGAGGATGATTTTATAAGAGTTTTAGTTTTTCGACCAGATTAAATTATGTCAATCGCTAACAAACTTGATCATTCAGAAACTGCCCAATTGACTTGAAAGAAGCAATTTCAAGTGTCATTTTCGCATCTGCAAGGTGTGAGGAGATACCAGAACTCAAGGATGTCACCAAACATCTTACAACAAAATACGGAAAAGATTTTACTACTTCCGCTCTTGAACTGCATCCTGATTCTGGTGTTGGTCGAATGGTGAGTTTTCATGTACATAAACGGGTTAACAAACATTTATTGAAATGTAACTTAAAGTTCTATAATACTACTATTGATTGATCCTTTCCTTTTAGTTGGTTGACAAGTTATCTGTCAAAGCACCAGATGGCCCAACCAAACTCAAAATTTTGACTGCAATTGCTGAGGAACACAACATTAAGTGGGACCCTGAATCATTTGGAGCAAAAGAGTCAAAGGTTTATGACAACTTGATGGTAAGAGTAGAATAGTCCAAATTAGGTTTTTTTTTTTGGTTTGACGTGCCAACATACAATCAATGCTTAGGATCATTCTTGGAGAAATATGGTCGAATGTCATTTGTTTGTTAGAGATGGAATGGTTTGCTTGAAAACTTATTTCTTTCCATATGAATTTGCTTGTGCAGAATGGACCAAGTACTTTACCAGAGGCCACCAAAATTTCGGCAGGTCCTCATAATACCCAAGCTTCAACAAGTTATTATGTACAGAGACCTCCTAGTGTTCAAGATCCAAAACACATTGCTAAAAGTGATGTGCCCTCAAGCTTCTATCAGCACAAATCAAGATTATCTCTTCATCCTAAAAACTTTGATTATTCAAATACTAGTGCCAATAATTCAATCTCCTCTGTAGCTTACCATCCAAGATCAAAACCTCAACGTATGTTAATTAGAATAGAACTTGCATATGATTCAATTCTCTTGGTCTTTTTATTTATTTATTTATTTATCATCATCATCATCATTATTTGGGTGCTTTCCTTAGCAGAAACTGAAAATCAAGGGATGGAATTTGAATTCTCAAATACTAGTGCCAATAATTCAATCTCCTCTAGAGCTTATCCTCCAAGATCAAAACCTCAACCAATGTTGATTAAATTAAAACTTGCTTCTTTCAATCCTTTTTTTTTTTTTTGACTTATAATTACATATTTGAGTACTTTTCTTTGCAGAAACTGAAAATCGAGGGATGGAATTCAGGAATTCAACTTATAGGAATGAGAGTGCTTCACCTAGGGAACATGGGAATATGGAATTCAAGGATGCTACTGCTGCTGCTCAGGTAGCTGCAGAAGAGCGAGCGAGTATGGCTGCTCCAGCTACTGCTGAACTTTCAAGTCATGGATATATTGCCCCTCAGTACTCAATGGAATCTAACATATCAGGTCATGGTATGAGAGACGAGGAACCAAGAAAATATATTGGCTCGGCCTCTCAGTATGAATATCTTGCTAGACATCCAGTTGATACTTCCTTTCATGAAAGGAATTCTACAAAGTATGAACAAACTGACAGAAACGAACAACATAATCGAACAGGAGAGACTGAAAATGGTTTTACTAACTTTGTGAAGAATGATGGTAAATCTACTCACTGTTCTTCTAAGTCGACTGTGGATCCCTTCAATGAAAAACCATCAGTGAATAATCAAATTCCAGATGCATATTCTCAAATAAACTCATCTGTAGGCAGGGAAATGGAACATTTTTCTGAAGTGACTATGAAGAGAAACTCAGGCAATGAGATGCAGTTTGTGAACGAATTGCATGGTATTAAGAATCTTCAGAATGTTGATGATCATGATGTGAGGGACTGTGAACAGTCAAGCTATTCTTCTCATTCTCGATCAAACACTTTCATCAATGATTGTGATGTCACCTCTAATTTAGATTGGCAAAAGTCAGAAAATGATAATAGAAACTCAGGTGAAAAGATGAAATTTGTGAATGAACTGCATGATAGAAAGAATTATGATGTTACTGATTATCATGAAGAAAGGATTGGGAAGCATTCAAGCTTTTCTTCATCTTCTAGTTCAAGTATTTTTAATGATGATGTTGATGTTGTATCAAATTTCAATCATCAAAAGTTGGGAAATTTTTCTGTTGAGAATTCTGTTCTTCTCAATGATAAAGGAAGCCTTCAAAGAAACACAATTGAAACAACATATACTTGTGATAATGCCTCAGCAGTTTTTGATGATAATGCCTCAGCAGTTTTTGATGATGAAGGTACTTTTGATTTTGAGGAGGAGCACAAGGTACATGAAGACAATATGAACCTTTCATATCCATTTCAAAGATCATCGGCTCATCCATGTCCATGTACAAATTCTTTGGGCTTTAAGCAGAAGGTTGGATCACTAAAAGAGCCCTATTCACAATCGCATATTTTCTCAGAGCAGCGGTCTACTCCTGTCTTCTTTGAAAGTTCATCAAGCTCGACAGTTCCTTCACATGGAAATGACTTGCCTCCAACTTTTGATAAGTATGGCCCTAGCTCAGAAAGTGAAGATGAAGTAGACAAGTCTGATAGGAACAACAATCCTAGTATAGGGAGTCAGAAAAGGAATATGGATTCCCACCAAGCTGAAAACAGTGTTTTCAATCAACGGTTGGCTGGGGGCATGGAAGATACTGAACTTTCTAATGATTCTAGTCCGGAAGAAAGTAAGGAATTGAACTTTGGGAAGTTGATAGGTGGCCTTCGAAATAAGGGCTATAGGCATCCACCATATTTAAAGATTCCTCAAGGGAGTGCTTTATCCTCTGGAGAGGCAGAGAATGATACATCTGCTAGAATTAAACAAACATCCCCACCCCTAGCTGTGGAGGATTCAATTAGTACTAGATTTTACAATGAAGAATGGTGCAGTAGGAAAGGGAGTGGTGAAGTGAGTCAAAAACTCAACAAGAGAATATCAGTTACTTGTGTTGATTCTAGTGATGATGACTTTGAGGAGGAAAGACCAAAACAGACTTTTAGTAGCACTCGAGACCTATACAACATACTGCCAAGCTCTGAAGAAAATAAAAGATCAACCTCAAGGGTCCCCATGCCATATTTTGATTCAGGAAATAGTGATTCCGATGAAGAACTTCCTAAAACACGTTCAAAGGTTCATTCAAGCATTGGTTTTTCTCACAAGACAACTGCCTCCCCGAATTCAGGAAAAGGTTCCACTCTTAAAGCTACAGTTTCCTCCGAATTGACGCTAGTTTCTAACCCCATACCATATTTTGGTCCAGGAAATAGTGATTCTGATGAAGATCTTCCTAAAACAAGTTCAAAGGCTCGTTCAAGCACAATTTTTTCTCATAGGACAACTGCCTCTCCAAATGCACAAAAAGGTTCCACTCTTAAAACTACAGTTTCCTCTGAATCGAAGCTAGTTTTTGACCCCATGCCACATTTTGGTCCAGGAAATAGTGATTCTGATGAAGATCTTCCTAAAACAAGTTCAAAGACTCGTTCAAGCATGATTTTTTCTCAGAGGACAACTGCCTCTCCAAATGCAAGAAGAGGTTCCACTCTTAAAACTACAGTTTCCTCTGAATCAAAGGTAGTTTCTGACCCCATGCCATATTTAGGTCCAGGAAACAGTGGTTCTGATGAAGATCTTCCGGAAACAAGTTCAAAGGCTCATTCAAGCACTGGTTTTTCTCATAAGAGAAAAGACTCTTCTTCAAATTCACGAAGAGGTTCCACTCTTAAAACTACAGTGTCCTTTGAGCCAGCGGTAGTTTCCGATTATGGTGGGGGGAAGAATTCCTCCTCAAGGAGTTGTAGTGCTGATGAAGCACTACCGGAGCTTCAGTCTCATAAAAGGAACTCAGATAACAGGAAAAGCTTTCAAAACTCCCAGTTGGCACCACAGACCAAAACGAATTCGTCTGATGGATCTTCAAAGTCATCAGAAAATGAACAGCAGTCTACTTCTGTCCCAATGATTGTATCATCAGGTAGCGCAGAAAGTTCGAAGGCTCAAAATTCAACCGAAGGGAGGCCAAGTTATGTTCACCCCAAGCTTCCTGATTATGATACTTTGGCCGCACATTTAAATTCTCTCAGGCAGAAGCACCAATGAATATGTATTGTATTTGCATTCTGATATGCAGTTTACCAATATTACTACTGATTTCGATGTGCATGTTTATACATGTTCTTTTCGAGGTTTATAGGAATCCAACTTTATTTGTTTACTGATTTGATTTCATAAACTTGTTTGGTTTTTGACTTGTAGTATTGCAATAAAATGTTCAAGTCTTTTGTGATTCAGTCTCGTGTTTTCGATTTATATTAGCATGCAATATCATCCGTTCTTGTAAATGTAAACATGTTTGGTTGGATGGAATTGTTATTCCATTCCTGCCCTATTCCGTGTGCTACAGTAATTCTCAAGTTTGGTTCACCTTTTAGGTGATTCCACAGCTTTGCTATTACACCCATATTCCCTCAGCTGTTGTAATAGGTATTCAGAGGTGGAGGTTCTGAATTGCTATTCAACACCACACGCCTAAAATTTATCCCCAAAATAGCCTGCTTTCTTTTCCAAATTTCTGCTCGAGATTTCTTCCAACATTTATCCTCAAATCAAGGGTACGTTCGCCCTTCATCTTCATCTCCCCAAAGGGTACGTTTTCTTTTTTTTTATGATAAGCTCCTAAAAACAGGATTCCATTTCTCCTTTCTCATAGCTTCATAACTCTTCTCGTATGGGAACGTGGTTGGATGAAAATTACTGTTATTATGATTCAAGTCAAAGTCATACCTTAGATCCAAGAAAGGAAAGATTTTGCTACCACGAGTTTTTGAACTATGCCTGTAGCATTTCTTCATCAGTTTTGTTATATAATTTTTTTCTATTTCCAATTCATGATGAGGCAAAGCTTGTTATTTGTTTGACAGGAAAGTATTACTGCAGAATTTTTAGACAGGCTTGTGAAATGGAGTGAGAACATTAAAATTTCAAATCCCTTGGAAGAAGGTTACAAGCTTGGCCCCATTTTTAGTGGAGGGCAAGTATTATTTCAATTTCGTTGTTTGATTTTAGGTGCTTTATAGTTTTTTAAGCTTTCATGTTAGCTGAAGAATCAATTTGTGCAAAGACCACTTTGTACTACGAAAAACCATTAGTTAGTACTACAAATTGGTTAAATACTTCCTTTAGATTAATAGTAACAGTGTCTTTTGTGTTTAGGCGGAGAAAATGTGCACACGTAGCTTATGATCCAAATGGAAACATCGAAACGGATATAAGTAAAGATACCCAAAAAAAAAAGATAAATGAGAATGACTTAAAAAAAAAATTAAAGTTGATGCAATCATATATAAATTGGGAGAAAGTATGCTTTAATGAATTTGGTCATAAGCATGATTTAGATGCTTTCTATTGAAAAACGATTTTTAGTATCTGGAAAAAAAGAAATGAAATTTAAGTGTGGGACAAGAGAATACTTTAACAGAGGCTAAATGGAAGGAAAAGATTCGTGTACTTGGCTCAAGAGTTTTGCTTTTAAGATCTTTAGGATTCTTGAATGTGTAAGGCTCTAAGGTCAATGCTAAACAGAAACTTAAGCAAGCTTGATTGGTACTTTTTGGCTCTAAGGTCAATACTAAACAGAAACTTAAGCAAGCTTGATTGGTACTTTTTGGTTATCAGGATACTCTGCTGCAGGTTTCAATTAGATGGCCAGTTAGTTTTCCATTTTTTGATTGAATAGTCATGCTTCCTTGATTAAACTTTAACCTTAAAGAAACTTAATATTAAATAGATTCCATATTAGTTCTTCCTTTTGGAGCATTCTCATTAACCAACCTGATAGCTGCATTTTAGTTTATTTGGCCAATTAGTGATTACCGCCCATAATTACTACACTTGGCAGTTGCAGTATCACTGTAATCTATTGTACACCCTTAATTAATATGTTGTTCTGTTGCATCTATAGTTTATTGAAAATTTCAAACTATCTCTTATGTGGCTAATTGTAGATGAAAAATCATTGTTTCAATAGGCTGATCAATTAGGAACCATAGTCGAGATCCTTGTAGAAGATGGCAAAGCAGTAAGCGTTGATACGGTGAGTATTTTTTGCTACCTGGATTCCAAATAATGTATATGGATGGATGGGTGGGTATTGAATTGTGGATTTGAAGTAAATTTGATTGATTTTGTCCTTTTTGTCTTGGTTTTCTGTAGGAATATTCTGTAAATATTTTAGGAATATTTTGTAGATTTTTTTTATTAAAATCTCTTATTTTAAGGGATCATATCTCCTATTTAGTATCTTTCCTAACTTAAAGTTTCCTAAAGTAGTGTCATAGGTTGTATATAAAAACTCTGATTTATGTTCTATTTAGTATAAAATACTCTGATTTCTACATGGTATCAGCTTAGGTTACGATTTCTTTTTCAACCTAGACCATGTCCAAACTCCTTCTCCTACTTGGAGATTACTTCAAATCCAGAAAATTTTTCGGTTCGATGCTCCATCGATTAAATGCAGTCGACTATCACCGCCATCGATTGAATGGCAATAATTTTCTTGAATGGTCCCAATCGGTTAAGATTTTTCTCCGGCGAGAAAGATTAGACTACGTTCTTGGTGAAATCAAGAAGCTTCTTGTGGATCGATCTTTGGTTTTGCTAAGTGGATGCGTGACAATGGTCGAGTTATGACTTGGCTCCTTAATTCCATGACCCAGTATAAGCGAAACTTTCTTCTTTACACCACGTACCGCTGAAATTTGGAGTGCAGTCCATGAAACTTACTCTAGCAGTATAACATTGCTGAATTATATCATGTTGAAGATCAAGACCACCCTTAAACAAAGAACCATGTCTCATTACTCTCTACTACAATACCCTTACGCTCTTTGGCAACAATTAGATTTGTATACACATTATGATTGGGTAGATCCAAGAGATCTTTGCTCTTTATCGACAAATTGTTACTCAACGAAGACTTTTTCAATTTCTCCAAGGCTTAAATAAGGACACGGACGAGGTTCACGGCAGGTCTGGCTATTTCTCCTCTTCCTCCTTCGAGAGGCTTTCTATGGTCAAGAAGGAAGAAAGCCGAAGGTGTGTGATGCTGTCTGATGAACCATATTCCACTTCTGAAAGATCTGCCTTACTGACCCATCAATCATCCCCCTCTTCCAAAAGGGGAAGACCTTGGTGTGATCATTGCAAAAAGCCCGGCCACTCTAAGGAAAAGTGTTGGAAGCTTCATGGTAAGCCTCAAGACTGGAAGTCCAAGCACTCTCGAGATAATAAATCAAGCCTTGTTGCCACCTTTGTCACTAGTTTCACTAAAGAACAGATTGCTGAACTTCAAAAACTATTTGGAAAGTTTCAAGGGTCTTGTGAGGGTAATCTGGTCATAAAAGATCCAGAAGGTAACCTTTCTTCTACTGTATTTTTCTCCTCCCAGTTGACTCCTAATTGGATCCTCGATTCTGGTGCTACAGATCATATGACTGGTAACAAGGCATTGTTTCACAATTTTTTCCATACCTTTGGTAAAGCTGTCAAAACGGCTGATGGTACCTTGTGCAAAATAGAGGGACATAGCACTGTTATTCTCAATGAACAAATTGCACTTAAAAATGTTCTTTTTGTACCAAATCTGGCGTGCAATCTCATATTTGTTAGTAAATTGTCCACAGACTTGCACTGCTCTGTAATTTTTAATGATCGTGATTGTACTTTGCAGGCACTGAACTCGAAGAAGATGATTGGTAAGGCCAGCTTGCATAATGGTCTCTACTTCCTCCCTACCTCTTCTAAAATCGAGATCTCTAAGTCATTTACCGTTTTAGGAAAAGTTGATACTGTTATGTTATGGCACTTTCGTTTAGGCCATCCTAGTTTCCAATACCTTGCAAAATTGTTTCCTGCTCTATTCATTAATAAAAGGCCTAATTCTTTTTCTTGCAAAGTTTGCTCTCTTGCCAAACATACTAAATCATCTTATTTTCCTTCTACATACAAGCCTTCTTACCCTTTTGCTTTGATCCATAGTGATATTTGGGGCCCTTCTCGGGTGAAGAATGCTGATAATTGTAAGTGGTTTATCACTTTTATTGATGATCATGAGGATAACTTGGACTTATTTTTGAAAGATAAATCAAAGCTGCTAGTGTTTTTGTGCAATTTTATAACATGGTTCTCACTCAATTTGGGTCTAAAATCCACTCTTTAAATCGATAATGGCGGTGAATTTTTGCTAGGTCTTTAGGTGATTTTTTTAAGGAAAAGGGCATAGTTCAGATTAGTTCTTGTGTTGGAACCCCCAGCAAAAGCGGCATTGCGAAAAGAAAAATAGGCACCTTCTTGAAGTTACTCGTTCTCTTCTATTTACCACTAATGTTCCTAAATATTTGTGGGGAAGCCTTATTAACGCCACATATTTAATCAACCGGATACCTAGTAAGGTTTTAAAATTTCAAACGCCTCAATCTATATTTTTGCAGCACTTTCCTCATTTTAAGCCTATCTCCTCCATTCTCGCCACTTAAAATTTTTGGTCGCACTGTTTTTTATCCAAAATATTGCTCCTAATAAGTCCAAGTTAGATCCTAAGTCTTTAAAATGTGTATTGGTTGGGTATTCTTCACTTAAGAAGGGTTATAAATGCTATCATCCTCCTTCTAAACGATTTTTCACCACTATGGATATAACATTTTATGAGCAGGATTCTTATTTCACTCAGTTGAAATTTGGGAAACATGGAGTGATTTTCAGCCACAACAGTATCTCCTCCTAATCTTCATTCTCAACCTTGAATTGCCATCTTGTTCGCCATTACCGCAGATCATCACTGTGAATGCTCCCATTGATTCTCCTGTAGTACCTATGACTAATTCACTTACACCCACTTTAAACACTCTTCCTAAAATACACCTACTCCAATTGTGGTCTTCAAAAACACCACTACCCAAACGACTTCGTGTCTACACAAGAAAAGAAGACATATCCACGAGACTATTTTGCAATCGATTCTAGCCGAGAATTGGATTTGGGTCCCACCGAAATGGAAAAAGAAATCAAGAAGTCCACTACTCTAGATGACTTTCCTATTGCTATTAGAAAAGGGTTAGATAGTGCACCAAGCATCCTATTGAAAAATTTCTTGGTTATAATTTATTGATGCCGTCTTTTCAAGCATTTACTGATAACTTTGGATAAAGAACAGGTTCCCACAAGCATAGTGAAGCTCTAAAAGATCCAAAATGGAGAAGGGTCATTGAAGAGGAAATTTGTGCACTAGAGAAAATGCTACTTGGACCATTCTGAGACCTTCCTCAAGGAAAAAAGGTGCCATCTGTAAATGGATCTTTCTTTGTAAAGTATAACTCCAATGGCAGTATCCAACGATACAAAGCTAGACTAGTGGCGGAGGTTTCACGCAAACATATGGGATAGACTTCACAGAAACTTTTGCACCTGTGGCAAAGCTTAACACTATTCGAGTATTCCTAAGTTTGGCTGTAAATTGCGATTGGAAATTACACCAACTTGATGTAAAAAATGTATTTCTTAATGGCAAGCTTGAGGAAGAAGTCTATATGCAATTGCCACCTGGCTCAAAGTCTATTGAAGGTAGCAACAAGGTTTGCAAGCTCAACAAGTCTCTATACGGGTTAAAACAATCACCCAGAGCTTAGTTCGAGAGGTTCACTAAAGTCATTCTTCAAAATGGCTACAAGCAGTCCCTTGCCGATCATACGCTTTTCATCAATGTAACTTCTACAAATAAGAAAACTATCCTAATTGTGTATGTGGATGACATCATTCTTACTGGAGATGATGAGGAAGAGATTAGCAATTTGAAGAAGTTGTTAAACAGGGAATTCGAAACCAAGGACTTGGGAAAGCTAAGGTATTTCCTAAGAATAGAGGTGGCAAGATCAAAAGAAGGACTTGTGATCAACCAGAGAAAGTATGTACTTGATTTACTCAAAGAAACTGGTTTTCTTGGCTGTAAGCCGGCTGATACACCAATGGAGGCAAACTTGAGATTCAATAAAGAAGATGAGTCCTTAGTAGACAGAGAGAAATTTCAAAGGTTAGTTGGGAAACTAATCTACTTATTCTTGACAAGGCCGGATATAGCTTTTCCCATAAATGTGATAAGTCAACACATGACTAATCCTCTTGAAGAGCATATGGCGTGACAAATAGAATTCTCAAGTACTTGAAGAAAACTCCAGGACACGGCTTAATGTTTAAGAAGACACAAGATGTAATTGTTAAGATTTTTACAGACTCTAGTTGGGCTGGAGATCTCACTCAAAGAAGATCCACTAGTGGGTCTGCACTTTTGTTTGGGGTAACCTTACAACTTGGAGAAGTAAGAAACAATCTGTTGTTTCAAGAAGTAGTCTTGAAGCTGAATTTAGAGCACTAGCTTTGGGGATATCTGAAGGAATTTGGCTACTTAAATTACTAAAAGAACTTGGCACAAATCGGAGGATCACTTTGAAGTTTTGTGTGATAATCAATCTTCCATTCAGATTGCCAAGAACCCAGTTCAACATGACCGAACAAAGCATGTTGAAATTGATAGGCATTTTATTGCTGATCAAGTCAACAAAAAACACACCACTCTTTCTTACATTCCTTCGAAGAGATGATTGCGAGACATTCTTACCAAGGCTTTGCCAAAACACGTGTTCAATAAATTCCTATTCAAGCTGGGATTATACAATGTATATTCTCCACTTGAGGGGAGTGTAGGAATATTCGTAAATATTTTAGGAATATTTTGTAGATATTTTTTATTAAAATCCCTTATTTTAAGGGATCATATCTCCTATTTAGTATCTTTCCTAACTTAGAGTTTCCTAAAGTAGTGTCATAGGTTGTATATAAAAACTCTGATTTATGTTCTATTTAGTATAAAATACTCTGATTTCTACATTTTCTATTGCTCAGAAATTCTTTTTTGTCATCTTTACAGCCTCTGTTCGTGATTGAACCTTCAAATAAGATTGTCGAGTAGCAAAGTAAAAGGTAGGAAGGACAAGCAGGCAAGCAGGTTGAGTTGGTGGGATTTTTCTTCCTAGTAATGTAGTTTGGATTCATTAAATGGGCAACTTCTTTTGTAGTTTGGTAGCTTATTATGTACTTTTAGTCTTACTGCTATAGTAAATAAAAATGTTATGCAAACAAGTGTTATTATATTCTTCTAGTACGAGACACTTCATGCTTTTTACTTTCCCTTGTTCAAATAAAAATATTATTCAAACAAAGGAACAAATTGAGTTCAAACAAAAAAGTGATTGAAAATGAATATGATTATATAGGGGCTATCGAATATGATTGGCATACTTTTGAATATGAAATTAAAATATAGAATTAAACTAAAACCAAATTCAAATAAAAGAAATAACAAGAAGGCGAGTAAAAAAATTTGAAATTTTAATTAGCTTTTATGAGAAAAGTAATAAATAAAAATATGTCGTTTCTTTTTCTTTTCCTAAAAATACATTAAAGACATGACTTTTTTAGCTTTACAAGTATCTTCAAACACGACTTTAGCTAGTATCAATGAAGAAATTTTCAAAGAAAACCAAAATGACTAGTAATTAAAATGCTTTTAAACCTAGTAGAATAATTAAATTATTTATTTCACTAATGATATTTTAGCATATTAAATATGTATTGCGTTTAAAGTAATAAAGTAGATTATATATTATTTTATAATATTATATATTATGATTTTTGAATTCATATTATTAAAAATTATATTTAATAATAATTATGTTAAAATATGGTTAAATCATTTATTATTTTATTAAATTATTTTTAATAATAATCTTATTAAAATTTAATAACAATAACAATAATCATCTACTTTAAAAAAAATCTGTTAAAGGTATTATGGTCATTTTAGTTTTTTTCCTTATGCTATTACAACATCATTCCATTCAACCAAACACTATAATATTATTACAGTTCTATTCCATTCCATTCAACCAAACAGTTGAATTACTGATTACAGCTCTATTCAATTACAACCCTATTTAATTACAGCCTTATTCTATTACAGTGAACCAAACGTACTGTAAATATGTAATATGAGTCAGTTAATAAGCTACTGATGTAGACAATCCAAAGCTGCCGAAGCCATTAAGAGACTCAGGGGCCATGGTCCCCTAAGGCTTAAGATTCTTCAATTTTCTCTTATATATACATACTACGACTCTCCCAAATATAAAAGTAGGTTCCTCCAATATTAGAAGTAATATTAAAAAAAATTATTTTTGAGAAAAAATAGAGGAAAAATCTCTTGAAGATGCCAAATTTGGAGAGTTTCTTATGGATACTTTTGTTGTTTATATTAAGTGAGAGATTGCTGAACTTTTTGATTGAGACTCTATATTTAGTGATTTTATTTCCTTAAAAAATGTTGTGCACAATTTTGAGTAATGATATGCTATTTCTTCCTAATTGTTCTTTTAAATATGTATTCATGCTACTTATTTTAACTTATATATATATATATTTGAAAATATAACGTGGAGCAAAATTTTTATTTAATTTTTGTAGTATAATTAACATATATAATATATGTTATAGGAATTTCCTCTTTATGTAGCACGTTTAATTTTAAGTTAGCACTCGCAAAGTTAACATTCTGGTTCCACCACTATATTTATGTTTTTTTGGTTCGGATGATATATTTAAAACCGTTGGAATTTATGTTTTGAATGCAATGATAAATTTACATACTTAAATTAGATATTATTTCACATTCACATTCAGTGTCATTTACATATTTGTCCAAATATATAAGAAAAAATTAATAATAAATAGGGTTAAATAAGGAAATCAGGCAATTCAAATTGTAGTATTTAGTTCAATTTTGGTTTGTTTTTACTTTTTTTTAATTTAATTCAGTTTTGGTTCAATTATTAATTAAATACATTTGGTTTAATTTGTTTTTCTTCACAAAATTTTTAAAAAATCTACAATTATTTGAATTGAATTAAATTTTATTTAAATTATAATTATTTTCATAATATAAAATAAATATTTTATATATTAAATTAGTGAAAATGGCTGTAAAATGCTATATATTTATTGAAAACAAATTAAAATTGATAAACCAAACCAATCCAAACTTGTAAAATTCAATTTAATTTGGTTTGATTATGTTTGGTATTCATTTTGGTTTAATTTGAATTTAAAAAATTAAAAATTTCTCCAAAACACATTTCAACCTATTCATTTGAAAGTAATTAGTCTATTTGTGAAAGTTGTGAATTTAGTTCATATATTTTAATTTGGTTATTTTTAGTTTCTGTACTCTTTAATTTTTAAAATTTCAGTCCTTACTAAATGATAACGGTTAAATTCATTAATTAAGTTTTAAACTATTTTCAAAATTTGATGTGGAAAACATATGATCACATGTGTAATGTCATATCAAGTATCAACTTGTCATTTCTACATATTACTCACTAAAAATTCAATTAATGGATTAATGACTATCTTCACGTCAAGATTAAAATTCCAAAGTTTGAAAAATATAAGGATTTAGAAGAATCAAATTAGATAATATGGACTAAATCTACAATTATATGTGTAATATGGGACTAGGAATTGAATTTAACCAAATAGATTTAATTGCTATTGTTTGAGACAGATTAAAATTTCAAAATTTTAAAAATATAAGGACTAAATTTGAGCAATTAAAAAAAAAAAACTAAAATTGATCAATTTATAGTTTATAGACTAAACCACACCTTTCATGAAATATAGAGACTAATAATATAATTTAACCTTGGAAAGTTGGTAAGTAGGCTATGATTTGGAGATAGAGAGTTAGAGCTAGGGGTAGGTGAGTATTCGACCGAATTGAGTGGAAAATTTTTAATAATCAAGTTGGTGAGTCTTATTTTATCATGTTAACTCAATTCAAAAATTTTTCAAATTGAGTTGAGTGAAATAAAATTCAAGTTGAATCGAATTGAGTGAAATTGTTCGAGTTAAATTAAAAAATTAAACATGTCAAATTAAAATCTTGATACAATATAACTAATTCCATGTTAGAGCACAAAAATCTGAAACCATAAATATTTGAAAAAATTTCAAAGCAAAATAAGAAAAAAAACAAGAGATTTTAGTATGATAAACTTGAACCATTAATTAACTTATTTAGATCTCCAAAATTATTATTTTAACTTTTTTATATATTCTTTAGAATTTTTTAAAATTTCTTTTAAAACTTTTAATATATATATGTCGAATTTTTAAATATTTTGAATTGTTTTATAATTTTTGTTGTGAGAGACAAACTTACTCATTTTCAAAATTGACAAGGACCAAAGGGTATTTACACTAATTTATTATTTGAATTATTCGAGTTGTTCGAATTATTCGAATTACAAAATTCAACTTGACTTGAACTCGAAATTCGAATTATTTATTCAAATTGACTAAAAAACTAAATAATTCAAATAATTCAATTTGATTAATTTGAAATTAAAAAAAAATTATTATTTTTAAATCCAACCAAGTTTTGCGGAAGCAGTCAAATGCAATTGAGGGTTATCAATTCCTTTTCTTTAACAAGAATTAGGGTAAAAGGTAGCAACACCTTCTTCCCATACCTACTGGGTAATAATTCAAACTTCGGCATATTAGTAATTCTTGTCCTAATTATAATACTCAAAATTTTCGGTACAAAAATGGTATTGTTTCAGTAATATACATAGTAAATTTATTAAGAAAATAGATTTGAGTGTATTAAAATTTGGTTTGACAATAAAATAAAATAAAATAATTTAAAATTTGATGGAAGTTAGAGAACTAAAAGTGAAAATAAACCATAAGCAGCGAAATTGGAGAATAATGGTATGAAGTAAATTAAATTAAGTGTAACATCCTTGAAGATGAAAATAGTGTCAGTGTTAGAATAGTGAAAAAGGTAGTCGGAGATTATAAGAAATCAAAAAGACTTTTGGATTTAGAGAAATTAAATTAAGGTATTGAACAAATTGTAAAAGTGTGAGAGTTGTAACAATCTGAAAAGATAGTTGTGTCAGAAATGGTAATTTTAGAATCCCGTTCTCTAATGATCGAGGTCGTAAATATTATTAATTAATATTTACGAATTAATTATAATATTATATTAAATTTTAGTATGATGAATTTGTTAATTAGATAATTAGTTAAGGTACAAGTATATTACTCTAAATTCAGTCGTAAACTAAACTCATAAATACTTTTATAAAATATTTAAGGAATTAGTATATAAGTGAATTAAATTTTAGATATTAATTAAGTGAATTTTAATTAGAATCTAGGATCAATGATTAAAATGGAAATTACACCATTTTAAAATGCACAGTGGGCGGTTAGGTTGAAAGAATATTAGATTTATTACGAAAAGTTTATTTAATTAAAGTATATTTATTTTATAACTTAAATATTTTAATGTATATTTTATGTAGGTGGAGAAAAGGAGAAATCGACATTATTCATCATCTTTTTCCTCCCAAGGCCGAAACAGAGAAAAAGAAAAACATAAGGGAGCGCTGGAAGCTTAAACCTTAATTGGTAGGTTCAATTTAGTTTATTTTCTTGTAATTTTTATGTTTTAGAAATTTTGAGAGTTTGATTTAGTTGACCCGTGTGTTAAATTTTAAAAATTTTAAAGTTTATAAATAGTGCCATTGTTGAATCTTGAATTTCTTGATATTAAATGGTTAGATTTAAAACCTAGATATGAAAAATGACTAGTTTGTAAAATGGAAGTGGTTAGTTTTGAACATAGAGACTAAAGGGCAAATATTTCGACCTGCCGAATGTGTCTAGCAGATTGTCGGGTGCTTACACTATCCTGTTATTATTTCGGTAGTCTTTTTATTGTTTAAAGCTTGGTTTTGTGGCATGTAAATAGGTTTCAATATGGTTAAGTAGTAATTTTGTAAGATGATGAAATGGTCCTTATTTTGAATGTGTGTATAATAGGTATATAAGGCTTGGAGTGTATATGTTTGTAATTGGGAGTTTTCATGTGTTTGTATTATGAATGTGGTTGGTTCTTAACGCCTTATTAAAGTGCTTAAAATGTACAGAATGGGTATTATGGTTCACAAATGGTTGAAGCTTTCAAATGGTCATATTTGATTGTGAAAAGGGTGGACTAGTGTGATATAAATGGTATGAAATTGTATCAATTGACTTTAATGGTTGATAATACTTATATAACTTTGTTGTGAAATGGTGCCAATGAGGCATATTGGCTAGTTGATTAGAGATTGTTATATGATATGTTTTGGACGAGTCTAAAAGTTGATAGATGTATATGTTTGGTTTGTTTGGAAGACTGGTTTTGATAACTTGCACTAAAAGACACATTTTGGTCCACATGGCTTCAGTGAGTTACACGGCTGGGTCACACGGTTGTGTGAATCCTGTTTTACATGATTATCTTTTAACTTCTGAAAATGTTACAACTTAGTTCTTATTCATGCTCGGGTCTACAAAAGAGCTTTCATAAGCTCAATTAAGGCTCGAATTTAATTGTGCATCTTAATGTCTATGTATTTATGACATGATTGAATATTTGAATGACTTGTTTATAGTATACTTGATTAGAAATTTTAAAAATGTTACAAAAAAAATCTCTATTTGATTCGTTTGAATAAGACCCGGAATTTTAAAAATATTCATTTGAATATTTGAAGATATTTTTGTAGAAAGATGTAGAATCATCCATCATCATTTCATTCTCTCTCCCAATTTTCTCATAGGCAATTTTAGCCAAGCTTTCCTTTTCTTTCATTCAGGTCCTTCTCTACCATTTTTCAACCCTTTCAAGCTCAAATTTCTAAATTCTTCCATGGATTCTTAGTGAAAACAAGAGAATAACTCCATGGCAAGACAAGTTTCTTGTGAAACAAGGTAAGGGGTGTTACCCTAGCAGGACCACCGGATTTAATCATCCTTTGAATTATCAACTTTGTGTTAATTTATTCAGACTGTTCATTGGTTAAATGCTTAGGATCGATCTTCCATCCATGACTCAACTTTTCAATTTCTCTTTCTTTGGGTTGCCATCCTGCCAATTAAGCTCTTCACTGTCGATTTTAGTTGCTCTATTGATCTTTTGGATCATGAAATGTTAATGGTGGACATGGCTCCAGATTTTGAAACCATGCCCTTTTTTTTCCATGTCTCTATTTTCAAGTCACAATTAGTTTCCATTATGAACCACAGAGCCAGTTTTGTAGAAATTGTTTTTACATTATATAATGTGAAGTTATTGTTAGGAACAATTTGAGAGGTATGGATAATGAAAAGAAAAGATCAGCAATTTTCAGCAAGGGGTTATTGCAAAGTGGAGAACTGTATCAGGTATTGCTCTCACTTAAATCATTTCATTTCTTTTTATCTTGTTTAGTTTCTTAAGACATTTTTCAATAATGTGACAGTATTTATTAGAGACTAATGTGTATCCACGTGAACCGGAGCTGTTGAAAGAGCTAAGGGATATGACTGCTACCCACCCAAGGTAGTAGATTACATTGTAAAATTACTGTGTTAGCTTATGAAATGAAATGAATTGAATTGATTTGTACTTAAATTGTTATTTTACAGGGCTATAATGGCTACTGCACCTGATGCAGGGCAGCTAATTGCCATGCTCTTGAAGCTTATAAATGCGAAAAGGACAATTGAAGTCGGAGTTTTCACCGGATACTCCCTTCTCCGTACTGCTCTTACAATCCCAGAGGATGGCAAGGTATATAATACATCTCTTCCACCAAGACTAATACCTTAGCCCGCAAGTAAGCAATCTGTAGAATTGACCTGTGGAGGTTTGAGGGCCATTTACTCGATGTCGTCTATATACTCTTTTTTACCATTTGTTTTTGTTTAGATTGTAGCGATAGATATGAATCGAGAGGCATATGAGATAGGGTTACCAGTTATCAGAAAAGCCGGTGTCGAGAACAAAATCGAATTCATAGAGTCAGAAGCTTTGCCGGTCCTTGACCAGCTCCTTGAAGATGTAAGGATGAAGTATTTTAAAATCCTTGTTCTTAGTTTTCATTCACTGTCCTTGCATTTGTCATTATTTCCTGTTTCAGCCTGGAAATGAAAACGGCTTCGACTTTGCTTTTATTGATGCCGACAAGATCAATTACTGGAAGTATCACGAGAGGTTGATGAAATTGGTGAAGGTTGGTGGGATTGTTGTGTATGATAACACACTGTGGGCGGGATCAGTTGCAATGCCGGAAGAGTGCACTCCAGAGATACTGAGAGAGGGCAGACAAAGAACACTGGAATTTAACAAGTTGCTGGCAGCGGATCCTCGTGTCGAAATTTCGCTTGCTCCATTAGGTGATGGGATCACAATCTGTAGGCGTATGCACTGAACTTATTATCCAAAGCTTAAACCATTTTAAACATGTTTGTGGTGGTTCCCTGTTCAATTACTATGTCAGTCAAGGAATAATGAAAGTTAAACAAAGAGTCACAAAGGCCACCATTTTCATTCATATGTTTGGTCTTGGGCTTTCGACTGCTTCTAGTTTAGGATGGTAATGGTTTGGTTATATTTGTCCTCCAATTTTCTTCTATTTAATTTTTCTTTAACACTTAAATTTAAAATTGTTTGTTAAATTTCTCAAAAAAAAAAGAAGTAATGCCTATTAATTTTGTTGGTATGATATTTAGGTGGATGTCGTATCAATAAATAAATAATTTTTTAATATTTAAAATTTCAAAAAATATAAAAGATATAAATTTTTTTAAATTTTTTAAAAATTAAATAATTATTGGGTGACAAGTAAAACATGCCTAAAAACAAATAACTAGCATAGCATTCAGTTGTCGTTTTAATCGCTTGTATGGCTTTTTAGACATTTGCAACAGTCATTGGAGATGTTATCGTAATTTTGGATACAACCTGAAAATGGCATTTTAGATATTAAAATGAAAAACATGACCATTATGTAAGTTGGTCAGATTCTGAATGGTAGTAATACCGTTTGAAACAATTCCAACACCTTCCATTCAGCTGTCTTGTCTTATTTTCCCTTTTCCTCTTCAATTTTTCTCAATGGATGATCTTCCCTCATCTCTTGTCGTTGATATCCTCAGTCGTCTCACTGATTCTGCCGACGTTGCTCGGTGCCGAGTCGCCTCCAAAACACTCAACTCTCTCACTCGCGAGGTCCGTTCCCTTAACCTCCTCTGCACCTTGTCTCGCTACCTCAAATCCCGCTCGCCGGAGACCAAGGACCACGTCACTCCTTTCAAGGCAATCTTTAATAACCTTGTCGGCCAGGCTCCCTGTCTTAACTCAATCTCAGTTGGAGTCGATAAATCGCTCAGGAATATCTCGTATGACGACGTGGATGACGAGTCGGATGATTTGTATTTGACTGATGTGGGGTTCGTCAAGGAGTGGTTGCCCAAGGTTTGCGGCGACCTAGGGAAGCTATCGATTTCGGATTTTTGGATACAGTCTTGCTGGAGGAAATCTCAGATTTTGAGCTTGATTTCTTCTTGTTGTGAGTTTCTTGGCGCCTGCAATTTCATTTTATTTCTTATTTGGTATTTGGATACACTATAATTAGTTTGAAATTGAACTTAATGGAGTCGTTTTAAGGTAAATTGTATTTGTGAAGCTTAAATTGTGTTAAAATTTTGAGAGATAGGATAGTGAATGATGGTTAAGCATACCTTTAGAAATGAACTCTGTTACTACTATCTCCCGGCCATTTTGAATCGCTTGTGTTCCAATTCAGTAAGAGCAATTATCCCGTTAACATATATACATAAACACAAAAAATATATATACAAAAATGGTAAACAATCTAATGTAGTGAGTTGGGTTACTCGTACTGAACCAGTCCGGTCCGCATTCTTGATAACATAGGAAATAAATTCAGTGTCAGTTTTGTTTTGGTTGCATAAAAGATTAAAACTTTTCTCTTATTCTTTAAGTTATATTATTGCTTATGCAAAGGCCATTGCCTTTGTTTTTTTTGTGTATGTAGGCAATGGTCTTATGGAGCTAGAGGTGAAGAATGCTTGGCTCTCGGTTGATGGATTAAATCCAATGACTAGGCTAACAAGTTTGACACTTGAATTTATTAGACTTGAAGATGAGGACCTAAACAAAGTTAATGAATGTTTTCCTTCTCTTCAAGTTCTAAACTTGGTTGGCGTTGGAGGACTTAAAGATCCCAAGATTCATCTCTTGCATCTTAAATCATGCTTGTGGACGGTGTCAAATGCTCCTCTGTCTCTGACTATCTTTGCTCCCAACCTCGTGAAGCTCAGGCTAAAATGTATCAAGCCGAAATCTCTTGTTCTCGACACGCCATTGTTGTCAGATTTCCATCTTTCGGTCGAGGAAGCATCTGATTTTAGAGTGAAAGAGTTCCATAATTTGGGAAACCTTCACCTTGAATCTTCGAGTCTTTGCTGCCTCCTTGACATGTTTCCATCTGGTAAATCAGTTAGGAAGCTGACAGTGAATTCTCTCAAATGGACTGCAACAATTAAATTTCGCTTGGAAG
Source organism: Gossypium arboreum (assembly GCF_025698485.1). Lineage (NCBI taxonomy): Eukaryota > Viridiplantae > Streptophyta > Magnoliopsida > Malvales > Malvaceae > Gossypium > Gossypium arboreum. Next base: position 125,368,318 of record NC_069075.1, read on the forward strand.
CAGTGTTTGATGTGTTTCCGAATGCAACATATCTTAATATAGGCCCTGGGGCTTGGTGTGAAGCCGAGAATTGCTTTCGGAAAGGAGGTTTGGAAGATAGGAATGCATTGAAGGAGTTGAGAGAGATAGTGGCAAATTTAGTTGTGTATGATATTGAAGTTACCCTTTCGTTTATATTCTCTATCTTGGATAAATGCACCAAGTTATCAGACATGGCATTACTCTTTCACCCTAAAGGAGATTATAAACTTGCTAGAAGTCTCATCCCTAGGTGTACAGCTTATTGTCCAAGAGTAAAATGGAGATGGGGAATACGGGAAGGGCCAAAAGACACCTGGGTCTCTGTTGGAATGTAATTTGGTTCTCTTTCCTCAAAAGGAAATAGAGAATGCTTAATCTTTTATATTCTGTGTGTTGTTTCTCTGGTTTAAATTAACCTTCCTTAGTGAAGATGGTGAAGGTTTTTCAGTAAATCTCAAAAGCTTAGAATAAAGATTTTTCTTCTTTTTCTTGTAAATACAATAGGATTATAGGTGACTGGTATGGTATAAAGACATCAGTAACTACATGACCTGTACAAATGAATATAGTTGCTTGGAAGGTGAAAGCATAACGAATTATAGATGAAGAACAAGGCAGTTCACCCACCAAGAAGGAGAAGAGAATACCAAGCATTAGCACGAAGTTGATGTCTGGTTGTTGATGGTGTATTTTTATGTTTTCTTTCAGGAGTATTTCTTAGGTTGTGTTTTTTTTTTTTTTTCCTGCTAAGCACAAAAAAGTACAGAATATAGTGCTGATGTTAACATTGGCAAAGCTTGTGATTTTTATTTGTTCCAATGAGGTTAATTCCTAGCCTGATGCATGTGGTCTGGCATTGAATGGTTAATTCTGTACGGATCTAGATGGAAAACAGAACTGCCGAATTCAAGACCACTTTTCACATATAAGATGTTTGAAGCATTCATAAATTCGGGCCGTTCCGAGAATCGAAGTCGGGACCTCTCGCACCCAAAGCGAGTATCATACCACTAAACCAAACAACCTCCTGGGCTCAACTTGGCAACTTAAAATATGTATTGCATCTTTCAAATTGATTAGGGTTTTTGGCTATAAGGGCACACAACTGAAGTTACATATAATGTTTCCATAATCAATTAGGCGACACTAAACCCTCTCTGCCGCCCTCCTCCCTTACTCCATTGTGGTAACTTCTTCTCCTTGTCATTCAAATAATTCCATTGCTTGTTTCCCAAACTTTGATTTCGGCTGAAATTTACTTTTCTACGATCTTGAATTCGTTTCCCCAATTCCCCATTTTTGTTTCGCAACGATCTGATATCTATCCATTGTTCTCAGGTAAGTAAAATGGCGACGGTTCCAGGACAGTTGATTTGGGAGATCGTGAAGAGAAACAACTGTTTCTTGGTGAAGGAGTTCGGTCGAGGCACCGCCGGCATTCAGTTCAGTAAGGAGAGCAACAATCTCTACAATCTTAACTCTTACAAGCACTCTGGTAATCTCATCCTCCATTTTTGGTTTGCATTTGTTTCCCTACTCCTAAAATGAAAAAAAAAAACCCCAAAGATGTTAATTTTTATGTTGTTATAGGTCTTGCTAACAAGAAGACTGTAACTGTTCAGCCTGGTGGGAAGGATCAATCAGTGTTACTTGCCACCACAAAGACTAAGAAGCAGAACAAACCTGCAAGTGTGCTTCATAAATCTGTTATGAGAAAAGAGTTTCCTAGGATGGCTAAGGCTGTTGTCAACCAGGTATTCCACGAATTTGTTTTACTAGTAAATGCGCTAATGTATAGTTGTAGCTTCTATTCAATCTATGTGCTTGACAAGCATTAGTTGGAAGTCTTTAAGTTCTTATGTTTAGCTGTAATGATAATATTCAGTAATGTCTATCCAGAAGAACCCATGCCAACCTAAGCCAGCGTTTAAATATCTGTTAAATCTTCTGTTTTGATGATCGTTGTTGGTAAAGCTACTTTTATCTTGGAACAATTACCTGTGGGCTCCATGATAACAAATGCTGGCATTCAAATATCTGTGTAGTCTTCTGTTTGGTGATCATTGTTTGGTTTTTAAGTTACTTTTAGGTTTGAATAATTGCCTGCAACCATCCTTTTAAATTTGGTTTTATTATAGTTGCAGTGATGAGAAGCTAACATGTAAGAAGATCCCATCTTATTGAGGGGTTTTCAATGAAATATACCTGTTACGCTTGGCTTCTGAGATTGCACCCTCAACCATTGATTGGCTTTTTTCGTAATTCTCTGTAGTCTGTTCTATCTTTGTTGTTTTGCTTGACATTCTATACTTTGTTTGTTCAGCTGTTGGCCACTTGCTAAGAATAATTACTGCCATCAACTATCAAGCGCTGTATTCCTTGTTGAATGTCTTGAATTAATCTTTTTCTTTCTTTGTTGTGTTGGTTGCAAATGCTACTCGTTTTGCAATTAGGAAAATTTTCTATTAGCATTCTGGTCCTAATGTCATCAATAGACTTTGAGGTTGAATCAACTCCCCCAACAAAAAAAAAAAAACACGCACAAATTTTATGGCTAATATACCTATATCCATGGATGAAGAGTTGAGGAATATGAGCCTTTTACTGACTGCTGTTTGTTTGATGATGGTTTCAGGTTGTAGATAATCACTACCGACCGGACTTGAAGAAGGCAGCCCTTGCAAGACTTAGTGCTGTCAACAGGAGCCTGAAGGTAGCCAAATCTGGGGTCAAGAAGAGGAACAGACAGGCAGTTAGGATCCGTGGCAGGAAGTGAAACATAGATAGTTAGGGAAACTGTCATGCCTGAATTGGTGATGGTATTCTTTGGTTACAAAAGTTGCAGACAGTAGATTAATTTGTCATTTCGTGTTAATGTATTGGAAAATTTGTCACCTCTGCTAGAGATGGTTAAGCCTTGGATTTGATAATTGCATTTTGAGTTTTAAGTTATGCGCTAATGGGAATTTCAATTACATTTGTACGAGACTATTGCATGTTGATTTTGTTTTGGATTGTTGGTTGAAAAAATTATTTCAATAACTGGATTAGCAACTTCCTTAAAGTAGCCTATTTTCATGAACAAAAGAATAAGGTTCTGATTGGCATCTTGCTATCTTTGCTAATTGCCGGATTATGGGTGGATATCTTCTGGCTAGTTAAATTAGAAAAAAAAAAAATCCTGTCATTTTTTTTAGAGGACTTGGTCTAAGTACTGGTAACATCCCTTGTGTTTGAGTAGATTTATGTGTGTAACGTTGTTCCCTTTCTATTGACAGATGAGCAAGTGAGCAAAATAGTCTTTTTAAAGTTAAAAACTGCATTGTTAAATGTTTGTTTTGGTGTTTAAATATAAGTAATAATAATAAATTTAGTTTTTATTTTTACATATTTATTCAATTTGATTTCAATTCTTTTATTGGAAGTAAATTGGAAACTTTTGAATCTAATAAGGTTAAGGGTAAAAAGATCTTAGTAACAAATTAGAAAAAATTAATTAAATCCTTTTAAAAGAATTATAAATAAAATTATTATAAAATAACAATACTGACTTAATAAAAAAGAGTTGGGGTAAATTTTTTTTTTTAAGTCTTATATTGGGTTGGTATTGCTATTAATTTTTATATCACAGCTATTTTTAAAAATATAAACATAAATATAAATTTATATTTCAATAAAAAGAAAAAGAAAAATAATGGAAGAATGAGGTTATGGTGGCCTTTAGTTTTCTAGAAAGCCCATCATTATGGGCTAAGAATAAGGTAGTAGAAGGCTCAAATAAAAAATTAAATAACCTTACTTTCTGTCTACGTCACGTGGTGAGTACCCTTCTCTCTCTTTGCGACTTCACTTTGATTTATTATAAATAACCTAAATAATCCCCCCAATTTGTACAACATAATTTCCCGCCTCACCGTTCTTCATTTCCCGCTCTGCAAAACCCTAACTCTACGCCAAATGGGGCAGAAGCAACAACATCCCAACGCCGATCCTCTCCCCGAACCCAAGAAAAAGCGACGCGTCGGTTTTTCCAACATCGGTCAGTCCGCTCTTCTCCGATTTCATCATTTTACGTTTTTAGCTTTTCCATCCAAATTACATTTTCCTTTTCTTTCCCAACTTCACTTCCCCTCACTTCGCTGTAAATTCCATTTTATTTACTTTTCAAAGAGTTGGTTTCTGATTTCGCTCACTGGTGTTTCTTATTTGTTTGGCCTTGAAGCAGATGCTGGAGTTGAGCCCAATGACTGCATTAAGATTTACTTGGGTGAGTTTCTTTTTCTTTTTTAAAATATTTTTATATCTTATTTTAGTTTTTGTTAATTCTACTGTTATAATCTAGACTCTTTTTGGTTTTGCTATATGCTGATGGAGAAAAAAGGTTTAAAACAGAAAGTTGAATTTCCTGACTTCGTCAATTGAAAGCTCTAATTAACTGTGTTAATTGACGACAAAGACAATATTTTGATTTAGTCTCGACATGAATGGTATTTATGAGACTTAGCTTTTCTCTTGCGTGAGTAGTGGCAGGCATAATATACAATAATTCGCTTATAACATTTTGAAAGTAGCTTTGCTGCATGACCTGTCAATATTCAAGTTGGCTTCTTAATTGATTTAAAAGAATTTGTTATATATGGCATGGGAGTAGAGATACTTCTTGATTGCTGTCAAATGGTTGGTTCCTGATAATAAAAAGAAGCTCTATTTGGTGAATTTTTAGTTTTGTATTTAAATTCTGCTACTTTTTGTGTAAGAACATTCTTCTGCATTACTTATTTGCTTAATTGATATTGATTTAGTTTCTAAGAAAGAGGAAGTCGGAACTTCAGATGGTTACCGTATCAGCCCTGTTGATTTGAACAGCTTTTTTGAAGAAGATGAGAAGATATACGGTTACCAAGGGTTAAAGGTAATATGCCTTCATAATTACAACATAATGGCCTTCAAATAGTATTTTGATCTTGTTGATGGTTTATGTTGATGCATTATTTCATTTTTGCCAGATAACCATCTGGATAAGCAGCATTTCTTTTCATGCGTATGCTGATATTACCTTCCAAAGCACATCTGATGTAAGTTGAAATCGGCAACCCTGAACTACTATAAATGGTTTTAGTCTTCTTTTTATCATATATTGAGTCAGTGAAGCATTTTTTTTTTGTATTTTCATGGTATTTTAATGATTTTCACTTTTGTTTATTCAGGGGGGCAAAGGGATTACAGACCTGAAATCTGCTCTTGAGGTATACATTAGTTACCATGTTTATCCTTAACTTAAATCTCTTATATCTTGTGGCTTTTCTGATTGTCCTTTTTGTACAGAAAATTTTTGGTGAGACTCTTTTGGAGAACAAAGATGACTTCCTGCAAACCTTTTCAACTGAGAATAATTTCATTAGGTATTTTGCCATGAAAATCTTGTACGCATGTAAAGATGTATTGCTCTTTTACCTTTGCAATGTTCGCATTCTATTTTCTTTTTCTTATGGTTTTGCAAATTCAATATGTATTCCTTTTTCAGTTCTGTTGTTTCCAATGAAGAGAAGTTGCAAACCAAAGCCTCCAATGGCCATACAACTCATTTTAATGGCAGTTCAGAAGCAGCGTTTTCTGATCTGGAGGTAATTTTACTATCTATGCATGAAAGTAAGTGTTTGTTTTGTTGCTTAAATGTCACTGTTATAGCTATCTATTCTAAGTTCCATCTCCCAACCTGAAACCTCTGGCCAAACACTTTCATTTGGTTTCTCAATTTTGCACTGGATCTGGCAGCATTCTCTGACTCCCTGGTCTTTTGCTAGTATCTTTTTGTTAGATTCTTCTTTGTTGTTTCCCGTCTTCATACAAGTTTCAGTCTTGTTTTGGTCTCATCTTTGTGAGATGCCACCTTTTGTGGGATTTTTTTACATTTCATGAAATTTTCAAGTATCCATGATAGAAAGGATTTTTTTACCATTCCTTTCCAACAATTATTTCCTTTGTTTATGTAGGCCCCTTTGGACAGTGAAGGGGTTGTCTGTTTTATGGTAATTTACATGCTTAGGAGATTAGTTGTGATGATACTGCTCCTTAATAGTTCAAACCACCATGGAAAGTCCAATAAGTATATTGTAGGGAAAATATTTTAATAGATTTAAGGTACCTTGATGTTAGCTTGCTGGTAGTTTACATTATTATGTAAGCAATGGTGTTGAGTTGCATGTATTCATATGTTAGCTATGATTGATTTGTTTTCTTTCTGTATTAGGTTGTTCGCCTGATGATGAGCAATTTGGCTGCTGGCCATCTTTATAGTCGCTTGGTACCTCTTGTTCTTCTTCTTGTTGATGGTAGCTGTCACTCTTCACTGAATATTAATGACAATTTGTATCTCATTTTTAATGAAGTCTAAATAATTATGTTTTCTTGATTAGGTAGCAATCCTATTGATGTAATTGATCCAAGCTGGGAGTTATATCTCTTGACTCGGAAGAAAACTGATCAGCCCGCGAACACTCAGCATATATTGCTTGGTTTTGCAGCGCTCTATCGTTTTTATCGTTACCCTGATGGTTCACGCTTGCGACTCAGCCAGGTTAATCTCTTTCATTGTCATTATTCATGTTAGCATCTAAGGTAGACTGAATGGAACCCAAAGTATTGACAGTGCCACTCTTCAACAACTGTTACACGTTGCTAATATTTTATTAATCACAAATAGCATTTTTATGAAATTATTCTCCCTGTTGGCAGATTTTGGTATTGCCTCCTTACCAGCACAAGGGTTATGGCAGCTACCTTGTGGAGGTGCTGAGCAATGTTGCAATATCTGAAAACGTTTATGACTTGACAGTTGAAGAGCCTCAAGAGTACTTCCAACATGTGCGCACCAGTTTTGATGTAAAACGACTGCTAGCTTTTGAACCGGCCCAGAGTGCTGTTAAATCAGCTGTCTTGCATCTTAAGCAAGGGAAATTGTCAAAAAAAACCCAGGTTCCTAGATTCTTGCCATCTGCCGATGTTGTTGACGAAGTCAGGAAAACTTTGAAAATTAACAAGAAACAGTTTCTTCAGTGTTGGGAGATTTTGATATATCTTGGCCTTGATCCTATAGAGAAGCACATGGAAGACTATGTAACAATAATTTGCAATAGGGTGAAGGATGATATACTAGGTAAAGATTCTGAGACAGCAGGAAAGGAAGTAATTGAGGTCCCAAGTGTTCATGACGAGGAGACGTCATTTGTCATGTTCAGGTTGCAGAACAGCAAGGCTGGGGGTATTCAAATGGATGAAGATCAGACAAAAACCCAAGAACAGCAGCTGCAGCAGTTGGTCGACGAGAGAATCAAGGAGGTGAAGTTAATTGCACAAAAGGTGTCTCACAAACATGTATGAAGGGTACCACTTTCTTGGCATGATGCATTGACCTGGTTATAAGCACATTACTGATAATTTCTAGTGAAGCTAGCTCTGTTGTAGGATTAGTAAATTTGAGGCTTGTTCTGTAAATTTTTTGAGCACTACTTTAATTTAAGCTTATCTTAGAATATTAGCAGACGATATAGTCAATGTGATAACTTTTCAACACAAGTTAATTCCAGTATTCCCTTGAATGTTGAATGCTTGCTAGCTGATTTTTTTTTTTTCCATTTTGCATTATGAATATTGAAGGCATGTCTGGTTGTTGATATATTATAGCAGCTGATAACCCGGCCACCACCCCCCCCAAAAAAAAAAAAAAGAAAGAAAGAAGAGTTTACCCTACTAATCATTCATTTGACCATTTATTCTTACTGAATAAGAGAAAATGAAAAGCTATATTCTGTGCTGTGCTATTAGTATGCACTTGGCTATAGTTTTTATAGTTTAAACACAATGGTGGAGAAGGAAACTCCAGCAGGATTCAAAATGTGTAATGATTGATAGCCAGTGGTGCGAGAAAAGGGTGGCCCTTGGTATGGAAATGGCACATTTAATAAATTTTACGTTCTTTGGTACTTAATTTGTTACCTTTATGCATCACTACTGACCTGTGGTAAGGAAGGTGAATATATTTTATTATTATATTTTAAATAACCACTTTCTTAATTTTAAATTAAATCTATATTTGCAAACATCAAAATAATATTTAATATAAAATTTATTTTTAATAATTTCTTTTAAGAGAAAAATGAACTAAAATACATACTAAGGGTGTGTTTAGTTTACAAAAAAAAAGTGTTTTAATTTAATTTTTAAATTGTGTTTGATAACTCTAATCAATTTACTTAATTCAAAATCTTTTAACAAAATAATTTAAATAGAATAAGTAGATAGATAATTACTTATTATTTAAATTTAAAAAAATTAATTTTATTTTTAAAACATATATTCACAATAAATTATCTCTTTACTTTTGTTAAAAACATGAAATGTTCAAATTATTCCATTTAATTTTTATTCAAAATTATGTAAAATAATATAAAATATTATATTAATAATATTAAAATCATGAAATAACTAGTTTTCAATAATTAATATTTATTATTATCCTTTTTAAAAATATATTATTATCAAAGGATATAATTATATTCAACACTAATTTTACAAACAAATCAACTAACTTTATAATATGAATTTAGCACTTATAAAATTATGTGCTATACTTCAATTTTCAACACTTAATTTTTTAATTTATCAAAGCGACACTTGACTTATATTTCCTAACTGAATTTGGGTCCTTAGCTTATCTAACACCAACTCAATTACAAGAAAGCATAATAATTTATTTAGTCCTTCAATTTTACAAAAAATTTATTTTAACTCTTCATTAAATTTTCATACTTTTAGCTCTTAAACTTGTGTTTTTGTCAAATCACTCTAAAATAGATAGAAAAATTAACATTTTTAATTTTGCGAGACATGTATAACACATCAATATTTAATTAATTTTAAAATTTTTAAAAATTTAAAAATATAAAAATTATTTTTAAAAATCATTAAAATTATTTAAAAAGTATAAAAATATTTTAAAATTAAAAAATTAATTAAATATTGACATATCGTCCATGTGGCAATCCACGTATATGTCATGTCAAGAAAGATTAATTAAAATAGATTAATTAATTATTAAAAAAAGAATCATTCCTTTTTCTCATCTATATGCCTATATATAAAGTAACTATATAAATTATTTAAAATATAATATATTTGTAATATTTGAATATATTACATACATAAATATTGTGGAAAACTTTACTAAGATATAAATAGTATTAAAAATATTTTTAAAAATATTATATTTATGTATTAAAATATATTAAACTATTTCTTTAAAAATATTATAAAAATTATACTATTTGAAAAATAGCATGTTTAGAAATTAAATCATAAAATTAAATAATAATCATTGTAGAATTAATTTATGTTAATGTTGTTCCACACTTTTTTATAATTTAATATAAATGGATCATTATATCATAGTCTTTAGTATATATGTTGTCACACTTGGTTTTTCACAAAGTCTGAGAATTAAAAAATAATTGAAGGGTTAAATTGAAAGAAACCATACGTGTCACAGGCCGTGTGGACATTCAAAATGGAAGCACATGGCCGTGTTCCAGCCCGTGTCCTACCCCGTGTAACTCTCTGACTTGGGTCACACGGCTAACACACACGCCCGTGTGGCTAGCCTGTATGCCCTAGAAATGGCCACACATGCCCATGTGCCAGACCGTGTGCTAGGTCGTGCCAAACCTGTAGGGTATACTGATTTATGCCACATGGCCATGACACACGCCCATGTGCTGGGCCGTGTGGAGCATACTGACTTGATTTTAATTTCAACACTAAAGGGCACACGACTGTGCAACATAACCGTGTGCCACACATGGCTGAGACACACGCTCGTGTCTCTGCTCGTGTGGACAAAAATATGCTATTTACCAAGTCATTTTACCATTCAATTTGCATATACCTATATCAAACCAAATGGCACAATTCATAGCATAAAAATAGGCATTCTAATAGCCTCAATCAAACATAATTCAACCTATTTCAATACCAATCAATTCAAAACACACCAATACAACAATATACAATTAAATTTCATACCAAAATTCCTAATTTGAAATCATCCATATGAACACTTCCAACTTTGCATCATTTAGCCTAATCTTATAAGCATTTCAAGTTCATTTCTCAACCATTTAGTACCCCTAATTACCAAATATCAACCAACATCACATATCCATATTCAAGCACATAATAAGAGCCATATGCACAAATATATACACAACCAAACCAACCAAGTTAAGCCAACTTTCATGGCTATATACAAAACCAAACTGTAACAGCCTGATTTTGGGCATGGTCGGGATAGTAGTTTTGGGACCACAAATCCAGAGTTGGAGAAATTATTTGTAACACCCCCTACCCGTATTTCGAGCCTAGAATAGGGTACGAGGCATTACCGAACTTAATATGATCAATCATGTAAAAATCAGCCATAAA